>NW_024870808.1:0-737497 GCF_019054845.1 Dipodomys spectabilis | reverse complement strand
TACTTCCATATTGTTCCCAGTTTAATGAACTGTCACTTTATGGTAGCATCACAGTAACACTAATCCAAGGATTGCTGGGGATCAGAAGATTAAGTCCAAACAGGAAAATCTATGAGATATGTATCTCCAATTAACCACTAAAAAGCCAAAAGAAGACCTGTGGCTCAGTGGTTACTGCCATCCTTGCACAGAATAAGCAGATGATAGGACCCAAGGCCTGAGCTGAAGACCTGTAGTGGGTACATGTTGGGAGCCGACAGTAAAGCTCAAAGGTCATCTTGACCCTTGTGCTCACTTGAAGGCACATACAAGAAACTGGCTTACTTGAATAACACCAGGTGCCTGGGATTGCTTTGCTATGTCTGCAGAGTTTGTTTTATATTCAACCAGTTGACCTTGTCTAGTTTTTACTGTACTCTGTTTTTACCAAAATTTTTCTTATTTTTCTGGACTGTAGTAACCTTATATTACCTCTTGACTTCTAACAGTATATATTAGGAAAAAAAAATAAACGGTGCTTCAGTCTTGAAATGCAGACATCTTGACCCCATCCTTTGTCTTATGTCTTTTTTTCCCCTCATCCTCGCCCCCTAAATCAGGATTCCCTTTCATTGCTGGCAGGCTCCGGCAGGTACACACACACACACACTCACACACACATACACAAACACACAATTTCCCAGCTAGAGCAAGTAGAGTATCTGTTTTCCCAATAACATGTCTAAGTTTCTATCCTATGTGTTTGGACACTTTTGAAAGCTTCATCATCACTTTCCCTAATTTGAATAAATGACTCCCTGTTCACTATTTTTTATTCCTGGTTGGAAAATATTTTAAGCCACTTTTTCATGTAGAAAATTGAATTTTCTCCAACATGGTTACTCTCTTGGATTGTAAGAACATAAATAATTGTGTCTTTAATATTAGCTCATTAATTAAGTTAAATGCTTCTGTCAAGAGTTAAAATGTTGCTGAGTGGGAAGAGTTTGAAGTCACTTGTCTGAATTTGGAAGGTGGAGTGAGAGTTGTAGAGAAGTCTAAGGTAGTTAAGACAGAAGACAGATGAAAAGCAAAAGAAAATGAATTTCAGACTCCTCTTCAGACTAGTTATCTTTCACAGGCTTGCACTTGAAATCTGTATGAAAACTCTTGCTCATTATCAAGCACTCTCCCCACTGGGGCACATTTCCAAGCCCTGAAATAATTCATTAGTGAGGAGCATCCCTAGAGGTTGAAATCAGGGCCTAGACTCTGTCCTTGAGGTGCTTTTTTTAAAGCATTCTAGCACTTGAGCCACAATTCCATTTCTGGCTTTTAGTAGTTACTTCAAGCTAAGAGTCTCAAAAACTTTCATGCCCAGGCTGGCTTCAAACTCTGACCCTCAGATCTCATCTTCTGAATAGCTAGGGTTTTATGTGTGAGTCACACCCACCAAAAGCCAGTCATTTCAATTTGACTCCTATTCCTAATAAGTCTCTAAAACACACACACACACACACACACACACACACACAAAGTTGAGCTATTGCTCATGTGTTATAGAGAATGTTAACCTGGAGCAAAAATACCCTGGGACAGTGGCCAGGCCCTAAGTTCAAGTGCTAGAAGCAACAGAAAAATAAATTCATTAATGAAAATTTAACAATGTCAAACAAAAAATAAAAGGAAATTTGGAAGAAAAGAGGCATTAAGGGGGTGGGGAGGCCTGGCTAAATTAGTAGAGCCATTGAGTGAAAGCATAAGGTGGCCTGAGGGAGTCCTGGTCCTAGAGGTAAAAATATGGGGAAAAAAAGGAATTAAGGCTTCTAAAATGAGACAGGAGGTGGTGGCTCACATCTGCAATCCTAGCTATTTAAAATCAGCAATCTGAGGATCTGGATTCACAGTCTGCCCAGAAAGAAAATCCTCCTCCAACCAGCAGACAGGCAGCAGCAGCTCTTTGCCTGCAGCACAGCTGGACCCTGCCTAGCTGCAGACAACCTTCCCCAGCCAACCTAGAACCAAAGACAAAATCCAAGCCTTCCCCAACTGGATTCAGAGCCTAGAAGCACGTTCTTTGCTCCAGGTACCCCATGGTTTGCTGCTTTACGGCAACATGTGGAACAGACCCTTACATCAAGACTTTACTCTACCTTAACTTGCTGGCTCCTTAGGTCTAGGTGCCCAGCCCAAGCTCCCTTCCTGCCCTACAGAGGCAGAGACCTCAACCTTATTCTTAGCTCCTACATCACCTGCCTCCCTGGAGCACTAGATGCCCCTGCAGAAAATCCACTCCTGACTCACTTTCCAACTGAAGCCGGGGTTTGGGAGCATCTTTAAGTTTCCATAAACCCAGCAGTTTCTTCCTCCTCCTCCCCATCTCGCTTGGCCTGCCTCTGCTGTAAGCCAGATGGTGAAGGTGTGGGGTGGCAGGACCCACACATGCCCTAGTCAGAGCAGGACTCCAGCTTGGTACCTAGTGCTCATGCTCATTTGCTAATGCTCAGCAATCTCAGTCACTCCTCAAAGCCCTAAACATTTTAATGTATTTATTTAATTGGGAAAGGCAGTCCCTGAGATAGAATTAATGATCACTGTGCTTCTTTTGCTCAAGGCTAGCACTCTACCACTTGAGCCACAGTTCTACTTTTGGCTTTTCTACTAATTTCTGATAAGAGACTCACAAATTTTCCTGTCCAGGCTGGCGTCAAACTGTGATCCTCAGATCTTAGCCTCCTGACTACCAAGTTTATAGGTGTGAGACACCAACAGTGGAAAGCCATTATTTATTTATTTATTTATTTATTTATTTATTTATTTATTTATGTCTCAGAGCTTGAAATCAGGGCCTGGGTGGTGTTCCAGCACTCTTTTTGCTCATGGCTAAGACTCTACAATTTTGATCCACAGCTTCACTTTCACTTTTATGGTGGTTAATTGGAGATAAGAGTCTCACAGACGATTCTATCAAGGTTGGCTCTAAACTGCAATCCTTAGCTTCTGTTTAACTAGGATTAGACACATGAGTCAACAGTATCCAGGAAAACCAGATATTTAAAAGATAGACTCTTATTTCCAATAACCCAACAAGGAAAATAAGCCAGAAGTTAAGCTGTGGCTGAAATGTTATTGTGCAGTTTCCTTGAACAAAAATGGTCTAGGATGGGCGCCAGTGGCTCATACCTGAGGTCTGAACATCATGGTTCAAAGCCAGCCTGGGCTGAAAAGTGTGTGAGACTCAACTACAATTAACCACCAGAAAACCAGAAGTAACACTGTAGCTCATGTGGCAGAGCTCTTGCATTGAGCTGAAGAACTGAGGGACAGTTCCCAGATCAAGCCCCATGACCAACAAAAAACAATGGTCTTGGACATGGCCAGGGCCTGAATTCATGTCTTACCTAGAACCAAAAACAAAATAAATAAATTCATTAAAAAATTAAAATACAAAACTGTAAAATAAAATATATGTTGAAAAAAATAGACATTAAGGGAGTTGGGAGGTATGACCAAGTTGGCAGAGAGCCAGCCATGAGATGAAGCCTAAGGCAGCAGCAACACTGGCCTCTCCCACACAATCTTCTCCTTCCTCATTGACTACTTGAGCTGGGGACTGGGGGCATTGGTACTATTCCCCAAAACCAGCAGCCTCTTCCACTGCCAGCAAGTCAGGCCAGGCTGCCCATCTGCTTAGTCAGAGAAGGCTGGAAGAGGGAGGAATGGAGGCAGGGCCTGCTTATGCTCTGTAACCACCCCCCAGTTATTATTATAATGTCTGTTTCTTTGATTTTACTTTCTGTTTTTTCTTCTGGTCTCAAACCAGGACTTGAACTCAATACTTGCCATTTTCACTCATTGACTAGTGCTCAATAGACCAAACCACAATCTCCAACAATTAGAGATATTTGAACTCTGGTTTGGGTGCTGTCCCTGTGCTCCTTGTATTAAAGGTTAGAACTCTGGCATTTGAACCTCAGCTGCACTTCTGGATTATTGTCATTAATTTGACATAAGAGTCTCAGACTTTTCTGCCCAGGCTGGCTTCAAATGGGAACATTCAGATCTCAGTGTCATTAGTAGCTAGGAGTATAGGTATGAGTCAACTGCACCAGCAATCCATAGTTTTTTGTTTTGTTTTGTTTTGTTTTTGTTGCTTTTTTAATTTTTTGATTTTGGCTTTTGGTTTTTGTTTTTGCCAGTCCTGGGGCTTGAACTCAGGGCATGAGATCTGTTCCTGAGCTTCTTTTGCTCAAGGCTGGTGGTCTAACACTTGGGGCAAAGTGCCACTTCTGGCTTTTTCTGTTATGTGGTACTGAAGAATCGAACCCAGGGCTTCATGCATGGTAAGCAAGCACGCTACAAATAAGCCACATTCCTAGCCCCCCAGTCCATGGTTTTATTGAAACTCTTAATTTCTAAAGAATCATCAAGATAAAAAAGGTAAAAAGGAAGATGAAACAAGTCTTAAGCTGTAGGCTGGTGGTTTGAACCTGAAACCCTTGATTCTGAGGAGAGTGAGAGCTGAAGGATATGGGTTACAAGCTATCAGGAACAGCCTAGATTTTGAGAAATGATTTGGAAGATCACCAGCATAAATGATAGTAGAAGTCGGCTGCTGCTAGCTCATGACTACATATGTCTAGAGGTTGCATCTGAGAACCGCCATTGGAGATCACTTCTGGCTGGAAATTGCATGAGGTTTGAAGACTCCAATAAAGATACAAAGGCAAGAAAAAAAATGAGACCTTATCTATGGGTTCATTTCATTTATCTGACCATTTCTGCTTGTGTCAGACACATATTAATTATTGCAAATAAGGGAAACTATGGGACGTGGTGGGGATGGGATGAGGAAGAGATGGGAATGGATGGTAAGGGTTAACAAAGGAGGAGGCAACAATGCTTGATATGAAATGTACTCATTACCTTGCCCATGTAATTGTAACCCCTCTCTACGTTATTCTCTCTCTCTCTCTCTCTCTCTCTCTCTCTCTCTCTCTCTCCTCTCTCTCTCTCTCTCTCTCTCTCTCTCTCTCTCACACACACACACACACACACACACACACACACAAGATACAAAGGCAAAAAGTAGGGATGTGGGTAAAAAGAGATGATGGCCAGAGCCCTTGTCTGGACTTCAGTCTCTTAGAATAGATAAGAAAAAAATGAACCAAGAAAGAAAAATGGAGTGGAAGTATGACTGATGATGTCCTGGGTTACAAAATACAGTAATGTAAAAATGAAGCTAAAGCCCAACAACAAAGGAATAAATTTATTTCTTATAGGTATATAGAGATATATTTAGTGAGAGTATAGGACGAATGTCAAATGTAAAAAATGCTACAAAGGATCTTTTTTACTCTTTCTTCTTTGGTTCTAGATGAGGACTTGAACTCAGGACCTGACCATTTGGTTCATTGGCTATCAGTCTACCAACTGGGCCACACCTCCATCACCACATTCAAATGGTCTCAGCTTCTCATACTTCTGTTCAGCAGCACAGGCATCCTTTCGAGTGCCCACTGGGTTTGTATGTAACTTTCCAATGACGGCTCCAGCTGCAGCCTCTTGAAGAGGTAGGGATCATTAGGGGCCCACTGCAAAATCTCTTCTTAGCTGAGTGGGGTGCCTCTTGACTATGCTTTTGCTATAGAGGAATCGAGGTGTGTGGGTGATGGTAGGAAGGCAGCTTAGACAGGGGGAAAAGAAACAACAAATTTTTCCCTGTCAAATGACTCCAGGGCTTAAGCGACCATTATGTGTACCTACCTTCCAGCCACTGGGCCTCTGGACTGACCACTCTCAGCCCTCAATCCTCAGTTTGCACCGCCACAGCAGTCTGGACGTTGGCTTCAGGATACCCAACTTTTCTCTGCTCTGTGCATGCTAATTGAGCTCCCCATGAGCACATGAGTTCCAAAGGTTGCAGTGACCATGCTGTAGCCCTTCGGGTTTCAGGCTGTGACTGAAGCCACTGTTGCAGCCTCCCCTACATTTACTGCTGCCTTCTTTTTGGCTTCTCGCCCTCATCCCTGGCCTGTCAGTGCCAAAATGGTTCTCCAGGAGAACCCCTCCACCCATGTACCAAATGTACCCTGGACTTCCAGTGACTCCTGGTGGTCAATAGGACCTACATGACCACAAGAAGAGCCTGACTATAAATGTTACACACAGACATAGAGAACTAGTACGATGGCTTGACATTCAAGGCCACTGAAAATGGAGGTTTGATCCCCATAAATTTTGCTTCACTATGAATTTTATATTTTCACACTGAACAATATATAATTTCCTTGTGCTTCCTTTATTGGGTTTTGTCTTATTCTTTCCAAAGAATTATTCTAGCACGAGCTGATAACATGTCTATGGTGATGGCACCAACAGACCCAAGAATAAAAGGAAGTGGGACATAGAGTATCCATGCTTTCAATAAGAGTCCACCACAGGTCAGAAGTGCAAGTCTTAGGACAGTGAGCACAGCTGCCACCCTCCCTCTCTGAAGCATGGCTCAAGTTTGGAGAAGGATTTCAGGACACCTGAAATATTGAATTATCTCCGAGACCAAAGAAACAACCACATCTAGTACATTGAGCTCACAAATATACCATGGAGTTACAGTGAAAATGATCACTCAGATGAAGACAGGACACTGTTTAAAATGCAGAGAATCAATGGGAATGGCACTAGAATAGGCAAGAATACTTTGTGTGCCGATGATAAGGACAAGGGAGATGAATTGCAGTTGATTAGCTGGGAAATGGATAGTGACAGAGAAAAAACTTAGTAAAGGCAATGAATGTGAAGACGGAGAGGGTGCCATGGAAATCTCAGATGGTGCTTCTCATGCAAGTAGTTTTTCTTTAGCAAGTGATGATAGGAAACCTGAGCTTCATAAGGCAAGACCTTGCTTTATTGCCAAGCTGGACTAAAATTGAAGATCTTCCTGCCTCAGGTTCCTGAGTTCTGGAATTACAGTTATGCCCTACCACAGTCCTGTTTGAAACATTTATCTTTTATGCTAGATTATTGCCTTTTTTCACCTGTGACCTTCATAAGTCTCACTTCGACATTTCTGGACCTTGCCATGAGCATGTGACTGTTTGGATTATGAGGAAAGGATCATTCCAACAGCTTCCCATACTGAAATACCTACCTTGGGGACCTGTCAACTCACTGTGCTCATCTGGTCTGTGTGGAGACTGTCCATTCTGCTCTGCTCCTTAAGAGGTCTGCCAGATTCTCATTTGTGTACCAGAAGAATACAGAGGTGGAGGGTTTAAGATGGCAATGAGAAAGAAGAAATTTACTTCTATGAGACTTCTGTTAATTGCCTTATTTTGGTTGGTCATGTTTACCTTGTTCACAGATTACATTCTTTTTATGGTATGATGGAGTAATACATTTATATTCTTCAGCATTTAAGTTCAGTTGTTTGTTTTCATTGAGACAAACTTCTGAGAAAGAACAAATAACCTCATGCTCATTTCCAGAAATGTATGTTTATGTTTTCATGTTCCCTTGTAAGAAAATAATTCTTGGTCTGGAAAGTCAGGAACTAGAAATAGATTAAAACTTTTAACAAGACACATTTATTTGTGATGTCAGTAGGCTTTGGATTTTTAGTCTCAAAAATGTGTGTGACTATGTTTAGTCTGGCCCACTGCAGTGAGAGCACCCTTTTTCTAAGATATTAACAAGTGAATGGATTGCCTGACACACTTTTGGAGTTTTTTTTTCTTGCAGACTATTAAACATTTCCTTAAAGGAAAAAATATTTCACTATTTCTGCTCTTCATAGAGTCCATTATATTTCAGTTAATTCATCTGTGAGCATTAGCATACAACCCAGTGTATTTGCTTCTGGAATTAGTGGAGCATTGTAGCTGCCACAAATAAGGGAAAACATGCAGCCTGTGTTCTCTGAGTCTGGATTACTTCCCGTAATATAATACTTTCCCAGTGTTTCCACTTTGTTACAAATGGTATTTATCATGCTCTCCGATGGATGAGTGGGATTTCTGTGTGTGTGTGTGTGTGTGTGTGTGTGTGTGTGTGTGTATGCAACTTCATATATATATACCACATTGTATCAATCCATTCATCATTTAAGGGTTTTCTATTTATTGGAAAGTGAGACACATGATCTTTATCACCCTGTTTGTGGGCAGAGACATAAGCTCTTGGGGCAAAAGTCCTGAGCCTTGTTGCCCATTTTTTATGGCCTTAAGTGGCAACAGCCGATCAACTATTAATTTATTCATTTTTGTAAGTTCTGGGGCCTGAACTCAGTGCTTGTGCACATTAACACTTGAGCCACAGAAACACTTCTGGCTTTTTTCTGGGTCTGTAGTTACTGAGGAATTGATCCCAGGGCTTCATGCATACTAGGCAAGCACTTTATCACTGGGCCACCTTCTCAGCCTAAGATTTTATTTTTTAAACTAACATGTAAAAGAACCAACTAAGGGAAAAAACAAATTGTTTAAATAGGGATACAGATGTACAAGATGTTTTGTCAAAAAATGAACTTTACAACTTTGCTTGGGGGGGGGGGGTGAAGGGGAAGAGGAAGGGATGGGAAATAAACAACAAAAAAAAACATGAAGGAAAAAAGAACCAACTACATGAACAACTGTATTACAGGAAGCAAGCTCCTTGATTATAACCATGACATCCTTGGCCAGAAACCTGGAACATCAGGCATTTTCCATATATCTCCTGTGCGGTGAGCTTCCATCCACTGATCAACATTTCATTGGCCTGAAAGAAAGCAGAGTGATGTGATGTGAAACATGATGCAAGCAGACAGAGGGGGCCTCATTCCTCAATGTCAACATTGAGGATGGGTACTCACAAACCCCCGATCCTGTGTGTGGGGGGTGCTAGTAGACACCAAGTATGAATTGTGTGGGGTCATGATCCAATTTGCAGATGGGCTGGGTGATTAAGAGAAAGACATAACCTCATTGATAATCCAAAAATATGAACTAAAAAAGGTCTGCTTTGGTTTGAGGTTATTATTTTAACTTCCTTTATCTGCACTCTGTCCTCTAATGCCAGCTCCCATGTGTGAACTCTTCATATGCAAGACAATGAGCCATTAATAATGCCAAGTAATTGTTAATCTTATGGAAGTGAACCAGGCATGGAATGGCTCTCTGGGGTTTCTTTTCCTCTCTGAGTTACGAAAAGTGACTTGTTCCTGAGACACAGAGCCCATGTTCTAATGGCTGAGGCTCTTCCTGCTGGATATCATCTTAGACATCACGTTTCACCATATGGATATAACTATAAGAGACAAAGCAGCCAGGACTTTGATGTTCCCAAAATTATTGTCATGCGGGGTGAGTCTGACACATGACTTCGAATGATTGCATGAAGGAAGTGAACATTCTTTTGTTTTTACAACATGTAATAGTGTATACATCAATTCAAGCTTATTCACATTACACTGGCTTTAATTTTGTACCAGGTTTTCATTTTGGTTCCAGAGGAAAGTGTGTGGATTGCACCATTCCAGCAACAGGCTCCCAGATGCTCATGCAGGGTGAGGAGGGGAGAATGGGTTGAAATGATGACTTCCTTCTGTGTTTCCCTGGCAGTGCTGAAAACCAGACCCAGGGCTTCTGGGCTTCAGGTAAACAAGCGGTGGATAGAGTCTCCCTTCTCAAGAGATGCAATCTTCATGAAAATTGCCCAGAGGGTACTACAGTTTCCACTGCTTTTTTAATTCCACACAGTGCCCAGAGCACATGAGCAAATGCTGGAGGGCACAGGTGTGGCTGACTCACCACCCTTCAAGAGAAGCAAGCGGGATGAAAACAGTCGCAAGGAACCTGTTCCTCAGCAGAAAGCCTTGCAAGATTCCACAACATCACCCTAAGTGAGGCTGGCATTTAAGCACAGTCTTGGACAGGTCATGAGCTTCTGAAAATTGTGGAATGTCCTGCTAAGCCACAGGTTGACAAAGCAACATCTTAGGGTAAAAAGATGGTGTATAAGTAAACACTTATTGGAAATCTCACTAAACATTGTTCTTTTTATTAACTCGGTGCTTCAAGGCAGAAAAGTGAGAGTGGATAAAGGAGAGGGGCCCTAGGACCACTGAATTTGCCCATCTTAGAGCATCATTTTCTTTCTCAACATACAGTAGAGAAACCACATCCTAGTCCCTCCAGTCAAGCAGGAGGTA
Organism: Dipodomys spectabilis; assembly: GCF_019054845.1. Taxonomy (NCBI): domain Eukaryota; kingdom Metazoa; phylum Chordata; class Mammalia; order Rodentia; family Heteromyidae; genus Dipodomys; species Dipodomys spectabilis. The sequence goes on along the minus strand of NW_024870808.1, from coordinate 727,326 downwards.
TATTCTCAACACAGTATATGGCAACATGTTCAGGCCCAGAGAACCCAGTGATAGTGGTTCCACTCTGTTCTCCTCAGTCACTTTTCTCTTTTTTTAAGATAGGGTCTAAGTAGGCCTTTGGGCTAAGCTACATGTGTATGCGGATCATAGGCACGTACCCCATGGCTAGTCTCATTACTACTTTTTATGTTTTTTGCCCTTGTCAGTCAATAGCTCTAACATGGCTCTCTACCATTTGCCTTTATTCATGCCCTTACCTGGTTCTCTTCATCTGGTCTCACTGGAGCCATCTGTTTCTAGCCATCATACTGGTATGGTGGCCTGTCTTGCTTCTTTCAAGGTAGCTCCATACACATCTGTTTGTTACTAGGGAGTCATTCCTGATTTGTGCTTTTCTCTTTTCCAAATGGCTGGATGTGCAGGACAATGAAAGGAATTCCTGAATTTTCCCAAGAGTGTGAATGACTGATTCAAGGCTGTTAACCGTTTCCCACTTAAATGCACAAGCAGTAGGCCAGGATTGGTGGCTCACACCTGTAATCTTAGCTACTAAGGAGGCTTAAATCTGGAGGATGGTGGCTCCAAGTCCAGCCTAAGCAGAAAAGTCTTGAGATTCCACCTTCAAAATAATCACAAAAAGGGCTGGAAGTATGGCTTAAGGTGATCATACAATCTGAGCAACAGCTGTCATAGTATAGGTCACTTTGTGCTTCGTGTAGCACAGGCTCTTTAGTCCCAGGTCTGTACTAATAGCCTCTCTTCAATTTCAAATTTGTGTATGTGTGTGTATGTGTACAATTTCATGCACTCATGCACTTTTTGTGTACACTGAATATTAATCAAGGTGCAGGTGCTTATACTGCAGAGACTTCAAACAAATTTGAATCTTTCTAAACACAATGAACTATCAAGAATTCTACCACTGTCAACATTCAGTACAAAGATTCCACTTCCAAAATGCCATTTGGCTAGATGGTGTTTATCCAAATTTACTTAGTCTTTCCTCTACTTTACCCTCATCCTCCCATACCATTGCACATCCACACACTCCCCAGATTATTGCTTACAATGATCATAACCTGTTCCTGAAATAAGGATTCTTTAGTGAAAGAATTAGCATTTAATTGTTAGCAAGTCAACTTCTTCAGTAATAACTCACAATGAGCTTAAAGATCTACCCTTAATTTGGTCGGGCCAGGTGCACACAGCATAGTAAAATGGACAAAACAGCATTTCAATGTCAGGTGGAGCACTATGGGACCTACCCCCATTCTATCATGTGCTTAACATGGTCCTCACATGTGAGGGCAGAATACCTTCTTTTCCTTGTGGGACTCTTGGATTTCAGGGAAGCAGGAGGCTGAGACTGAGCCCAAACCTTACACTTCTCAGTTTGCTGGCCAAGTTTCAGAAAAACTTAATAATCTGCCCAAGGAAGGTAGGTCAGTTTACAAGTGAAGAAAAGACAGGAGCCTAAAACTTGGCATGGAATTTCTGAGAAGACACCTTTATACTAAGAATTATAGCTTTTAGAAATGGCTCAGGATTGGTTGTGTTCAGAGAGTGTGGGCATGCTGGCCAATGAGGGGACTGGTAACTTTTTACACTATCATCCTATAGTGACAAAAAGGAAAATAACCCCAAATGGGGCTGCACTGGACATTTAATTGATGTCAAAGTATTGGGTCTGAACAGTACTGGTTGTGAACCTGGACTGCTAGGCGTAGGGTGTAGGATGTGAATTGAGTTATAAATGGAGGGATGAGTTGATGGAAAGAGTTGTCAATTGCAACAGTACATTCACATCTACCAGGGATCTCTCATAAAGGGACAGTACATTCAACTTTATGAACCCATTGACACTGGTCATTCTTGGTTGCTGGCCAATCACTTCCTGGCTTATCAGACAATACACCAAGTGGCCATGGTTTGGTGGGCACAAAGGGCTAGCATATAAAGGTCATTGAATGCCTGGCATGTTAGCAGGGAGTACCAAGTTTTAGCCACCCTGCACTGCTCATTCCCAAGGTTCTCAGCCTGTTAGCTCCTTGTGCAAAACTCACTGCTCAATGGGAAAAGGTGCTGCATTCCAGGCCTCTCCCTCCAGGTCTCAGAAGTCCTCAAAAGGCTGTTCTGAAGTTGTCGGGGCCTAATGCAGGCAAAGCTCAAGTGTTGTAAGCTCCAATTCATAGCAATGATAGGGTGCTGCAGAGCTCTGTAATGTGTTATGCCTCCAAGGGAAGGAGGCCCTGTTGGTACATGGTGCAACAGGGCTTCCTGATCCTCCCTGCCCAACAGCAGCTATTCTGGCTTGAGCAGCACAAAGGGATGGGGCATGAGGCACCCTGGGGACAAGCACCCACCAGTAGAAGGGTGGATAGGGCAGGTACATCTACAGAGAACAGTGCCAGTACTGGGGGGCTGTGTGCTTTTTTCAACTTCTCCACATTTCAGTTTTCAAAAACAACTTAGACTTTAGAGTAAGTTTCAACCTATGGAAAATTTACACAAGTGTTTCCCTGGACTACCCCAGCTCTCCCTAGATGCACATGTCATAATCAAAGCCAGAACATTTCCATTGAAGTCATATTAGTCACTAAACACAAACTCCATGCTAACCTCAACATTGCCTCCCTCTGCCTTTCTCTCACTCAGGAGTCTGTCTGATCCTGCAGATCCCTGCTCTCTTTCCCTTTGAGGAACAAAAGTGCCCACCAAACTTCCATGCTTAGACATCGTGAGGGGTTCCACTCAGCATTTGCTGTCTTGGTAGGCATAGATTGAGGGATGTGGAAGGACTCTTCCTCCTTGCCTGGAGTCCACAGAGCAACAGATGCTACAGCCATCTCTGTGAATAACACTGAGACACCGAGGTCCCCAACCTTATACTTGTTCATGGTACACCTGTTAGAAGTCAGTGTCTTGGACTTGGTAGGTAGGTGAGCTACACTACTATTTTGTGCTGGTCATTTTTCAGTTGTGGTCTTGCTTCCTATCCAGGTACATTATAGAGCCTGGACTCACCTATTTTAGGCTTCCTATTGTAGTGAAGTTGATATGCATCCCTAGCTTAAGAGGAGATGTCACCCACCTTTTGGCCTGGACTGGTCCTGAATAATGATAGTCCACATCTCAGCATCCTAAATAGTTAGGATTGCATAGGCCACTCCCAGCTCCAATGTTCCTTCCTTCTCAACCCTACCCACTCAGGAGTGACTGACAGCTCTCTCTCCTCAGTTGCTCTTACCCTCTGAAATTTCAGAGAGGAGACACACATTTTCTTCTTCATTGTACTCTCATTGCTCCCAAGACTGCCTGAAATTGTACTGTCTATCTCCTCTCATTGTAGGCTCCCTAAGGAAGTGATACCCCCAGGTCCTGGATGTTTCTGCATGAGGAGGTAGGTCCCAGTGACACAGAGGTAAACGTTATTATGAACCCCAAAGGGAGGTACTGCTACTCCAGCTGTGGGCTCTCAGTTCCTTCTGCAACTCCCTCAGCTACAGTCATTCTCCATGATATAGTGGTCTTGCAGCACTCCCCACATTGATGGGTATGAAGACAGCCTCATGATAATTGGCCAGGTCAAACTATGGGCACTCAGTGATGGAGCTAAAGGAGTTTCACTTGTTCCCCTATCCAATCTGACATCCAGTCCCTCCCTTCAACAGAGTGCAATCTCTGTGGATGCCCTTCTCTACCAATTCTCTCAGTCTCTCTCTAGAACTAAGGAACAGGTGTATGTAATTGAGAAAATGCAAATACAATCTCTCATCATGATTTGGCTAATTTCAATAGGGAAAAAATGAACCACAAATTTATACTGAACCCATCTCCTCACTTCTTTTATTTATGCAAGTTTGATCCCTAATTGCTTTTGTGTGTTTGTTGGCGGAGGTGTATTGGTACAGTTGCAGGGGGTGGCGTTGTGAATACTAGGACTTGAACTCAGGTCCCTTGGCTGTTAACCTGGATTATTTGTTCAAGGCTGGCACTCTTACCATTCCAGTCACTGTTCCACTTGTGGCTTTTTCCATTCTAACTAAAATAAGAATCTCTTGGTTTTCTCTGCCTACACTGGCTTCAAACTGCATTTCTGGTATCAGCCTCCCAAAAGGCTAGAATTACAGGTGTGTGTGAGCAACTGGTGCATGGCCTCCCACTGCCACTTTAAAAGGGCAGCTTTTAGCTTGTGAAGTTAGAGAACAATTCTTGATTGAAAACTGGATATCAGTGTGATTTATGCAGATCTGGAGGCTCCTCATGGGAGGAATGGCCTTCCCCTGGGAAGGATCACAGCAGTACATCAACCAAGTACATTGATGAAATGTTCCCAAAGAACACACCGGATACTCTGAGTAGAACAACATCCAAACCATAGGTCCTTAAGACATTGTCTAAAATAATTTTTCAACGAAGGTACTCACAGACACGCCTCCCATAATCTTGGGAAAAATAACATTACAGCAGCCATCTGGATCCTGTCCGGGGGTATAGGGTGATTGGAACCAAGCCTTTTCAATAGCCCAAACCACATCACAAAGAGGCAATATGGATGCTCCTACTCCAATGGCTGGGCCCTTTACTGCTACAATATTAGGCTTCTTAAACTGAATTAAAGTATTCACCAAGTTTCTAGAGTTAAAAAAGTAAATGGGGAACAAGTAAAAACATTGCATGTGTGAGCAGATGACAAAAATCTATTCTAGATTGCAAGTTGCCAAACAGAAAATTTGCAAATCATAAAAACTAAGATTTTTTAAAAAGCCTCCTCCAAGAAAATGTAGTCTGTCGATCTACTTGCTGCAGGTTTCAAAGGCTTACCTACAGCCTGGATATCATGCAAGGGTGACTGCTGCCACCGGTTGTAGGTGACATAGCCAGAACTGCTTTGGTATTTACAGTGCCTCTAGGACAGTCTGATCATTATATGTAGCATTTCCAACTTTCTCTCTTTGAAGACCCAAGCATCATAGTGACTTGAGGGATTTCTTGTGTCCAAGAAAGGGAAAATTTAGAGTGAACTTAGCACCAAGATTGTCTGGTACTGACTGAACGGTTATTGACTAACGGATAAAACCTGCCCCTGCTAGGAGACTTTACACATTGAATCTGGAAACACCAGGTATTTTCTAAGGTCTTATAAACTGGACTAAATTAACTTAGTGATATGGAGCCAGACTAATTTAAGACATGAGGTTGGAAAGTAAGATCAGCAAGCATCCCGATGCCGGTATCCCATTATGTGCTGGTGGATGCTACTGCCACAGGAGATTGGAGAGCAAAGCAGCCATGGGGGGAGGTGGTCTAAGCAGGGGACAAAAACTTGCCATAAGGCGCAGCCAATGCTTTGCTGGACTTTATTTTTACAGGCTTTGTAGTTCCAGGGAGGTTGATGGTATACTATATAGGGAATAAGCTTCTTCCTCAGCCTCCTCCCATAAAGCTGATTCTGTTTTCAAAGGTGGTTTCTTGTTCTGATTTCACGCAGTAGGCCAAAGCATAAATTTATTCCTACCTACATACAAAGTTATTCTTTTTATGTAGTTTGAGTCTGACCACTGAAGAACAACTACAACTTTTCATACACAGAGTTCTAAGCCAGGGCTTGACTGACAACAGTCATTGAGACACTTCCTACTAGTTCTCCGTCCTCTGAATACTATCAAGAGGGAATATAGTGCTGCATCTCCCCTTACCCCCCAACCCCCTACAAGTCCTGAGGGTTGAACTCAGGGTTTTCTGTTTAGTTGACTGGCACTTGGCTATTTGAATCACACTTTCAGTCCTGTTTGTACTAATCACTTGGAGGCTCAATTTTAACAGACTTTTCTAATTGAGCTGGTCAAGATTGTATGGATGGATTTCCGACTTTTGAGTAGCTAGGATTACAGATGTAAGGCATCTGCCTCGTGCTAGATTATATTGTAATGAGGGAGGTTGGGAGGTTTGTACATAACACAAGAAAACAGGGCTTGCAGATGCAGATTCCAGCAACTGGTGTGAGGTGTAGTCCATTAGGTGAGGCTGACCTCATCGCAGCCTTGTCATTTGCCCCTAAGGTTAGTAATGTTTTTGTGTTATGCGAGAATTGATTCCTTTAAATGAGCAAGCTACACTAATTTCTCATGATTCTAAATGAGATACCCCAAGGCATTGTTAGAAAGCTCACACTGGGGTTTAATGATAAAACTGTTGTACATAAACACATAAGAATCAAAAACTGTCCACTATTCCATGCTTATCCCATGATATATTTGTACCAATATAAAAAAAAATTCTGGTCTCAAAAATCTATGAAGAAAATCAATACCAGGTTTCAATGGGATTGATATAATGTTTTACAGCTGCAATTTATATTTTGCCTGGATTAATAATAATGCCAAATGAAATTATGTCTGTGTCTCAGAGATCCATGCTAAATTCACCAGCAGCCCTGCTCAGAGGAACGGTGCCATGATGGTGTGTGAATTCATTTGTAAACATGAGTTGAACAGGAACTCAGTTTGTTAAAACACAGCCACCCATCAAAGCTTTGTAGAAATGACCTGTCAGGAGAGACCTCCCTAGGCCACAAAGCTGGAGAAACATGAATTACAAAATTCCAGCTGCAGTGTGTCTTGTGGTAGGAGATTATGATGGACCTAAAGAGGAAAATGTGTACAACTTTGTTAAGTATATATAGGATTTTGTTTGCTATCCATGGTTCTTGAACATAGGGCCTGGGCACTGTCTCTGAGCCTCTTTGTGCTCAAGGCTAGTGTTCTACCAATTGAGTTCCAACAATACTTCCAGCTTTTTCTGAGTAGTTTATTGGAGATAAGAGTCTCATGAACTTTTTTGTCTGGGCTGACTTCAAACTGCAGTCCTCAGATTTCAGACCCCTGAGTAGCTAGGATTACAGGCATGCACTAGCTGGCTCCTGGTTTTTATATATAACTTTTAAAACTTACAATTAAAGCTCATACTCATTAAAAGATGTAGAATGCAGCATACTCAATTAGTATTTGTTCCCACTGGATTATCTGTGAACTGAGTTAAAGATTTGCCACAAAGTTAGTTTTTGAAGACAGAATTCCTTCTGAGAAGACACTTGAAAAGGTCAGATATTAAGTCAGACCATCACAGAAGGGAGTAGGAATTGTCTAGGAAATCCAGGCAACAAGATCTGAATTAGGTAGTAGTGTGCTGCCTTCCTCAGCATACTCAGCTTTATTATCTGAAAGAGGAAGGATTGAGTGGGAAGAGGTCAAGTTCTAGGGGCAGTTTATGGGTTTGTTTTGCTCTCTCTCCAAATTCTCTAATATAGGAATGCTGAGTAATAGCCTCTTCCTTTGAAAACTTCCCACACTATCTCACTGTATCAGGAGAGGATACCTCACTTCTGTGCAGAGGAGCTTGCTTTTGGGTCCTTCAGACTCATGCAGACACCAAAAGCCCAATGCTATAATTGGAACCCAAGCTACTCAGTTTTATCAATGATGTAAGGGCTGTTTCATGACAATGAATCTGCAAACTGGCCATCATCAATTCCAATAGTGGAAATAGCAGCCCCAGACAGTGGACAATGTAAGATATTAGTTGATCTCCATTCTCACTTCCCTTCCCTTCCATTCTGGATATTTGCAACAATGAGGATCTTAGTGTCAAAAAGTTTAAGGAATTTGAAACATGACACCACAGAAAGAAGCAAAAAAAATATACATAGAAAGATGGTTTTGTGTAATGTCCCTCTTAGGCATATAAGTTAATTTAAATAAACTGAGTAAGAAAGAAAAAGGTTTTAAGTGAAACTGCTTTAAATAATTATTTTTTCTGATTCTCCCATATTCCATTAAGAAAAATTCTCATGACAAAAATAGATTCACTCAAAGCAGCAGCAATGCAGGTTTTGCAGAAGCACAATGTTTTTGTTTCCTATAATATCAGCTGAGCCTTCTGTGGGAGCCAGGAGAAGAACATGGCAGTGGGAGGCTAGTAGAAGAAGTAGGAGTGAGGATCTGATGAAAACATGCATCTAAAATCACCTAAAAGTGCAAGAGATGCGGTTTCTGCTTAAATGTGTGTATCTATCTTTTCTCTTTTTCTAATCCCAGTACTACAAAACTTCAGCCTCTCTCAAGGTCAGAGACTGGACAGTGGATGAGGGAACAGGCTGGAGAATAGCAGGATTGGTGAGAGAAGCTCCAAGATGCACAGGAGAGGACACAGGTGGTCTCACAGAAAATGTACAAAGTCACCAGAGAAGACAATGGTGTGTGCGTGTGTGTGTGTGTGTGTGTGTTTGTGCGTGAGTGAGTGCGTGTAAAAAGTGAGGCTTAAAATCATGCAACATATCCTGAATTATGGTTCAACAATGAGCAGTGTCCACACATTTATATGAGGTTCTGATTGTCTAGAGCAGAATTATGCCCACTGATTAAGGCTTATAATTTCAGGTCAAGTAAGAAGGCACTGCCTTCTAGTACTATACCACAAAACTCCAATTAGAGAACCCAGAATAACAATGGGATTACAACATTTCAAACCAAATACTTGTGGCTAGGTCGTTCAAGCCTGCAATCCCAGCTCTGAGGGAGGTGTATGTGAGGGAAGAGCAATGCCCAAAAATTACTTAAAATACTTAGAGCAAGAAGGGGGCTGGAGGTGTGGTAGAGTGCATGCCTAGTATGTATGAGGCTTTGAGTTCAATCAAACCATAAACTACCAAAAAAACCCCAACAAATGTAAGATGGGCTCATTAGCTGGATTCAGATACCTATGCAAATAAGCCAAAAATGTATGGCTTCTTTCTTCTGTATAGGAAATATTTAGAGTGGGGCTGGGAAGGTGGCTCATTGGTAGAGCGCTTGCCTTACATGCATGAGGCCCTGGGTTTGATTCCTCAGCATCACATAAGCAAAAAGAAAAAAGCTGGAAGGGGCGCTGTGGCTCAAGTGGTAGAGTGTTAGCTTTGAGCAGAAGAGCTGAGGGACAGTGCCCAGGCCCAGAGTTCAGGCCCCACAACCGGACCCTGACCCAAAAAGAAATAGTTAGAATTCGGTGAAGATATGAGAAGTGTACAACACAAGTACCATGCAGCTGTACATTATATATATAGCACTCTTAATCAACATGCCTGAGCACTTGCTGTGTTTCACTTAGCCTTAAAATCAGTTATTGGCCTCTGATAAGCAGTCTTTTAAGTCAGACTCATAGAAAGAGCAGATGACTTAATTGAGTAACTGAGTTAAATGACAGGCATCTGGAAACAACCTGCTCAAGCTGTGCACAAAGGAAAAGAACCAACACTAGAACTTAAAATTTGTTCATGCCCAGTCCAAATTGAGATGTATGCAATTGTGGAGCTTTCCTGGCCATTGCAAGCTGCCTTTTCAGATACTAGTCAATGTGCATGCATAGAAAGCCCCCTTACTGTGTGCTCTGCCACAACACTAAGACCATCAGTGTTGTAGGATGACAGGGAAACTCCTCACAGGACAGAACATGGCCATTGTTATCTTGCACAAATAAGAAACCTGTCAAGCTGGGCACCAATGGCCCCTGACTGTCAACCTAGCTACTCAGGAGGCAGAGATCTGAGTATGGCAGTTAAAAACCAGCCTGGACAGGAAAGCCCTTGAGATACTTATCTCCAATAAACCACCAGGAAACTGATAGTGGCACTATGGCTCAAGTGATAGAGAGCTGGCCTTGAGCTGAAGAGCTGAGAGATAGTTCCTAGGCCTAGAGTTTAAGACCCATGGCGAGAAAAAGAACGAAAAAAGAAAGAAAGAAAGAAAGGAACAAAGAGATAAAGAAAGAAAAAGAGACAGAGAGGGAGAGAGAAAGAAACAAAGAAAGAAAAGAAACAAAAAACAAAGAAAGAACGAGAAAATTGAAAAACAGAAAGAAACCTGTCAAGATGAGAGCTATGGCAAAGTTCTAGCCTCTGCAGATGAAGACATCCTGACCTGGGAGATGGCCCAACGACAGAGGAACTGTTACTTTCTCCTAGTAAGAGCCAAAGCTCCCACTGGGCACATACAACTAGCATGGAGCCGATGCCCATCACATGTGTACTGCCCCATGTCAGTGTGGCCACAGTGATTAGCAGCCAAGCTGCCAAGTCCCCTCCACTTCCCACCTCCTGGGCACATTGTGGGCCAGCTCAGAAGGAGGTTTCAGAAGAACATATAGAGCCACGCAGCAAAGCAGTGGTGCAGAAGCACAAAGCACATGTCTCTCACCTCTGAGTTTACAGAGTTATTCTCAGATGATTTTGTGGATAACAAGATGTGCGTGAAGCTGTCTTGCTTCCTGAAAATATCTCTGTATCCATAGGCACTCTTTGTCTGCCTCACACTGAAAGGCAACCACTTGTCCAAAGGCTGGTCTCCTCTGTGGCCAATATATTTCCTTTTCCCAGCCATCTCTCCTTAACAGACATCTGTATGTTGGCTGATAGCACATCCATGAATGGAGATGTACCTGCCAAGGGTTTGAAATCACATTGGTCCGTGATTTCCTATCACCAGTTCTCTTCCACTGTCACCTCAGAATTAGACCAGAAGCTGGTCACAGTTCCAGGATTTATCAACACAACGATGTCAATATCAGAACCTTGTCAAAGTCTACTTCAAAATACCTTTCAGTTTCAATCTATGTCTGACAGAAAATCCACCCCATACTTTTTTGGTCTAGGATATGTACAGCTATAAACTGGGTGACTTTTAGAGAATGAAATTAGAGAGAATGGGTCCCCTGGACAGGATCTGCTATAGGTATGACAAGTTGGAAGAAAAAAGAAAACAGCATAAGGAAATAGGATTAACAAGGCCAAAGTGGTCAAAATAAATCACTCCAATGCAAGAAGGTTCTTCTGACAAACCTGTTCTTGTTGAGCCATGGGACTCTCTTATTTCCACCTACAAACATTCCACCAGTGTTCCCTCATGACACAACTCCTCAATGCCAATCTGGGTGTTTTGCCTTGACTCCTAATATATCATCTGCGGAGCCTAACATTTGTTACCTTTCCTCCTTTTGGTACTGGGTACTGAACTGAGAGCTTTGTGCATGCCAGATATGTACTCTACCACTGAGCTGCATCTTTACCCAGAGCTTTGCTTATACTAGTCAAGAACTCAATTATTTGATACAATTACCAAGGCACATGAGAATAAGGGAGATGCTGCACTTAGCATTTGGACAAAATAATCACCCTGTCTATAGGAGTCACTTCAACATTAGCTTGTGTGGCAATGTGTGCAGACCTCTGGCTAGGAGAAAACAAAAGCCATGTCTGAAAAATACATGATAATCTACTGGTAAAATTATCAACAGGAGTTTTCTGAGGGATGAGGCATGAGTCATTAATTATGAACCAAGAACTACTTCTTCAAAAGTGTAAAGAAATAAGCCAAAGCCACCAGAAAATACTCAAAAATGGGTACTTAAGAGAAAACAAAACTGTTCTTAGTCAAACACTGGTAAATAGGCTGGGTGGGGCCTCCACCACAGCTTGGCCTCAATCCTTAACCCACTGAAGAATGAGAGTGCCTTGGCCAGGCCTGCCTTCAGTTTGGACCCAGCAGCCTTAAAGGATTTGGAGTCATCCAACCTGGTCAGTTCCAGGACTAGAGATGCAGGGATGTCAATTTCCTGGCCCACACCTACTCCCTAGGACTCACACATTGGAAGCTATTTGCACTTTGATCTGCCCTGGGGCTTCTAGTCACAGATCAGTCTCTCTGGCAGTTTACTTTCTGATGAGTAAGACCAACTTGGCTTAAAGATCTCTACCCCACTCCTCCCCACCCTACCCCAACCTCAGGCCTGGTATAGGAAAGCTTAGGGAACTTACCATCTCCCAACTTTACTAGAAACAAGGAACTTGCACCTCACCCAGTAGTATCTTTCCTTAGAGCTTCCTAAAAGTTGCTGGATTCCCATAGGTCCTGTTTCTGACGAAAAAGGGGCTCTTACAAGTTATTGGTGGCCATGGAGGAATGCCTGACACAGACAACCTACCTTGAGCCTCACTGCAAGAAGAGTGAAAGATTCTGGCAAAAAGAACCAGTGAATGATTTTGGCCTCTGGTGAAAACAGAAGTGTTCACCCTCTTCCTGGCCATTGTGTAGGTTCTAAGCAATTGAGATTTCTGTCTCACTCATGTAAACATACCCAACAGGCTGGATCTTTTTCCCTTACAACCCTCTGTGGGCCTCAGACAGCTTCGAATGCTGGAAAATGAGTATGAGAATGGGTCATTGGGCCATGTCTCCCTTCCACTCCTTGACTTGTAAGTACTGAATCAAGCAGATCTTGATACGCTATGGGACTGGTCAGATACTCACTCCCTCAAACAGCTAGACTCACTTTTGTCCTTAGAGCTGCCAGATGACTTGAGAAACTACCCTGGCAATGAGGATCTTGCACTCATCTTGTGAGTGCTGCTTCGCTGCCAACTGAACCGTAAGCACAGGGATTGGGGTTCCTGCTACTGTTTCTGGGGAATGTGAATGAAATCCCTCTGATGGGGCATGAGACCAGAACCTGTGGTTGTCTGAAGGAGAAGTAGATCCTTAATGGCCAGTATTCATACCTGCATTTTGTGGTCCCATTCCCAAAGAGGAATGAATACTAGGGGGCAGGTAAAGCAAGTCCTGTGTCAGAATAAAGGAGGAAGAGGCCCTGCTGCCTCAGTGCCCAGACAAGTCTTGAACATCAATCCCTTCAGTATTCCAAACATCACTTTGGTACTAGGAAAATTTTAACATCTGAATCTGGTTTACTTTCTCTTCAACCTGCTTTTATGCTACTGGCATGCTGTTGAGAGACTGCTAACTTTAAAACTGGGCCAGGGAAAATAAACAACATTGGCACTTGTCATCCTCCTGTTCAAAATAATAGGAACACCATGAATTTGAAACTCCTCTTGAGCACCAGTCCTATATTGCTAAGATTAAATCCTGCTGGCCAACTTTATATTTCAAATATATTGAAAGAATAAAAAAAAAAAAAGAAAAAAAAAACAAATATATTGAAAGAATAAAAGGGATTCTAAAGAATAAGGACTCAAGAGTACAAAATGTATACTTCTTTATTTATATAAATAGGGCTTTAAAATAATACTATTTAAAAGAAATCTGCATTTTTACATTCACCATCAGTTAGTTCCTGACCGGAAAGGCTGTGCATGATGATACACAGCAGGGACCTCAATGCATGACAACAGGATCTCAGGAAAGCACCATTCATTTGAGAAGTAGTAGGCAGGTTCTGACAGTCCTGTTGCACTGCTACCAATGGGAAGTCTTAAACTTCTTCCTCCACCAAGTCTTCTTCAAATTCCCCCTGTTCATCAGCAGTGGCATCTTGGCACTGCTGGTACTCGGACACCAGGTCGTTGATATTGCTCTCAGCCTCAGTGAACTCCATCTCATCCATGCCTTCTCCCGTGTACCAGTGCAAGAATGCCTTGCGCCGGAACATGGCACTGAACTGCTCTGAGGTGCACTTGAAGGGTTCTTGGATGGCTGTGTTGTTGCCGATGAAGGTGGCCGACATCGTAAGGCCACGCGGGGGGATGTCACATACAGCTGTCTTCACATTGTTGGGAATCCAGTCTGCAAAGTAGCTGCTGTTCTTGTTCTGCATGTTGAGCATCTGCTCATCCACCTCCTTCATGGACATGCGGCCTCGGAAGATGGCAGCTGCTGTCAGGTAACGACCATGGCGGGGATCACAGGCGACCATCATGTTCTTGGCATCAAACATCTGCTGGGTGAGCTGGGGCACAGAGAGAACATGGTACTGCTGGCTGGCCCGGCTGGTCAAGGGTGCAAAGCCAGGCATGAAGAAGTGTAGGCGGGGGAAGGGCACCATATTCACAGCCAGCTTGCGCAGATCTGCATTCAGCTGGCCGGGGAAGCGCAGGCAGGTGGTGACTCCACTCATGGTGGCTGACACCAGGTGGTTCAGGTCTCCATAGGTGGGTGTGGGCAGCTTCAGGGTGCGGAAGCAGATGTCATACAGGGCCTCATTGTCGATGCAGAAAGTTTCATCTGCATTTTCCACCAACTGGTGGATAGACAAGATGGCATTGTAAGGTTCTACCACGGTGTCTGAAACCTTGGGGGACGGCATGATGCTGAAGGTGTTCATGATGCGGTCTGGATACTCCTCTCGGATCTTGTTGAGAATCAGGGTGCCCATGCCTGATCCAGTGCCACCTCCCAGGGAGTGAGCCAGCTGGAAACCCTGGAGACAGTCACACCTTTCTGACTCCCGTCGTACCACATCCAGCACCGATTCTAACAGCTCGGCTCCCTCCGTGTAGTGGCCTTTTGCCCAGTTATTGCCTGCCCCGCTCTGGCCTATCAGACATAAAGACATGATGAGACACAGACTCCAAGAATAATGACTGTGCCTGTCCTATTGTGAAGAAAAAGGAGTGTTGTGAGCCAACCTTTGCTATTATTTTAGATACACTATGGTGAAATAAAGGAAATGTTTTCAATGTATCTGGGACCCTACAAATCACCCAGGTTCTAAAGAAAAGTAGAGAGTGTGGAGGAAAATACATTTTAACCCAAATCAAGTACTTCTAGAAATGAAGAACTGAGCCTGCCTCAATACTGGAAATGTAATTACTTTCACAACAGGGACAGGAGCACAGTGTGGTCAGAGGGAAGCTAAACTGCAAGCACTTGTCTGCTCCTTGCTCACACATAGCTGTGCTTTGATTTCTGGTGTCCTGAAGTGGTTCTGTTATTGCCAGGCCTTTAAAATGACCAGCAGTGCTGAAACCTTGTTGGTGGCTTTCTCTGCTTGCTGCTCTTTCCCTTCAGAGGCTTCTTTGTCATGGAGAACTTACAGAGTTGCACTGATCTGAGCTGTCTGAGTGGCCACGGGCATGACTCCCGTTGACTGGAATAGGTGGGTTAGCTGAGGAGAATATCTAGGTGGATAAAGGCTCAGCCCAGCACTGGAGTGCCTGGATGTTAGGACCCATGGACCATGATGACATACCAAATATGAAGTTGTCTGGCCTAAAGCTCTGGCCAAATGGTCCCGATCTTACTGAGTCTAAGGTGCCAGGCTCTAGGTCCACCATGATGGCCCGAGGAACATATTTGTTGCCTGTGAGAAAAAGAGTTGACTTAGGCCTATACTTGACAAGGAACTTAGGGCAGAGCTTATGATTCTAAGTGACTCTCAGCATTCATTACAAAAATTACAGCATTTAAGACATGGAAACAGAAAAGATATCTTGAGCATGAATCCCCATGCAAAAGGCTTCAGCAACTTTAAGGATGTTTGCAGTTGTCTATTTCCATGAATATTCATTCCTTTGCTTTGGGCATGGTGGCTGAAATCTCAGCTACACAGGAGGCAAAGATGAGCATCAGGCTTTGAGTCTAATGGTGCAAAAGAAAGGTGACAACACCTTTTTTTTTTTGGTTCATCGTGGGGCTTGAACTCTGGGCCTGGACACTGTCCCTCAGCTCTCCAGCTCAAGGCTAGCACTCTATCACTTGAGCCACAACCCCACTTTCAGTTTTCTTATTGGAGATAAGAGTCTCAGGGACTTTCCTGCTCAGGCAAGATTTGAACCATGATCCTCAGTTCTTAGCCTCCTAAGTAGCCAGCATTACAGGAATGAGTCACCAGTGCCTATCAGCAAGAAACTTCCTCTTTTTTGTTAATTTTATTTTATTGTAAAGGTGCTGTATAGAGGAGTTGGTTACATGAGTAAGGAAATGAGAACGTTTCTTGTCAAAAATTGTTACCCCCTCCTTTGTTGTTCTCCCACTATCCCTTCCCTTCCCCAATTACCTTTCTCAAGAAATGAACCAGGTTCATGCCTGTAATCCTAGCTACTCTGGAGGCTGAGATCAGAGGATGACTATTCAAAGCCAGCTGGGGCAGGAAAAGTCCTTAAGACTCTTATCTCTAATAAACTAACAGAAAACCAGAAATGGCACTGTGGTTCAAGAGGTAGAGCTGCTTGCCTTGAACTGAAGAGTTGACGGACAGTGCCTAGGCCCAGAGTCCAAGCCACATGACCGACACCCCCCCCCCCCCGGGCCAAAAAAAGCCAGGTATGGCTATTCACCAAGTAGATGTAAGGGAATTCAAGTGTAAGGCTTTCCTGGAGAAAACATATATACACTATATATATTTCTTGTCTTATAATGTTTCAATAATGGTTATCAAATAGCACATACCCTTTATTCAAATACTCAGAGCAACCTTGGGCAATGACTTGCAATTTCCCATTTAACATGATTTGGCCCAAGGGAAAGCAGTTAACATGATGTAAACACCAGTTTTAGAATACCCCCTTCCTAAACATTCACATGAAGAAAACTGACCATCCTGCTGGATATACAGGATCTAATAAAGACACAACCTAAAATTCTGTTCATAGGAGTGACACAATCCAACCCAACCACTCTCAACCAAGGAATCAGAAGATTAAAACCTTGTATGTTACTTCAACAATATTAACACAAAATACCAAGGTGAGGACATCCCAAAATGTAGATCTATAAAACTCACATAAATTAAATAGCTTTGTAATTTTGTTTGTACTTGTTCATTGGATTAATACACAGGAAAGCCAATTATCCATGATTCTGTTTGTATACAATAATGTAGAATGGAAACTCAATATAAAATTAAATGAACTTTACATTGACAGTTACAAAAACTGAAAATCTACTCTGTAGACTTCAATTAGGCTGTTTATGTTAGGAAAGACAATATGAATCATTTAAAAGCCATGTTTACAAATTAGTATTGATTTTTTCTACATCACAAGAATGTTTTCTTACTTTAAAAACCTTAAAAATAATTTACTGTTGGCTAAGTATTCATATTCAAAATGCTCAAGACCAGAAATGTTATAGATTTCAGGGTGAGACTATGCTTTGTGATTTGGACTATTCTCATATATATTAGTGACTGAACATCCCTCTTTAAAATTTTTAAAATTTTCTTTTTCAAAATATTGTTTTAGAAATTTAATCTGTATTTTAAAGAGGCAATGTAACTGGGCTCTGGTTGCATAAGGGTGTAATTCTAGCTACTCAAAAATCTGAGATGAGACCTTAGCATTGCAGATTGAAGTCAGCTGGGGCAGGAAAGGCTTGGAGACTCATCTCCAAGAAACTACCCAAAATAAAAGAAGCTCATAGTTAGTGCCCAGGCTTGAGCTTAGGATGATCAGCACACAACCAAATGGCATTGGATTATATTTTATCAATTGTTTTAGAATGCATATTTAGGCAGTCTCATTTTTAATTATGTGAAATGGGCTCACGCCTTTAATCCTAGCTACCCAGAAGGCTGAGATCAGAGAATCATGGTTCAAAGCCAGCCAGGGCACAAAAAGCCTGCAAGACTCTTATCTCCAATAAAACACCAGAAAACTGGAAGTGGCACTGTGGCTTAAGTGGTAGAGCTGCTTGCCTTGAGCTGAAGAGTTGAGCGACAGTGCCTAGGCCCAGAGTTCAAGCTCCATGACCGGAAAAAACAAATCCAGGTGTGGTTAGTCAGCAAGTAGAGGTAGGGGGAACTCAGGTGTAAGGCTTTCCTGGGGTAATTCACAAGAGTATACTCAAAAATTAAAACAAAGTATCTGGTGGAGTGGCTCAGTTGGGTACAGCACTTGACTTATAAGATCAAGGTCCCAAATTAAAACTACAATACTACCATAAGAAAGGCAGGAACTCCTTCCTTTTCATTAGTATTCCCCTGGGAACTATTTTGCCACGGTATGGGAAACAAGATGGAAGAAACTTACCAGCTGCCTCATTGTAATACACCTCGATTCTCTGCAGCTGTAAATGGCTGTCCCCATAGTAGTTGCCAGTGCAGTCAATATTGTGCTCATCGCTTAGCATTTCCCAAAACTGAGATGGAAATAGAAGTATATTATGACCTAGAATGTTAACTGTCCAAAAAATGCATTTTAAAGTAACTAAGAAACTCATGTCCTGTTGACACAAATATATTTGTAAAAAATAATTACATTTTCTAAATTAAAAAAAGCACAGAAAATGGTGGTATTTTAGTTTTGTTAATCTCTTTTATCTGGCTGAATAGAAGACATCTGGTTTCTCCTATGAGTATTCCATCTTATGCAGTACCATATTCTGTTTGTATTCTATGATGAGTAACTGGCCTTCCATGGACATGAAATTACCAAAGCAGTAACTTGAAGACTCAGCTAGAAGGGTCTCCAGAACCCCAAGTGTCCTCAGAGCATACATGACAACCAATGATTTAGAAAACACCCAACTTAAGGGAGCTGAGATGGAGCATGAAACTCAGAGAAATTTGCATTAAGGTAGAAGAAATGTTCTCAATTATCTGACACTCATCAGTTGACACAAAGGGAATTCTCTGTATCTTTCAGCTCAAAGACACTGCATTCCTTTCATTCAAACCAGACCAAACGTGCATTAGTCTATTCCCAGGAAACTAAATACAAAGACTTGAGTCTCAGGTAAGACTAAGACATGCAAGGGATTTGAAACCACCCCAGCCTTGCTTAAAAATCACACCCACCAGGGCCACACAAATTAGGGAAATTGGAGAAGCTATCTGGGGGGCTTCATTTGCAGAAGGTTAGGGACCACTATGGAGCCCCACCTACCTCAGCCTAGCCATGACCACCACCACCTCCACACTCCAACCCTATCCTTTTTCTCCTTCCCCTAAATTTGAGACATGGATCCTAGGCCAGTGCCATGCTCACCTTTGCACCAATCTGGTTGCCACACTGGCCTGCCTGTATGTACACAATCTCCCTCATGGTGCAGGGCTGCAGAACAGATGGATGTGTGTCTTCAGCAGTGGTGCCCACAGAGGCAAACAGGTAGAGCTGGGAAGCAGGAATCTGACACAGTGAACTCAGATCCCCATTTATACCTCTGGTTGTTACAGGGGCAGAGGAGGTGGGGCGGACTTGATTACAGGTGGAGCCAGCAGGTGCTCCAACTCAATCTCCCTATTGCTGGGTAATCAGAGGGCCCTACCAGTTCCCACCTACCCTTGTATCCAGCTCCCAGCTGCAAGTCCATTAGCACAGCTCCCATTCTATTTGGATCCTCTGGTCACCCTGCCATCCACTACCCACTCTGACTCACAAGAGAGGCTGAAACCTGGGATCCAGGAAAGAAGAGGAGGAACTTCCTCTACACAAGGTCCTTGTGTGCCAGAAGCCCAGAACAAGCCTGCCTTCCATTTTTGATTGGAGGGCCTAGAACTGAAGGGACATTTTCAGCTGTGATCCCAAGAGCAAGCACAAACTTAGATTCCATGATTGATTCACTTTCCATTATGGGAAGAGTCAGGGGCTTAGGATCTAGCCTTCATTCTCAGGTTTTCTTTTTCTTTCCTCTTAAAAGTAGCTTGCTTTATTACTTGGGCTATAGGACTACTACAGTCTACTTTTTGTTTCATTTGGCTTCTGCTCCTAATGTAAGAACTCAGGTCCTAGTCAGAGTGTCTTTTTTTTTTTTTTTTTTGGTCAGAGTTGGGGCATGTTAGTGACTTAGGGCTTGAAATTAAGGACTGGTGACTCTTTCTGAGGTTTTTATTATTATTGAGATTAGATGATTACCTTAATTTCTCTTATTTCACAGAATTGTGGAATAGTGATATTTAGTTGAAATCACAAACATATTTTAACCTTCACAAGTCAAATTATCATTATCATGGGCTATAAATTTTGTGAATTCTATAAGCTTTGACAATACAATTTATTTCTTCCACAACGGGTGATATTTACATTTCTCTACTTTTGTTTAGTGTAGGATTTCCTGTCTTTCACCCTCATTCTGCCCCTCTCTTTCTGAGGTTTTATTGATTTACTTATTTAACTGAAAGGTAGAAGGCTCTACTACTTGAACCACAGCTCAACTTCTGCCTTTTGTTTTTAAGTGTTTAATATGAGACAAGAGTCCCATGGGTAGTCAAGGGCAGTACAGTGAGGCTTGAAATCTGAGGATCACTATTCAAAGTCAGCCTGGGCAGCAAAGTCTATGAGACTTACCACCAATCACCCACTAATAGGCAGAAGATAGTAGAGCTTTAGCCATGAGCAAAACACTTCAAGTTTAAGTCCCTCGACTGAACAAACTGAAGCAAGTTTCATGGACTTCCCTGCCCATGATGGCTTTGAACCATGATCTTCAGACTTCAGTGACTTTAGCACTCAGGATTATAAGTGTGAGTCAACATTTACAAATCTTTAATTACCTTTTCTTTCACCTTTTCTGGTTATTTATTATTTCTTTTTTTGACAATTGTTCTTAGGGGCTAGCTTTCATTCTTAGTTTTTTCTTTCCTCTTGAAACTACCATGCTTTACAAATTTGACCACAGGTAAACTACAGGCTGTTTCTCTTTTTTGTAGCTCTTCTTCTAGGGCTCAAACTCAGGTAATGGTGACTGAGGTTCTTTTTTAATTTTTTTTTTTAAATTGAGTGCTGCTTGTTAGTTCTGGAAATTAAGGCCTGATGACTCTCCTTGAGGATTTTTTTATTTTTACCTTAATGGTGGCAGGTTTCACTAGTTGAGCCACAGCTCAGCTTCTGCTTTTTCGGTGGTCAATAGGAGATTAGAATATCAACAGCAAGCCAAGAGCATTACAGGGAGGACTGAAATCTGAGAATCATGGTTGGAAGCCAATCTGGGCAAGAAAATCAATGAGAAAATGATCTCTAATTAACCACCAAGAGGTAGGAAGAAGTAGACCTCTAGCCATAAGGAAATCATAGCAAGTTCAAGCCCCAGTACTGAACACAGTAAATTAAGTCTTCTGTACTTTCTGCCAAGAATGGCTTTGAAACACGATCCTTAGATTTCAGCAATCTGAGCAAGATTGCAGTTTTGAGCCATGATTTAGAAATCTTTAATATGCTCCTTTTTGCACCTTTTCATTTATTTGATTTGCCTTCCCCCCTTTTTAAAGTTCATGTCCTTTATTATTAGGGCCTAGCTATTCACACTCAGTATTTATTTATTTATTTTGTCGGTTGTAGGGATTGAACTCAGTGCCTGGGTATTGTCTGTCAGGGATAAGGCAGTCACACTGCCCCTTTCAGCCACAGTGCCACTTCCACTTAATTTGAAAAAAAACAGTCACCAGGGGAATTTTCAGCCTGGACTGGCTTCCCTTTGTGGGAAGCTTCCTGAGCAGTGAGTATTACAGGCATGAGCCAGAGAAACCTGGCTTGTTTTCTTAGATCAAAACTAGCAGGCTCTACAATTTATGCCACACTACTTCACTGCCCATGAGATTTTTGGATTTTGTTTTTTGCTCAAAGCTTGCAGGAACAAAAACTCAACTCCTGAGGGTTTTTTTCTTTTGGGAGTTGGGAGAGGCTTGAATTCAGGGCCTGTGGACTCTCTCTGAGGGTTGTTTTGTTTTTGGTATTTTCTTTTTATTTTGAAGCTAGCAGGCTATTAAGCCTCAGCTCAAGTTACGCCTTTTTTTTTTTTGGTGTTTAATAGGATATGAGTCACATGTTAGCTCTACTTCAATTATTTTTGTAAGTTTTAATTTTCTTTACAAAGTATGATATATTTTTTGTTAAATTGTTATTGGTGTGCTTTTATTGGGTTGTTTTGGTATGAACAACACTGGGGATTGAACTCATACCTCGTTTATGGGAAGAAAGTATTCTAACACCTAAGTCACAATTCAGCTATGGCAGTTTTTTTTTTAATTTTCTATTTGTTTGTTTGTTCTTTGTTGGTCATGGGCTTGAACTCTGGGCCTGGGCTCAGTACCTATGGTCTCCAGCTCAAGACTAGCACTATACAACTCTAGCTACAGCACCACTTCAAGGTTTTTGAGTGGATTATTGAAGATAAGAGTCTCATGGACTTTTCCTGTCTGGACTGGCTTTGATCCACGATCCTCAGATCTCAGCCTCCTGAGTAGCTAGGGTTAAATGCATGAGCCACCAGCACATGGCTATCATGTTTTTGTTTTTGTTTTTTTTAAACTGTTTAAATTACTCATTTTTGTCCTTGTAATTTAATTTAATATTTAATCTTTTTTCATCCCGGGGAATTGAGTATAGGACCCTGTGTATGTATGTATCTACATGCTTTTGTGTGCATATGTGCCAATACTGGGGCTTAAATTTCCTTAACTTTTTCCATGCAAGGCTGAAACTGTAACACTTGAACCATACCTCCAGTCTGTTTATTTTTGCTGCTTAGTTGAAAATAATAATATCTGATTTGCTACTTTGGAGGCTTAGGGTTTTAGATGGTTGTTTGGAGCCAGACTGGGCAGTCTCCTTACCTCTTCCCTCTAATATACTACTCAGGATAAGCTGCAAGTATCACTGTGGCTCAAGAGGTAGAACACTAGCCTTAATGAAAAGCAACTCATATACAGTGCCAAGGACTGAATTTAAGCTCTGGGGCCAGCAGGTTAAAAAAATAAAAAACTCTGAATTTTCTGACCAGTCTAGCTTTAAACTATGATCCTATAGATCTCAGCCTCTGAATAGCTAGGGGATTACAGGTTTGAGCCTTTAGTTATAGTGATAGTTTTCTATTATTATTATTTACAGCTGCTTCTAAAAAATGACACAATGTGGCTAACAGTGGCTCATGGTTATAATCCTTGTTATTATGGAGGCTGAGATATAGGAACCTTGGTTTGAAGTTGGGCCCAATGACAGAATGTCTGTGAGTCTTATCTCCAATTAGCAACCAAAAATATGGATGTAGAAATATGGCCCAAGTTTTAGAGTAGTAGCCTCAGCAGTAAAAGCTTAGAGACAGTGCACAGGCAATGAGTGCAAGTCCCAGGATCAGCACAAAAAATTAAATAGAACCCAAATCATCAAGGGTATGGCTACTGATAGTTTGCCTATGTTTTCCTAAAAGTCTGTTTGATGGCCACCACAAAGAAAAATAGAAAAACCAACGAATTATGGATCCACAGCCAGATGAATATTTTTGCTCATAAATCTGCACTAATTATATTTTTTAAAAAGTTTTACACTCTTTCATTTCAAAAGTTAGCCAAAAATAATGCCAGTTGAAGAGAAATTGCATGTGATGACGACTTCAGCACTACATTCCTCAGATTTTTAAAAGAAGATGCCACCTATTTACACCTTTTAAATACAAATGGCATTATTAAATATATTTCAACTAAATATTAACTTCACTGTTCTCTAAATTGAGGTGTTGACCTATATTTTAAATCAGAGTGAGTTGTATAAACATTAGAGAAATACTGAGGCAATGAAAAGGAAAGCAGGAAGGAATGTTCTTTTCAGAACAACTTGGTTTGAGGCTGGCCACCAAGGTAGGTCTTCATTCCTATGGTTCCTTTCCTTGACTGGTCCTTCTCCCCTTGAGTCTAATCAAAGGATTATCTTATAGGTATGGGAAAAGCAGCAGCTTGAGTTGAAGGCTTTCTTTTTTTTATATTTTATTTTTTTATTGTGCGAATACTGTACAGAGAATTTACAATTACATGGGCAAGATAACGAGTACATTTCTTAGTAAACATTGTTGCCTCCTTTGTTTCCCCTTCCTATCCCTTCCCATAATCTCCTCCTCATCCCCCTGATTCTCTCCCACACACACCAAAATTGTAAAGTTCGTTTTTCGACATAAAGACTTGTACATCTCATTGTTGCAATGGGGCCAGCTGTATCCCTAGTTAAACGATTTGTTTTTTCCCTTCCCCTCCACAAATTATACCAACATCAAATAGAGTGAAGACTTTCTTTATACCCTCTTTCTTGTGTTTAAATGCAGGAATTAGAAAAGTCACTGGCTGACTGGATTCTGACTTTCAAAGAACTTCTAACTATGTAGAACAACATGAGCCAGCACATTGAGGAGGAGGACAAGATGGTGGCTAAGGACAGATATAATATTTGCACAGAACATGCACATTCTTACTCCTGTAAGTCTGTCATCTGCCCATAGGAGGCTGAAATGTCCTAAAATTCCAATGTTAGAAAGGAGCTTTAATTTTGTTAGAGTTCCTTTTCAGTGGGATCCCTGCTTCTCCATGATTCCTTAAAATTCTGTAGTTTTAGAAGGCAGCAGCATGCTTAACAGAAACAGCACTGGATGCACCATCTGTTCAGATTTTTATGTTTGTTTTTTAAATACCTATACATATATTTTATTGTGAAAATACCGTATAGAGGGGTTACATGGGAAGGTAATGAGTACATTTCTAATCAAGTATTGTTGCCTCCTCCTTTGTTTCCCCTTCCCATCCTTTCCCATCTCCCCCACCCGCCCCCCTCCACCCTCTCACCACCCCCTCTACCAATGTTGTAAAGTTCCTTTTTCGACATAACGTCTTGTACATCTCATTGTTGCAATGGGTCTACCTGTATCCCTAAAAACAATTTCTTTTTTCCCTTCCCCTCCACAAATTATACCAACATCAAGTACAGTGAAAACAAGGGTTATCCTATGAGGGAGTGACATACAAAGCAACAAGGAAATCATTTATAAATATGTTAGAAACAATCGCAAGAAAGAAAAAAAAACATTGAATCCTTATCTTGGGGTTCATTTAGCCTTACATCAACTTATCTGTCCACTTCTGCTTGTCTCAGACATTCACTAGTTATTGCAAATAAGGGAAAACTGTTCACATTTAAGGAAAATTAGAAATAACCTTAATCAGAGAGGAGAATGAGAGGGATGGGGCTCAGCTCAGCTCTTATTGGTTAGATGGTGACAAGTGTTGTCTGTTTTTTCTTTGCTTTTTCTTAAATTTAATTTTACCATCAAGATAATGTACAGAGGAGATACAGTTAATACATAATGTTATGAGAACATTTCTTTTTTGAACATTTTTATTGTAAGAATACTGTACAAAGGGGTTAGAATTACATGATCAAGATAATGAGTACATTTCCTATCGAGCATTTTTGCCTCATCCTTTGTTTTTCCCTTACCATTCCTTCCCTCACACTTCTACAACTACACTGCCCAAACCCCCCACGCCCACCCTCTGCCACTGAAGTTGTAAAGTTCATCTCATTGTTACAATGGATCAACCTGTATGCTTATTTAAGCATTTTGTTTTTTCCATTCCACTCCCTGCATTAGAGAAGTGTATATACAAGATGCAGGACACTGACATCAAATACTGTAAAAACAGGGGTTAGACCCTGGGAAGGAACATAAAAAGAAACAAAAAAAATCACATGGTACATTATAAATACTTTAGAAACAATAGCAAGCAAGAAAGAGGATATTTATGTCTCATCTTGTATGGTCATGTGTACATAGCTTTTGACTTTTTCTGCTTGTCCCAAACATATACTAGTTATTGCAAATACCGGAAACCGTGGGACCTGTGTTCCTTTGGACCTGGCTTACTTCACTTAATATAATTGTTTCCAAGTCTTTCCATTTCCAAACAAATGAGGCAATGCCATTCTTTGTGATGGAGTCATAGAATTCTATTGTATATATATGACACATTTTTTTGATCCTCTCATCTACTGAGGAGTATCTGGGTTGGTTCTATCGCTTAGCTATGGAAAATAATGCTGCAATAAACATAGTTGTGCTGGTAGCCTTAGGATAGCCTTGTTTGTGATCATTTGGGTAAATGCCCAAAAGTGGGATTTCTGGGTCAGAGAGGAGCTCTGTGTGGAGTCTTTGGGGAACTTCCATACTGCTTTCCAAAGTGTTGGAACAATTTTACACTCCCACCAACAATGTAGTAGGGATCTCTTCTGGCCACATCCCTTCCATCATCTGTTGTTATTAAAGTTGTTGATCATAGCCATTCTAACTGGGGTGAGGTGGAATCTCAGTATTGTTTTCATTTGCATTTCTTTCATGGGTAGGGAGGTTGAGCATTTCTTCATGTGTCTATTGGTCATTTTTATTTCCTCTTCAGAGAAGTTTCGTTTTAAGTCTCTAGTCCACTTTTTTATCAGGCAGTTGTTTCTTTGAAGATTTGTAGTTTGGGGATTTAGTTTTTTGTGTTCCATGTATATTTTAGATATGAGACACTCATCTGTTGTATGGCTAGTGAAAATCTTCTCCCAGTCCATGTGCTTTCTATTGATCTTGCTAGCTATGTCCTTTGCCATGCAGAAGCTCTGCTTCTTCATGCAATACCATTTGTCCAACTTTTCTTTGATTTCTTGTGTTTCTGGGTCTCTATTAAGAAAATTTTGGGCTGTGCTAAGGAAAACTAGTATTTCTCCTATTCCGTCCTATAATGTTTTCAGAGTGCCTGCTTTGACTTTGAGGTCTTTGATCCATATGGAGTTGATGATGGTGCAGTGTGATATATAAGAATCTAGCTTTAGTTTTCTACAGGCAATTAACCAAATTTGCCAGCACCATTTACTGTAGAGGCTGTCTTTCTTCCATTCTATTTATTTAGCTTCCTTATCAAAGATTACGTGGCTGAAAGTCTGTGGGTTCATTTCTGGGTTTTCAGTTCTATTCCATTGGTACTTAGGTCTGTTCTTGTGCCAGTACCAAGCTATTTTGATTACTATGGCTTAGTAGTAGAGTTTGAAGTGTGGTATTTATATTCCTCCAGCAATGTTCTTTCTGTTAAGACTCATTTTTGCTATTTGGGGTCTTTTATTCTTCCATTTGAATTTTTGGATTTCCTTTTCTATTTCATTGAAGAAAGAGGTCAGAATATTGATAGATACCGCATTGAATTTGTACATAGCCTTTGGAAATATTGCCATTTTCACGATGTTGTTCCTTCCAATCCAGGAGCATTTTTTGGGGGGGGAAGGTTTCTACTTCCTAAGTTTTGTTTTTAATTCCATTTTCAGGTTTTTAAAGTTTTCATCATTGAAGTCCTTCACGTCTTCCTTGTCAGTTCTTGCCGGTGGTGAGTAGAATCCACTAGTTCACAGTGTTTGTTGTCTGCGTCTCTATTGATATCTGTGTCTCTATTGATATGGAGGCCGCTGCAGGAGCCACAGCAGCCGCAGCTGTGGAGACCAGCAAGTGCTCAGATCTGTCTCCTTAACCAAGCTGCTTGAATTTTTTCTCTCTGGCCAACTCTCTGTACTCTTATGGCACACTTGATGTGATTCTCTAGCATATGACTGCTCACTGGATTTTTAAAACCGATTTCTATGCCAGAGTTTGTTTAGCTTCCAGCTTCTCCTCTGCCATCTTCCTCCAGATCATTAGTCTGTCTGTTGAAAGGCTTCTCCTCTTCCTTGGGTAACACCTCATCTGAGCCTAACTGCAGGGGTATTACTGGGCTTCCCTACACACACATGTAATACGGTTCATTTTAGGAGAGGTGGGATTTTTAAACTTTTAGAAGCTATCAAATCAACTGCTTGAACTAAAGAGGGTATGGGTACTTAGCTGCTCACTGCTACTCAGGAAAGAGTTCTGGTTAGCATATTAGACAGTTTATATAAGTGATGAGGTCAAAGCAAATTGAAGGCTTCAAGTAGTCTTAAAGATTTTCACAAACACACAATTCAGTGGAAGTGGCACTATAGCTCAAAGTGGTAGATCACTGGACTTGAGCAAAATACTCTCAGGGATAGTGCCCAAGCCTTCAATTCTGGCCCCATGATTGACAAAAAGTGAACAAGGTATTTTCTCATCTCATTTTTAAATGCCATTTTGTTTTTTATTCAAATTTTATACAAAAAGTGTAGGGAGTTCTAGGAAAGTTCTCCAAAAGTTAATATAGAACAGATTTTAGAATCATTGTGAGATTAATTAGTAATTCATGTGGACAGACAAGTTGGTTTGCAAATATGGTGTGGGACAAACTAGCCATCTTTTGCAAAATGAGCAAGGCAAACAAGTATTAGACCCAAGAAGAAAAACATAGTACTAGTTCCTCTTTAAGTATGGATGCAAGGGCTGTGGTGTTAGATGTTGTTCGTGACTAAATTGTGTCCTTTTCAAAATGCACATTTTGAGATTCTAAACATCAATACCTCTGAATGAGCCTTTATTGGGGAAGAGGGTCTTCTTCTTTACCAGTCCAAGGGCTTGAACTCAGGGCCTGGGCACTGTCCCTGAGCTTCTTTTGCTCATCTAGTACTCTACTACTTGAACCCCAGTGTCACCTCATGCTTTTTCTGTTTATGTGATACACATGCTAGGTAAGCACTTTTCCACTAAAACATATTCCCAACCACCAGAAAAGGGTCTTTGAAGAGTAATTTAGATGGACACTGGTGGCTCATGTCTGTAATCCTAGCTATGGACCTGAAGGCTGAAATCTTAATATCCAAGTTTGAGGCCTCACTAATCTGTGAGACTTTTATCTCCAATTAGCAAAAACCAGAAGATCAGCTGTGGCTCAAGTGGTAAAGTATGAGCCTTAAGCAAAAAGTCAAGCAAGTGTTGTGAGCCACACTACCAGCCCATGTGTATGCACGCATACACACACACACACACACACACACACACACACACACACACACACACACACACTATTTAGTTAAATGAGACCATCCGGATGGGTTGTCTTCTAACACATCTGGTGTTCTTATATGAAAATGACAATAGATGGACACAGACACATTCATATAGGGGACCATGGGAAGACCCAGGATAGGTACCATACCCCAAGAAGAGAGACCAAGAAGAAAGCACACCTTGATCTTGCCTTGCACCCTTTTAGGACTGAGCACAGATATGTTCCTGATGCTTTAGGCTGCCTTCCTGTGGCAGTTGTCATGACAGCCTGAGGTGATGGCAGCAGATATGCTGACTTGAATTGCTCCCAGGAAGAGTGGATGGTGTCTGGAATTATGGACCTCACAGAGATCCATCTGCTGAAAGGAGATATCTGAAGTCATCAGAGTGGGGATTGGGATATTAGCTCTGTGTAGAGCCCCCCTGCTTAGCATAAGCAATGCCATAGCTCAGTCCCAGCACTGCAAAAAAGGAAAACAAGAATGTAATCAGAGTAATCATTTATCAAACATAAGAAAAGAGAGAAGGCTTGAGGATAGACCCTGGAGATGGACTTTAGTAGAATTTAATAATTAACATTCAATAGATAATGAGGTTTGTCTCAGTTGAGAAGCCAATGTCATGGAGAAATCATCTGAGACTTGGGCCTTTTGGGACAGTACAGGCTTGCAGTTAAAGAAGGAAAATAATAATTTTATCCATTCATCTTTATTTTTTATGGGTCATGGTTTTTGAAATCAGGACCTAGGCACTGTCCATGGGCTTTATTGCTCAAGGCTAATGCAGTGCCACTTTGAGCTATAGCTCGATTTCTGGTTTTCTGCTGGTTAATTGAAGATAAGACTCTCATGGACTTTCTTACCTAGACTGGTTTGAACCACAACCCTTAGATCTTAGTCTCCTGAGCATCAAGTATTAGAAACTTGAGTCACCAGCATTCGGCATAACTAAAACTTTTGAACTTATGGGTGGAAGTGGGTGTTGCTCAGTGTCAGATTATTTGTCTAGTATGTGTGAGTTCCTGGGTTCCACGGAGAGGAGGAGAGAGGGAGGGAGAGAATGAGAATAAGAGGAAGAGGGAGAGAAGGTGGGGCCCAGAGTGAAAGGGAGGAGGAGACATGCAAAGGGAAAGGGAAGGAAAAAAATGGAAGAAAGACAAAGGAAATAAAACATAGTAGTGGAAAATTTATCTGAACTCTAAAAGGGGGAAATCATTCAAAAACAGATTTCAAAATATAAAACAAAATATGTATAGTATGCTCCAGATTAAATTAACCTAGTGATGGATTTAAAACAAGGCCCAGCCCATCATTACTTTTAATTACAAACATAAAATTAGTGTTTCAGGAGGCAGGTGCCAATGGCTCACATCTGTAATCCTAGCTCCTCTATAGACTGAGAGGAGAAGGATTTCAGTTTGAAGCTAACCTCGTAAGAAAAATCTTCAAGGCACCATGCATAAAATAACAAGGAAAAGGTTAGGAGCATGACTCAAGAGGAAGCAAACAATCTGGCAGTGAGCAAGCTAAGCGAGTGGGAAATCCTCAGTTCAATCCCCAGGAGTACCAAAAGAAAAAAATACAATTACCACTTCTATGAGAATTCAGGAATCATATACTCAGAAACAGAATCCATATTGAGCATCCCACATTCTAGATTTCATTAAATGCCCCAAGATATGGGGACCCAAGAATTCTAATTTTAATCCACTCAAGTTCTCTGTTAGAGAAGCCTTATTTTTTCCTGTTAGTCACATCCTATTTGACCTAGAGTAGCTCCTCACCTCACCTCTCTTGGCCTGAATTTTCTAGCTCCCAAACTGGGATATGATTCTCAGTCTCACAGAGTTTCTGTGAGGGTTAATTGAGACGTGTTTACCTCGGGGAGTGATTGCTGACAAATAACCAAGATGCTACCTACCATGGTAATCATCAGATGTCATCACTTCCTCCTTCCCATTGATATGTGAGGTGAGCAGGGTCTCACATAGACCATCCCTGCCCACACTTCCTGAAGATGACTGCTTAGGTATGGATTCCAGAAAGCACTGAAGATTTGTTATGAGACAATTATCCTGAATATGGTAATGAATACCTGCAATCCCTGCTAGATGAGTTGTAGAGAACTAACCTAGCAAATTGAAGGTCCTGGGCTCAATCCCCAGAAACACACACACACACACACACACACACACACACTCACACACACACACACACACACACACACACACACACCACACACCACACACACACACACACACACCACACATTATAAACAATGAGATCTGAAATTCAATGAGAAATTAGATAAATATTGATAGAAATTCGGTTGTAAATATACTATTTAATCCAACTGACTTTAATGACCAAAATAAATGAGAATGTAACAAATGTAATCTAGGTCTTAAAACCTCATACCGAAGATCTTAAAATGTGTTGGGTTGTTACTGAGAGAAACCAGAACTTCCTATTTTGTCTTGAATAGGTTGTTTTAGTATAATAGTGGGCCTATTTATCTTTTTATTTCCTTTGCTTTAGTTATTTTCTTTTCTTATAAGGTCTTTATTTTTGCACTGACTGACTTCTAATCTCTATCATCTTGCTTCTGAAATAGCTAGGGTAACAGTCATATACCATCATGTTCAACCTCTTTTTGAAATGAGGTCTCTTGTTAAATTTTGTCCAGGGCTGGCATTGAACATCCCCAAATCCACCTCTCAAATTGCTGGGAGTATAGACATGTGCCACTATGTCTGTTTGGCTCATTTATCTCTGGTCATGGAGATAGGTAGGTGATACATATATGTACAATATTCTGTGTTCCATTTCCTATATTGCAACCATCCAATCAATAAGTAGAAACAAAAATAAGATTTAAAAAAACAAAGTCATATGTTTCTGAAAAGGTAATAGTAAATAACTCCTTAAGAGCTACAAATCTATGCTGTGTGTCAATGGCTCATGCTTATAGTCCAAGGTACTCAGGAGGCTGAGATCTGAGAATTACAGATCAAAGCCAAACTAGGCAGTATGTAAAATTCTTATTTCCAGTTAACCACCAAAAAGTTGGAAATGGAGCTGTGGCACAAGTAGAAGAGCACTAGCTTAGAGCACAGTAGCTCAGTGATGGTGCCTAAGACCTGAGTTCAAGCCTTATGACTGGCACACACACAAAAGAATCTTACAGATCTAGTGCTTTATAAAATCTCAGCAGAGGAAAAAGAGAGCAATTGGGGTCAATTGGAACCTGTTCAGAGACTTTGTTAGCAACCATTTCTTGTTGAATATCAGGTGGGAGTACAACGTGCTATGTTGTCCTCAGTGCTTCCACATTGTTCCACTACAGCTGGTGTCTTAGCAGGCAGGACCCTTGATCCCTGGGAGCCTTGACCCCGTATGGCAGCACAGGCATATTTTTAACTTAGAACTAAATCCATGTCATGCAGGGTCTGTCTGGGATTCAGATGACAATATGCATCTTGATTTATGCTTTGACATATTCATGTTCTTGTCTTCTGTGTGAAACTGGAGCCTAATGAATGGAAAGAATCCCAGCAGGAAAGGAAGGCATAAAGCAATCCTTGAGATGGATCAAATTTGCTTTACCTAAGTTTTTGGGTAAAGGGTGTTACTTTTCCTAGAGTTTCAAAACCAATAGACCTGCCCAGGCCCCTGGTGACCTTGGAGCCTCCTTGTCCAGTCCAGTATGTTTGAGTTTGCACCGCCGCAGCTGTCTGAAGGTTGGCTTCAGGATACCCCACTTTTCCCTGCTCTGTGCATGCTAATTGAGCTACCCATGAGTGCATGAGTTCCAAAGGTTGCAGTGACCATGCTGTAGCCCTTCAGGTTTCAGGCTGCGACGGTAGCCACTGTTGCAGCCTTCCCTACTTTTACTGCGGCCTCCTTTTTGGCTGCTCACCCTCATCCCTGGCCTGTCAGTGCCCAAAAGGTCCTCTAGGAGAACCCCTCCACCCATGTAACAAATGTACACTGGACTTCCAATGACTCCTGGTGGTCAATTGGACCTACATGACCACAAGAAGAGCCTGACTATGTTACACACAGACATGAAGAACTAGTATGATGGCTTGACCTGCAAGGCCTCTGAAAATGGAGGTTTGACCCCCATAAATTTTGCTTCACTGTGAATTTTATATTTTCACACTGAACAATGTATAATTTCCTTGTGCTTCCTTTATTAGGTTTTGTCTTACATTTTCTAAAGCATTATTCTAGCACAGGATGATATATGTCTCCGGTGAAGGCACCATCAGACCCAAGAGGAAAAGGATGTGGGACATAGAGTATCCCTCCTTTCCAGAAGTGTCCACCGTGGTAAGAAGAGCAAATCTTAGGACAGTGGGCACAGAGGCTTCCTCCTACTCTAAAGCATGGCTCACGTGTGGAGAGAATTTCAGAACACCTCTGAAACTTTGCCAATAGTTGCCTAAAGTCAGCTATTACCAAACAGGATATTGACTTAGCTCCATGACCAAAGAAAGAATCAACCATATCTAGTACATTGAGCTCACAAGTATAGCATGGTGTTCCAGTGAAATGATCACTCAGATGAAGACAGGACACTGTCTAAAATACAGAGAAAGAATGAGAATGACACTGGAATAGGCAGGAATACTTTGTGTGCAAAAGAGCGGAACAAGGGAGATTAATTACAATTGATTGACTGGGAAATGGGCAGTGATAGAGAAGAAGCTAGTAAAGGCAATAATGTGAAGGTGGAGAGGGTGCCATGGAAATCCCAGATGGTGATTCTTGTGCAAGTAGTTATTCTTTGGCAAGTGATGATAGGATACCTGAGCCTCATAAGGGAAAACCTGGCTTTATTGCCTAGCTGGACTGAAAGTGAATAAATGCCCCTGCCTCAGTTTCCTGAGTTCTGGGATTACAGTCATGCACTACCACATTTATGTTTGAAACATTTAACTTACTTTCATGCTTGATTATTTGTTTTTCACCTTTGACTTTGATAGTCTTACATCTACATTTCTGGACCTTGGCATGAACATGTGTCCGTTAAGATATAAGGAAAGAATAGTAAATCCAACAGCTTCCCATACTGAAACACCTACCTTGGGTACCTTTGAACTCACTGTGCTCATCTTACCTGTGTGGAGACTGTCCATTCTGCTCTGCTTCTTGAGACGACTGCCAGATTCTCAGCTGTGTACTAGAGGAACACAGAGGTGAAGGATTTAAGATGGCAATGTGAACAAAGAAATTTACTTCACTGAAACTTCTGTCATTTACCTTATTTTTGCGTGTCATTTTACCTTGCTCAGAGTTTATATTCTTTTTATGGTATGATGAAAAAATAACATTTATTTTCCTCAGCATTTAAGTTTCTTGTTTGTTTTCATTGAGTCAGACTTCTGAGAAAGAACAACTAACCTCATGCAAATTTCCAGAAATGGATGTTTTTGTTATCGTATTCCCTTGTAAGAAAATAATTCTTGGTCTGGAAAGTCAGGAAATAGAAATAGATTAAAATTTTAAACAAGACACGTTTATTTGTGCTGACAGTAGGCTTTGGATTTTTAGTTGCTAAAATGTATGTGACTATGTTCAGTCTGGTCCAGTCAGATGAGAGCATGCTTCTTTACTAAGTTATTGACAACTGAAAACTTTTGAAGTTTTTATTTTCTTGTCAGACCATTAAACATTTCTTCAGAGAACATGAAAGTCATACTATTTTCCTCTTCATAGAGTCCACTGTGCTTCAGGTAATTCAGCTGCAACCCTTAGCACAAAATCCGGTGTACTGGCTTCTGGATTTATTGGAGCAGCCTAGCTGCCACAAATAAGGGAAACTATGCATCCTATGTTCTCTGAGTCTGGATTACTTCCCTTAATGTAATGCTTTTCCAGTCTTTCCATTTAGTTACAAATTTTAGTCTATAGTGCTCTGTGATGGATGAATGGGATTTCTCTGTGTGTGTGTGTGTGTGTGTGTGTGTGTGTGTGTGTGTGTTTATACATACATTCATACACACACACACACATATATACATATATATATATATATATATATATATGTAAACTTATACGTATATACCATATTAGAGGGTTATCTGGGTATTGGAAAGTGAGAGACATGAGTCTTATCACCCTGTCCATGGGCAGTGACATGAGCTCTTGGGGCAAGAGTCCTGAGCCTTGTTACTCTTGTGCATGGCCTGAGGTGGCAACATTTGCTCAGCTATGAGGCATAGAAAGAGGATGTTTTTCTCCAACTTTAAGCTAGATACTGAGATCAGCTATCTCAAACCACATGACTTCTAGTGTAGTAATCCAACTAAAGATTCAAAGAAACTATTTTATTTTTATTTTATAGTCCTGGGTCCCTAACTCTCACCAGGTCACTGTCCCTGAGCCCCTTTTTGTTCAAGGCAAGCACTCTACCACTTGAGCCAAAGTGCCGCTTCTCAATTTTGGGGAGATTAAGTGGAGATAATAATCTCATGGATTTTTCTGCCTGTGTAGGCTTCAAATAGCAATCCACAGATTTCAGCCTCCTGAGTACCTAGGTTCACAGGCATGAGCCACTGGTGCATAGCTAGAAACTAAATAATGAAAATATCCATTATCTACTACCTCCCATCTTTGGAAATATGTTCTAGCATGTTCTCATCAGATCAATGTTAAACTACTAGTCACTAAGAAAATAATTCTTGACACACTCATTACTACAAATCAAAAGAAATCATTGAACTAAGCTCCTCAATATGACATGACACTGTTTAACTCTTACACATAATCCCCCCAATTTATCTCATTCTTGGATCTTAAAACCACCTTCTAATAAATATGAAAATTTGTATGTGTAAAAGTGAGTGCATGATTTGAAAAGAAAGTTAATAAATATTTTCCTATGACAAGAAAATAGAAACTAGGGTTGGGAATGTGGTTTAGTAATAGAGTGTTTGCCTAGCATGCATAAAACCCTGGGTTTGATTCCTCAGTACTACATCAAAGCCAGAAGTGGTGCTGTGGCTCAAGTGTTAGAGCACTAGCCTTGAGCAATAGAAGCTCAAGAACACTGCCAATGCACTGAGGTAAAGCTCCTGGACTGGCAAAAACAAACAGGACTGGAATAAAATAGGAACTATTAATCATTTTTATTAGTATTGTGAAAATACCATACGGATGGATTACAATTGCATAGGCAAGATAGTGAGTACATTTCTTATCAAGCATTGTTGCCTCCTCCTTTGTTTCCCCATACCATCCATTCCACTCTCAACCCTGCCAACCCCACACACCCTATACCACCACCTCCACACCCCTCACCCCCCCACCTCGCCTAAGTTGTAAAGTTCGTTTTTCAACATAACTTTTTGTACATCTCATTGTTGTAATGGGTCCACCTGTAATCCTATTTAAACAGTGTGTTTATTCCCTTCCCCTCCACAAATTATATCAATATCAAATAGAGTGAAAGCAGGGCTTATAGCCTGGGGAGGGTACATACAAAGCAACAAAGAAATAATCTTATAAATATGTTGGAAACAATCGCAAGAAAAAAAAAAAACATTTGAACCCTTATCTTGGGGTTCATTTCACCTAGCATCAACTTGAACCCTTATCTTGGGGTTCATTTCACCTAGCATCAACTTGTCTGACACTTTCTGTTTGTCTCAGACATATACTAGTTATTACAAATAAAGGAAAACATGGGATCTATATTTCTTTGGGCCTGGCTTACTTCACTTAATATAAAGTTTTCCAAGTCTTTCCAATTCTTAAAAAATAGAGCAATGTCATTCTTTCTGATGGAGGCATAGAATTCCATTATATATATATATATATATATATATATATATATATATACTATATTATATAATATATATACTATATATATTATATACATCAGGTTTTCTTGATCATTCATATACTGAGGGGCATCTGGGTTGGTTCCATATTTTAGCTATTGTAAATAAGGCTGCAATAAACATAGTTGTTCTGGAAGCTTTAGTATGGTCTTGTTTGTGATCATTTGGGTAAATGCCTAAAAGTGGGATTACTGGGTCACAAGGGAGCTCTATGTGGAATCTTTTGAGTAACCTCCATACTACTTTCCAAAGTGGTTGAACAAGTTTACACTCCCACCAACAATGCAGTAAGGTTCCCTTCTGTCCAAATCCCCTCCAGCAACTGTTGTTATTAGAGTTCTTGATTATAGCCATTCTAACTGGGGTGAGGTGGAATATCAATGTTGTTTTGATTTGCATTTCTTTTATGGCTAGGTTGAGCATTTCTTCAAGTGTCTATTGGCCATCCTTCTTTCCTCTTCAGAGAAATTTCTCTTTAAGTCTTATTTATTGAGCAGTTGTTTCTTTGAAGATTTGTTGTTGGGGGATTTAATTTTTTGAGTTCCAGGTATATTTTTGATATGAGACCCTCATCTGTTTTATGGCTAGTGAAAATTTTCTCCCAATCCATGGGCTTTCTATTGATCTTGCTAGCTATGTTCTTTGCCATGCAGAAGCTCTGCTTCTTCAAGCAATCCCATTTGTCCAACCTTTCTTTGATATGTTGTGTCTCTGGGTCCCTATTAAGAAAATTTGGACCTGGGCCAAGGAGACCTAGTGTTTCTCCTATTCTGTCCTATAATGTTTTCAGAGTGTCTACTTTGACTTTGAGGTCTTCAATCCATTTGGAGTTGATTCTGGTGCATTGAGATATATAAGGTTCTAGCTTTAGTTTTCTACAAGTGATTAATCAGTTTTGCAGCACTATTTTCTGTAGAGGATTTCTTTCTTCCATTCTATGTTTTTAGCTCCCTTATCGAAGAGTAGATGGCTTTAGGTCTATGGGTTCATTTCTGGGTTTCCATTCTATTCCATTGGTCCTGAGGTCTGTTTTTGTGCCAGTACCAAGCTGTTTTGATTACTATGGCTTTGTAGTAGAGTTTAAAATTTGGTATTGATATTCCTCCAGCACTGTTTTATTCTGTTAAGGATCGTTTTTGCTATTCTGGGTCTTTTATTGTTCCATATGAATTTTTGGATTGCCTCTTCTATTTCCTTGAAGAATGAGGATAGAATATTGATAGGTATTGCATTGAATTGTAGATATCCTTGGGAAGTGTTGCCATTTTTACGATGTTGATCCTTCCAATCCATGAGCATGGGAGGTTTTGCCACTTTCTAAGTTCTGTTTTGATTTCCTTTTTCAGATTTTTAATGATTTCATCATAGAGGTCCTTCACTTCTTTCGTAAAGTTAATTCCTAGGTATTTTATTTTTTGTGGGGCTATTATGAACAGAGTTGCTTTTCTGACTTCAGCCACACTTTTCTCATTGTTGATGTTTGAGGGTTAATTTAATACCCTGCTACTTTGCTAAAGTTTTGAATCAGCTTGAGTATTTTCGAGTGGTGTCCGTGATTCTTTAAATAAAAGATCATGTTATCTGCAAAGATGGAGAGTTTTACTTCATCTTTCCCTATTTGGATCCCTTTTATGTTTTCATCTTGTCTTATTGCTGTAGGTAGGCATTCTAATACTAAATTGAAGAGACGTGTACAGAGTGGACATCTTTGTCTCATTCCTGAGTTTAGAGGAAATGGGGTTAGTTTTTCACCATTAAGTATAATGCTGGCTGTAGGGTTGTCATATGCAGCCTATATTGTATTGAGGAATGTTCCCTGGTTGCCTAATTTTTCCAGAACCTTCATCATCAAAGGGTGTTGGATCATGTCAAATGCTTTTTCTGCATCTATTGAGATAACCATGTGTTGATGTGATGAATTATATTAATTGATTTGCATATATAGCACCAGCTTTGCATCCCTGAAATGAATCCTGTTTGATCGGGTGTATGATTTTTTGGATGCATTGTTGAAGACGATTGGCCAAAATTTTGTTGAGAAGTTTTGCATCAATGTTCATCAAAGAAATGGGCCTATAGGTCTCTGGCTTTGATGAGTCCCTGCCTGGTTTTGGGTTATGATGGCTTCATAGAATGAGTTCGGTAGTGAACTTTTGAAATCTCTTTCAATTTCATTGAAGAATTGAAGGAGTATTGATGTGAGCTCTGCTTTGAAGGCCTTGTATAATTCTGCTGTAAATCTATCTAGTCCTGGGTTTTTCTTAGATGGAAGGTCTCTTATTGCTGTTTCTATTTCAATGCTTGATATGGGCCTGTCAAGATGGTTTAATTCATCTTGGTTTAGTTTGGGATGTCGATATCTACTAGGAAAAGGTCCATTTCTGCCAATTTCTCAAACTTATTAGCATAAAGGTTTGAGAAGTATTTTCTTATAATGTTCTGAATCTTGGTTGTTTCTGTGTTGATGTTTCCATTCTAATCCTTGATTTTATTTATTTGGGTATGTTCTCTTCTTTTTCTGATAAGATTTTCTAAGGGTCTGTCAATTTTGTAAATTTTTTTCGAAAAACCAACTCTTTGTTAATTCTTTCTATGTTTTTTTGGATTCTAATTCGTTTAATTCTGCTTTAATTTCATAATTTTAATTTTCTTTCTGTCTACTGGATTGGGGTTTATCTTGCTGCTCTTTTTCAAGGATGTTCAGATGTCTCATTCAATATTTGGTTTCTGATCTCTCCAATTTGTTGATGTAGGAACTCAGAGCTATATTCTTGCCTCTGAGTATTGCCTTTGCCGTGTCCCAGAGGAGCTGGTAATTTGTGTGTTCATTTTTGTTGAATATCATGAACATTTGATTTTCCATTCTAATCTCTTCCATGACCTACTGGTGACTCAACAGCGTGTTGTTCAACCTCTATGTATTACAGGACTCTAAGGTGGCTTTTGGTGTTGGGTTCTAATTTTATTCCATTGTGGTCTGAGAGAATGCAAGGTATATCTTCAATGTTTCTGAATTAAGACAAGTTGGCTTTGTGAAATAAAATGTGGTCTGTTTTGGAAAATGTTCCATGTGCTGTTGAGAAAAACATGTGTTCTGATGCTGCTGGGTGAAATATTCAGTAGATATCTGTTATATCTATTGATCTATGAAGTTGTTTAGATCTGCGGTTTGTCTTGAATTTTTGCCAAATTGATCTGTCTAGTGGAGATAGTGGTGTGTTAAAGTCCCCAACAATTAATGCTTTGGATCTATGTGAGATTTGAGGGAAAGTAGTGTTTCTTGCATAAATTTTGTGCTCCGTTGTTTGGTGAATAGATATTTTGAATTGTAACATCCTCCTGGAGTAGAGATCTGCTAATTAGTATTTAGCAACCTTCTTTATCTCTTCTCACTAATTTTAATTTGAAGTCTATTTTATCTGATATTAGGATTGCAACTCCCGCCTGTTTATGGGGGCCATTCGCTTGGTAGATTTTGTTCCAGCCTTTCATATTAAAAATGTGTTTGTTTTTATGGGAACGGTGTCTCCTGAAGGCAGCAGATAGAAGGATCTTGCTTTTTAATCCAACTAGACAGTCTATTTCACATAATTGGAGAGCTAGCTCCCTTAATGTTGAGAGATAAGACTGAGAGGTATTTGGGAGTTCCTGTCATGTTATCCACCTTGGTGGCTGCGAGAGCTGAATTCTTCCTATGGTTCTTGGATTCTCAGTTTGGGTGCGGTTTCTTGGTCTTTATTGTGGTTTTGTTGGTTTTCTATGTGTAGGACATCTTTAAGAATCTTTTTTAGGGCTGGTTTGGTGGAGATATATTGTTTCAATTTTTCTTTGCTATGGAATGTTTTTATTTGACCTTAGGTTATGAAGGAGAGTTTAGCTGGGTACAGTATTCTTGGTTGATAATTGTTTGTCTTTAGGCATGGCATACATCATTCCAGGCTCTTCTTGCTTTGATTGAATCTGCTGAGAAATCTGAGATGATTCTAATTGTTTTGCCTTTATAGGTAATTGATCTTTTCTCCTTAACAGCTTTAAGGATATTTTCCTTGGTGTGAATTGATCCTGTGTGGGTTATAATGTGACAGTGGGATGTCCTGTTCTGGTCTTGTCTATTTGGAGTTCGAAAAGCTTCTTGTATCTGAATAGGCCTATCTTTCTGCATGTTTGGGATGTTCTCTTCTAGGATCCTGTTAATCAAATTTCCTAGACCATTAACTTCTGTCTCTAGGTGCTCCTCTACACTCATTATCCTCAGATTAGGTGTCTCTTAAATCTTGTATTGATCTATAATATTCCTTGGATTTGTCTTGGATGGCTGTATGTTCTTTCTCTATAATATCTAGGATGTCTTCATTAATTGGGATTCTATCTTCTGCATGGTTTAACGTACTGTCAAGACTTTCCACTTTGTTTTTATTTCTTTTCCTTCTAATTCGTCGTCTTTGATGGCTTCAAATTCTTAGTTGGAGCTTTGTTTTAGATCTTGTATGAAATTTTTTACTTCCTTAATTTGTTGTTCAGTGTTTATTCTCAAATCACTTAGTTGATTGGTTATAATTTCCTTGGACTCCCATTCCTTCTGTTGGTCTCCCTTCAGCATTCCCTTTGTGGTCTCCTTGACTTCTTTCAGCTTTCTGTTTATGGATTCCATGAATGCTTCTACTGATCTTTGTGTATTCTCATCCTGTTCTCTCAATTCCTGTATTACTCTTTGATTAACTTCCTCATGTTCTCACAATCCCTGTAGATCTCTTTGACTGTTCTAAGCCTGCTCACAAAATTCCCGTGTCTCTCTTTGTTCTCAGCCTGTTCATGCAATTCATGTCTTTGTTTTGACTGTTCTCAGCCTGCTCACACAATTCCTTTATTTCTCTTTGACTGTTCTCAACCTGCTCACACAATTCCTGTATCAATCTTTGAGTAGCTTCCTCACACTCATGAGATTCCTGTATTAATCTTTGGTTTACCTCCTCTCTCTCCCTGAGTCCCTTACAGGTCTTTAATCTTTTCATTCACAATGTTTACCAGAAGTGTTTGTAGAGCTCTTTGGGAACTGTACACTGGATTATTCATTAACTGTTCTGTCACCTGATTATCATGAGTGGGAGTTGAAATACCCGGACTTACCATTTTTCTTGTTCTTTTCTGGCTTGTTCTGCCCATTTGGTATGAAAGTAACACCAATTTTGTGCTAGAAGACTATTTTAAGGCAAACATCAACCAAAGTCCTGTAGTTGCACAGTCAAAAGCCAGTTGATATAATCTAGTTTAACAGACACAATCTATTCAACATCAAACAACTATGGATTAATGGGCTAAGAACAGCAATGAAGAATTTGGCAAACCAGAAATTATTAGGTTTTGGGAGAAATATGAGGAAAAATAGGATTAGAGGGATATGGAGAGGTAAAAGTAGAGTGATTTAACCAACTCCTAATCTCAGAGAGGGAAATGAATTGGACAGAATGTTAGGAGAGAGATTAAAAAAGGGAAGAAAAAAACAAGAAAAAATGGAAAAACAAAAATTCTTAAAATATTATATATAAAGAGATAATACTGCTATTATCTCTATTGTCTCTATTATCAATACTGCTATTGAATTTATGCCAAAGAGGTTGAATAATAAATTTCTGGATTAAATGTGTACACAAAGGGGGATAAGGTCTAATAATCGACGATGGAATATATCTGCGGATGAACAGAAAAGCAATTAAGTCACACAAAAAAGAAAGAGAAAAGAATGAAGAAAATAAATAAAGAAAGCACCAAAAGGTCAATAGAGATAAAAAAAAAAAAAAGCACACACACATATATACACCTAAAGTAAAAATTATAAGAGGAAAAAACAAGATTAATAAGAAACAATTTTTAAAAAATTAAAAATTAGAAAAAGATCTTTTAATTTTTTTGAGGGGGGACATGGGAAGATCCTGTATCTCCCTTGTGTTCATAACCAGTCTCTTTGTGGAGTCTTTGGTCTGCTTGAAACGTTTGGTTTTCCTGTGGCTTGATTGGTTTCTTTTATTTATTTTTTTTTGTGGGGGTTCCTGTCGTGGGATGTGAACTCTGGGCCTGTGTACTGTCCCTCAGCTCTTTAGCTCAAGGCTAGCACACTACAACTTGAGCCACTGTGCCACTTCAGGCTTTTTTTTTCTTTTTGCTTATGTGGTGCTGGGGAATCGAACCCAGGACCTCATGCATGCAAAGCAAGCGCTCTACCACTGAGCCACCTTCCTGGCCCTTGATTGGTTCCTTTTTATTATTTTATTTTATTGTAAAAATATTGTACAGAGGTGTAATTACATGGGCAAGATATTGAGTACATTTCTTATCAATCATGGTAGCCTCCTCCTTTGTTTCTGCTTCCCATCCCTTCCCATCTTCCCCCCGCCACCCCCACCCAATCCTCCTTCCCCCCCTCCAAAGTTGTAAAGTTCGTTTTTGACATAACGACTTGTACATCTCATTGTTGCAATGGGTCTACCTGTATCCCTATGTAAACGATTTGTTTTTTCCTTCCCCTCTACAAATTATATGGAACCAACCCAGATGCCCCTCAGTAGATGAATGGATCAAGAAAATGTGGTATATACACAATGGAATTCTATATCTCCATGAGAAAGAATGATATTGCCCTATTTGTTAGGAAATGGAAAGACTTGGAAAAAATTGTATTAAGTAAAGTAAGCCAGGCCCAAAGAAACCAGGTCCCATGGTTTCCCCTATTTGCAATAACTAGTATATGTCTGAGTCAAGCAGAAATGGTCAGATAAGTTGATTTTAGGCTAAAAGAACAAAGATAAGGATTCAAATGTTTGTTCTTTCTTGTGATTGATTGGTTTTTTAAGTCAGTTTGTTTGAGCAGGAAGAAAAATGCTCTGCATTATCCAGATCCTTCTCTCAGGCTAGTTCAGTGGGAGGGAGATCTGCTTTGAATATCACAAAAGAGGGAGATGGCTGTTTCCTCTAGTTTGGAGATGCTGTGAGGAGGCTAGGTTCTGGGTAGTGATAAGGCCTTTCAGCAAACAATAGCTTTTCCCTGAAGGGCTAGCTTTTGAGACACTCACAGAGCCCAGCCTGGACCCATTCTCAAGGTTTATGTTTACTGAATTTCAGTTGATTGACTAGGCTGCTGTAGTGAGGGGCAGCCTCTAGTTCTGTTTACCCAGTGACAAAAGACACTTCTCTAGGGGCGGAGCTTTCTTTTCCTGGTCTGGGTGACTTTCCCCTGGGTGGAGTAGAGCCTGGAAGGTCATGTCAGGTTCCTGTGACCTGCAAAGTGAATCTTTTGTTCTATTTAAATATTTATTTATATATATTGTAAATATACCATACAGAGGGGTTACATTTACATGGGCAAGATGATGAGTACCTTTCTTATCAAGCATTGATAGGGCCTGAGTTGGAACTAGCTGCTCAGCTTGGCCTTTGTCTGTATCAAAGATGGAGATCTGTGGTGGGGGGGCAGCCTTCCCTCCTCTAGTCCCTGAGAAGGAGTGAGGATGTCAGGGTTCTACTCATGCCAGAGTATTGCTTCTTAGATTGTCTGTGGTCTGCAATATGCAGGATGAAGATATCTGCTCCTTGTCAGTTCTTGCTGGTGTTGAGTAGAATCCACTGGCCTGCTGCATCTGGCACCTTTGTCCCAGGCGCTCTGTGTTGTAGATATGGTGGCTCTGGCCACCGCAGCTGCCGCAGACGTGGGTACAGGCAGTGCTCAGATCTGTCTCCTAGCCTGGATTTTCCCTCTCTAGCACAACTTTCTGTTCTGTAATGGCACACTTGGTGTGATTTTCTGGCCTAGGACTGTTCACTGGAACACTAAAACTGCTTTCTATGTGAGAACTTGTTTAGCCTCCAGCTTTTCCTCTGCCATCTTCCTGGAAATCCAGGGACTATTAATCTTATATGCATTTCTGAACTTTATAATTTGTAAAATATATTTTTAGCAAATTAGATGTTTTTAAAAAGTGAAAGATTAAATATTCCATGCTGCCTAAAATATGTTATTTTAAAAAATTGATATCAATGAACTCATATTCCTTGAATAACGTACTATATATGCACCTTTGAAGAAGCAAATTTAAAATTTAGAATTTATTTGAAGTGCTGAGACTTGGAAGGAAACCTTCTGCATGCTCAATGTATCTAATCATAAACAGGGATACTTAACCTAATGTAGAAAGCAAAAAGATAGAGTTTCTATGAAAGGAAGATTAGTTATACTTACAATTGTAGAAAGAATTCAGGTAAAATCAAATAGCACCCCAATGGAGTGCTCTTAGGGGCTGAAAAAGGTACCTCATTCCCTGGATTGTGAATAAACACTCTAAAATTGTGACAGATAAATACTATTAT
Source organism: Dipodomys spectabilis (assembly GCF_019054845.1). NCBI lineage: Eukaryota > Metazoa > Chordata > Mammalia > Rodentia > Heteromyidae > Dipodomys > Dipodomys spectabilis. The sequence continues at coordinate 682,674 of NW_024870808.1, read as the reverse complement.
ATAATGAGTACTATTTGGTTCATTCATCTCCAGAAAATGTCATTCCTTCTATTTCATAATATTGAATAAACATTCCAATTACTAAACTATACACAATGTTTCAATGTTTACATTTTATGAAAACCAACTGAAGCAATATTTGTTCCCAATGAATGTAAGATGATGAGTTTTAAAGAGCTTCATATCTCTTAAGACATTTGACTTACATTAATGGTCCGGAGATTTAATATATGTGGATATGTAGATTACACACACACACACACACACACACACACACACACACACACACACACACACACACACACACAAGCATATGCATGTATATTTCAACAAGTAGTATAAAAATCTTTAAAAACAAATCATGCCAGGCTGGGATGTACCTCAGTGGCAAAGCGCTTGCCTAGCAAGTACAATGTCCTGGGTTCGATCCCCAGTACCAAAAAAGAAAAGACAAAAAAAAATCATATCACTGGTAGCTGCAGATCAAACAATTACACATAAAGTATAGGTTTTTAAAAGACTGGAAATGGCTCATCAGAATACTTGATAAAATTCATATTAGAGGCCCATTTCTTCCAATCTTATTACTGATGTGTCATTTCAATGTGTAATTCCCTGAAAACATTTGTCCCTTCTTTTTGGATTTACTTCTAGGAGTCTCTGTGTTTCTTGTTCTTGGTGACTATGTTAAAGGCCAGGACAATGGTTGGGGTGTCTTCTTTGTAGTTATCTGACATGGTAAAGATAACGCCATCATCTACATCATCTCAAAACTCCTGAAAGTCACAGTGGCTATGATCCTAGGAAACCCAGGTCTATCTAAGTTTACAGGAAAGCTTGGGGAAATCTTCCTTTGAACAAATTCTCTAAAGTTGATAAAGGGCTTGAAGGGAGCAATCACTTCTAGAATATTAAAAAACTCACTACCTAAGGGAAATTCTTGACTCATGTCAATTGTGCCTTCAAATGTCTCCTTTTTTTTTGCATGCCAATTCTCTTCACAGATGTGGAGCTTTTCAACTTCTAGGAGATCTATACTCTTGCTGTGTGATAGTGCTATGAGGGATTGTCTTGGAATAGGGTCAAAATTCTGTTCCATTGAGCACTGCCTCAGCCTCATAGGATGAGGAGAGAGGGAGGAGTTGGGGACGGCAGGAAGAAGGTTCCTTCTAATACAGGCAAGGCCACTCTGAGAAGAAGTCAGAGGATCCCTCTACAAATAAAATGTCCACTAAGGAGCCAAGTAGGAAGGACCTTAGCAGGGCTAAGACTCAGGAATGAAGCAGTGATTCTAGCAGGAGCCAGGGCCCTGAGTCCTGCTCTGGCTCAGCCTCCAGCTTTGGCTCCTGCAGCTGCTCCAGCTCTTTCTCAAGAAGCTCCAGCATAGTCCTGCAGCTGCAAATCTGCTTCCAGCAGTGCCCCAGCTCCCTAGCCCCCAGCCCTTATCTGCTCAGACATCACACCAGACCATGGTCCCCTACAAATCCAACACCCAGGAGGTCATGCCCCTGGAGCCCAGGATTCCCCAGACAAGGCTTCTAGTCCCTGGACCACAGCCCCTGATTCAGCTCCATCTCCACCTGATAAGCAGGTACCTGATGCTCCCCCCTTATAATACAACTCAGTTTTGTCACTTCACTAGCCCACGAGTGGCTGTAACAAAGGATCCCTTATTGAGACAATTCATCTGCAGCCCAGTTATGGCTCCCAAATTTTTGTGGATTTGAGGCTCTCTTCATATGTGTGGCCTGTAATTTTCTGGCTAGAAATTTCATTCCTTCTCCATTCCTAGAGTGTTTGGCGCTTCCAGGCTTGCCACTGAATACTGGGGATAGTCTGGCAACATAGGGGTTCCCTTGTTTGTCCAAGGCATAGGCTTTCAGGGAAAAGCTGCTGTTCCTGTTAGGCCTGGTCCTTGACCCTGACTAAGCCCCGTTCTACCCTGAGAGAATACCACACCGTGTTCCTTGCTGTGAATGGGTCTGTTTACCAAAGACTGCCCCCACCACATTTTGCCTGCCATTCATGGTGTTCTTGCAGGTTTGCCTTGGCAATATGTATATTGCTCCCTCCCTCCTTCCCTTTCTCCTCCCTCCCTCCCTCTTTCTCTTTCTCTCTCTTTCTCTCTCTCTCTCTCTCTCTCTCTCCCTCTCTTTCTCTCTTTTGCCTTTATTGTGTATATCTACTATATCTACTATATAGTGTTGTATATATACTATTATTAATTTTGAGTTTTATAACTGTAGTATTTTAGGTAAGTTTGTGTTTATGCTTTGCCGGGTACAATAAAGATATTGTACTGAATAAACCTAGAATTGGATTTCAAAAAATTAATCTCTTCTGTTACATTTTTTCCTTTATTCAAGCTTTCCCTGAAGGCTTTGTTTTGAAGAATATCCTCCTCATTGAGATGTTCTTTTGTTCCTAGAAGTCTGCCCAAAAGCTTCCTATTCTTTCTGTTTTATCTTCTTGGAAAAGCCCTCCAATTTGGGCACATGTGAAAGAAATTGAATTGTTTTATAAAGTTGCAGAATATCACTGTTCATTAAAATGTCAGCGTCTTCTGTTTCAATTGTCTCCCCATTGAAAATGAGCTCGAATGCTTTCATTGGCACTTCATGTTACTCAAGTCTGCAAGAGTTATGTCAAGCCTGACACTGAGGCCTTATTTGTGTATTATACATGCATCAGAATGCAGAATTAGGGAAAATAAACAGTCAGTTCTGAAAATCCCAGAGAAGTTCTAGATAAAAGTCACTGAGCCGTTGCAAGATGTTTAATAACAGAAGTAGGTAAACATCTGGCTCCTTATAGAGATAACTCATGTATTCTTTTGCCCTGGCTGGATGCAAAACTTAATCCTCACATCTCATTCTCCTAAGTAATCCTTACTACTCAGAGTCAGAATTGAGTTTGGAGATTTTGTTCAAGACTAGTGCTTTATTGGGAGAGCCACAGTTCCACTCCTCAGTTTTTACTAGAGATGACTCATGGATTTTTTGCCCTGGATGGCTGCAAACCTTAATCCTCAAATCTCAATCTCCTATATAGTCCTTACTACTGAGGGTCAGATAGAGTTTGTGCCTGACCGTTTGGTTCAAGACTAGTGTTCGTGCTCTACCACTTGAGTCACAGTTCCACTCCTGGCTTTTTTCCCTGGTTAATTAGTGAGAAGAATGTCATGAACTTTCATGCCTGGGTTGGATTTTACTTCCACCCTAAAATCTCCACCTCCTGAGTAGCTGGTGTGGGCCACCAGTGCCTGGGTCTACCTTGGTCCCTAGCTTCAAGCCTCTGCTCTTCATTCCTTTGATATTATTGGTGTTGTCCTCCTTTTAGATTTCAATTGGGCTTAGTTTCCTGAGTCATTCAGTCTCTGGTCCCAGGAATCTATAGAAATGCTGTTATGACATCTAGGCTAAACATAAGGCAATAAGCCTGGGATAAACAGGATGGTGTCCAAGCCTGCGGCTTCTTGCATCTGTCACAGGGTGAATGATCCCAGGGCTTTCTTTTAATGCCACCGCCTTCTTGGAGGTCTCCTAGCTTCCTTACCATCTGACTGCAGGCATACCATGTCCTAGGGTGCAGAGTACTAAGGCTTCTCCTTTATTCCACTGCCACCATTGGGACAGTCAGAAGTCACTTGTCTCGTCTGAACTTTCATTTCACAGAAATTGTGGTTTAAACCCAGCATTCTGATTCTTCCTTTTTCTGGATCTTTGCCTATCTAGCAAGTTTGAACTGTCTTCTGGTCTCAGAAAAGCCAGATGTGCATACCAACAATTGTACCAATTCAACACCCAGTGATATGGGGGCTCTCTCTGTTCTGATGTGAAGCTCAGAGGTCTTTACTACCTGCATGCATCTTTCTTCCTAGGAACACAGGGCTATTATTTCCCTGAAGAGCCATGGCCTTAAAAACCTTGATGGAGTCAGGCACCGGTGGCTCTCACCCATAATCTTAGCTACTAAGGAGGCTTAGATGTAATAATCAAGGTTCATATAAGATTGAACAGGAATGGTAATGGCACTCCTCTTTCAATATTACTGCCTCCGAAGAAGTGACCCACTCTCAAACAAAGAATCAAACCAACTAGAGAGGTTCTCATTGTGTGGGAAGACCAGCCTTTCCATGAGCCTATTCCTGAGGGCTCCCCTTACTCCAGGAGCCTTGGAAGGGGCATTGGCTCCCTCCAGCAGCAGGCCTATTTCCCCTCTAGGAACAGCATTCACCACAGCCTCTAGCCAGCAGCACACTCTTTGTCCATGTTGGGAAAGCTGCTGTCCCCAAGTTTCTGCTGGGGAGATCCTAGGCAGCTTCATGTGCCTGTAGGCACAGACTCCACTAAGCCATCCAGCAAGGCTTCTTCCATCTGTCTATCTACTACCCAGCCAGCAGAGCCTGGTATCTCCTTTTGTTCTGGCCTCCCTGGTCTGCAGTGTTAGGGAATCCTCAGAGCCCACTATGATGTCTTCACACTCCAGTTTCACCATTTCATTGCCAGCCATGAGCAGGTTCCTTCATTGTGGTCCTTGGCAGTTTGACCCACACAAGCATGGGATATTTCTGGACAGCAATCAAGTCTAGCTTTTCAATTGGAAGCCGGCAGACTACAAATATAGGCTCATAACCTGCCTCCCTACCAACCAGGACAGCCTGGCCCTCCAAGCTCGATTTCCCACCATGTGCTCAGGAGTCTCTTGGGCTTAGCTTCTGCTCCCTCCATGTGCCCATGTCTTCTGGAAAAAGCCTGAAGTTGCCATTGCACCTCCTTTGCCCCAGAAATCAGGTCACAGTGAAGCTCTGTGTCCCCAGCCTTGCTCCTAGCGCAACGACTATCAAGGCACCACTCCCACACTCCTCTGCAGTCCTCTGACTTGGGTCCAAAAAGAGCTGTGCTTGGGCAGCCCACAGTCAGCAGTCAGCAATCCTGGCATAGGGGTATCTGCTAAGGCCACTCCCATGCAGGCTGACTTTGGAGAATCTCCTCTTCCAGTTTCAGGACTGGTAGCCATTGAAGCTGAACATGGCACTGAAAAGATCACAGCACACAGTAAAAGAACCTGACAAGCAATGGCCCTGTGCTTAGAGACCTGACAGAGGTAGTAAATCAGAGAGAGTGATGTGGGGGGGCTAGATTGTATATGTTTCAATATCCTTGCCAAGAAATGCTTATTTTCACCAAGCTATAAAGAGGAAACTTCTACCTCTATCTCTGACAAAGTAGCTGGTACCAATCTAGACTTCCAAAAACAATCACAAAATGGAAGCTATGTAAAAATAAATATATGTATGTAAATGTAAATATTTATATATTTAATATAAATATCTAGAGATATATGTATATATTAGTATATTCACATATACAATGTGAATATGTATATAATGTTTGTATGTATAATATATATATATATATATACATATATATATATATATATATATAAAATGTACAAGAGAGAAAAAATACATTGTATTTGAATGAATACTGACCAAAATCTTCCCAAGTTTGATTGAAAGTATGAACCCTTATATGCAGGAATCTAGCAGCTCAACAAAAGTCAATTAGGATAATCCCACAGGTCCACACTAAGACACATTCTAATTAAACACTCAAAGACAACAAACCTCCCAAAGCACAGAGACACAACTCCTCACACACAAGTGATCTTCAATGATACCATGAGCAATTTCTCATTAGAAAAAGAATAAGTATTAGACAGCAAGGGAAACAAATACAAAGTGATAAAAGAAAAAGACATTGCTAAAACCAAGTTTTCTAAAACAAAAAAAAAATCTTCAAAAAGTGACAGATGAGCTAAATACTGATGGCTCAGGCCTATAATCCTAACTACTCAGGAAGCTGAATTGTGAGAATTGGCTCAAAGCCAGCCTGGACATTGTCCCTACAGGAGCAAATTGTAAGACACAACTGTCCTTAAGAAGGATGGAGGACTTTGTGCCCTGTCATTCGTGGGACAAGACATAGGATAAGGTGGCCATCAAGAATAGAGGCTAGGGCTGGGAAGTTGGCTCAGTGGTAGAGTGCTTACCTCGCATGCATGAGGCCCTGGGTTCAATTCCTCAGCACCACATAGGCAGAAAAAAGCCAGAAGTGGCGCTGTGGCTCAAGTGATAGAACGTTAGCCTTGAGCTAAAGACCTGAGGGACAGTGCCCAGGCCCTGAATTCAGACCCCACGACCGGACCCCTCCCCCCCCAAAAAAAAGAATGGAGGCTATTGGCTGGTGTTTCCACAAAAGCAATTTATAAGATGCAGGAGTCCTCTAGAAGGTCAGAGGACATTGGCTACTGTCCTAGTGGTTTCAGAAATGGCATGATAATGACAATAGAAAACTCAAGGCCACCTGGATTACTTAGCAACAGTCTTTGAGGCCTAAGAGCTAGAGTGCCAATAGTGGAGGCTGCAATAGGTCGACTTTTTCACTGACCTCACTTGCCCTGAATCTACTTTGTCCATTTCCCCCATGATGTCATTTTCCCTGTTGTGATTACTCCATTATGAGAGGTCATGCAGAGTATATAGGAAGGCACTGTGCCCCATGGTTTGTCAGTTTACAGTGCTGGGAGCTCTTGCTTAGTGAGCTGCTGGACTAAATCAAAGCTAGATTGATTTTTTTTTTTTTGGTTGGGAGGATTTGTTGGTTAGATTTTGGTATTTCTTTTTGACTTTTCCTGGGTTTTCCATTATTTTATTTAGTTAATTTTAGGGAGACTCCTGCCATCATAGCAGGAGGATGGCAGAATACAAAGAATCATCCTCAAGCTCCTTGAAGGAGGAGATTATCAAACATTACCAGATGAAAGAACTCCTCGACCATGGTACCTGAGTGAAACTGGCTCATCACCACTTCACAGACACTGAGATGGCAGTTAAAATATTTCAGAAGGGAAAGATCTCCAGTCATCAGATAGAGAATGAGGTGGACATTTTTAAGGCTGGATGGCACATCAGGTTTTACCAGGTGATGGAGAAGGAAGAGTATGTGTATCTCATCACAGAACTGGCCACTAAGGGCCACCTTCTGAAGTCGATCTGAAAATCCCATCACCTATATGAGTTGAAGCCAGAAGGTTCTTCAAATTGTATGTGCTATACACCACCTGCACCAGAACACAATCACACACTTCCTTAAGCCCAACAGCATCCTTTTGGACAGCAATGGCAATATCAAAGTTAGTGATTTGGTCTGAGCATTTGGTTTACTCCACTGCAGTTGCTGAGGAATTTATTTAGTGCTGTGCTGTTCCATCCCCTCCTGAAATGATCCTGCAAGAAAGAAATGATGGCTGAACACTGGTGTCTCATGCCTGTAATCCTAGTTACTAAGGAGGCTGAGATTTGAGGATTATGGTTCAAAGCCAGCCTGGTCAGGAAAGTCTGTAATACTCATTTCCAATTAACCACAAGAAAACCAGAAGTGGCACAGTAGCACAATTGGTGGAGTGCTGGCCTTGAGCTGAAGAGCTCAGGGACAGTGCCCAGGCCCAGAGTTCAAGCCACACAACTGGAAAAATAAAAAGTTATGATGCCTGAAATGTGGAAATCTGGAGCTTAGGTGGCTTTTTATATTTTATTAGAACAGGAAGATTTCCCTTTGATGGGAGAAAGTGACCCAGGTAGAGTCACTAGTTCTGAAGGCCAAGTATGCTGGTCCATATAACATGAATGTTAGATAAAATGTAATATGCCAACTGGTAATTGAGGACCTGAAGGAGAGACAAATACTGAACAAATAATGGAACATCCATGGCTCAAACAAGTTGCACAATATTCCCTGTATCCTGATGAGCCACAGCCCAACAAGCTGGAACCCATCATTCTTAATGTGAGACATGTGGTACCACCTGTGTGAGATACAGGGATATATACAGGACAGAACATTCAATGCAGCCATGGGTACATACCTCTTAATGAAGTAAACTTAGCTTGTCCAAATGAAAAGAGTACCTTGAACTGTGCCACCGAGCCCAATTCCTGCAGACCTTTCCAACTTACCTCTCCTTAAAGGAAGAAGAGTCAGTTTACCCTCCTGGTTTAACAAGTACACATTGTCATCTGAATTTCAATTGCTTTATGATGGCAAGCTGTCACCTCTGAATAGAGGCCTAAGTGCTATTCTGCCTACCATTCCCTTCTATTTCCTGTAGAAGAACCTCAATTCCAGCACACTGCTAGGCCAGGATTCTATTGTTTCCCTTGGCTGCTCTTTCTTCCTAAGCAGCAGTGAGATTTCTCTCTAGGTAACCACACAAGATGAGACCATAAACTCTGTTGAGTAAGAAGCAGGGCTGGAGAAGAGTGGCTAGCAGGATATTCCCAATCCCCTGGGTAGTGTCATAATTATACCAAAGTATAATTTAAGGAGGAGATGGGGCAGGATTAGGGTGGCTAGCAAGAGAGCTACTACTCTTCTCAGAATATGCTGTGTTATGCAGGCACAGGAGAAGAGCAATTCTCAATAATAGGATGGAGATAACTATAAGACATCAGAAATAATAGAAGGACCTGTTATTGTGATGTGAAAGACTGAAAGGAGTATACTCAAAAACAAATTATATTAGAGGTCCATGCATGTAGATCTGAATGGTGTGTGCTGAGCAATGCACTCAGTACAGCACAGAATGGAGCTGTGTCAACTGCCACAGGTTTATCCAGGAGGTATTCCAGCCAAAGGGCATCTAGTATTTCACCAATTAAACTAAAATTTTCAGTTATTAAAGCATTTAATTTTTGGTGTACCACACCAGAGCCTTGCATATGGAAGACAAATTCATTAATACTTGAACTGCACCCTAGTTTTTAGAAATATAGTTTGATTTATTTTATTCTAATATTTAATTTTCTTTAAGATATAGTGTCATTATGTAGCCAAAGCTACTTCCTAATCTCCCAAGTGTTAAGATTACATGTGTACACCACTATGTGAGCCATTATACTTTCCTCTGCTCTTTTCCTTAAGTTCTAACATTTTAATATACTTTTCCCTTGGAAGTACTATGGTTTTTATTCAGAGCCTGGTCCTTGGCAGACAAGTGCTCTACCACTTGAGCCATGCCTCCAACACTGTATTTTAGATAAATTTTTCCTCTTTATTTACTTCATCTAATCACAAGCTGTGATTCTTGTGTATTTGCCTGTTGGGCAGCTGGCATGTGCCTTGGATGGTTCTAAACCTTATTTTATTATTTTGCTTCCATATTAATTTTTTGTAAATATATTTTTCTTGTTATTGTAAATACGGTGTACAGAGTGGATACAGCTACGTAAGTCATGTAAAGACTTAAAACCTTATCTTAAAAAAGGATATATATATATATATACATATATATATATATATACAGTAATATTATCTGTAAGAGAAAAAAGTTAATATCAGAATAAAAGCATCTGTGGGCTGGGGTGGTGGTACAGAGTACTCTGACTTTACCTCTAGCCAGAGCTACATACAGGCATGTGTGAGTTAAATAAAAATGAATAAAAAGTGAAAAATATCCATTACAGCACAGTAATGGAAGATTTAGTACATACTTTTAGATATCTTGACCATTCATACATTTCTGGTGTTGATGGAAAGTTTTATAACTGTTATGATAGAATCTGCCACATTCTTCTACCATAATATAGTATTAACATAAGACCCAGTAATCTCATTACTTCTTACATACCCACAAGAATTGAAAACCAAAACTGACACACCTGTAGGCCAGTGATAACATCAGCAATGTCACAAAGGTCAAGAGTTGGAAAGAAACTGAGTGTTCATCAGATGAATAGGTTTGCAAAATATCAGGTAGGTATAAATTGATTATGGCTCAACCACAAAAAGCTGCAACTCATAAATCCTCTATCATGGATAGACACAAAAAGAAAATAGTATATTATTTATGTGAAATATACTGAATAAACCATTTAATGAAAGATAAAGGTAGATTAAAAGTTTCTGGGGCAGGTAATTGGGTTGATTTCACAATGATTGTGTGGATTCAGCATTGAATCAACATCAGCATTGAAAAGGGAGTTGGAAAATAGAGGTAATGGCTGCAAAGCAGTGGGAATATAATTAATCACTAAATGATATACCTGCCTAGCAAGCATGAGGCCCCAAGTTCAACCCCAGCACATCCAAAAAATGGGAAGTATTGCATCTGTCACCCATCTTGAGTGGTAGCTGCTTTCTTACAATTTTGATTGTATTCCTCAGAGTAAATGGAAAATGCTGGGTGATTTTAGGCTGCATCAGGCTATCCGTGTTCATGTTTTTACTTCTAATATATTATTTGAATATCTGCTGTTGAGTGAAGGAAATCTTGTACATTATCATGAGAGCAATGCCTGCAGTTCTAAATCAGGATGCTAAAGCAGGAAAATGCCTACACAGTCAAGGCTGCATGGGAATGACAGGTCTCAATCCCCATGCTGGCTATTGAAACCAGAGTAGCAAATATTTGCAAGCAATTACAAGAGGGAGATAGTACTCTACCACTTGAACCACAGCACCACTTCCAGTTTTCTGGTGGTTAATTGGAAATAAGAGGCTCAAGGACTTTCCTGCCCGGCTGGCTTTGACCTGCGATCTTCAGATCCTGAGTAGCTAGGATTACAAGTGTGGGCCAACATGCCCAGTCATACTTACAGATTTTTAGTCATTTCTTTTGCCTAAGCATCTCTTTCTGTTGCCAACCTGGCAATCTCATTATTACAACCATCCTTATGGGGCAAATAAGGAAATAGGAGCTAAAGATTACTGATGATGACATGGGGGAACTGAAGACACAGTCTGTGAATCAGCAATGTGTTAAAGCATATTAAAAACTGGCCACACACTGATTGTTCATGCTTGCCATTCAATAGTCTTAGGGGGATGAGACCTGAGGATTTTGAAGTCAGCCTAGGCATAAAAACCTGTGAGAAGCTCATGTTTAATCAGTTTTTTAAGCCAGAAACGGAAGTGTGGCTCAAGTTGTTGAATATCATACTTGAGGAGACCTAATAAAAACACTAAGCCCTAGTACCAGTGCTCGTGTGCACACACACACACACACACACAAGCACACACACTCCTAATCAATCAATAAAATCCATTTAAAACGTACTGATTCATAAAACGCCACCTCTAGACTGGTGGATCTACTTTTCACAACCCTTGGCTCAAGGCTTTGTCCTCATCAGTTGAGGTCTCATCATCAAAGGCATCACTATTAAAGGTCCCAAAAAAGGTAAGGACATCTCATAGGAAAAGTTTTTATATCCCCACAAAAGAGGTTGAAAGCTTATACCTGCTACCTCTCCTCTGTTCGACTTTTCCAGTAACTAATAACAAGTTGGAAAACTGGAGACAGTCAGTTAAAACAAATGAATGGATGGATGAATGAATGAATGAATGAATAAATAACTAAATAGGATGTTGAGGGCTTATGCTTGTAATCCTAGCTATTCAGGATACTGAGATCTGGGGATGATAATTTGAAGCTATTCTGGCCAGGAAAATCCATGAACTTGGATCTCCTCCTCCTCCTCCTCCTCCTCCTCCTCCTCCTCCTCCTCCTCCTCCTCCTCCTCCTCCTCCTCCTCCTCCTCCTCCTCCTCCTCCTCCTCCTCCTCCTCCTCCTTCTCCTCCTCCTCCTCCTCTTCTTCTTCTTCTTGTTCTTCTTTTTGTTCTTGTTCTTCTTTTTCTTCTTCTTCTTGTTCTTCTTCTTGTTCTTCTTGTTCTTCTTGTTCTTGTTCTTCTCCTCCTCCTCCTCCTCCTCCTCTTCTTCACCAGTTCTGGCCTGAGCACTGTCTCTAAGCTCCCTTTTTTCAAGGATAACATTATATTGCTTGAAACACAGTGCCACTTCTGGCTCTTCCTGTGATTAATAGGGGATTAGTATCTCAAGAACTTTCATGCCCTGGCTGGATTTGAACCACAATCCTCAGAATTCCACCTCCTGAGTACCTAGGATTATAAGGGTGAACGACCAGCACTGAATGCCTGTGAGACTCTTATCTCCAATTACCTAACAAGAAATCTGGGAGTGGAGCTGTGTCTCTAGTGCTATAGTGCTAGCCTTGAGCAAAAAACACTTAGGAACAATGCCCAGACCCTGAGTTCAAGGCCAAAGACCACACAAGAATTAATAAAAAGGAAGGTAGCAAGGGGACCTTGGGTGGAGAGATTCACCATTATCAGATACATGTCAGGTGTGAATCGTCCACATTGTAGGCTAAGAGAAGACAGAGCACCTACCCAAGGCACAACTGATCATCTGTTTGGGGAAGCCAAGTAAGAAGTAAATAAACCAATATGAAGCAACATAGCAAGATAAACAGTGCAGGTGAGAGTGCTTGAAAGGGTTATTGTAAGTTGAGTGCTTTTGGCTCACACCTGTAATCCTAACTACTCAGGAAGCTAAGACCTGAGGACTGTGGCTTGAAGTCATCCTGGACAAAAATGTCTGTAAAATTCTTATTTCCTATTGACTAGCAATAAGTCATATTGGAAACTGTGGCTCAAGTTGTAGAATACTATCTTTGAGATTAAAAAAAAAGCTAAGCAACATTCCCCAAATCCTCAGTCTAAAACCGTTCAAACCCCAGAATCAATCCACAAAAAATGGATCTCTGTGAAGAGGTCCATTGAAGCCAAGACCTGTAGGATGACATGGAGCCAGCTTTGGGGCAATATAGTAAAGCATATGACAGAGGCAATAGCTAGGGTGAAACTTTCAGGGCTGGAGTGAACTCAGGACCAGGATGAAGTGTTGTATGTCTGGTTCTGAGTGAGAAAGAGGAGAGGTACATCTGAAAGATGGAGGCTGCTGGGCATTAGTCGATCATGCCTGTAATACTATCTACTCAGAATGCTGAGGATTGAGGATTATGGTTCAAAGTCAGACTGAGCAGGAAAGTCACATGAGAGTCTTATCTCAATAAACTAATCAGAAAAAGCTGGAAGTAATACTGTGGTACAAGTGGTAGAGCACTAGCCCTGGGCTCAGGCCCTGAGATCTAGCCCCATTCCTCAGACTTAAGCTTCCTCAATAGCTAGGATTACATGTGTAAACCACCATGATCAGGCAACCCTTTATTATATATTATTTAGTTTAATGACCATTACTGTCCCTATAGGAAGGCTCACTCTGAGAGCATCATATTCTGGTTCACTTTTAGTTAATGAATTCCCCCCTGGAATTAGTCTTGTCTCTGGGAGGAAGATAAAGTCTCCGAAGCCCCTTCGCTTGCTGGGTGCATCCTATATTGCAAAAGTGATGAAAGAAGTCCGAGGTTAAAGCTGGGTTCATAGGGCAGAGTCTGTATTGTGGGAAGTCTGGGCTGGTGTGCAGCTTTGATCAACAAGTGTCTCTGGTTATGAAGAAAAAAAACCACACTTCAAATTCAATTTCCTTAAGAATCCTCTTTGGAACTAGAAGAGGAGAGGGGAAGGGAAGAGACATTCTAATTTTTTCCTTCCTGTTATGACCTTGATTGTTATTCTTTGCTCGAGAAGTCATTACTGAATGTGCCTAGCTTGGGAAGGTCCTCAGTTTACCTTCCCATGGTTTAGAGATGTCTGAGCTAAAATCCTCAGGCCTCAGTTCTACTTGGGCTGCTCGGTCCAGGGAAAAGGGGGACCCATTTTGTAAAGTTCTCTGTGTAAAAGGAGCTTCAATTTTCTGATTCTAATAAAGGGAAAGAAATGCTGCTAGAGATAATGATGTTATAAAATAGAGTGAGCTTGGAGCTCACACCCAACAGAGGGAGGCTCAAACTGAGACCTGCTCTGAGGAAAAATCAAGGAACTGGAAAGTCAGTGAACATTTTACAACACCTAGCCAGGGAAGGGCTTGCTGAGAAAGAAGTTCTGATCTAGTTCCTGAGAAGATGGAGAGAACCACCCAAAGTTTTTTTTCCTGTTGCTTCTGTATATTAGTCCAGTGGCTTGACCTCAAGGTCTCATGCCCTTGCTTGACTTTTTCCTTCAAGGAAGAAGCTCTACCACGTGAGCCCAAACTCCACATACAGGAGTTGTTTGCGAGTTTATTGATGATAGGAGTCTGTCAGATTTGTCTGCCCAGGCTAGGTTTGAAGAGGGATCCTCAGATTTCAGCCTCCTGAGTAGCTAGGATACAATCAGGAGCCATCAAACAATCCAGATCCACACAAAATTGCAGAGGAAGAAGTTTTTAGAGAAGAGCAGAGCCAATTTGCAACGTCCTTGCCTGATATGTCAAGAAGTTGGATAATTATTTATTTATGAAAACAGAAAGATCAGTGTAACTAGGAAAAATAAAGTTTTAAGTTGGACATACCATATGGACCTCGCAGGGTATACAGGGTCTCATAAATGAATGCCACAGGTGAATTCCCATAGTTCACCTGTGCTAATTATGAAAGGATGCCTCTGGCACTCTGTTATAGTAGTGTGCTTAATGTAAAAGATATACAATATTATTCATGACATTAACAGTAGTGGAAAGGTAGAAACACACATGTCCATTGATGGATAAACTGTGGTATATCCAAGGGAATATTATTCAAGCTTAAAAAATGAATGACATTGTGATCCAGGCTACAACATGAATGAATCTTTAAAATATTGTGATTTAAATAAACCAGATTAAAAATATTATTTATGTATTCTCATACTGAGGTATAAAAAATATTCAAATTTGCTGGGTACCAGTGGCTCACACTTATAATACCAGCTCTCAGAGGGCTGAAAATTAAGAATGGAAGTTTGATGTCAGAGTTGGCAGAAACATCTCTAAGAAGACCCTTATCTCCAATTAACTACCAAAAAGAGAGAAGTAGAGGTGGGATGCAGCCATGGAACATCAGCCTATATCAAAAAAGTTCCACTTAGACTGGAGAATGAATGAGGTGGCCAGTGCAAGTGAGAAAAAGCAGGGTTTCTGTGTGCAAAGATCTGCCTGATCAACAGCAATATGGCAGAGCACCCAAAGCCAGCACTGAGCTGAGAAGGAGGGGTAAGGAAGACAGGGGAGTTGATTACCTGTTTTTGTTAAGTTTTGAGTTTTTTGTCTATTTTTTTTTTGCTAGTACTATTGCTTGAAATCAGGTGCTTTTCCTGAGTTGAACTGGGTGCTTTACCAGAGTTGAACTAGGTGCTTTTCCTGAGCCTTTTCCTGAGCCTCTTTGTGCTTAAGGCTAATGGTCTACCATTTGAGCCACAACACTTTTCCTGCCTTTTCTGAGTAGTTTACTGGAGACAAGAGTATCCTGGAATTTCTTGCCCAGATGGCTTCAAATCAAGATCAATCTTCAGATTTCAGCCTCCTGAGTAACTGGGATTACAGGCTTGAGCCACTACTGCCAGGTTTGATTAAATCTTGTGTGTCAATCCCAGGAATGTGAACTCCAGCCACGGTGACCCAAGCCTTCAACATTTTATTACAGATGTTAAGACTAAAGCTCTGATGTCTCAAAATCAGACCCCTTACTGCTCATCCTGGAGCTAAAAGAAATGGGATGCTGGGAGGTGAGGGTCCTCAGGATGCAGGAGTAGGGCTAGGGAAGGTAAGTCTCCAGGATCACTGGTTGGGCTGGAGAAGCAGAGAATGAAGAGAGCACATGTGGAGTGTGGCAGAGAGGAGGGCATTAGGCAGGAAGCAGTTAAGGGATGAGCACTGGAGATGGGGACCCTGAATCTCTGTGGTGCAGACAGTCTTTCTTCAGAGCCCTCACCACAGCGATGAACACATTAGCTTGTCTTGGGTGACTGCCTATTTGTTTACTGTTTCAACCCTCAGTCATTTCAACTCCTGGAGATTCTGACTGCCCTGCACATTGTCCTGGAGCCTGGCACAGGTTTTGGCACAAATGGGTGCTGGCTGATGACTTGCCAAATACCCTGAACCAGAGGTTTCCGGAAGGGCTCATCACGTGCTGAGTATCCAGAGGACATGAGTGGAATTGGACCTGCATGAGGAAGGGGCCAGCAGACATGCTTGGATCTCCTCTCCACAGCCTTGGTAGGTATGGGAGACAGGTGTCACAGTGTGGTGGTCATTAATTGCACTCTTGTTTCCAGATGGGCATGTACATTCCCAACATCTGGTGTCTTCTACAGGAGGAAACCCAGGCCTGTGAACAAAACTGCTCAAGTATCACAGTGTGGACCCCATTTCACGGTGGAGGACACTGAAAGAATCCATCTGGGCCATCCCAGGGGTCCATGTGGAGACAGGCATATACAGGAGGATTGTTGTAAAGAGATTTATTAGTGGGGCCATCTTTTCCAAGGCATAGGGAGCAATATGGCATCTAATCCTATCCAGCTGGTAGCTCATAACTCTGAGGCTAAAGGTAGAGGAGGGTCTCTGCAGGCACAGGTAGATCTGGACAGAGAGTGGGAGTGGCCAGCTATCCTGACAGGAAAGATAAGGCCAAAAAAAGCTCAGATCTGGGTGGAGCTTGGGTTTATAGGCTGCCCCAAGAAAGGTAGTGGAAGTTGCTGAGGCACTGAGGTGGGAAGAGTGCCAACAGTCACTGGGATCCCAATGATCAAATCAGATCTTGGTGTCCTCAGGCCTAAGTTAAGATGAGTGAGGATCCCCAGAACACGGGAGCTGGGCAATGGTGGGGCTCCAGCACTATTCCCAAGGCCCAAGGAGCCCGACTTCCTTACTCCTGGACCATAGCGACAGCAGCTGAGGCAGGGATAGGATCCTGGAGCACAAGGGAACCATGCCAAGGGTGCACCAATTAAACCCCAACAACTCAACTCAGCCTCTTTCTCAGTGCTCTGTGGGCGGGGGAGCCACAGAGGGGCAGGATCCACCACTGCAGCTCCCAAGGTGTGAATATCTGATGTTGCACCCCTCGGTCGCATCTGTATAGGCTAGAACACTCCATAAGAATGTGGAAGTCTACGGATACAGGCATATTCTAGCAGTTGTAGAAGAGGCAATCGTGTGTTTAATGGCCCCACAGTGCCCAACACTGTCATTGGCAGCAGTGTCTCCCCCTGTGGGCAGTGACTCAGTGGCCAGCTCAAGAGCTGTTGAGCAGTGGAAATGCTGAGGGAGTGGAGCAAGGGTGGTTTGGTGAGTTGTTTCTGCTGCAACCACGTGGACTTGAGGGGCATGAAGCTAGGCTGCTGGCCAGCGGGGCTGACTGGTCTGAAGACACAGAAGGAGAAGTAGCCAACATGGGGCTGTGGGCTCTGTACAAGCAGCAGCCTGAGGGCACACCTGGAGGTGGTGAGCTGGATAGGTGAGTGCCTAGGTGCAGTGGGGCTGGGAGTTCTGTTCCCCCTCTCCACCCTGGTGTGTGTTTACTTCAAACCCGCGGCATTCCAAACTGTGACCATATTTGTTTCTGCCTCTTTGAAATTTATGTACCTGTGCAAGTGTAACATGCATTTGGGCTAAATTAACAGTTTTGTGTGTGTGTGTGTGTGTGTGTGTGTGTCTTGTGTGTGTCTGTGTGTGTGTGTGTGTGTGTGTGTGCACACGTGCACATGCGCATACATGGGTGTTCACATCTTTGGTCTTGAACTCAGATCCTAGGTGTTGTCCTTTAGATTTTTTCACCTGTTCCACAGTTCCATTTCTGGCTTTTTGGTGATTCAATGGAGTCTTACTGACTTTTCTGCCTGGGCTGCTTTAGAACCAACATTCTCAGATCTCAGCCTTCTGAGTAGCTAGGATAACACATATGAACCACTGGTATCTGGTTTGAGCTAGAATTTTTCTGCTCAGTCACATCACTCCACTCTCTCATCTCCTGGTAAGTCTATCCTTGCTTGAATTGCTTCATGAATGGGACATTTCAGATGTACTTAAGGGTTTTTCCTGGTCCTGTGGGAAGTGGATAATTCATGTCAGGGTCAGACTTAACTGATTGTTGGCTGGCCTTAGAAGAAGAGGATGCTCTCTGGCCTTTCTGGTATCTTGAAAACAGAGGGCTCTTTGGTACCGTGCTAATCAATTGGAGCTTATCAAGTGCCCTACTTACTACCTTGAGGTGAACTTGGCAGCTAGAAGTATGTCCTGTAGCAGCTAATTGCCCCTGACAGTGTTTGAGTTGTGTGAGCAAATTGTGTGTATGCCTCTGCATCTCACACATGTGTCAGAGAGAAAGACTTAAATGACACTCTTCTCCCAACAACCACAATGGAATGGGGAATGGAGGGAGCCTCTGTAGCATGTGCAATGGAATGGGGAAAGGAGGTGAGGCACCAATGCCTGACCTGGATCCTTCTTTGAGACCTCTTCTCTTTCCCAACTTCAATTGAGAACTGGAGGACACCCCTAGCCAGGGCTGCTAATCCTAGCCCAGGATCTGCAGGTAGGGTTAAGCTCTCTTCAGCCTGGGCTGATTAGCAGGTCTGCACTACCCTGGATGAATGGAGCTGGCTTCATGAGAGTTTCAGGAGCCCAACAGGAAGCTCAATCCCACTCCATGGTAATGGATCATGGGTGAGAGACTACCTTCGCTGGTTTCTCAGTGTGCCATGGCTGCAGTTATTATTCCAGTCATGGCTTTATGGATTATTAGACTTCTCATTAATAAAGGAATACAGTTAGTTAGCTGGGCACCCGTAGCTCATGCCTGTAATCCCAGCTACTCAGGAAGCTGAGAGCTGAAATCTTGATTCAGAGCCAGCCCAAGTAGGAAAATCTATGAAATACTTATCTTCAATTAACCACCAAAAAGGCACAAAGTGGATCTGTGGTTCAACTGGCAGAGTACTAACCTTGAGCACAATAGCTCAGGGACAGCATTAAGGCCCTGAGTTTGAGCCCTAGTTCCAGCCCCCAAAATAAAACAGACAAAACAGTTAAAACATAGTTACTCTACTGGTGACTTTCAGAGAATTATGCTGTGGCTGGGAGTTCTAAGCTCAGGTAGGGCTCTCATCCCCAGGAACCCGTAAGGAAACTGGAGTCCTGGGGCTTGAAATTGATTGAGATCCCCATCACCAGCTATATTACAATGTCCAGCCTGGAATTATGTCCAAGGCTATCCCATTATGGGGCATGTACAGCCTTGTGATTTTGTGTGTGTGCTTTGTATGTACACGTGCATGCATGCATGCGTGTACCACTCCTAGGGCTTGAATTTGAGTCTGGATGCTGTCCCTGAGCTTTTATTCTCAAGATTGGCACACTATACCACTTGAACCACAGATCCACTTCTTGCTCTTTAATTCTTTATTGGAGCTAAGAGTCTTACAAACATTTCTGCCCAGGCTGGCTTTGAACCATGATCCTCAGATCTCAGCCTGCTCAGTAGCTAGGATTGTTGATGTGAACAATTGGCATCAGGCATAGAGTCTTGACCCTTCTAGGTAAATCTGCTTTACCTGAGCTTTATTTTCACCCGTGTGAATTGATTTTAATATTTGATCCTAGGCTAGTTGAGACAGATATCCTTTCCACAGTGTCTGGTGTTTCAGTACAGCACTGAAATTAAAGTTCATAAAAGGACAACTAAGCCAGGTATGAGTGTCTCACACCTGTATTTCTACCTTGTCAAGAGGCTGAGACCTGAGAATTGTGGTTCAAAGCCAGACTGGACGGCTATCTCCAATTAACTACCAAAAATCTGGAAGTAGAGCTGTACCCAAGTGGTAGAATTTCAGCCTTGAATGAAAGAGCTCAGGAACGGTGCCCAGGCCCTGCGTTTGGGCCCTAGGACCAGCACAAAATGAAAGAGAAAGAAGAAAGAGAGGGGTTGGGAGGGAAAGGAAAGAGGGTGGGAGGGAAGAATGGTGGCATTAGTGCCTCAGACCTGTCATTCTAGCCAAGACACCAGAAGTGGATCTGTGTCTCAAAGTGATAGAGAGCTAGCCTTGAGAGGAAAAGCTCAGGGACAGGCCCTGTGTTCAAGTCCAAAACCTGACAAAAAGAGAGGAAGGAAGGGAGAAAAGGAAGATGGGAACAAGGGAGGAAGGAAGGGGAAGGAAAGAATTAGTTCTCTTCAAAAGTTGAGTGCAATAGAAACTGCCAGGTATCTGGGAACATACAGAGAGCTAGAGGCAAACAGTTTTTTTAACTGTCTGACCTTGGTTGGTGCTCAAGGTCAGATTCCCCTTACAGAGGCTGTGCTGTGCCTTAGTTCAGGCCTACTAAATCCTCCCTGGGCCCTGTGAAGGAGTGCTTGCCTTTGCTTCACTTGCCAAGTCTAGGAAACAGAGGATATTTAGGACCTCTCCTGGCCAGAAGAGGCAGAGATGGGTGTCCATTCCCTGGAATTTGAGCCTTTCTGTGACATGCTTAAAATCTTCCAGTCTGATATTCTCCTATCTTGTCTTCTTCTGGTAGCCTGAAATGATGTAGAAAACACCCTCAACAGCCAGGCATCAGTGGTCCAAGCCTGTAATCTTAGGTACTCAGGAGGTTGAGAGCTGAGGATCTCAGTTCAAATCCAGCTATGGACAGAAAGTCCATCAGACTCTTATCTCCAATAAGCCACTCAGAAAATTAGAAGTTTTGTTGTTGCTCAAGTGGTAGCTTGCTAGGTTTGAGCTGAAAAGCTCAGCTAAAGCATCAAGGCCCAGAGTTCAAGCTCAAGGACCAACAACAACAACAAAAAAAGAAAAACACCCACAAAACCAGCACTCAATGAAAAATAAGGAAGCCCCTCAGTAGCCGTAGGGTGGGTTTTTCCACCCCAGTTGGCAACCCTGGGCCAGCATAGACTGTCACTACCGTGATTAGTAGACAAACAGCTTTGTGGAGCAGCCTCCTCAATCTCTTCATCTCTCCCCTCCCTCTCCTCTCCTCATCTCCCCACTCTCTTTCTCCCTACTGACTAGAGGAGCCTTCAAACACCAGAGTGAAATCTGTCACCTAGTCAAAAACTATAGGACTGGAACATTTATCATAGCCAGAAGCTCTGGTGACCTCAAAGGGATCCAGTGAGGTGGAGGCATGGAAGAGGCAGCAGTGGGATTTCTCTCTTCTGTCCTGCACCTTAGAAGGCTTCTTAGATGAAGACCAGCCCTGATAATAACAATGACAAATAATAACTATTGATTACTAATAACTGCTGTATTGAGAGATGAATGTTTCATTTATTTTTACCCCATCGAATGTCTATAGACACCCCAAAGAGTAATTATTATTATTAATGTGCTTCCTTAATCTTCATTTCACATATTTGGAAATGGCATTCAGAGAAATTAAGCCACTTGACTAGAGCCACCCAGCTCAAAATGAAAATAGTATGACCATAAGAATAATATCTAAGACATGTACTGGTAGCTCATGCTTGTAATCATAGCTACTCAGGATGCTGAGATCTAAGGATCTTGGTTTAAGGCCATTGTGAGACTCTTATCTCCAATTAACCACCAAAATGGCTGCAATGGAGCACTGGTCCAAGTTGTAGAGTGGTAGTCTTCATGAAAGAGCTAAGAAACAGTGCCCAGATCTTGAGTTCAAGCTCTGGTCCTGGCACCAAATAAAAAAAAAAAAGATTTCTAACCATCACCCAAGACAATTTCCTCATAGTTTCTTTTGCCAGGAGCTCATATCCCATGTGAGATCCTAAATCTGACCCAAATCCTTAGAGGGTCCTGAGATTTCCTGAATGGTGAACCCCAGCTCCTAGAGGAGCTGGGTTTAAGGCCCACATGAAATAAGTACAGCCAGTGTCCCATGTTTCATAGCAAACAGAACCAAGATGTCATATATGTGTCATGTGAGAGTGGCTCTTGCCTATAGTCCTAGCTATTCAGAAGGTTGACATCTGAGGATTGAGGTTCAAAGCCAGTGGAAAACCTTATCTCCCACACACCAGCAAAATCCTGAATCTGAAGGTGTAGCTCAAGAGATACAGTACTAGTCTGAGGCAGAATAAGCTAAGATAAAGTTTGTAGATCCTGAGAACAAGTCCACCCCCCACTATGTGTGTATGTATGTGTGTGAACATATATATATATATATATATATATATATATATATATATGCATATATATATGCATCTTTGTATCATATGAGCATATTATTAGGTTTTTACAAAGAGATAGCCAAGTAAGAACAGCAGCACGCATGTGGTATTCAGGTAAGGGGTAGGTTTATTCATCGTTCTGGTTAGCACCAGGCCAGGGATCTTGATCCTCCACATGGTGGGGAAAGGCCTGAGGAAAGAGAGCTGGGAGAGCTGGGAAAGAGAGAGAGCTGGGAAAGAGAGAGAAAAGAGCTAGAAAAGAGCTAGAAAAGAGAGTGTCTGGGAAAGGTGGGAAAGAGATAGCTAGGAAAGAGAAGAGAGCTGGGAAAGAGAAGGGAAGGAAAGAGCTGAGAAAGAGCTAGAAAAGAGCAGAGAGAGAGCATCTGGGCCTGGGCTAGGCCTTATCTAGGATATGGGCAGAGAAAGGTGTGGCCACATCAAATTCAGAAGTGACCTCAGAGGATGCAGATGTGACCTCTTTCAGATGTCCCAGTAGCTTAGGTAACGCAGGTACTGGGTGGAGACTTTGCTGCAAGGCAGGTCGAGTCTGCTCGCCATCCAGGAGCCGACTTTACATTCCAGCCTTTTAATAATCATAAAATAGCGTGCAGATTCTCGCTACTTTCTGCTGACAAGGGGCATCGACAATAGGGGTAAAATGCTGGAATTTGGTCCCTCCCAGAGAAGACAGTGAGCAGCAGCTGTCCCTTGGTGGCGTTGAATCCTTAGACGAAGTCTGGAGAAGTCTCAAGAGCATTGAGGGGCTGGAAAAAAAATACTAGAGAGCAAATAAATGGCAGGAGGAAGGACTTGGGGCTGAAAATGTTGGTAGAAATGTCCCTAGCTACTTCTGACATCTGGTGACTAGGTAGTGAAGTCAGGTGACAAAGGTGAGAATATAAATTCCTGTTCAGTTAATAGGTAGACAGGTATAGACATTGGATGGCAGGCTTCTTACTTCTACTGACCTCCTGGCTCTGGTTAACTTTGAAAGGGCAGGCATAATGTAGCTGATGTGACATCATCTCTTCTTACTCCTGACCACGTTCCCCAGATTGGCTGAGTCTAGGTGCTTGTTGCTGGGATGGCTTGTCCCAGCTGGTATTCAAAGAGGATTGAACTCAAGGCATGGGCACTGTCCCTGAGCACTTCTGTTTAAGGCCAGCACTGAACCACTTTAAGTTATAGTAACACTTGCAGTGTTTGCTGGTTCGAGGTAAGAGTCTTGAGCCATGCTTCTAGCCTTGCTCTTTGCAGGTTAGTTGGGAGATGGAGTCTTAGGGATTTTTCAGCCCGGGTTGGCCTTGAACCGATATCTTTGCCACAAAAGCCCTTTATTACTTCCAATTAAAGCAACAAGGAGATCAAGTAGAATAAGTAGGTCTTATCAAGAATTGACTGACAAATATTCTGGAATGACAAAACTTCTTAGATGTGAGAATCTTAGTGCAGATATGCCCAATATTTTAGAGTCATGTAGTCAGTACCAGAATACATAACACAAAACAAAAAAGGCAAAACTCAAATCCTAAAATTTTGACAACAATGTTTAGACGTCATTGCTAACAAAGCACATCAGATAGTTGGGCCTCAGTTACCAGGGTCTGTGAAAAGAGCAACTTGTTAGCAAGGCACCTTAGAATGGATGGATGGAGTAGTAATCTTGGTGGAAGGTTAAGGGTCAGATGTGCTGAAACCCTTAACCCACCATGTGACCAAGATGGCGAATTTCTGAAAAAAAAATGCAAAGAAATCCTGAACAAATAGATCAAGCCTACATTGGCTAGTCTTTGAGAGGGAACCTAGAGGGGGGTCCCCGGGACCCAGCCTTCATCACACTCTTCAGGGCACAAGCCAGAGAATGTGATGTTAGGAAAACGAACCCTCAAATATGTATTTTAAAGTTTTTGTTTCTTTCATGCATGTGTTTCTAACGCATTTATAAGATTATTTCTTTGTTGCTTTGTATGTCCCTCCCCCACAGTGTAACCCCCGCTTTCACTATATTTGATGTCAGTATAACATGTGGAGGAGACGGGGACAAACAAGTCGTTTAAGGATTCAGGTGGACCTGTTGCAACAATGAGAAGTACAAAATGTCATGTCAAAACCAGCTTTACAATGTCAGTGTGGGGAGGGAGGGGGGGTATGATTGGGTGGGGGGGAGGGGGGAGGCTGGGAAGGGAGGTGAAGGGTAAACAAAGGAGGAGGCTGCAATGCTTGGTAAGAAATGTATGCATTATCCTGCCCGTGTAATTGTAACCCCTCTGTACAGTATGTTCTCAAATAAAATAAAATAAAATTTAAAAAAAAGAAAAGAGAAAGGGAGAGATAGGGAAAGTTGGACATGAATGGCAGAGGGAGAGCAAAGAAGCATGAAAGTAAACAGACTTCTGACCATTTATCATTGCAGTAGTAAAAACTGTGTACATCTGAGAATGGCATAAAATTAGGCTCTCTGTCTTTCCAGGGAGCGTAGGAGGCATTTCAAAGAGGCTTCATGGCTCAGGCTTGACTTGCAGCACCCCATTAAATGAGTAGGAGAGTCAGTCTGGTTAATGAAGGAGAGCTGACCAGGTAGAAGCGACGTCCCAACTTCCCCCAGAGCCCTCTAGAATGAAATGGCCAGGCCCCCAAAGCCAAGCATCCTCAGCTTCAGAGGTGACCGGCCTTTCAGCTAAAGGCCATAGGAGATCTCTGGCATGGCGCCACGTCTGGACAGAGACTGAGTGACAGAGAGCCATAGAGAGTAATTTCACTCACCAGAGTAGAGAAGTGGTGTGTACATGGATGTGAAGGCCAGCAATGGTATCGATGCGCTGTGTCCACAACAGACAGATTGGTTCGCAAAAGGCCGTCAGAACTGTGGGTATTCTTAAGAGCAAAAAGGGAAAAACAAACAAAAAAGAAAAAAGAGGAAAAAAATCAGAGGAATCCCCCCTATCCTGACTTTAAGCCTTTATCCAAGTCATGGCACGATTTATGTTAGGTTTTTAAAAAGAGGTAGCCGAGTAAAAACAGCAGCACACACGTGGTATTCAGGTAAGGGGTAGGTTTATTCATCATTCCAGCTGGCACCAGGCCATCTTAGTCTTCCACATAGTGGGGAAAGGCCTTGGAAAAAGAGCTGGGAGAGTTGGGAAAGAGAGAGAGCTGGGAAAGAGATAGAAAAGAGCTAGAAAAGACAGCATCTGGGAAAGGTGGGAAAGAGATAGCTAAGAAAGAGAAGAGAGCTGGGAAAGAAAAGAGAAGGAAAGAGCTGAGAAAGAGCTAGCAAAGAGCAGAGAGAGAGCGTCTGGGCCTGGGCTAGGCCTTATCTAGGATATGGGCAGAGAAAGGTGTGGCCACATCAAATTCAGATGTGACATCAGAGGATGCAGATGTGACCTCTTTCAGGTGTCCCAGTTGCCTAGGTCACGCAGGTACTGGATGGAGACTTTGCTGGAAGGAGGGTGGAGTCTGCTCGCCATCCCGGAGCAGACCTTACACGTATGTTTGTGTATATGTAGATTGGGGCATGTCAGGCCTGAATGCTCAAGCAAGAGCTCATGTTGCATCATTTAGCCTCTAGATGGACATTCAAGTAGAATTTCTATACTGCAGCTAAGTGGCAGAATTTGACAAACCTCAGTCTTCCCTCTCTGAAGTTCATCAAATAATTGGACAAAGATCATTCTTTTTATGAAGGGTAATAGTTGTCTTCTTCTTCTTCTTCTTCTTCTTCTTCTTCTTCTTCTTCTTCTTCTTCTTCTTCTTCTTCTTCTTCTTCTTCTTCTTCTTCTTCTTCTTCTCCTCCTCCTCCTCCTCCTCCTCCTCCTCCTCCTCCTCCTCCTCCTCCTCCTCCTCCTCCTCCTCCTCCTCCTCCTCCTCCTCCTCCTCCTCCTCCTCCTCCTCCTCCTCCTCCTCCTCCTCCTTCTTTCTACCTTCTTCTTTCTTCCTTCTTCCTTCTTCCCTCTCCTTCTTTTTCACATTCCAGGGGCTTCAATGTAGGCTCTGGGACTCTCACTTCACTGTTTCTGCTGATGGATAGTGCTCTACCACTTGAGCCAAAAGAGCTGCTTCCAGTTTTTTCTGTTTATACCATACTGAGGAATTGAACCCAGGTCTTTATGCATGCTATACAAACACTCCACCACTGCTCAACCCATAATCAATCTTCTTTACTCAAAGTTTAAAATTATTTAAATTTAACCATTTAAATGTACCCATGTGATTAAAATGTTAATTACATCAAAAATATTTTCATAGCAACATTTACACTGAAGTTTGACTCAAAAATGAGACTAGCAGAGCTAATGTTTCAAAATTCACCATCACTAGCCAGGTGTTGGCAGCTCATGCTTGTAATTCGACCTATTAAGTAAGCTTAGACCTGAGTACTGAAAGTTTGTGAGACTCATCTCCAATTAACTACCTCAAAAAATTGGATGTGGAATTATGGTTCAACTGGTAGAGTGCTAGCCATGAGCAAAAGAGCTCAGGGATAGTGCCCAGGACCTGAGTAAGAGCACTAAGACTGGTGTGTGCATGAGAACGCACATGCACACACACACACACACACCATCACCATCACTATCATTAGAATACAAACACTCCACACACAGGAGATCTACAGAAGATAAATTCTCAGACAGGATGTAGAATGGTAGGGTTCCAGAGACTGGGAAAGATGCTGCTGTTTAATAGGTGTTCAATTTCAGTTTGGGTATTGAGAAAGTTCTAGAAGTTGGTATCAGTGAAGTGAAGTTTCATGAAAATGTGAATGTGCTTAAAGCCACTGAAGTGTACACTTATAATTGATTCATAAGGCACATTTATGCTATTGTATTTTCCTAGGATGAGAGAGTAAATAACATTGGAGCCAGAGAGGGCCTGGACAAGAAAGGATGGCAGGAGGTGAGGCCCGTTGTAAAGTTCATTCATTCAGTTTCTCACCACCAAATATCTGCTGTTGGGCCATTTGCGCTGGGCCTATGCCAGGTTGGAGCAAAGGCAGTGGATAGCTACCTGGAACTGGTGCTCTATCATTTGAGCCACATCTGCACTTCTGGCTTTGTGTAGGTTAATTGGAGATAAAACTCTCAGATTTAGCTGCCTGGGCTGGCTCTCTTAAGAGAGAAGGGATTTATTTTGTTCAGTATCACAGATTTTAAGCATTCATGGCAGAGCAGAACAACTCATGTTGGCTATGGAGCAGGGGGAGGGGTAAGAGAGGGATAAAGAATGCCTGGATGGCAGGTTCTGTTTTTCTCTCCTTGAATTCTATATGGAAAGCCAACTTATGGGTGGTGCCAAGCACATGCAGAAGGGATTTCTGCTTCAGTTAATCGGCTATGGAAATCCCCCAGACAAACCTAGAGTTGTGCTTTACTTACTAGTTGTGCGCATCTAAACCCAATCAAATCAATCCCATTTAAGTTCACACTCAAGAATATCCACGACAGATAACAAATTCCTTTGCTTCCAAATTTACCTCCCTTGTTCCCTCAAAACCCACTTATTATCTATTATTCTTTTTTTCATTTTTAGAGTATTTTGTGTGTGTCTATGTGTGTGCATGTGCATGCATGCATGTAAACACGCTGATACTGTGGCTTGAACTGAGGCTCTGAAAGGTCTCCCTTAGATTTGTGTTCAAAATAAGAACGATGCCCTACCATTTGAGCCATGCTTACAGTTCCAGCTTTTTTGGTGATTCATAGGAGATAAGAGTCTCACATGCCAGTCTCTGGTGGCTCACACCTGTAATCCTAGCTACTCAGGAGACTTAATTCTGAGGATCGAGGTTCAAAGCCAGACAGTGCAGTACTCTTTACTCCAATTAACAATCAGCTGTAATTCAAAGTGTTATTGCACCAGCCTTGAGGGAAAGGAGCTCAGGAATAGCACCCGGGTCCTGAATTCAAACCCCACAACAGACAATGAAGCTAAAAGTCTCAGAGACTTTCTTGCCTGAGCTGACTTGAACTCTGATCCTTAGGTCTCAGCCTCCTGAATAGCTAGGATTGCAGAGGTGTGTGAGCCACTATCACCCAGCTTTCAGACTCTGGGTGAATGGATGTTCCTACAATTGCCAGAACTTTTTGCCTTTCATGGAGCCTGCAAGATGCAGAACAGTGCCAAAGCTGGGTGTAGAGTGGTTAGACCAGTGGGGAGGTTAAAGCTGGTTATTTCCACAGGCTGAGTGTCTCAGATATTTGTCTCCCCTCCTTGGGGGCCCACATCAGTCAGGCCTTGGGGCCTTCCAGAGTAGCTCTGTAAGTCACTAGGGGATGATGTTTATGGAGTCACTCAATCAACTAATAGAGTGCACAGGATCAGCAGGGCTCAGTAAGATTTCTGGGCTGTCAGAGGGCCATTTGCTGAATATGTGCCTGATGTTGTGGCTCTTAAGCTTACAACAAACCAGGCTTGAACTCAGGACCAGAGCACTGTTGCTGAGCTCTTTTGTTGACAGCTAGCACTCTCCCATGTAGAACCACAGCTCTAATTCTAGTTTTCTGGTGATTAATTGAAGATGAAGTCTCATGGACTTTTCTACCCCGGCTGGCTTTGAACAGTGATCTTCATTCCCTTGCTTCCTGAGTAGCTAGGATCACAGGTGTGAGGTACCAATACCTGGCTGTTTTTTGAGCTCTAGTTGTTCTGTATGCAGAATGGTGATGTTCTTACTACATTTTGCAGTATTATTATTATTGTTGTTATGGTTATTGTTATTATGTGTGTGGGGGTGTCTGGAGTTTGAACTCGGGGCCTGGGTACTCTCCCTAAACATTTTCAAATTTTTTGCTCAATGCTAGTGCTCTACCACTTGAGCCACAGCTGCATTGCAGGGCTTTTGGTGATTAGTTGAATATCTAGGAATCAGGCCTAAGCCAACAATGCCCAATAAGAAAGGTACATTTTACCAAAATAAATATGCCTACATCCAACACAAGCATGTACATTTTAATGACAGGTCCCCATGGCTCATGTCTGTTATCCTGGCTACTGTGTGAGCCTCTGTGACAGTGTTTACCTCAGGGAACAGCAGTAATTTTTCCTCAGTCTGTGTCAATAATTTTTGCATTAGATGGACAATAGTGGCTTATGACTGCAATCCTAGCTACTCAATAGGCTGGACACTACTGGCTCATGCCTGTAATCTTAGCTACTGAGGAATCTGAGATCTGAGGATCACAGTTCAAAACAAACCTGTGCAAGAAACTCCCTGTTAGATTGCCTGGGAAGGTGGCTCAGCGGTAGAGCACTTGCCTTGCAAGCATGAGGCCCTGAGTTCGACTCCTCAGGATCACATAAACAAAAAGAAAAAAGCCAGCAGTGATGCTGTGGCTCAAATGGTAGAGTGCTAGCCTTGAGCTGAAAAGCTGAGGGACAGCACCCAGGCCTAGAGTTCAGGCCCCACTACTGGACCCCAAAAATAAATAAATAAATAAATAAATAAATAAAATTCTAAAAATGAAATTCCCTGTTGGAAGCTTATCTCCAGTGAGCCATACAAAAACCAGAAGTGGAATTGTGGCTCAAGTGGTAGAATGCTAGCCTTGAGCACAAATATTCATTGAAGCACCCAGGTGTAAGGTTTCAAGCCCCAAGACCAGAAAAAACATTTTTGCATCGTGTAGAAGTGAGCATACATACTGATAAGCCCAACACTAAGGAGGCTGAGGCAGGAGGATCAAGTGTTTGAAGCTGGACTGGGCTATGTAGTTTAGTTTGAAGCCAATTTAGAAGACATAGTAAGACCCTGTTCCACAAAACACAAACAAAAGTATTCCTATGTGATTAATATAATGAACTTTTTCCTCTAGCCTCCCCCCCCCCATGTAGATTTGAAAGCATTAAAAAATATCAATTTTCTCAGGGACATCTGACAGGGATAGCTACCACTGGCAAGAAGAAGCAGATTAAAAGCCTATTTCTTATGTTGATTAAGATTCCTTCCATTTGCCAGGGGCTCATAGCTATAAAGAGAGCTGTAAATCAAGGTTCAAATACAGCCCGGGCAGGAAAATCTATGAGGCCCTTATCTCCAATTAACCAGCCTAAAAAAAGCCAGAAATAGAGGTGTGGCTCAAGTGATAGAACATTAGCCTTGAGCACAAATGCTCAAGGAGAGAGCCTAGACCTTGAGTTCAAGCCTCAGGATACACACACACACACACACACACACACACACACACACACACACACATTCTTCCTATGGTCTCTTTTTTCTCTTTTGGCTTGGGCTCTGCATGCAGGCCATGAAGCATGGCTTGGGTACATTGAGAATCACCGCTGTCTGTGTGGGTGCCGATGATGCCCTTTGAACAAATTCCTTTGACTGCTTTACCACTTCCTTGGTTCCTTAGCTAGCTGTTGGCTCGTCTCACCACCCAGAAGGTGTGGTTTCTTCAGAGAAGAAAATGAGCTAGATAGCTGACCAATTTGATTAATGCAGGAAGAGGAGTTTGTTCACTGCAACTCAAGGCTCTCTCTCCTACAAGATCAGACTTGTATAGTACCCCAAATCACCTCCTGTTCTGCTTCTAATCCCTTTGGAACTCATACACCTTACATATAGTCATTTCAGGGGCTCCCTGGGAAGCTGGAGGCAGCATCACTGCACCATTGCTATCTAGCCTTTCTGTCCACATTCTATCTTCTGTGAGTATAACTCCCTTCCCCAGCATTCCTTGAGGTACTTCAGTCTCCCCATTGAACATGGGAAGGCAAATGAGAGTCACTGTCTGCTGCATCTATTCTGTGTGTGTGTGTGTGTGTGTGTGTGTGTGTGTGTAAGTGTATATGTGTGTATGTGTATGTTTGTATGTGTACTAGGGTTTGAACTCAAGGGCTGGTGCCCATGAGTTTTTTTACACAAGGTAAGTGCTGTACCACTTGAGCCACAGCTCCCTGTCCGGCCTTTTGGTAGAAAATTGGAGATAAGATTCCACTTTCCTACTTAACCTGTCATTGAAGCACGATCTTCAGATCTCAGCTTCTTGAGTAAGTAGGATTATATGTGTGAGCCACTGAGGCTCATCTCAGAAATTTTTTAAATTCCACTTTAGTGATCGTATCTTCATTATATCTGCAATTATACTATTTCCAAACAACACCATATTCTGAGAGACTGATACTATGATTTCAAAATATGAATTTATGGCTGACACAAGTCCAGCCGTGACAACAGTGTATTACAGCCTATGTTAATCAATACATGGTTTTTCTTTTTATGCTGCATTTATTTTTTGTTGTGTGCTAATAGTGCAGCTTGAACTGAGGGCCAGTGTGCTGTCCTCTAGCTTTTTTCCTGAAGCCTAGTGTTCTGGCACTTGAGCCATAGCTCCACTTCTGGCCTTTTCCTGATGAATTGGAGATAGACTTTTCATCGACTTTGTTGCCTAGGCTGGCTTTGAACCTCAATCCTCAGATCTCAGCCAGATGAGTAGTCTCATTATTATGGATGAATAGTCTCAGTATTATGAATGTGAGCCACCAGCACCTAGCTTCATGCTGCTTTTTAAAATTTATTTTCACTTTATGAAATTACTAATACGGTCATGGTTACAAAATGAATGAGGGAAAATCTGAGTTGTCATCTAGTTTTTCTGATTCATTAGCCTGTGCTTTCCCAGAGTGACTGATATCTCATTGTCTAAGAACTTCCTAGTTTTCCACAATCTATACTATTCCCATAACCTCCCAAACTTAGACTAAGTGTTGTTTGTCTTTATGACTGTCAGGCTGGCTTTCCTTGCACATAACCTAATTTACACATTTATATAACCTGTTTTCCTCCTGCGGGCATTGTATTTACAAACTTGTCTCATGACATACATTACTACTACCACTGCTATTATTATTGTTACTACTACTACTACTTTGAGGTAGGAGTGCCATTATGTTATCCAGGTTGATTTCAATCTCCTGAATTCAAGTGGTTTTCCTCCCTCAGCCGCCCAAATAGCTAGGACTATAGATACACAACATTATGTTTTCTCTTTCCTTATTAAAAACATAACCCATGCCTTTTTTGTTTCATTTTTTAAAAATTTTGTGATGATCCTGGAGCTTGAACTCAGGGACTGGATGCAGTTCTGAAGGTTTTTGGTCCAGGCTACTTCTCTACCAATTTAGGCCACTGTTCCAGTTATAGATTTTTTTGTGATTAATTGGAGATAAGAGTTTTATGGGTTTTCCTGCATGGGTTGGCTTTGAGCCATGATCCTCAGATCTCAGCCTCCTGATTAGCTAGGATTACAAGCCAGAGCCACTGGCACCTGGCTTGAGCACATTGTTTATGAAAGTATCTCCCATTGTAAGGGACTCAATCAGATGACCTTTTTGCCACATTTTTCATGTGTAAATTTCCCAGGAGAAAGAAAAGAAGGCATAGTTTTGTGCAGTTTATAAGCAGGTAGAGTCACAGGAGTTCTTCAATCCCTTACTCTCTTCTCCATCTAGCCTTTCCTTTTGAAGATGGTATCTTTTTAAATAGGGATACAGGTGGACCCATTGCAACAATGAGATGTTCAAGTAGTTATGTCGAAAAGGAACTTTACAACGTTGGTGCGGGAGGGGGCTCCGGGGAGGATTGGGTGTGGGAGCGGGGGGCGGGGGGAGGATGGGAAGGCAAGGGAAGGGGGAAGGGGAAACAAAGGAGGAGGCTACAATGCTTGATAAGAAATGTACTCACTGTCTTGCCCATGTAATTGTAACCCCTCTGTGCAATATTTTCACAATAAAAAAAAACCCTGAGCAATGTATTAAAATCCTGAAAAAAAAAAAAAAAAAACAAGGAGCTGGGTGTGCTTGTGTGTGTGTGTGTCTGTTTGTATGTGTGTATGCCCTTGTACACACATATGCACATGTTGCCCCTTGTTCATTTGATCTTTTCTAATATCTCACATAATTCTTTGAGCTCATTAGCTCAGAGCACAAGCTGCCACCAGATAGTCAAATTCAACAACCAGGCACACCCTGGAGAGCCCCATCATTGACCTTCCCCCCATGCTGGTCAATGAGACACATATTGATGTACCGCAATTTTATCTTTAAATATTCTGATACCTGATAGCCTCTGTCCCCCAGGTTCAATTTCTGGAATTAGACTAATGATAACGCAGCAAGATAACAAGATTATGGATTGAGTGCACTTATTTTTCTAAGATCAGATTATAAATAATTAAGTAGAAAAAATGAAGATCAGCACATGTATAATTAAAAGGACTACATCTAGACAGTGAAAGTTCAAGATGATTGGTAATCTTGAGGTGTATATACAATAGAGATAGGAAGTAAAGCATTGTTGAATGAAGTTGTAGGATTTTTGGTTTAGTATAAATAGTTATTTAAAGAATGAGAATGAGAGTCAAACTGAGGTTAAGAACAGAATGATGTACCAATATCCCCCATTGCTGGACCTACTTGTTCTTTTCTAATCTGAGATGTTATCATCAAACTACTTATGTGCTTGGATGTGCTTTGGTTTTTTGATCTTGGTCCATTAAGTGATCTGAACAGTACAGAAAGAACTATTTTTTAACTAATTGGAAAAAGATCTTGAACATAAAACAGATTATTCCATTAGGACCACAAAACCATTCTTCTAGTCCTACCTGTCTGCATTTCCACTGGACCCCCCTGCCGCGGACCGGCTCTGTCTGGACAATGGAGGACCCCTAGTGGAGGAACTGGAATAGGTGGGGAGATGGCAAACAGACAACTCACACACAAGAGGAGTGGATGCTGAGTGCGTTTTAATGCAGACGATAACAAACTTTTATAGCAAAAGTCTCCATGAGAAAGGGCAAAAGGTTACACAATCTTGCTGCAGGGCTTCATTCTTGGGTGGTCACCAGCTGGTCGCCTGATAGGCACTTGTTTCCGGCTTTACCTCTATTTTTAAGAAATACAATGGGTTTCGATGTTTATCACCAATTAACCATTACTTTTTTCTATAGAGGCCTTAACTGTCCCATAAGATCTTTCCTGTTCCTTCTTTAATAGTAAGCACCAAGGAGGCCTAGATCTAGCAAGTCTCTTAGTAAATGAAAGAGAGTAACAGGAAGTTCTTTCTCCTAAGTAGTTTTCCCAGCAATTGCCATACACTCTTTCTGTTCTAGCCACGCCTACAGCTTTTTGTAAATCTCTTACAAACAATTCCTTCTGCTGAAATGACGTCATGAAACCCCCAATACTTTTATATTTACTTATGACTTGTCTACTAGCCTCCATAAGAGGGCTTTCAGGGTAGCACTTAACTCTGATGAGTTAGTCATATTTTTAAGACACTCATCAGATGTTGGAGTCGTCAACACATTTAAGAAAGAGCCTTGAATAAGGGAACATTGAGCATGAGTAAGTACAATGAGCAGCAGGAACAGTAAAAGATTAATAGGCACTCCTATACAGTGAAGAAAAGAAAAACAGGAACAGAAACACATCTTTCCCAGGGGCTTGCCAGCCTTTCCAGGAGGTAGGCCTCTTTGAAGCCCCATTCTCTGAGGTAGACTTCAGTGAAGTCCCATTCTCAGAGATAGGTCTCTTTGAAGCCCCATTCTCTGAGGTAGACTTTGGTGAAGTCCCATTCTCAGAGATAGGTCTCTGTGAAGCCCCATTCTCAGGTCTGAAAGCAGGTTTTCCATGCTAAGCAGACTCCACCGGAGTAGGCGTGGCACCCCCTAAACAACCACTTAAGCAATATCATTTCAAACATTTACTCATCCAATATGAATAATTCTTCCATTCAGTTGCACATACTATTCTAAGACTAGTGGACAGAAAAACATATGTAAGAAATGGACCAGGGAACTCATCTCAGAGTAGAAAGAGGTGGGCAACCATTATTCTTTCTCTGGCTTCTGAAGTTCCAAAAGCAAGCATGTTCTCCTCAGACTTTTTGCCCCTGGAGAGACTCAGACCTGCACTTCCCAGTTGGGGCAGGAAGAAATAAAATGGATAGTAGCAGGTTATTAGTAGTGATTGTAGGACTTATGAAATACATGGGACATATTCTAACATTTATAAAATATGGCAGATACCATTTACAGACAGGAAGTAGTCTAAGGGCATACAGCAAATAAAACACTAAAGGTTTGTAAGAAATCTGAGGTTTTTAAGAGTTTTTTTTGCTTTTTTGTTTTTTTTCTTGGGGGGGGGGGTGTCCGGTCGTGGGGCCTGAACTCTGGACCTGGGCGCTGTCCCTCAGCTCTTCAGCTCAAGGCTAGCACTCTATTACTTGAGCCACTGCACACTTCCGGATTTTTTTTTTTTTTGCTTATGTGGTGCTGAGGAATCAAACCCAGGGCCTCATGCATGCAAGGCAAGCACTCTACCACTAAGCCACCTTCCCAGCCCCCTTTTGTTATGTTCAAAGAACATAATTGAAAACAAAAAAGAACATCATTTTTCCACATTACTAACAACTCATTATCCTCCCCTCTCCAAAGGACAGAAATTTCATAGAGCAGTAGGAGATAGGCACAGAAGCTCGCTCTCTTTCCTATAGCTGTAATTGTAGAGATTTCTGTCTGCCAAGAGTGGGAACAGGTATCTCCATCTTCATAGGATCCCATATTTCTCCCATAAACTAGACAGCAATCGGCTAGTATTAGTGGAACTTGTCAGTGTGGTGAGGGCAGAAGCAGCAGCAACTTGGTAGGCAAACACTGAAGAGCTTGTGTGCATACTCAGTTTTGGCCTTTTGAAAAGCTGTGTAGAAATGCAGAATTGTCTACAATAGTCTAGTAGCCAGAGAAACTGTCCTATCTACAGCTGTTATACTATGTCACTTTAGATGTTCTATTTTTATTAACAATAATCAGATATGCAAATAGTAAGTGTGAGAACCAGGGAAAAAGATGGCTATTGTGAGAGAAGCAAGGTATCAGATTTAATCCATACATTTCAGAATACTAAAAACATAAAAATAACATAGAGGAAATAGAGTCTGTTGGAAGATGACCCCAGTGGCAGAGGTAGGGAAAATGGTGAGAATGTACATGTAAAAAGTATATACATATTCATATGCTGGTGGCACATACCTGTAATACTAGCTTATCAGGAGGCTGGATCTGAGGATCAGGGATTAAAGCGAACTTGGACAGGAAAATCCATAATAGTGTAATCTGCAATAAATTAATCAAAATAATGCTGCCACAGTTGGAAAAGTTCCCTGTGTATCCAGGCACTCCTCAGAACTAGGGTCTGGCAATGGTGGAACCCATGAAAGGCACAATTCCTCGGGGGTGGCAAGCCACATTGTGGGAATTGTAGTCTCCTTTGGAGTACAGATTCTTTGAACGTGTTGTTGTTGTTGCTGTTGTTGTTGTTGTTGCTGTTGTCTTTTTGGAAGGGTGGGTTGGAAGAACCGATGGCACATGCACCTCCCTGCCCACTGATCACTCTGTAAATTCTAGTTTCTTCCCCTTTGTTGGTGCTTGAAGTGCTCTGAAGTACAGTTTTGGACTTTTTAGTTGGAGCCCCAAGGCAGGTGCTCAGTCTATCTTCAGTGGACCTTGACAACTGCAAATTTCCAACACTAAGAAAGGGGTGTGGTACTCCAGTCTCTTAACCCTCTCAAGGGTTGTCTGTTTTAACCATTCTGTGGCCAGCTCTCAACATTCTGAGCTGTTGGTGGGGAGTTGCAACCTTTTAAACCTTTACCACTTTCAGCTCAACTTCAGAGTTCCCTGCAGAAAATCGATAGCAAAAAATTGCTTTTTCCTACTCTATTGTCTTTTTTGGTCTAACCTCTTTTCATATGGTAGTGTTTTGTTTTTCCTTGTGACTCCCTTTGAATATTTTCATTCATTACCAGTATAAGATAAAATATGGCTTGGAATTTTAAAAACTGCAATGACTAGGGTTTTCATATTTGAAATATCAGTAATGGCAAAATATGAAAGACATTTGCTCCATAATAGACTTTGATCTCTGAGGAACTTCACTACTAGCTAATATGTGTGGCAATGTATACTTAGGAATCTACTGGGGGAAGTGTTCCTTGAATATGTGACACATTTGACTAATAGTCAATAAAAACATCTAGAAAAAAAAGCAAGGGGCTGGGAAGGTGACTCAGTGGTAGAGTACTTGCCTTGCATGCATGAGGTGCTGGGTTCAATTCCTCAGCACCACATATACAGAAAAAAAAAAAAAACAGAAGTGGCGCTGTGGCTCAAGTGGTAGAGCGCTAGCTTTGAGGTGAAGAGCTGAGGGACAGTGCCCTGGCCCAGAGTTCAGGCCCATGACTGGATCCCCCCCCCCAAAAAAAAAGGAAGATGCACATTATAATAATTTGTCTTTTGTCCATTTGTGTTTGTTGTTAATGCTATTTTCAGTATATGTTTGTAGGTAAAATCTGTTTTAACATGTTTCAAACAGATAATATTTTGTTATTTCAATACAAAATGATACATATGTCAGTTTCTGATAAAAATCACAGTCCAAAATTTGATTTTTCCATATTCCTTTTGAAGACTAGTCTTGCTATGTAATCCAGCAGGCTCATGCACTTGTTAAGTAGCCTAGGGTGGCTGCAAATCGTTTTTGAGTTTCCCAAGTTTAAAGAAATAGGTGTTTTTCATCCTGTGTGACGACACTGACTGTTCTTAAATGTACTATTCACTGATATTACATATGGCCACATTATTGTGCAGACATCTGTTCTATTTATTCTTCCACACCATTATTCATTTTTCATATATGAACCTGTTTAATCATTAAATATGCAGCTCCTGTTCCTCTCATTCCCAGTCTCTGGAACCATGATAACTTTTGACTCTATAAGTTGTTGATCCTTGGAAGCTCAGTAAGGTAAATCATACCTTGGCTGTCCCTTTATGACTAAGGTATTTTATTTAGTTTATTTAGCTTATTGTATTAAAGGTTCATCCCTGATGTAAAATTTAATAAAATATTCTTCATTTTCAATGCATTCATCTATGTTTTTATATACTTTTATCTTTGGTTCTTGTGAGTAGCTGTTATGAAGTGATTCTCCTAGGATTTTAGTCCCTGATTTCTCTTTTGTTACCAGTAGAAGTGCTGAAGAAAATTCTCATGCAAATCTATATTTAGTTCTTTGTAGGACTCTCCATAACATCTTTGATTGTTTCATTCCTGGGTAAAAGGAATTAGGGTTCATGTTGTTTTCATGTTTCCCAGAATTTGTTAGAATTTAGAATTTTTTTTTGTTTTTGTTTTTGTTAAAAACTATGCCCACACTAACATGTATAAAGTAGTTATCTCATTGTAATTTGGATTTGGATTCTTATGACTATGGATATTGAATATCTTTATATATTTTAATCAACTATTTTTATATATTCTTTATAGAAAAGTGTATTCAATCTTTTTTCGTATTTTAAAAGATTTTGTGTTCGTAGATTTGTTGTAGAATTTTGTCATATATTTTCTAATTCATGCCAGTTAGTAATCTACTTAGAGATATATGGAAATATTTTCTGTCATATCAAGCTTTTTCTTCTTTGTTGATGGTGTCTTTTGACACACAATGTTTTATTTGTTGCACTTAACATTGTTTGGTATTATGTTAGGTACTTTAGAATCTTAGGTCATTAAACTTCTTTCCTCTCCTCTTTTATTTTCCTCCTTTCATTTTCTCTCTCTTTCCTTCCTTTCTTGCTCCCTTTCTTCTTTCTTTTCCCTTCCCATTCCCTTGCCTTATCTCCACCCTCTACTAATTTCCTTTTTTTTTATGTCTCAGATGAGGATTTGCTGTGTTGCCACAATTGGTATCTAACTTAGAAGCTCACGTGATACACCTATCTCAGGCTCCACCATGCCTTTTTTGTGCTAGTACTGGAGCTTGAACTCACATGCCTCACAGTCTGTCAGTCTCCTCGTTCACTCTTGGTACTATCACTTGTGCCTTGCCTTCAACTTGTTGATTAACAGGTTAATTTGAGTTGTCCAACCAGCCTGGCTTCCAGACATCAGTCTCCTTAGTAGCTAGGTAGGATAACATTGCTGTGCTTGAAGCACTTGTTTTAAGTTTTTTACCTGAACATATTGTTTTTGGTTCATGTAGAATTAATATTCAACCTAAACTCAAATATTTCATATTTGAAATAAAGGGTTGTATTTCATTTCTAATAAGTTTAATTGTACTACTAACTGTGGTAGATTTTCTTCACTAAGCAAATATGTTAGGCTAGCACAACTCCGTGGAGGAATTGTTTTATAAAGAATTTAATTGATTGTTATAGTAGAGGTGATGTACAGAAAGATTACAATTATATGAGTCATGTAATGAGCACATTTCCTTTCATACAGTGTCTTCCATTCCCTCATTCTCTCCCACTCCCTCCCTCCCATCTCTACTCAGGAGTTAATAGTTTAATTTCATCATTGTCTAATGACCTCCACTGCTGTACTTTTTCACTCTATTTCCCTTGAGTTCTACGGCTCGTCCCACCCTCCAGAAGATATACATGTGGATACACCATACATAGTTAAAGGCATCCATTTTAATTTCATATACTCAATAAATCACAATGGGAGAGTACATTTCTTCTGGACCCATTTTAATTTCCATGTGTTTCTTTCACTGACAGTTTATTAGAAATACTTTTAAGTATAATGTATTTATGACATAGCTTTATTTCTCATATTAGTTTCTAGAAACTTTGTCTTGAGGTTTATTCTCAGTTTGTGTGTCTTGGTAAATGTAACACCACAGTTCTTTATAAACAATTTGGGTTAAGAAAATGCCATCCATATGTGTATTCCTGCTGACGTTTTATATGGTTGTTCTATCAGTTAGTGAGGAGTTTAGTTCTACAATAATAATGGTAGATTTAAGAAATTATAATTGTATGGCCTTTTAAACATTGCCTTGGAGACTGCATTCCAGCATACAACTTTTAATGTCCAGATGTAAGGTCTGCCTATTATTATGAATGGTCTGTATTGGTGTTCATACAATTTTGGTTGATGTTTATTTGACTTCATATTAATATTATTTGTGTTTTTCCTTCTTGATTTTTGCTTATGTTATCTTTGTACTTATGTATGTATTTTTCTTTCTCTATATTTAGTATATGTCTCTTTCAATAGCTTATTACTTTTTTATGTTCAAGTGAGATGGTGTGTCAATATATTTATTATATATTAGAAGATTAATTTGGTTTCATTTTGATGGAAAATTTGCTATTTTTATCGGTTTGTCTCATCTGATACTCATTTCCTATTTTGTTTCCATGTAACCTGAACACATCCTTCCACATAATATAAATCACCTCTACTATAAACTGCAGGCATTCTTCTATACACTGTAAATCGCCTATCATACCTATTGCAATTTTAAATTCCATGTAAATAGTTGTTATACTTTATTTTTCAGAGGATAATAACAATTTGTTCAAAGACAGCACGTTTAATACAGGTGCCATACTTTTTCAAATATTTTGGTTCTATTGTTTGCAGAATCTGTGGAACTTAGAAATATGCAAGGAGTATTCTATTCCTTTGAGAGGACAATTATGTAGTACCTATAATTTTGTCTGATACTTTCACTTTTCTCCATAAAGAAGCAATCAGAGGGTTGTTGATTTTGTTGTTTATATAGAACATAGGCCATCCTCAGGCTGAAACACAGAGCTTTGGCAGAAATAAACAATGCACCAAAAATGTTTTTATACTCTAAAACTGCAAGAAAATAAACTTTGGGCACAGTGTGATTCATTTGTATGGCAGACATAGAACATTAATATGCTCGATGTACTTCTCTGTATTATTACTAGTTACTCTACAAGCTTACAATATTCTCACAGTGCCAGGCACATGACATATAATATAGTTGCTTTTCAATTATATAATTCCAAGTATAACCTAATGTATTGCCCTTTTAATTTCTTTTTTATTGGTGGAATTAATTCTTTGAACTCAGGTCCTCATATTTACCAGAGAAGTACAATATCAATCAATCCATTTACCTAGTCCACATAGTTTTAGTATACATATGTGTTCATATATTGAATATTCATGCTTTATGAATCATAAATATGGTGTTATGTTTTCCTTCCACAAATAATTTTAGAGAGACTACATAAAATACATGTTCTATATGTTCCGTAATAAGTACTTAAACATTTACCATATCATATGCGTATATCTATATTGGCAGCATTTGTTTTTCTCTTGATGGAGAATAATTTTTGGTAATACATAAAATTCAGGTGTGTTTTAAATGAACTGTCTTTCCTGAAAATAACTTTACTCTACCTTTTTAGGAGAGTTTGTTAACCCCATGTTATGTTTATTTTCTTTAAACACTTTACAGATATAATTCCTTTTTCTCTGTTGGCTTTCCCCTCTGTTATTGTTAAGAATGGGTAGATAGAAGAGATTGTTGTACATTCTTCATTTGTA
Source organism: Dipodomys spectabilis (assembly GCF_019054845.1). Lineage (NCBI taxonomy): Eukaryota > Metazoa > Chordata > Mammalia > Rodentia > Heteromyidae > Dipodomys > Dipodomys spectabilis. The sequence continues at coordinate 641,363 of NW_024870808.1, read as the reverse complement.
ATGAGTTCAATATCGGAGTCCAAAATTTCTCCTTTCATTCTGTACACTACAAACCAGTACTATATTTCATTCCAAAGTTTAAAATTTTCTATAGTTTTTAGATCATATCCCCCTTTATTCTTATTTTTCTCTCTCCTTCTCGTGGTAGTCATATGTCTCATTTTTTTGTCACCTTGAATATTCTTAAGCCTCTATCCATATGCCTTCCTCCTTGCATGAAGGTCTGTTAAAATACAAATCTTTTCATAAAACATTTTATCTCCCCCCCAACCTATGTTCTGGATTGTAGAAGTTGTGATGTTCACAAATGTTCATGATAACAGTTCTTTTTTGCTTAGGAAGAAAGTATCAGGATAACTATGACCATATTTCCATCTGTAGAAATTTGATAACATAAATGATGGACATATGATATTTTTATTGTGTGAACTAAGTCAAATTTTATCAGGGCCAAAGCAATCATTGGCTTCTCCCTTAAGTATTGTTACTCTTTTAACATTCACCTGGACAATGCGTTTTGTAGATCTACTAATGTGGTGTATATTCCATGTGATGTCCTGAATGTGTTCTAAGTACTTATGAGAGACCGTTTTAATAGATCTAAATACATTTTTCAGTGAGGTAAAATATAAAAATTTGAAATAATTATGTTTTTAGTCCATTGTTACCCTGACATGTTGTGAATTGTATCAAAATCTGCTAAACACATTATTTTAGACCCCTACTTATATTTAATGTTATCAGCCAGAGTATTAACTCCTTAGAATAGTCATCTTTTCTCATCTCTATCGCTAGGACCAGAAATGTGTTCTCATGAATTAGGGAAACTTTGAATTTGGAATTACTTAGTTAATATAGAAGCAAACGTTTCTACTTTAATTTTTCTTTCTCCCACTATATAGATAATATAGCAAGCCCCAAATGTTTTATTTAAGGCAAAAGCATACATGTAGAAGAATGAAATTGCACACCTGGTGTTTTCATGATGCAGAGTTAATTACTTGGTGGAAATATGCTATTACAGAAGCTAATGTCATTTCATGATGTGGCTGTGGACTTCACTTAGGAAGAGTGGCAGGGCCTGGATATTACTCAGAGAAATTTGTATAGAGAAGTAATGCTAGAGACTTACAGCAACTTGGTGTCCTTGGGTGAACAAAAGTCACATTGATTGCTAGGTCAAGTGATTTATTTTTAGTAGAGATGTGAATATTTATCAAAGTTTATTTATCAAAGAATATTTATCAAATTCTATTTGGATGGAAGATACTAGTCCGTGGGAAGTGTCATTCTTTCTAGAACTTCAACTTGATTATGTAAGTCCTGAGGCAATTGTTTTCTCATCTTTCAAGCTGCCAAATCAGCAGTTTCACAAAAGTTCTAAACTATGTTCCCCTAACAGGATACAGTCTTCCCAAACTCAAGGTGATTATGGTTGGTGGATATACAATCTAGAGTAGAACATATATGACTATTGGAATTATGATCAGGAAATCAACAGTTGAAAGTGGGTACTTATCATTCCAATCTGGCACTGGGTACAGTATTTCACCCTTGTAATCCTAGATATTCAGTAGGTTGAAATCTCAGGATTTCAGCTTGAAGACAGTAATGGCAGAAAAGGCCCCAGGAGACTCTTATTTCCAACTAACCACTCAAACACTGGAAGTGGAGCTGGGACTGACTGGTAGAATGCTAGCCTTGAGTAAAAGAGGTGATTTCAAGCCACACAACCAGCAAAATAAATGCAAAGATGGGGAAAAATGAACCACAAAACCATTGAGAAATGAGAAACATGATTTAGTAGTAACCCTGTGAACACAATGTCTGAGAACTTAGAGCAATGATGACCCAGCATGAGCAATATTTCTCCACTTGTTTTTATTAACAGAGCCCTGTGTTCCTAAACCTGAGTTGATTGTCAAGCTGGAGAAAGGTGCAGAACCATGGATAAGAGAAGCCTCAGACAAGAATTTCACAGGTGAGTTAATGTATCCTGCATAGAGATGTTGGATCCACAGCCCAGTTGATAAGTACATCTTGTGTTGTATAGAGCAATAATGTTCCTAGTTCCCTTGAGTCCTGAGTGTCTCAAAATGCCAGAGGATTCTTAATCTCAAAGACAAGAATGAAGAATTCATATGGAGGCATACTGAATTCTGTGTGGCAGTTGAGTTCAATTCTCTTTTTCTTATAAATAATTGTCAAACAAAAAAATTAGAAATGTGGAACATGAGATTTCATTTTCTTTGAAAGTAGGAGTATGCATGTATAGGAAAGAAGAGTATGCCAGTGCTGCTATCCTCTAATAAGGAGCATAGGCTATTTGTGGTAGGCAGATCCTGGGATTCAGAACCAAAGCAGTTAGACTTAAGAGGATGATTAACTAGGTGTGAGCTGAGTATCTTTGGTCTTCTATGATTCTGAGGGTAAGAGTGTCAAAAAAGGAATTGTGATGAAACTTTGTCTAAGATGGAGACAAAAGAAATTTGAAATTTCCACAGATACACCATCTCAGTGATAAGTTAGAACTGAAGAGATGTATGTAGAAATTGTTACTCTCCAGAACCATTCCGGCTTAAGTGAAAGGCAAGGGGATGTATAAAACATTTTTATGGTCTCTCAATCTAGAAAGTATTCTTGTTGCTCAAAAGGTTGAAAAAGCAAAGTAGCAAAATGTATTTTTCAAGAAAATAAACCAAAGCAACTGTTGCCTGATGATCAAACAAAACAGTATTTGAAAATCACAACCAGAAGAATACTAAAGGCCAGCTGTGCGCTGATGCTTCACACTTGTAATCCTACTTACTCAGGAGCCTGATATCTGAAGATCATGGTGCAAAGCCAGTCTGTCTAGGCAGGATAGTCCATGAGACTCTGATATCCAATAAACTACCAGAAAGCCAAAGGGGCTCTATGGGTCAAGTGGTAAAGTGCTAGAATTGAGCTGAAGAGCTGAGTGACAGCACCTAGGCAAGCATTCAAGCTCTATGACTGGACAACAATAACAAAAACTAAAAAAAGCCTGATGATACTCAGCTTTAAACTCTAGCCATATGTAGTTGAGTTGAGTAAATATTTTCCCTGGTAGATGAAAAGAAAAAAAAAAACTGAAACACGGAATAACATATTTTTCATTGTAAAATCCTTATTTAATATATTTGGGAGAAAAGTATACATTTCTCTTAAATCCATTCCTACTTTGATATTTTAAGTCTATAACAGGCAGGATGGCAGATAATGTCTTTACCATTACATTAAGGAATTTTTGTCTCATTTATGGTTTTGTCTTTTGTTCTATAACTCTTCCCCCTCCCCCCCCCCCGTTGGTCATGGTGCATGAACTCTTGGCCTGGGCACTACTCCTGAGCTCTTCAGCTCAAGGCAAGTGGTCTACCACTCGAGCCACAATGCCACTTCCGATTTTCTGCTGGTTAATTGGAGATTAGTGTCCTTTCCAGCCCAGGCTGAGTTTGAACTATGATGGTCATATCTCAGCCTCTTGAGAATCTAGGATTACAGGCATGAGCCCCCCAGTATCCAGTACCCAGTATGACCTAGTTTAGATAGTCAAGAAATGGAACATGTGGACCTGCCAGGAAGGTCCACATGACTGTCAGTGTGAAGTAGCTGTCAACAATAGTAACACAGTAGATGATAGAGATTGCTAAGAACTTTTGATTTGAGTTCAAAACGTAAGCCAGAGATGATTCAGAGTAATCGGAGCTCATTGGGGACAAGGACTAACGAGTTCATTGAGTGTCAGAACATGCCTCTCTATAGTGAACCTGATGAGATACATGTTGCATATAGGGCTGGCCTGTCTCCTGTAGTTGAACAATTCCTGAGATAGTTGGAGCCTTTTAATCAAAGTGATATGCAGCGATATTTTTAATACAGTGGGAAAGGGGAGATATTTAAGTCACAGACTGCATTCTTTAGACATAGAGGGGTTTATGTGGGACAGCTTTCCTATTACCATAATAAATATAGAGACTATGGTAAGTATATTCTCTTTACCCAAGAAATACTTCAGGGACAGAGGAAATTGCCTAAATGCACTGGATGTAGAAAAACATTCTACATGGGGCTGGGAAGGTAGCTCAATGGTAGAGTGCTTGCCTTGCATGCATGAGGCCCTGGGTTCGATTCCTCGGCACAGTAGAAGCAGAATAAGCACTCAAGTAGTTGAGTGCTAGCCCTGAGCTAAGAACTCATGGATAGTGACCAGGCCCAGATTTCAGGCCTCACGACCGACAAAAAAAAGACAAACCTGAAATAAAGAAAAAAATTCTACTTAATACATACAGTTCCTGTACATCAGAAAATGTTCACAACAGAGAATTCTGATACAGGAAATTAATATGAAAAAACTATCAGTAAGGGAATTCACTTTACAAAATATAACATAAATATGCAGAGAAGTCCAGTTAGTATATCCAATGTGAAATCTGACTTCTCGCAGAAGTCATACCTGACTTTCTTACCTCAAATACCCACAGAAGAGAAACCCTATGACTATGAGGAATGGACAGTTTCCACCAAGAAGTCAGCTCTCAGCATGTATCAGAGAACTCATAAAGAAGAGACAACTTATAAATGCAATAAATGTAGAATCTCTTTCAGACTGAAGTGATACCTCACTTTGCATCAGATAATATACACAGGAAAGAAACCTTATGAATGTGACAAATGTGGAAAGTCTTTCACCCAAAAGTCAACTCTTACTGTCCATCAGAGAAGACAGACTGGAGAGAAACTTTATGAATGTAACAGGTGTGGTGAGTGCTTCACCTGGAAGGCAGTCCTTACCAATCATCAGAGAAGACACATAGGAGAAAAACTTTATAAATGTATCGAATGTGAAAAGTCATCCAAAAGGCAGACCTTCACATCCATCAGAGAAAGCACACAGAAGAGAAGCCTTATGAATGAATCAAGTGTGCAAGATCTTTCACCCAGAAGGTAGCTCTTACTGACACACAGAAGAAGACACACAGGAGGGAAATCTTATGAATGTATCATGTGGAGTCTTTCACCCGGAAGGTAGTTCTTACTGATCATCAGAGAAGATACACAGTAGAGAAAATTTATGAATGTATCAAATGTGGAAAGTCACCCGGAAGGCACACTTTACTCTCCATCTACACAGACAGAAGAGAAATCTTCTAAATGTATTTTGTGTGGAAATTCTTTCATGCGGAAGGCACACCTTACTGTTTATCAGACAAGACACAGAGGAGGGAAGCCTTATGAATATTATGTGTGGAAAGTCTACCGTCTGCAAAGCAAACCTTACATCCATCAAAGAACACACACAGAATAGAAACTTTATGAATGTATTGAGTGGGGAAAGTCTTTCATCTGGAATGCAGATCTTACTGATCATCAGAGAATACATACGGGAGAGAAATTTTTTGAATGTAACAGGTATGAAATGTCTTTCAACCAGTCCACACAGGTGAGAAATCTTAGGAATGTAATAAATGTGGAAAGTCTTTCACCTGGGAGAAAACTCAGTTTGCATCAGAACACTCACATAAAAGGGAACACTTACGAATGTATCAAATTTGCAATGTTTTACCCAGAAGACACAGATCAGATTCCTCATTGAACACCAACATGAGAGAAACCCTATGAATGAAACAAATGTGGAAAGTATTTCAAAAATTCATAATCTCAGTTTGCATCAGAAACACACATTAGAGAAACACGTTCACCAATATGGTATGGCTCAGTATTTACACAACACATGGGTGGTCCTTCAGACGAGGGAAGCAGGGAGCTGTGCAAATATTCTTCATGACCAAAAGATTCTGCTGTTAACCCATATGACTTTATTCACTTTTCCCAGCTGTAACATGAGCATGCTAACAATTCTAGTGATATTGTGAAATGTGTGCCTGCCGTGAGTCATCTTATATTACAGTTGTATTTTCGTGTTCTATGTTGTTTCTCCTACAGGAGTCTCTGCTCTGCTCCTGCCTTGTTAGCTTTTTAGTAGTCCTGGACTGAGTATACACATGTTTGTATATGACCTTGTGTCTAGAGACAGTTGTACATGGGATATTGGAGTAGTTTTTTCTGATCCTGTATTTTTAAGAATGAAGTCTAGCATTGTTTGAAGGAGGGAACTCTATAAATATGAATCTCCCTCCTAAAGTAACTCTTAGAAGCCCTAAAGAGGAGACAGAAAAGCACAAGAATGGGGAGATGTTTTAAGCTTTCCTTGGCTTAAGCAAAAATTGGTTCTTCTTTCCAGAGCACAAGATTTCTAAAAGTCTCAATCACTTACTGCTGTTCTAAGATTTAGACCAACTTTCAGGAAGGTGGAGGGATAGCTGGAAGAGGAATAAGCCAGAGACTATCAATGGGCACATGAGGCTATGGTCTGGGGTACAGGGATAACTGTCACAACTCAACCTATCCTGTCCTATCCTAATCCTACCCCATTTCTGATCTATGATGTCTCAAACTTATCCTGAACATGCCATCTATGGAACTGCTAATGCCAGGTCTAATATGTTGGTTCTTTCTGCCTGTTCAGGAGGTGTTGGTCAAGGCCTTTTGGCCTTATTAAAAAATTACAAAAGAAAATTTGAGGTAATGAATCGTCCTCAAAGTTGTATGATTTTAGCTGTTACATATTCTGAAGCTTTACCTGTGTTATCCTTTTTGTCACAATCTGCACAAAGAAATATTTCAGTAAATTCTTTTTGGCAATTGAAGTCAGTGAAGCATAAGCACTTTTTTAAAATACTTTATGGAAACATGTTGAGCTAACTGCAACTTTAAAATGTTATTAACATGATTATACTCCACTTTATTTGTCATTGATAAATTCCAATTTCTTTAATATAAAAAATGAGCCTGTTTTACAACATATGAAATGAGACTGTCTAAAATGTATTCTAAAACAATTGATAAAATATAATTTAAATACAATCAGATGCCATTTTGTTCTGTGCTAATCTTTCTTCTTAAACTCAGAGCCTGGGCATTGACCATGAGCTTCTTTTGTTCAAGGACAATGTTCTACCCCATAAGACACATCTCCACTACCAGCTATTTTGGGTAGTTTATTGGAGATCAGCGTCTCCCTGACTTTCCTGCCCCAACTGGCTGTGGTTCTAAGATCTGATTCTGTGATTCTAATTTCTCAGACTTTTGAGTAGGTCGAATTACACCCTTCAGTAACAAGAGTACAGTTTGAATGCCCTTTTTTAAATACAGATAATATTTCTAATAAAATATTTTGAAATAAAAAAATTAAAATTTTTAAGGAGAGATGTTCAGTCACTAATATTTATGAGAATAGTCCAAATCACAAAGCAAAATTAAATACTCTACCCTGAAATCTATAACACTTCCAGTCTCAAGTATTGTGAATATAGACACATAGCCTACAATAAATTCTTTTTAAGGTTTTGAAAGTAAAAAACATTCTTGTGATATAGAAAAACGCAATACTTATGTGTAAACATTGCTTTTAAATGATTCATATTGTCTTTCCTAACACAACCTAACTGAAGTCTATAGAGTAGATTTTCAGTTTTTGTAAATATCAATGTAAATTTCATTTAATTTTATACTAAGAGTTTCCATTCTACTGTATTGTATTAAAAAACAGAATTGTGGATAACAGCTATTCCTGTGTAATAAACTAACAAATATTAAAAACAAATGGATAATACTATTTAACTTAATTACATTTCATGGATCTACTTTTTGGGGTGTCCTCGCCTTGCTATTTTGTGTTGATATTGTTTAAGTAACACATAAGACTTTAATCTCCTAGTTCATAGATTGATGGTGGTTGTTTGGGACTGTGTCACTCCTATAACCACTATTTTATGTTGTGTCTTTATTAGATCTTGTATATCCAGCCGGATGGTCAAGGTTCTTCATGTGAATGTTTAGGAAAGAGAGGGACTTCTCGAACTGTTTATATCATTTTTACTGATGTCCTTTGGCCAAAGCAGGTTAAATGGCAAAAATTGCAAGTCATTGCCAAAGGTTGCTCTGAGTTTTTGTATACAGGGAAATGTGCCATTTGACAAACGTTGTTGAAAAATTATAACACAAGAAATATGTATTGTATACATTTTTCCTATATCAGTTTCAGTGAAAAACATTAAGTGTTCACATACACTCGTTCTATGAGTTTAATTATGTAAATGAATGAGATAGAGCACAAATGTTCAACGAGGTCCTCGGCTACCTATGCATTAATAAAAAAAAACACTTCATACATCCCTAAGTGTATTTCAGTAATAACTAGTTTTAGTGAAGATGTGATGCGTTTTTTTTGTTCTAATTCATTTATTTTTGTGGGAACATTGTTCTTTTTTTATTTTTATATGTATATTATATATGTTATATATTTTATATGTAGATTAACCTAGAAATGAATTACTGTTATGTAATCTCTGAACTAATGGACTGTGGATTTGTTTTTAGTGAAGAGTTTAATGCTCTACTTAACACAGAAAAGATTTATTTTGTTGTTCCTGTAAGTTGTGGGTCTTGAACGCTGGGCCTGAGCTCTGTCCCTCTACTCTTCAGATCAAGGCCAGTGCTCTACCACTTGAGCCACAGAAACACCTACAATTTTCTGGTGATCAATTGGACATAAGAGTCTCATGGACTTTCTTGCCTTGGCTGGCTTTGAACCATGATCCTCAGGTCTCAACCTCCTGAGTAGCTAGGATTAAAGCATGAACCACCAGCGCCCACCTGACAGAAAAGTTCTGTTTCAACAAAGGTACTATGCTTTTCCAGCTCATGTAGAACATTTTCAGCAAGAAAATGTGGGGCAAAATCACACAGGTTCTTCCCTGACTACCTCATTTGCCTTCTCTCCCAGACATGTTTCCAGAATCTTCTGTTCATTGTCAACAGCAAGAAAGAATTAAAGGATATCTGGTAAGTTGCTTTTTTATTTCTCATGTTGTTTTACATGCCATTTTATGAAACTAAGAGTATTCAAGATTGAAAAGAAGAAAAACAGACTCATCTTCAGGAACATGTTTCTAAATCAAATAAAGATGGCTTGTAGACTTAGCAGATTATAAAGTATTACATTTTGTCTAAGTTGAGTGCAGATTTGCTTCCGTTTTTTTCTTGTTTTTCTGATGTGATAAAACCTAGTCACATTAGTTAGGTGATTCTGTAACACCCAGTAGGTGACTTCTCTTGGAAGGTGAAGGTTCACTAGTAACTACATCCTCATGAGTAACATTGAACTATCTTAATGAAGTTGTACTAGAGTTGTTGAAATAGTGTGGTCTCAAACAACTTTGAATGTTGTAGGGGACTGAGTAAACTATCTGTACTTAAATTACTCTCCATATGTACTTCTCGAACTGTATCAGGGTCTTTATCTTTCTTGACACTAAGGTTATAGGTTATGCTTAATGATATAGTCTATGCCCTTTGTAAAAATCCCCTTGTCTTATCCTAAGGTATCTTCACAAGACTTTTATTCTAAAGATTTCTCTCTTCATTTTCTATTTCCTATTCACTAGCTTTCTTTATTTCTCTTTCTCTTTCTTTGATTCTGTTTTTCTCTCTGTCTCTTTTTCTCTTTCCTTCTCTCATTCCCTCTTTTACCCAATGATCACTCCCTTTTTCTTTTCTTCAAATGTTCTATCTGGGAACTAATTTTTCTTACTGATCAGTTTTCCTTTGCTCTTATGGCACTTAAAATTGACATTTCTCTTAACCATTATAGAGGAAAATTGTTGTTATCTGTAACCTGAAGTACCCGAACATGATTCCAGAATGAAAATTAGACAGAGACATAAACAAATAGAGATAAAGTAAAACCAGGGGTACCAAGATGCACTAGCACTTGGGCCCTGAGTCTCTGATATCAAGCACGTTTGTTTGAATTTACATAGGCCTAGTAACCATGGATACGTGCAAAAAAATAAAGCATAGAACCAGGCACCAGTGGCTCACACCCAAAATCTTAGCTACTTAGGAGGCAGAGATCTGAGGATTATAGTTCAAAGCCAACCTGGTCAGAAAAGTTCTTGACACACTTATCTGAAATTAATCACTTAAACCAGAAGTGGTACTGTGGCTCAAGTGGTGAAGCACTAGCCTTGATATGAAGAGCTCAGGAACGGTGCTGAGGTCCAGAGTTCAAGCCCCACAACTGACAAAAAATAAACACAACATCTATATGAATATTACCATCAGAGCCAAAACAAAATTTGTGAGAGATACTTTTTACCTAATTGGTTTGAAACAGGAGACTGCAACCAGAGAAAGTCTAGACATGACTTCCACATTAACTTTGCCTTCAACGTCAATAGCCCTGCAAGTTCAGCGCTTCCAGCACTAAGGAAGGGGTGTGGACACCAGCCTCTGAACACTCTCAAGAGTTGTACATTTTAACCCTTCTGTGGCCAGCTTCAGCATTTTGAGCTATTAGGGTGGAGTTGCTACATCTTAAAACGTTTCTTTTTCTTTTTTTTTTTAAGGAACACTACCTCATTATTTGTAAGAACAGACAATTGGAGAATAGAGAAGGGATGTGATCTGATTGTGGTTACTCCAGAGTTAAATGGAAGAGCTAAGACCAGCTGGCACCACAACCAAATGTGACCTGCAATGTGAGTCTGACAACAATCCCACAGGTCCATTCTTTTCTTTTTCTTTTTCTTTGTTTTTTGAGATTTTTGTTTTAACGGTGAAAATACTGTACAGAGGGGTTACAATAACATGGGCAATTACATTATCAAGCATTGTAGTCTCCTCCTTTGTTTCCCCCTTCCCGTCCCTTCCCATCCTCCCCCCACCACCAATCTGCCTACTCCCTCCATCCCCCCCAACCAAAGCTGTAAAGTTCGTTTCTAACATAACGACTTGTACATCTCATTGTTGCAATGGGTCAAACTGTATCCCTATTTAAATGATTTGTTTTTTCCCTTCCCCTCCACAAATTATACTGATATCAAATACAATGATAGCAGGGGTTATACTGTGGAGAAGGGACATACAAACAACAAAGAAATCTTACAAATATATTAGAAAGAATTCTAAATATATTAGAAAAAATTTGAATACCTATCCTAGGGTTCATTTCCCTAAAATCAACTTATCTATTTCTGCTTGACTTAGACATATACTAGTTATTGCAAATGAGGGAAACCATGGGACCTATGTTTCTTTGGAACCTCCATACTGCTTTCTAAAGTGGTTGAACAAATTTACACTCCCACCAACAATGCAGTAAGGTTCCCATCTGTCCACATCCCTTCCAGCATCTGTTGTTATTCGAGTTCTTGATTTTAGCCATTCTAACTGGGGTGAGGTGGTATCTCAATGCTGTTTTGATTTGCATTTCTTTTATGGCTAGAGAGTTTGAGCATTTCTTCACGTGTCTGTTGGCCATCCTTCTTTCCTCTTCAGAGACATTTCTCTTTAAGTCTTTAGCCCACTTATTTATTGGGCAGTAGCTTCTTTGAAGATTTGTTGTTGGGGGATTTAATTTTTTGAATTCAAGGTATATTTTAGATATGAGACCCTTGTCTGTTGTATGGTTAGTGAAGATCTCCTCCCAATCCGTGGGCTTTCTATTGATTTTGCTAGCTATGTACTTTGACAAGCAGAAGATCTGCAATTTCATGCAATCCCATTTGTCCAACCTTTCTTTGATTTGTTGTATTTCTGGGTCTCTATAAAGAAAATTTCGACCTGTGCGAAGGAGACCTAGATTTTCTCCTATTCCATCCTGTAACGTTTTCAGAGTGTCTGCTTTGACTCTTGAGGTCTTTGATCCATTTGGAGTTGATTCTGGTGCAGGGTGATATATAAGGATCTAGCTTTAGTTTTCTACAAGTAGTTAACCAATTTTGCAAGCAACATTTACTGAAGATGCTGTTATTCTTCCATTCTATGTTTTAGCTCCCTTATCGAAGATTAGATGGCTATAGGTCTCTAGGTTCATTTCTGGGTTTTCAATTCTATTCCATTGGTCTTGAGGTCTGTTTTTGTGCCAATACCAAGCTGTTTTGATTACTATGGCTTTGTAGTAGAGTTTGAAATTTGTTATTGATATTCTTCCAGCACTGTTCTTTCTGTTGAGGATCATTTTTTCTATTCAGGGTCTTTTATTGTTCCATATGAATTTTTGGATTGCCTCTTCTATTTCCCTGAAGAATGAGGTTGGAATATTGATAGGTATCACATTCAATTTCTAGATAGCCTTGGGAAGATTGCCATTTTCACGATGTTGGTTGATTTTTACAATCCAGGAGCATGGGATTTTTTCCCACTTTCTAAGTTCTGTTTTGATTTTCTTTTTCAGGTTTTTAAAGATTTCATCATAGAGGTCCTTCACTTCTTTGGTTAAATTATTCCTAGGTATTTTATTTTTTGTGGGGCTATTATGACTGGAATTGCTTTCCTAATTTCATCCACACTTACCTCATTGTTGGCATACAGAAAACCCATTGATTTTTGAGGGTTAATTTTATACCCTGCTACTTTGCCAAAGTTTTGAAACAGCTTGAGTAATTTGGGAGTGGAGTCTGTGGGATTCTTTAAATACAAGATCATGTCATCTGCAAAGAGGGAGAGTTTTACTTCTTCTTTCCCTATTTAGATCACCTTTATGTATGCATCTTGTCTTATTGCTGTACCTAGGCAATCTAATACTAGATTGAAGAGAAATGGAGAGAGTGCACATCCTTGTCTCATTCTTGAGTTAAGAGGAAATGGCATTACTTTTCCACCATTAAGTATAATGCTAGTTGTAGATTTGTCATATACAGTCTTTATTGTATTGAGGAATGTTCCCTGGATTCCTAATTTTTCCAGAACCTTCATCATCAAGGGGTGTTGGATCGTGTCAAATGTTTTTTCTGCATATATTGAGATAACCATGTGGTTTTTATCCTTGCTCCTATTGATGTGATGAATTACATTAATTGATTTGCATATATTGAACCAGCTTGGGATCCCTGAAATGAATCCGGTTTGATAGAGGTGTATGTTTTTTTGGAAGAATTGTTGAAGTTGATTGGCCAAAATTTTATTGAGAAGTTTTGCATGAATGTTCATGAAAGAAATGGGTCTATAGTTCTCTTTCTTTGATGAGTCCCTGCCTGGTTTTGAGATGAGGGTTAGGATGGCTTCATAGAATGAGTTCGGTAGTGAACTTTCTGTTTCAATTTCATTGAAGAGTTGGAGGAGCATTGGTGTTAGCTCTGCTTTGAAGGCCTTGTAGAATTCAGCTGAAAAACCATCTCGTCCTGGGCTTTTCTTAGATGGGAGTTCTCTTATTGCTGTTTCTATTTCAATGCTTGATATGGACCTGTCAAGATGGTTTAACTCATCTTGGTTTGGTGTCAACATATAAATATTTGCTAGGAAAAGGTCCATTTCTGCCAAGTTCTCACACTTATTAGCATAAAATTTGAGAAGTATTCCCTTATAATGTTTTGAATCTTGGTTGTTTGTGTGGTGATGTTTCCATTCTCATCTCTGAGTTTATTTATTTGGGTGTGTTCTCTTTTTATTCTGATAAGATTTGCTAAGGGTCTGTCAATTTTGTTAATATTTTTGAAGGACCAACTCTTTGTTTTGTTGATTCTTTCTATTTTTTTGTTTGGATTCTAATTCATTTAACTCTGATTTAATTTTAATTATTTCTTTCTGTCTACTGGATTGGGGTTTATTTTGCTGCTCTTTTTCAAGGATGCTCCGATGTCTCATTAAATTGTTGTTTTCAGATCTCTCCAATTTGTTGATGTAGGAACTGAGAGCTATTAACTTGCCTCTGAGTTCTGCATTTGCTGTGTCCCAGAGGACCTGGTAATTTGTGTGTCCATTTTTGTCAACCTTTAGTGAGTTAGGGTCCCTGGGGAAGGGTCATGAAATCACCAGGACACAGGGGAAGAAGCTTGCAAACAGCAATTGTCACTGCATGCTGTGCTGTATTGTTATTGGGTATTTAAAGACAAGCAAGCATAATCTTTGCCAAGATTTGGTCAGAAAACAGTCACACAAAAAATTTCAACAGATACGTTTTTACTTAACCTATGAGACAATGTCTTGGTATATTATTATCTAAACTATTTTAGAGCAAGCAACAACCATTCTCCAATCACAGGAAAAAGCTTGACCAGCTGTTCATCTATGCTTAAGCAAGCAGAAGAGCTACTTCCTCAGCTCCCAGAAGTCTGTGACATGTGTTTTGAGAGAGGGAGAGAGAACATTTTCCCTCTCTAGCCTGGCGTTGCAAGAGCTTTCCTAATCCCAAAAGCAGTCCTCAGATAATCCTGAGGCTGGAGCCTGCATCATTCTGCCCCCTCCACATAGACCCTGAGTCTTCACAGTTTCCTCCTTTTTTCTTTTGTTTTAAAAGGAAAGCTTTCCACACGGTTATCATAGAAGCTTGTATTGGTTTCATAAAAATCATATATAACAGCACAAATGCAAACAGAATAATAACAATCATAACTCCCATACCACTAGCAGTATGTGAAATGCTTTGTAGTATTCCTTTCAGATCCAACCCTCCCAACTGTTTAATAAATGTATCAGTAATATTAGAAGCATAATCATTTGCAAATTGTTTACCAAAAATATCATGTACATTAAATTGTAACTGAGCAATCAATTGAGCAGCAGTAGAATTTCCAGATAAATACTGCTGTATTACATTCCAATCATGTATAGATTCATTATATTTCACATTAGTAATGCAAAAGGTAGTCGAATTCCAATCACATTTTAACAATAAGTGTTTTTCCACAACCAATAACTTTTTTCCTAACCATCCCATTGTCTGTTTAAGAACATTAATCTGGGTTTGTAATCGAGCATCAATTTCTACCTGTGAGACCCACAATTCATGTGAATCCCGGTGCCATTCTTCCACAAAGTGTTTAGTTTGTAAGGAAGTGTGCAGGGCAATTCCAGACACCGCAGCAACAGTGGTAAAAGCAATTAAGCTTAAAATCACAGCCACACTGGCTCCAATCATACGTTTTGTTTGTTTTAGTAGTTCGGTAAAAAAATTTAATAACAACACTATCCAAAGGATTTTGGGACCATTCTCTTCCTAATTTAACAGGTAGCCAAATATAAGTTCTTTGTTGTAAAATCATAATATTATCACTGTCATTAAAATTAAGAGAGGAGGGTTGGGAAGGTGTCTCAGTGGTAGAGCGCTGGCCTTGCATGCCTGAGGCCCTGGGTTCAATTCCTCAGCACCACATAAGCAAAAAGAAAAAAGCCAGAAGTGGCACTGTGGCTCAAGAGTTAGAGCGCTAGCCTTGAGCTGAAGAGCAGAGGGACAGTGCCCAGGCCCAGAGTTCAGGCCCCACCACTGGACCCAAAAAAGAAAAAAAAAAATAACAGAGGAATTAACACAAGAATACAGGTGACAATTGAAACAAGAAATAGTAGGAGAAAATGTAGTTTCCCACCAAAAATACATAATGCAGGGGTACGCAAGCAGTTATAAGATTTATACAAAGTAAAATTATAAGTGGATGCAGAGTTTGCCGTCCCCGAAAACGATCCATTTGATAGCATCACGCGTTTCAACACTGCTGCTACCTTCCAAAGATGAGTCTGCACAGCAGTGGGTGCAGCCATGAAAGCCCATTGATCATTTGCAATGCCTCCATCTCCCCAGGCCATCAATCTAGCTCCAGTAAGCGATCCATTAATGGCATCCAGCATCCTAGTAACATTTGATAAATCACATCTGATAATATTTCATTCTGAACATGTGTTAATAAACTGTCCAAAAGGTCCCAATTAATGAAATTATTGAACATTTTTCCAAATGTTCCTCTACACTCTTGCCACACAAAAGGCTGATATTTTTAATCAATATAAGTAAAATCAGGGCACATAGGTAAGGATAACTCGCCATCAAAGGTGACACGTTCCCAGCTACTATTAATGGACCAAGTAGTTAATCGCTGTAGCTGTGTTCTAGAATTGGAAGTGTGTTTCCCAGGTAAAACCCAATGTTGCCAATTCATAACTAAACATGGAGGAGGCCTCAGACAAACAGGCAAGGAATGAGTATAGTAAGTAAAATTTAAAAAGCTACCATCATCCTTATTATAAAATGTCAAATTATTCCAAGGAAGAGATAAAATAGCAGGAACAGTATAGACGGTTATATACATGTCTCCCCAAACAACAGGTTCCAATAAAGGAGGTTTAGGAACAAAGGCCCAATAACATACATTAGCATTATCATGGACAGAGTTTACAGTAAGCAGGGCACACATGGCCAGGAACAAGTTCTCAGCAGTGACAGGTTTATCAGTAAGTTGTAACATCTTTTGTCCTTCTCCAGTCAACTTTTTAACCTGCCCCCAGGTGGGCAGCGGGGCAGCCAACTGACGCTCATGGCGACATCATCCCACAGACAAGTAAGCCATGACCTACATGGGAATTTCTTCTTCCTGAACAGGTGGCTGATTCCTTGCAGGATACGGGGCTGTCCTCACTGGGCCGCATCTGTATCCATCGTGCAGCAAGCCAGCATTGTTTGCCATCCTGTGTAGACACAAAACCATACCCTCGTGTCTTATGTAATAATGTTCCTGGTCGCCATTCTGCATCCAATGCAATCTTAATCCAAAAGGCAGCATTTAAATAAGGTTTTTCTGAAATTTGTTCAAAATGGCTCTCAGCTCTAGTTAAAATATCTCCTTGTGTAAGTTTCAGAAATTGAGAACAAAAAGAGCTTGATGTAAAATTATTTTAAGATTTTGCATGGAAAACCACAAAATATCCATACATTCATCCAACCTTTTCCTCCTTTTTAAATTTTTAATTTGTTGTTTTAGTGTGCCATGAACTCGTTCAATAATGGCTTGTCCTTGGGGGTTATATTCTATTCCTGTAATATGTACCACATCATAAAGTTCACAACGTCTTTTAAATTTGATACTTTTATAGGCTGGTCCATTATCAGCCTTTATTTTGGCAGGCACTCCCAAAATGGCAAAAGCTTCCAACAAGTGTTCTATGACATGGTTAACAGTTTCTCCCGTAAGGGCAGAAGCCCAAACAAATTTAGAATAAGTATCTATTGTAACACGTACAAAGGAAAAACGGCCAAAGGCTTCCACATGGGTTATATCCATTTGCCAGAGCTCGTTAGGTTGTAATCCTCGAGGATTTACTCCAGCAAGTACAACTCTCAAATGCATTGGTCTGCAGATAGGGCATCTTTTTATAATTTGTTTAGCTTGAGAATAAGGTATTTTATAATGCATATGTAAATGGTCAGCATTTGTATGTAAATGAGCATGATCCTGTTCAGCAGAAGCAAAACTACCTAATTTATCAACCTGATTATTGCCATATACAAGGTACCCAGGTAATGAAGAGTGGGCCCTAATGTGAGTTACAAACACTTTGGCATTACGTTGTTGTAGTAATGCTTGTAATTGTTCAAATAATTGGTTTAGCTGGGGTTTAGATGAATAAGTAACAGCAGTGACTATATTAGTCACAACTTCTACAGCATAGGCAGAATCAGTAACAATATTATTATCTCCTACAAAATCTTGCAACACTTTGATAATAGCAAAAAGTTCATTTTGTTGAACTGATGCTAAAGTAGTTGTTTGTACCCAATATTTATTTGTTGTCCAATAAGCACTTTTTGTTTTGGAGCCATCTGTAAAAATGGTAAGAGCAATGGGGATAGGATCCTTGGTAATAATATCATTAATGACAAATTGTTGTTTACACAAGCAATCCCACAATCTACCTTTGGGAAAATGATAGGAAAATTGCCCAGCAAAATTTACTAATGCTATTTGTAGCATTTCAGACATGTTTAACAAATATTCTACTTGGTCTTTTGGCAAAGGAAAAATAATTTCAAATAAATCATTCCCTGATAGGGTAAATACCCATTGCCTGGCCTATTGAATAATAATTGCCAACTGTTGTTCATAAGGCAAAATATTTTTTGTAAATCTATGCAGAGTATAAATCCATTCTAATGGTAGCTCATTTTGTCCTAAAATTCCTGTTAGGTGTTTCCATGTATCTAAAATAAATAAATTTATGGGTTGATTTAGCGTTACTCGATGTAAAAACATTTCTTTTATTCTCTGTTCTACAAATTGTAATTCTATTTCAGCTTCCTTAGTTAAAGTTCTTTTGCTATGTAAATCAGGCTCCCCTTGTAACAAAGAAAACAAATTATGTAACTGATAAGTGGGAATTCTTAAGGCCGTTTGCATCCAATTAATATCTCCTAATAGTTTTGAAAATCATTTAACGTATGTAATTGATCACGGCCTAAAGACATTTTTTGAGGTGCTACCATTTGTCTAGAAACAATATATCCTAAATATTTTACCACCGTATCTTTTTGTATTTTTTCAGGTGCTATTATTAATCCAAAAATTTTAAATATAGAGGGTAAGCACTGTAACACCATTTCTAATTCTGTCATATTTGGTCCTGCAAATAAAATATCATCCATATAAATGTGAGGTCATTTTTGTCTAACAGGTTTTAAGGCCTTATAAACATATATCTGACACATAGTTGGACAGTTCATCATTCCATTGGAAGTGCTGATGAGGGGCTTGATGATTTATTTGTGGTAAAGAAAAGGCAAATCTTTTACAATCTTTTACATGTACAGGAATGGTAAAAAAGCAATCTTGTAAATCTATTACTATTATTGGCCAATTTTTTGGAAGCATGACAGGCGATGGTATACGAGGTTGTAAAGCTCCCATAGGGTACATGGATTCATTAACTTCTCGTAAATCAGTCAGCAATCTCCATTTCCCTGACTGCTTTTTAATAACAAATATTGGAGAATTCCAAGGTGACATAGATGGCTCAATATGTCCTTTGGTTAACTGTTCTTCAACTAATTGATGAGCTGCTTCTAATTTTTCTTTAGATAAAGGTCATTGTTCAATCTGAAGAGGTTCCTCACATTTTCCATAATATCTTTATGGGCTCCATCTAAAAATGTTAAAATTGAATATGAGCTTCCCATTGTTCCAGTACATCTCTACCAATTATGTTAACTGTAACTTCCATAATATTAGGTGTAAGGACAGCTGTCTGTCCGTCTTCTGAGGTTATAGTAACATAAGACACTGCTTGTTCTATAGAATTTACAGGAGTATTGCTGACTCCTTTAATATTACAGGGGATTATTTCATATAACAAATGATTAGGCCATTCATGAGTGTTAATAATTGTAATATCTGAGCCAATAACTATTAATCCTGTCAATATTTTTCCCTGAATATTAATTTTAATCTTAGGCTGCATTTTAGTAATATGAGTAGTTCAAAACACATTTTGTTGGTTAGTACTTCCATATCCCCCAATGCGGGGTGTAAATGACTTTCCAATAGATATATATGGTAATAATAAAATTTGAGCAATTCGTTCTCCCTTCTTAAAGGAAATATCTGCAGCAGCTGACATTAAAATTTTTATTTCCCCAATATAGTCAGCATCAATAATTCCTAAATGTGCTAAAACTCCTTTTGCATTAAGACTAGATCTACCAGTCAATAGGCCAAATGTTCCTTCAGGTAAAAGCCCATAAATTCCGGTAGGAATTTTTTGTGGCTTATCACCACCTTTCAAAATAAAATCTTTTTTTTAAATTTATTTTATTTTATTTGTGAACATACTGTACAGAGGGGTTACAATTACATGGGCAAGATAATGCGTACATTTCTTACCAAGCATTGCAGCCTCCTCCTTTGTTAACCCTTCACATCCCTTCCCAGCCTCCCCCTTCCCCCCCCAGTCCCAATCCTTCTCCCCACCCCCCGCTCAAAATAAAATCTTTTAAGGCTGGTATGTCCACTGCAGTGCTGTGGGCTGTGGCAGGGACAAGGGAAAAGATGATTGGCTGCCCTCGATTATTAATCTTGGGCCCGGGGCTGGCCCGATAGAGAGTTTCCCTGCATAGAGTAAGCATCTTTTATAGGAATTCCTTTATTGTATATTTTTGATCTACACTCCCTTGCCCAGTGCTTCCCCTTTTTACATTTACAACAAATTCCCGGTTCTCTTTTGTTAACATCAGTAGCCTTTTTACAATTTTTCTTTATATGTCCCATTTGACCACATCCAAAACACTTTGGATTAGAGGGTTTTGTTTGCAAAGTATGCTAGGTAGTGTCCATAGTTTCAGCAAACACCTGCATACGCCTGGAGTTAGATGTAATGTCTTTGCAGGCCCTTAAATATGTATTCACATCCCCAGATTCTTTAATAGGCAATAGGGCCCGTCTACAGTCCTCATTAGCATTCTCATAAACCAACATGCGCAGCAGTTGTTGCCATGCAGAGTCTCCCACAACAGTACGTTCCAAGGTCAATTTCAATCACGATAAAAATTCAACATAGGGTTCATTAGGTTTTTGAATTACTTTAGTCCAAGAACGATAATGCTCTCCTACCGGTCGAATCCTTTCCCATGCCTCAATACCTATGTCTCTTTACTGCTCATGGATCTCTTCAGGAGAGTTCACTTGCATATGAGCATCTGTATATAGTTCTGTTCCACTCAACATGGGAAAGGTTATGACCTGCAGGCGAGGGTTACTGCTCTGTGCATTTTGTCTGGCCCTTTCTGTACATAACTCAGTAAGCCACATTTGCCATTGTAGGTATTCAGGTTCCTTAAGCAAGGCTCTACAAAGCGTCTTCCAATCCTCAGGAGCAAAATTATTGTAATGTCCAGCAAGCCCTTTAAGCAATTGCTTAACATAATGAGACTGAGGACCATACAACGTCACTGCCTTCTTAAGTTTAACAATATCATCAACAGCAACACCTTCATATCTGGCTGGTTGAGCTATACCATTCAGAAGTGGTGGTTGAATTACAGGATAAGAAAAAAATAGGCATTTCATCATCAAACTCACTGTCTGAGCCCTCTGTTTTGTGAGGGAGTGATGCTGTCATTTGTTAGGAAATGGAAAAACTTGGAAAAAATTATATTAAGTGAAGTAAGCCAGGCACAAAGAAACACAGGTCCTATAGTTTCCCTTATTTGCAATATCTAGTATATGTATGAGTCAAGTGGAAAAAGTCAGATAATGTGATGTTAGGAAAATGAATCCTTAGATAGGTATTTTAATGGTTTTTTTTCTTTCATGTATGTGTTTCTAACGCATTTATAACTTTATTTCTTTGTTGCTTTGTATGTCCCTCCCCCACAGTATAACCCCCGCTTTCAATATATTTGATGTCAGTATAACTTATGGAGGAGATGGGGAAAAACAAGTCATTTAAGGATTCAGGTGGACCTGTTGCAACAATGAGAAGTACAAATTTTCATGTCAAAAAGGAGCTTTACAATCTCGGTGGGGGGGAGCAGGGGGGGAAGGATTGGGTGGGGGGGGAAGGGGGAGCCTGGGAAGGGAGGTGAAGGGTAAACAAAGGAGGAGGCTGCAATGATTGGTAAGAAATGTATACATTATCTTGCCCATGTAATTGTAACCCCTCTGTACAGTATGTTCACAAATAAAATAAAATTAAAAAAAAAAAAAAAAAAGATTGCATCAGCCAGCGGAGGAGCCGAAGGCTGCTTTACTTTCACTTTCTCAGGTTCTCCTTTCACTCTGTTAATTTCCAACTCCATATGTTGTAATTTTGATAAAATCAATTCCATTTGCTCAGACATTTTATTTACACTTTCAGTTTGTTCCTTTTCAGCATTTTTACCTCTTGTTTTTTCTCTGTTAATTACAATGCATCCTTATCTATCGCGTCCTTAACCTCAGAGTCCAAGTGTAAATCTACAATAGAAGGAGTGGCCTCTTTCTTTAAGTCTGCTATTAATCTTTCCTCATTCAAGCCTTTAAAAAGGGTATGTAAAATAGCCCAAATGTACAAAAATCTAATAGGAATCTTTTCCCCATCTCGATCAGCTCTTTCTACATTATACTTTACTCATTTCCAATTATCAATATCTAATATTCCTTCATCGGGGAACCAAGGATTCCATTCCCTAACTACATTAATACACATTTCTATGTCAGAAGAAGAAATATTTACACTGTAAGCAGCAAGTAAATGTTTAAGCATATGTAAGTATGGAGTAGACCTAACTTGTCCCATCACCCTGTAATTAAAAGTACTTACCTAAATACCCTTCCTGAATTCAACAATGCAGGATCCCGTTCGGGTGCCAATTGTCAATGTCTAGTGCATTGGGTTCCCTGGGTAAGGGTCACAAAATCATCAGGACACAGGGGATGCAGCGTGCAAACAGCAATTGCCACTGCATGCTGTGCTTTATTGTTAGTGGGTCTTTAAAGACAAGCAAGCATAATCTTTGACAAGATTTGGTCAGAAAACCTTCACACAAAAAATTTCAACAGATACATTTTTACTTAACCTCTGAGACAATGTCTTGGTATATTATTATCTAAACTATTTTAGAGCAAGCTCAAACCACATCTCCAATCTCAGGAAAAATGCTTGACCAGCTGTTCATCTATGCTTAAGCAAGCAGAAGAGCTACTTCCTCAGCTCCCAGGAGACTGTGACATGTGTTTTGAGATAGGGAGAGAGAACATTTTCCCTCTCTAGCCTGGCTTTCCAAGAGCTTTCCTAATCCCAAACATAGTCCTCAGATAATCCTGAGGCTGGAGCCTGCATCATTCTGCCCCCTCAACATAGACCCTGAGTCTTCACACATTTTTGTTGAATATCATGAACATTTGAATTTCCTTTCTAATCTCTTCCATGACCCACTGGTCATTCAGCAGTGTGTTGTTCAGCCTCCATGTGTTACAGGACTTTCTTTAGTGGCTTTTGGTGTTGAGTTCTAATTTTATTCCCTTGTGGTCTGAGAGAATACAAGGTATAACCTCAATGTTTCTGAATTTGGACAAGTTTGCTTTGTGACCTAAAATGTGGACTATTTTGGAAAATGTTCCATGTGCTGCTGAGAAAAACGTGTATTCTGACACTGCTGGGTAAAATATTCGGTAGATGTCTGTTAAATCTAGTTGATCTATGTAGTAGTTTAGATCTGCGATTTCTCTGTTGAGATTTTGTCGAGTAGATCTATCTAGTGGGGTAAGTAGTGTGTTAAAGTCCCCAACAATTAATGTCGTTGAATCTATGTGAGATTTGAGGGAAAGTAGTTTCTTGGATAAATTTGAGTGCTCTGTTGTTTGGCGAATAGATATTTAGAATTGTAATATCCTCCTGAAGAAGAGATCCTTTAATCCATATGTAGCGACCTTCTTCATGTCTTCTCACTAATTTTAATTTGAAGGCTATTTTATCTGATATTAGGATTGCAACTCCTGCCTGTTTATGGGGATCCTTTTGCTTGGTAGATTTTGTTCCAGCCTTTCACATTGAAAATGTGTTTGTTTTTATGGGCAAGGTGTGACTCCTGAAGGCAGCAGATAGAAGGATCTTGCTTTTTAATCCAACTGGACAGTCTATATCACTTAATTGGAGAGTTAAGTCCGTTAATGTTGAGAGATAGAACCTGGCGGTGTTTGCGAGTTCCTGCCATTTTATCCACCTTCTTGGGGGCTGCGGCAACTGGGTTCTTCCTATGGTTCTTGGATTCTCAGTTTGGGTGTAGTTTTTTGGCGTTTATTGTGGTCTTGCTGGTTTTCTATGTGTAAGACATCTTTAAGAGTCTTTTGTCGGCCTGGTTTGGTGGAGATATATTGTTTCAATTTTCCTTTGCAATGGAAGTTTTTTATTTGACCTTCAGTTATGAAGGAGAGATTAGCTGGGTACAGTAATCTTGCTTGATAGTTGTTTGTCTTTAGGGCATGGCATACATCATTCCAGGCTTTTCTTGCTTTAATTGTCTCTGCTGAGAAATCTGAGGTGATTCTAATTGGTTTCCCTTTATAGGTGATTTATCTTTTCTCCTTGACAGCTTTAAAGATCTTTCCTTGGTCTGCACTGATCCTGAATGGATTAAAATATGGTGGTGGAATGTCCTGTTCTGGTCTGGTCTGTGTGGAGTTCTAAAAGCTTCTTGTATCTGAATAGACCTATCTTTTTGCATGTTTGGGAAGTTGTCTTCTAGCATCCTGTTAAACAAATTTCCTAGACTATTAACTTCTGTCTCTAGGTGCTCCTCTATACCCATTATCCTCAGATTAGGCCCTCTGATGGTGTCTTCCAAATGTTGTATAGATCTATCATATTTCTTGGATTTTTCTTGGATGGTTGTATGTTCTTTCTCTATAATATCTAGGCTGTCTTCAGTCCCCGAGATTTGATCTTCAGCATGGTCTAACTTACTATCAAGACTTTCTACTTTGTTTTTTATTTCTTTTCCTTATAATGGGCTGCCTTTGATGGCTTCAAATTCTTTGTTTTAGTTCTTGTATGAACTTCTCTACTTCCTTACCTTGGTGTTCAGTGTTTATTCACAAATCACTTGGTTGATTTGTTATGGTTTCCTTGGACACCCATTCCTTCTGTTGGGTTCCATTCAGTATTCTCTTTGTGTTCTCCCTGACTTTTTCAGTTCTCTGTTTATGAATTCCATGAATGCCTTTAGTGATCTTTGTGTATTCTCATCCTGTACTCTCAAATCCTGTATTACTCTTTGATTAGCTTCCTTTAGTTCTCTTTGAGTGTTCTTAGCCTGCTCACACCATTCCTGACTTTCTCTTTGTTCTCAACCAGCTCACGTAATTTCTGTCTATCTCTTTGCCTGATCTCAGCCTGTTCATGCCATTCCTTTATTTCTCTTTGAGTGTTCTCAAGCTGCTCAAGCAATTCCTGTATCAATCTTTGTGTAGCTTCCTCACTCTCATGAGCTTCCTGTATTGACCTTTGGTTTGTCTCCTCTCTCTCCCAATCACACTCACACTGAGTTCTTTGCAGGTTTTCAATCTTTTCTTTTACCATGTTTACCAGTAGTTTTTGTAGAGCTTTTTGTGTGCTTTATTCTGAATTATTCATTATCTGTTCTGTCCCCTGATTATCATAAGTGGGAGTTGAGATATCCAGATTTGCCATTTTTCTTGTGTTTTTTCTGGCTTACTCTGCCTATTTTGGATGAAAGTAACACCAGTTTTGTGCTAGAACACTATCTTAAGGCAAGCATCAACCAAAGTGTGTAGTTGCACAGTCAAAAGTCTGCAGAAACAATCTAGTTCAACAGATATATCTATTCAACATCTTTGGGACAGAGTGGAGAAATGTTCAATTGGACCTAGGGCAGCATGTGCTGGAAGCAGTTACAGGGAAAAATCAGATCACTTGTCACAGAATACAAATAAAATGTAATGAGTACATTTCTCTTTTTTATTGTGAAAATACCATACAGAAGGGTTACAATTACAACAATAAAAGCAAAAAGAGCCTGGAATGATGTATGCCATGCCCTAAAGACAAACAACTATCAACCAAGAATACTGTATCCAGGTAAACTCTCCATCATAACCAAAGGTCAAATAAAAACCTTCCATAGCAAAGAAAAATTGAAACAATATATCTCCACCAAACCAGCCCTAGAAAAGATTCTTAAAGATGTTTTATACATAAAAAACCAACAAGACCACAGTAAAGGCCAAGAAACTACACCCAAAGTGAGACTCCAAGAACCATAGGAAGAGCCCAGTTGCCAAAGCCCCCAAGAAGGTGGATAAAATGCCAGGAACCCCCCAATACCTCTCGGTCCTATCTCTCAACATTAACAGACTTAACTCTCCAATTAAGTGACATGGACTGCCTAGTTGGATGAAAAAGCAAGATCCTTCTATCTGCTGCTTTCAGGAGTCAAAACTTACCCATAAGAACAAATGCATATTGAAAGTGAAAGCTGGAACAAAATCTACCAAGCAAACGGCCCCCATAAACAGGCAGGAGTTGCAATCCTAATATCAGATAAATTAGACTTCAAATTAAAATTAGTGAGAAGAGATGAAAAGGTCACTACATACTAATTAAGGGATCTCTCCTACAGGTGGATATTACAATTCTAAATATCTATTTGCCAAACAACAGAGCACCCAAATTTTTCCAAGAAACAGTACTTTCCCTCAAATCCCACGTAGATCCAAAGACATTAATTTTGGGGGACTTTAATACACCACTATCTCCACTAGATAGATCAACTTGTCAAAAACTCAATAGAGAAACCACAGACCTAAGCAACCTCACAGATCAACTAGATTTAAAAGACATCTACCAAATATTTCACCCAGCAGAATCACAATACACGTTTTTCTCAGCAGCACATGGAACATTTTCAAAATAGGCCACATTTCAGTTCACAAAGTAAACCTGTCCAAATTCAGAAACATCGAAGTCATATGTTGCATTCTCGCAGACCACAATGGAATAAAATTAAAACTCAACACAAAAAATCACCAACAAAAGTCCTGTACACATGGAGGCTGAACAACACACTGCTGAATCACTAGTAGGTCATGGAAGACATTAGAAAGGAAAGTCAAATGTTCATGATATTCAACAAAAATGAACACACAAATTACCAGGTCCTCTGGGACACAGTAAAAGCAGTACTCAGAGGCAAGTTTATAGTTCTCAGGTCTTACATCAACAAATTAGAGAGATCTGAAATCAACAATTTAATGAGATATCTGAGCCTCCTTGAAAAAGAGCAGCAAGATAAACACCAATCCAGTAGATGGAAAGAAATAATTAAAACTAAATCAGAATTAAATGAATTAGAATCCCAAAAACCATAAAAAGAGTCAAGAAAACAAAGAGTTGGTTCTTCGAAAAAATTAACAAAATTGACAGACCCTTAGTAAATCTTAACAGAAAAAGAAGAGAACACACCCAAATAAATAAACTCAGAGATGAGAATGGAAACATCACCACAGAAACAACCAAGATTCAGAACATTATAAAAGAATACATCTCAAAACTTTATGTTAATAAGTTTGAGAACTTGGCAGACATGGACCTTTTCCTAGCATAAATCAACATGATGAAACCAAACCAAGATGAGTTAAACCATCTTAACAGGCCCATATCAATCAATGAAATAGAAACAGCAATAAGAGACGTCCCATCTAAGAAAAGCCCAGGACCAGATAGATTTACAGCAGAATTGTACAAGGCCTTCAAAGCAGAGCTCACACCAATACTCTTTCAACTCTTCAATGAAATTAAAAGAGAAAGTTTACTACCGAACTCATTCTATGAAACCATAATGACCCTCATCCCCAAACCAGGCAGGGACTCATCAAAAAAAGAGAACTATAGACCCATTTCTTTGATAAATATTGATGCAAAATTTCTCAATATAATTTTGTCCAATTGACTTCAACAATTCATCCAAAAAAATCATACACCACGATCAAACAGGATTCATTTCAAGGATGCAAAGCTGGTTCAATATATGCAAATCAATTTTTATAATTCATCACATCAACAAGAGCAAGGATAAGAACGACATGGTTATCTCAATAGATGCAGAAAAAGTATTTGACATGATCAAACAACCCTTTATGATGAAGGTTCTGGAAAAATTATGAATCCATGGAGCATTCCTTAATACAATAAAGGCTATATATGGCAAACCTACAGCCAGCATTATAGTTAATGGTGAAAAACTAAAGCCATTTCCACTAAAATCAGGAATGAAACAAGGATGTCCACTCTCTCAACTGCTTTTCAATCTAGTTTTAGAATGCCTAGCTACAGCAATAAGACAAGATGCAAACATAAAGGGAAAGAAAAAATTAAAATCTCCCTCTTGGCAGATGACATGATCTTCTATTTAAAGAATACCATGGTCTCCTCTCTCAAATTACTTAAGGTGATTCAAAACTTTACCAAAGTAGCAGGGTACAAAATTAACCCTTAAAATTAATGGCTTATCTGTATGCCAACAATGAAAAATGTGGCTGAGATTAGGAAAGCAACTCAATTCGTAATAGCCCCACAAAAAATAAAATACCTAGGAATTAACTTAACCAAAGAAGTGAAGGACCTCTATGATGAAAACTTTAAAATTCTGTAAAAGGAAATCAAAACAGAACTTAGAAAGTGGCAAAACCTCCCATGCTCCTGGATTGGAAAGATCAACATCGTGAAAATATCAATACTTCTCAGGGCTATCTACAAATTGAGTGCGATACCTACCAATATTCCAACCTCGTTCTTCAAGGAAATAGAAGAGACAATCAAAAATTCATATGGAACAATAAAAGAACACGAGTAGGGTTAGGGTTAGGGTTAGGGTTTAGGTTTAGGGTTAGGGTCAGGGTCAGGGTTAGGGTCAGGGTCAGGTTCAGGGTCAGGGTCAGTGTCAGGGTCAGGGTTAGGGTTAGGGTCAGGTTCAGGGTCAGGGTCAGGGTCAGGGTCAGGGTTAGGGTTAGGGGTTAGGGTTAGGGGTTAGGGTTAGGGTTAGGGTCAGGGTCAGGGTTAGGGTTAGGGTCAGGGTTAGGGTCAGGGTTAGGGTTAGGGTCAGGGTCAGGGTCAGGGTCAGGGTCAGGGTTAGGGTCAGGGTCAGGGTCAGGGTCAGGGTCAGGGTCAGGGTTAGGGTCAGGGTCAGGGTCAGGGTTAGGGTTAGGGTCAGGGTCAGGGTCAGGGTCAGGGTCAGGGTCAGGGTCAGGGTCAGGGTCAGGGTCAGGGTTCGGGTTCAGGTTCAGGTGAGGGTTCGGGTTCGGGTTCGGGTGAGGGTTCGGGTTCGGGTTTGGGTGAGGGTTCGGGTGAGGGTGAGGGTGAGGGTTAGGGGTTGGGGTTCGGGTTCGGGTTTGGGTTCGGGTTCGGGTTAGGGTTAGGGTTAGGGTTCGGGTTAAGGTTCGGGTTAGGGTTCGAGTTAGGCTTCGGGTTAGGGTTAGGGTTCGGGTTCGGGTTAGGGTTCGGGTTCGGGTTCGGGTTCGGGTTAGGGTTAGGGTTAGGGTTAACGTTAGGGTTAGGGTTAGGGTTAGGGTTCGGGTTAGGGTTAGGGTTTGGGTTAGGGTTCGGTTTAGGGTTAGGGTTCGGGTTAGGGTTAGGGTTAGGGTTAGGGTTAGGGTTCGGGTTCGGGTTAGGGTTAGGGTTCGGGTTAGGGTTAGGGTTCGGGTTAGGATTCGGGTTCGGGTTTGGGTTCGGGTTCGGGTTAGGGTTAGGGTTCAGGTTAAGGTTCGGGTTAGGGTTCGAGTTAGGGTTCGGGTTAGGGTTAGGGTTCGGGTTCGGGTTAGGGTTAGGGTTCGGGTTCGGTTTAAGGTTAGGGTTAGGGTTGGGGTTAGGGTTAGGGTTAGGGTTGGGTTAGGGTTCGGGTTAGGGTTCGGGTTAGGGTTCGGGTTAGGGTTAGGGTTCGGGTTTGGGTTCGGGTTAGGGTTAGGGTTAGGATTCGGGTTCGGGTTCGGGTTAGGGTTAGGGTTAGGGTTAGGGTTAGGGTTCGGGTTAGGGTTCGGGTTAGGGTTCGGGTTAGGGTTAGGGTTAGGGTTAAGGTTATGGTTAGGGTTAGGGTTCGGGTTAGGGTTAGTGTTAGGGTTCTGTTTCGGGTTAGGGTTCGGGTTAGGGTTTGGGTTAGGGTTAGGGTTTGGGTTCGGGTTAGGGTTCGGGTTAGGGTTAGGGTTCGGGTTAGGGTTCGGGTTAGGGTTAGGGTTAGGGTTAGGGTTCGGGTTAGGGTTAGGGTTAGGGTTAGTGTTAGGGTTAGGGTTCGGGTTAGGATTCGGGTTCTGGTTCGGGTTCGGGTTAGGGTTAGTGTTAGGGTTCTGTTTCGGGTTAGGGTTCGGGTTAGGGTTTGGGTTAGGGTTAGGGTTTGGGTTCGGGTTAGGGTTCGGGTTCGGGTTAGGGTTCGGGTTAGGGTTCGGGTTAGGGTTAGGGTTAGGGTTAGGGTTCGGGTTAGGGTTAGGGTTAGGGTTAGTGTTAGGGTTAGGGTTCGAGTTAGGGTTCGGGTTAGGGTTAGGGTTCGGGTTCGGGTTAGGGTTAGGGTTCGTGTTCGGTTTAAGGTTAGGGTTAGGTTTCAGGTTAGGGTTAGGGTTAGAGTTGGGTTAGGGTTCGGGTTAGGGTTCAGGTTAGGGTTCGGGTTAGGGTTAGGGTTTCGGTTCGGGTTAGGGTTAGGGTTAGGGTTAGGGTTCGGGTTAGGGTTAGGGTTAGCGTTAGTGTTAGGGTTAGGGCTAGGGCTAGGGTTCGGGTTAGGGTTAGGGTTCGGGTTCGGTTTACTGTTAGGGTTAGGGTTAGGGTTCGGGTTAGGGTTCGGGTTAGGGTTAGGGTTAGGGTTAAGGTTAGGGTTATGGTTAGGGTTAAGGTTCGGGTTAGGGTTAGTGTTAGGGTTCTGGTTCGGGTTAGGGTTCGGGTTAGGGTTAGGATTAGGTTTAGGGTTAGGGTTAGGGTTAGGGTTCGGGTTAGGGTTACCGTTAGGCTTCGGGTTCGGGTTAGGGTTCGGGTTAGCGTTCGGGTTAGGGTTAGGGTTAGGGTTAGGGTTCGGGTTAGGGTTAGGGTTAGGGTTCGGGTTAGGGTTAGGGTTAGGGTTAGGGGTTAGGGTTAGGGTGAGGGTTAGGGTGAGGGTTAGGGTTAGGGGTTAGGGTTAGGGTGAGGGTTAGGGTGAGGGTTAGGGTGAGGTTTAGGGTTAGGCTGATATTTAGGTTGAGGGTGAGGGTTAGGTTGAGGGTGAGTGTTAGGGTGTGGGTTAGGGTGTGGGTTAGGGTGTGGGTTAGGTTTAGGGTTAGGTTTAGGGTCAGGGTCAGGGTCAGGGTCAGGGTCAGGGTCAGGGTCAGGGTTAGGGTCAGGGTCAGGGTCAGGGTCAGGGTCAGGGTCAGGGTTAGGGTTAGGGTTAGGGTTAGGGTCAGGGTTAGGGTTAGGGTTAGGGTTAACGTTAGGGTTAGTGTTAGGGTTAGGGTTAGGGTGATGCCTATGTAAACAATTGTCTTTTCACTTCCCATCCAGAAATTATACAAACATCAAATAGAGTGAAAGCAAGGGTTATACCGTGGGGGAAGGACATACAAAGCAACAAAAAATCATCTTATAAATATGTTAGAAACAATCACAAGTAAGAAAAAGCATTGGAATCCTTATCTTGGGGGTACATTTCACTTAACATCAACTTATCTGACCGTTTCTGCTTGTCTTAGACATATACCAGTTATTGCAAATAAGGGAAACCATGGAACCTATGTTTCTTTGGGCCTGGCTTACTTCACTTAATATACTTTTTTCCAGGGCTTTCCATTTCCTAACAAATGGGGCAATGTCATCCCTTGTGATGGAGACATAGAATTCCATTGTGTATATATAGCACCTTGATCCTTTCATCTACTCAGGGGCATCTGGGTTGGTTCGATATCTTAGCTATGGTAAATAATGCTGCAATAAACATAGTTGTGCTGGTAGCTTTAGTATGGTCTTGTTTGTGATCATTTTGGCAAATGCCCAAAAGTGGGAATGCTGGGTCATAGAGGAGCTCTATGTGGAGTCTTTTGAGCAACCTCCGTACTGCTTTCCAAAGTGGTTTAAAAAATTTACACTGCCACTAACAATGCAGTAAGGTTCTCTTTTGGCCAAATCTCCTCCAGCACCTGTTGTTATTAGAGCTCTTGATTATAGCCATTCTAACTGGGGTGAGGTGATATCTCAGTGTTGTTTTGATTTGAATTTCTTTGATGGCTAGAGAGGTTGAACATTTCTTCATGTGTCTATTGGCCATCTTTTTTTCTTCTTCAGAAAAGTTTCTCTTTAAGTCTTAGCCTACTTATTTATTGGGCAGTTAATTCTTTGCAAACTTGTTGTTGGGGGATTTAATTTTTTGAGTTCCAAGTATATTTTAGATATGAGACCCTTGTCCGTTGTATGGGTAGTGAAGATCTCCCAGTAGTGGGCTTTCTATTGATCTTGCTACCTATGCCCTTTGCCCCGCAGAATCTCTGCAATTTCATGCAATCCCATTTGTCCAACCTTTCTTTGAATGGTTGTGTTTCTGAGTTTCTATTAAGAAAATTTCTGCCTGTGCCAAGGAGATCTAGGGTTTCTCCTATTCACGGACTCCACTCACAAATTACTCAGCTGATTCAATACTTTGGCAAAGTGGCAATGGCTTTTCTGTATGCCAACAATGAGAAAAACGTGGCTGAAATCATTAAAGCAACTCCATTTGTAATAGCCCCACAAAATTAAAATACCTAGGAATTAACTTAACCAAAGAAGTGAAGGACGTCTAGGATGAAAATTTTACAACCTGAAAAAGGAAATGAAAACAGAACTTAGAAAGTGGAAAAACCTCCCATGCTCCTGTATTATAAGGATCAACATCGTGAAAATGGCAATATTTCCCAAGGCTATCTACCATTTCAATGGGATACGTATCCATATTCCAAACTCATTCTTCAAGAAAATAGAACAAGCAGGCCAAAAATTCATATGGAACAATAAAAGACCTCGAATAGCAAAAATGATCCTTAGTAGAAAGAACAGTGCTGGAGGAATATCAATACCAAATTTCAATCTCTAGTACAAAGCCATAGTAATCAAAACAGCTTGGTTCTGGCACAAGAACAGATTTTAGGACTAATGGAATAAAATTAATACCCCAGAAATAAACCTACAGACATAGCCACTTAGTCTTCGATAAGGGAGCTAAAAAATACAGTGGAAGAAAGACAGGCTCTTCAGTAAATGGTGCTGGCAAAATTGGTTAATCATTTGTATAAAACTAAAACTAGATCCTTATATATCCCCCTGCACCAGAATCAAATCCAAATAGATCAAAGACCTCGGAGTCAAAGCAGACACTCAAATAGACATTTTTAAAATAATGAACTGCTTAGTACCTCTGGCTCACATATATAATCCTAGCTATATTTAGGATTACAGGTATGAGAAACAAACACTAGATGTGTGTTGTTCATGATGGTTTGTATTGGCATGTTTTAATATTGTTCATTTCTTATACTACAATGCGCTTATTTTTATTTTCACTTAGGTGGGGGAGTGTTGAACCTTCTTTGGTTGAGATGGAGCCATGTGGAAATTCTTGCCTAGTATGGCATGGAATTCAAATCCTCCTGCTCTCAGCTCCCCATGGACCTGGGATGATAGACGTATTCCATCACACAGAGCCAGGGGTTGGGGAGCATTGCATGTAAAACTGCACTGGTCTTGAACTGATGTCCCAAATAGCTAGCTTTACAGGCATATGCCTTCAAAACATTGTTATGTTTCATTTCAATTTGAAGTAGTGTTTGTACATACTTAGAGATACAATGATAACACATTATCTGTTTAATATATATAAAATAGTCAATATGATTAACACGTTTATTTCCTAAAACATTGAAGCTAATGTATTTTGGTAACTCCTGCCTCTGCTAGTTATTTTTTGGAATATACCATAAACATGAATACATTGATAGTGTGCACTAGAAGACTGGAAGTTGATAGAGATAGACAAGTTACCTATGTGCAGTAAGTATATATTTATCTATTGCTCCTCTGAAGAACATTATCATATATTCACCATAACAATACCACCATATATTCACCATGACAATAATATTCCTGCAGTGTAGAATATTCCATTTCATAATCTGCCATCTTTTATCTTTTTAACATTCTCCTTAGAAGTATGAATGTTTTTTGGTCCTTATAATGTTTTGAAATTATTAAGATGGAATTTTAAAAATTCATAGAATCTACTGAAATTATCTAATTTTGTTTGGTTTTGTGTTACTAAATCATTAAGACCAACTTTTCCTGAAAGTTATGCTAGCATACTATATCACTAAATTGTATCCTAATTACATCTTATTATTGTATTTTGATATAGGGCTTTGCTATTGCTGTTTTATGATATAGAGTGTTGTGAAGCTGGACTGAAACATGCAATCCCACTCTCTCCAGTAACAATGCTTTATCACCAGGTGCTGGAGACTCATAATTATAACTCTACCTAATCAGGAGGTTGAGACGTGAGATTTAGTTCAGACAGCCTGATCAGGAATTTTTTTTTTTTTAATTTAATTTTATTTTATTTGAGAACATACTGTACAGAGGGGTTACAATTACATGGTCAGGATAATGCATACATTTCTTACCAAGCATTGCAGCCTCCTCCTTTGTTTACCCTTCACCTCCCTTCCCAGCCTCCCCCCTCCCTCCCACCCAATCATACCACCGCTCCCCCCCCCCCGACATTGTAAAGCTGGTTTTGACATGACATTTTGTACTTCTCATTGTTGCAACAGGTCCACCTGAATCCTTAAAGGACTTGTTTGTCCCCATCTCCTCCACATGTTATACTGACATCAAATATAGTGAAAGCGGGGGTTACACTGTGGGGGAGGGACATACAAAGCAACAAAGAGATAATATTATAAATGCGTTAGAAACACATGCATGAAAGAAACAAAAACATTAAAATACATATTTGAGGTTTCGTTTTCCTAACATCACATTATTTGACTTTTTCCGCTTGACTCATACCTATACTAGATATTGCAAATAAGGGAAACCATGGGACCTATGTTTCTTTGGGCCTGGCTTACTTCACTTAATATAATTTTTTCCAAGCCTTTCCATTTCCTAACAAATGGGGAAATGTCATTCTTTCTGATGGAGGCATAGAATTCCATTGTGTATATATACCACATCTTCTTGATCCATTCATCTACTGAGGGGCATCTGGGTTGGTTCCATGTCTTAGCTATGGTAAATAATGCTGCAATAAACATAGTTGTGCTGGTAGCTTTAGTGTGGCCTTGTTTGTGATCATTTGGGTAAATGCCCAAAAGTGGGATTGCTGGGTCATTGGGGAGCTCTATGTGGAGTCTTTTGAGGAACCTCCATACTGCTTTCCAAAGTGGTTGAACAAGTTTACATTCCCACCAACAATGAAGTAAGGTTCCTTTCTGTCCACATCCCCTCCAGCATCTGTTGTTGTTAGAGTTCTTGATTTTTGCTGTTCTAACTGGAGTGAGGTGATATCTCAATGTTGTTTTGATTTGCATTTCTTTTATGGCTAGGGATGTTGAACATTTCTTCATGTGTCTATTGGCCATCCTTCTTTCTTCTTCAGAGAAGCTTCTCTTTAAGTCTTTCGCCCACTTACTTATTGGGCAGTTGTTTCTTTGAGGATTTGTTGTTGGGTGGTTTAATTTTTTGAGTTCCAAGTATATTTTAGATATGAGACCCTTGTCCGTTGTATGGCTAGTAAAGATCTTCTCCCAGTCCGTGGGCTTTCTATTGATCTTGCTAGCTATGTCATTTGCCCTGCAGAAGCTCTGCAACCTTATACAATCCCATTTGTCCAGCCTTTCTTTGATTTGTTGTGTTTCCGGGTCTTTATTCAGAAAATTTCGGCCTGTGCCAAGGAGACCCAGGGTTTCTCCTATTCCATCCTGTAATGTTTTCAGAGTGTCTGCTTTGAGTTCAAGGTCTTTGATCCATTTGGAGTTGATTCTGGTGCAGGGTGATATATAAGGATCTAGCTTTAGTTTTCTACATGTAGTTAACCAGTTTTGCCAGCACCATTTACTGAAGAGGCTGTCTGTCTTCCATTCTATTGTTTTAGCTCCCTTATCGAAGATTAGATGGCTATAGGTCTGTAGGTTCATTTCTGGGTTTTCAATTCTATTCCATTGGTCCTGAGGTCTGTTCTTATGCCAATACCAAGCTGTTTTGATTACTATGGCTTTATAGTAGAGTTTGAAATTTGGTACTGATATTCCTCCAGCAGTGTTCTTTCCGTTGAGGAGCGTTTTTGCTATTCGGGGTCTTTTATTGTTCCATATGAATTTTTGGATTGCCTCTTCTATTTCCTTGAAGAATGAGGGTGGAATTTTGATAGGTATTGCGTTGAATTTGTAGATAGCCTTGGGGAGTATTGCCATTTTCACGATGTTAATCTTTCCAATCCAGGAGCATGGGAGGTTTTGCCATTTTTTAAGTTCTGTGTTGATTTCCTTTTTCAAGATTTTAAAGTTTTCATCATAGAGGTCCGGTATCACATGGAGGCTGAACAACACACTGCTGAATCATGAGTGGGTCATGGAAGAGATTAGAAAGGAAATTCAAATGTTCATGCTATTCAACAAAAATGAACACACAAAATACCAGCTCCTCTGGGACACAGCAAAGGCAGTACTCAGAGGCAAGTTTATAGCTCTGAGCTCCTACATCAACAAATTGGAAAGATCTGAAACTAACAATTTAATGACACATCTAAACCTCCTTGAAAAAGAGCAGCAAGATAAACCCCAATCCAGTAGACGGAAAGAAATAATCAAAATTAAATCAGAATTAAATGAATTAGAATCCAAAAAAACTATAGAAAGAATCAACAAAACAAAGAGTTGGTTCTTCGAAAAACTCAACAAAATTGACAGACCCTTAGCAAATCTTATCAGAAAAAGAAGAGAACACACCCAAATTAATAAACTCAGAGATGAGAATGGAAACATCACCACGGAAACAAGCAAGATTCAGAACATTATAAGGGAATACTTCTCAAAACTTTATGCTAATAAGTTTGAGAACTTGACAGAAATGGACCTCTTCCTAGCAAATATTGACATGCCAAAACTAAACCAAGATGAGGTAAACTATCTTAACAGGCCCATATCAAGCATTGAAATAGAAACAGCAATAAGAGACCTCCCAGCTAAGAAAAGTCCAGGACCAGATGGTTTTACAGCGGAATTTTACAAGGCCTTCAAAGCAGAGCTCACACCAATTCTCCTCCAACTCTTCAATGAAATTGAAAGAGAAAGCTCACTACCGAACACATTCTATGAAGCCATCATAACCCTCATCCCAAAACCTGGCAGGGACTCATCAAAGAAAGAGAACTATAGACCCATTTCTTTGATGAACATTGATGCAAAACTTCTCAACAAAATTTTGGCCAACCGACTTCAACAATTCATCCAAAAAATCATACACCACGATCAAACAGGATTCATTTCAGGGATGCAAAGCTGGTTCAATATACGCAAATCAATTAATATTATTCATCACATCAACAGGAGCAAGAATAAGAACCACATGGTTATCTCAATAGACGCAGAAAAAGCATTCGACAAGATCCAACACCCCTTTATGATGAAGGTTTTGAAAAAATTAGGAATCCATGGAACATTCCTCAATACAATAAAGGCTGTATATGACAAACCTACAGCCAGCATTATACTCAATGGTGAAAAACTAAAGCCATTTCCTCTTAACTCAGGAACAAGACAAGGATGCCCACTCTCTCCACTTCTCTTCAATCTAGTATTAGAATGCCTAGCTACAGCAATAAGACAAGATGCAGACATAAAGGGGATCCAAATAGGGAAAGAAGAAATAAAACTCTCCCTCTTTGCAGATGACATGATCTTGTATTTAAAGAATCCCATAGACTCCACTCCCAAATTACTCAAGCTGATTCAAAACTTTGGCAAAGTAGCAGGTTATAAAATTAACCCCCAAAAATCAATGGCTTTTCTGTATGCCAACAATGAGAAAAGTGTGGCTGAAATTAGGAAAGCAACTCCATTTGTAATAGCCCCACAAAAAATAAAATACCTAGGAATTAACTTAACTAAAGAACTGATCAGGAATTTTTATGAGTCTCTCCTCTCCAGTTCACTACAAAAAGCTTGCATTGGAACTGTGGCATAATTGGTACAGCACTACAGTCAAGGTAAAGATGCTTGGGATTGTCATATAGTCCCTGTTCACTTCTTAAAACACCCATATGCACAGACACACGTTCACCTACATACACACACACTCCCGCACACATGTACATGCACAAAATCACAGGCAATGTTGTATCTTAAATTCTTATCCAGAGATTGGACAACAGTCCACTTATTTGTGAAGGGTTTTCCTTTATTATTTTGATGGAGGAGGATAGTTCATGGCACACAGACGACAAGACTTTAGTGAGGAATGCTTTATAAACGACTAGCTTATAAAAAGAACAGGAGCACAGTTTTTATCTTTAAATATTACATTCCTTCAAATATAGTATTTTTAAATAATAATCATTGAATTATGAGAATACAATGCAGCACCTCTTCCTTTCTCCCCTTCCCATCTGTCATAAAATATGATATAAATATCAAAAATACTCTTGTCTTACAAGACTGTACACCTGTAAAAATGTCTGACTATATGTGTAATGTTTGTTTTCAATACTTTTTTGATTTTTCCCACGTCTAAGTACTTATCTTTTTTCCAAGTGACAGCACACAGGGGCTTCAAGAGCAAACAGAAAATTAGGAAACAAAAACGTAACAATGTCCTAGGAATACATGCAAGAAGCACATGGCAGGCTGAGAGGGCCCTGAGAAGCAAAATGATTTGTGCAGGATGTGAAGAACAGTGACAAATAAGACCTGAATCTGACCTAGGAAGGGCTCTTTGAGGCTGAGAAAATGCCGGTATCTAGTCCAAGCTGAGGATGTTGGGATTTTAGCAATGTCCATATGTGTATAAAGTGATGAGGGAGGGGAGATTTCAGCCTCCAGTTTGTCTTTGGGATGGTCTTATGTGAGAAAGCAGCATAGAACATTGGGATCTGAGAGATGACACTACCTCCCCCATAATGGAATTCTGAGCGCCAAGTAACTAACTGACAGCTCAAGCCAGCTCACTTGGCCTGTGGCTCAGGAACAAGAAAGATGTTCCTGTGTTGTTTTCAAAGTTCAAGAGACTCAGGTCTCAGGCATGAGAGGTGTGAGTGCCTCACTCAATGCTGCAGACATTGAATCAGTGCTAAACCACGAAACCAATGTCTCAGGCCTTAGTATAATAAGAAACCAAGGGAAACACAAGGCAACACAGGCAAGGTAGAATTATGATAGGAAACAAGAAACCAAGGGAAACACAAGGCAACTCAGACAAGGTAGAACTATGATAGGAAACCTATTTAATCTCATCCTGGCACACAATAGACCCTTCTTCTTTGTGCTTTTATATGTGTAGACTGAGAAAATATTTACGTGTAGTTTTCAATCCACTCTATTACAATTACTCAATTTGAAGTGTACAACTCCTTCCTGGGGTGCTGGGTGCTGAGTCCTTCACGGGTTGCTGTGTGCCGAGTCTTTCACAGGGTGCTATGTGGTCAGCCCTTCAAGGGGTGTTTTCTTTCATCTGGTCCTTGTTTTAGCTCCACAAGTAAGATGATTGTGCTGGTGAGAAAGTTGAGGTTCAGATATGTCCCCAAAGAAGGGCCAAATTTATGTATGTACTGAACTCTAGTGACTTGTCTCCTACAGACAATTGTTTTGGTTTAATTTAATCCATCATGAACCTTCAACTCAGAGCCTAGGCGCTGGCTTTCCTCTTGTGCTCATGGCTAGCGCTCTACCACGTTGAGCCAAGCACCTCCTTGCAGCAAAGTGTCACAGCTTAGGTGTCTTTAGCTGAGGTCTGTCATCCTGCCTGCTCAGGAATCTGAGGATCTGGGTTCCAAACTATCCCAGACAGAAAAGACTATTATCTTCTATTCACCACTTAGAAACTTGAAGTGGAAGCTGGGCACTGGTGACTCATGCCTGTCATCCTAGCTACTCAGGAACCTGAGAGCTGAGGATCACAGTTCAAAGCCAGCCTGGGCAGGAGATTCCTTGAGATGCTTTCTCCAGTGAAGCACCAGAAAGCCTGAGGAGGCTCTGTAGCTCAAGTGGTAAAGTGCTAGACTTGAGCACCCAGTCCCAGGCTTCAATTCCTCCAACTTACAAGAAAAGAAAGAAACCTGAAGTGGAGTGCTGGGAATGTGTCTTAGGGGTAGAGTACTTTGCATGTACGAAACCCTGGGTTTGAATCCTCAGTACCACATCCCTAGAAAAAAAGCCTGAAGTGGCTCTGTGGCTCAAGTGGTAGTGCACTATCCTTATACAGGATAAACTCAGGTACAGTGCTCAGGTACTGAGTTCAAGCTCCAGGACTGGTGTTTGCACACACGTGCATACAAACACACACACACACACACACACACACACACACACACACACAGATACCAAAAGTGGAACTGTAACACCAAATGATGGTAAAGCGAAGAGCTTCTGCTCTGAGCGCATGGTCAGCACCCTGGCCCTGTGTTCAACCACAAAACCTAGCCACCCAGGGCCCAACTAGGAGAGGTGAAATGTTTCAAAACCTGATGAGCTTCACCAGCCATAGATGACAGGAAGCGTTGTGATTTTGCACAAGTCCTTAGAATTAGCAAGCTTCAGGAAACCTAGGGAGGCACCTTTGCCAATTAGGAATCTTTTCATTAGGTTCAGCTAACTTGTTGTCTGCCAGAAAGACCCTTGAATTAATTGTAGCAATTTGTTTCTACACTGGAACACAGTCTAAGAAAGAGAGGATAAGTGCAGGGAACTTGGACTGCCACAGGAGGTGGCACAAATGAAGGCTACCTGTCAAAAGAAAGCACTGGGGAGAGAGATAGCTTGGGGTACAAAGAGGCCTTTTTCTCCTGGCCTTCAGAATCTGCCCACACTCATCCTCACTAATTGCCCTGCATGAATTGTTTGTTATACATCTGTACAGGAGTGAGGCCTTTTGTCTGCTTGTTCCAACAATGAGGCAGACTTCCTCCAGCAGCCTGGGATGCGCAGAAACCCTCAGGCTACACTGGGAACAGTGAGGGGAGCCCTGGAACATACATTGTCTTGAAATCACTCTCTGTGCTATGAAATCATTCTATTCAAGCCTATCTTCATAGCAACTCTCGATGTTCACTGATAAAAATACATGCATACATACACAGACACATGGAGTTACTGGCTCTTTTTTTGTGGCAGGTCCTGAGGCTTGAACTGTGAGCTTAGGCACTGTCCCTGAGCTACATTTGCACAAGGAAGCACTGTATTGTGTCTTAACTTATGATTACCCTAGGCTGGGGTGCAGCATTTATACTCACATATGATCCAGGCTTCCTAGGACCTGAGTTCAACTCCCAGCACTGGCAAAAATGCATGAAACCAACAAAAATGGAGGAGGAAAAACCCAGTAAGTTTTACACAACCGTTTTACCTTTGTTTCCTTTGCATTGTGACCATCATGGATCTCAATGATTCGGCTTGAAAATTGTATGTGACCTTACATGGCCGAAGGCTCCCGGGCTGTCGATGATCCCTGAGCCCAACCCAGACACCTAGGCCCTTAGTTTATTCCTGGGACTGCCACCTACACATGGCTGAACATCCTGGAAAACTCGTTCCTCTCTATAGGAACACTAATAGTATGTTAGGCATGTACTAATTGAATTACTAATTAGCTAATATTTCTAAAATAAGATTGTATGCAATAAATATGGGTCAATGATTAATTTAATTAATTCTTTTTAAGTCTTCTACCGTGATTAATTAATGGAGGCATAATTTTAGACCAAGTTATTTATAGTAATAGAACATATAAAACATCACTTCATATAGAGTTATACACTAGAATCTACTTAAATGTTCATCTGTCTCTGTATACATTTATTTATAGATGTATATACATACGTAAATATACACACACACACACACACACACATACACACTGCAATCTACACATCTATCTGATTATATATTAGCCACTTCTAGGGCTTGATCTCAGGTCATCAAATTTGCCTGCCAACTTCACTTGCATCAGACTGGTGTGCTAACATTGACCCATTCATGAAGTGGGCCTTCTAGGCCCAGAGTTCAAATCACAGAACTACCAAAAAGTTAATCCTGGTGGTAGAAACCAATGATCCCACTTGTTTTTCTTATCAGTGAAAGTCCTGGGTCTGAGGATGATGTATAATACATAGTCAAATCTATGTCCTATGTAATAGAATGTAAAAAATGTTATACATTTAATCATACTCTCTAAAATATATAAGAAATAAATAAAACACAAAATAAAATGAATAACACACTAATTGCAATATGTAGTAAACATGTGTATGTAAATATAAATCATGGTGAGCTTTTCCTTCGTCGACAGTGCTGCAGATTTACCCAAACCCTGAGTTCAAACCCTAAGTCCGGCAGAAAAAAAATGGCATGAATTCCAAGCCAAGGAGCCTCATAATTTTTTAAATATTTTAAATGTATGTATATATGCGTGCATGTATGCATGCATGCATGTATGTATGTATGTATGTATATATGTATGTATTTTTATTTTCAAGCACAGGTCTTCAACTCAGGGCATGGCAACACTGCCTCAGCTTTGATCACTCTAGGCTGTGTGGAAGCCACTGGACCCATAGCCAAACCTGGGTTTCTGAGCCTCAAAGGCTGACAGGAAATAAATAGATAAATAAAATGACACAGATAAAACCCCAGCAACTTGAAGATGGCTGCCAGTTTTACATTTTTTTTTTCAAGTTGACCATACAGGGTCTGAATGACATGGCTGAAAAGTGTTTGTTACCTGGCATTGCTGAAGGCTGGCAGGCTGCCAGGGAAGCCATAGACCAACACAGCAACATAGGACCTGAGTTTGAAGCCCGGTCCTGACCCCTACCAATGGAGGGAGATCCTAAGAGTCTCATTCCTATTCATAGGAATACGGATGGAAGGTTATGAATATCAAGGTTGAATTAGTTGTTCCTGAATGATACTAATATAAAATTAGAGAGTAATTTTAGGAGGCCAATGGATTTTAATGAATACTTTTTGACACATTCAAAGAGTACTATTAATTACATGGATGCAAGAGTTTCGGGACAGCAGTTGATTTAATTAATAATTGATTAAGGATGAAAACAACAATAATTACATAGAGACATAATAAATACCCAAGAATTGGTAGGAATGTAGCCTATATAACTGAATAATGTGTAGACATCTCTGGCACTTTTTAAAGATATATATTTATTTGTGTACTACCATCAGCATGTCAATCTGTTCTTGTTTTGTCGACACCTGGGGCTGGATCTCAGGTGTTGGGGCCTGCTTGTCAGCTCCATATGCCCCATGCTGGAGTGCTGACACTCACCTATTCATGAATTGATCCATGTATGCTGTGAGTTCAGATGCCAGCACTCACAAAAATTGAATCGTAGAGTAAGAAGACTAGGGTGACACATTTTCCTTTTCTGTGAAAAGCCTGGGTGTCAGGTGTGAAGTTTCATACATAGGCAAATCTGTATCCTATACAATAAATGTAGTAAATATTCCATGTGTAATAACATTCAATAAACTAATGGTAAATAAATGAATAAAAATAAAGTGAATAAGTACACTAAGTGCAATATGGCTAGAGGCTGCTGTGTTGGCAGTCAACAATTCATGAATTGAGTCTTCTAGGCCCTGAGTTTAGATCCCAGCACTGCCAAAAATGTAATCTTGGAGTAAGAAGCCGAGCATGACACATGTTTTCCTTTTCTTTGAAAGTGCTCAGTGTCATGTAGGATGTATAATTTGGATGCAAATCTAGATGCTATGTAAGAAAATGTCATAAAGGTAAGAAATGTCATAGGTGGAAGGATTGTCACTATAATAAATGAAAAACAAATTGAATTATTAGTGAATCATTCTGGGATAAAATTAGACACAATAGTTATAGAACATGAGTTAAGTAAAATTACTATTTTATTAAGCATTAACAGAATAAAAATTACATGGAGACATAATTAAATACCTAATAATTGGTTGTAACACATGATAATTTATTTATACATAATAATATATATAAATTATATATATAATATATAATTTAATTATATATAGACATCTGTCTCATTCTATAAAATATGTAATTATATGTATGGTTGTATATACATACATTATAAACAACAACAGGATATTAAGTAATTATTAATTAATGATTTATTAATTGTTCTACAGAGACAAATCATTAAGGAGACATAACTTAATACATAATAAATGGTAGTAATTATCTATAAATTAATAATATACAGACATCTCTCTTCTTATGCAATCTCTATACCTCCTGGGGCTTGGTGGTTGAGTGCTCACCTAGTAAGCACAAAGCACTGGGTTAGATTCCTCAGTGCCATATAAACAGAAAACCCAGAAGTTCTGCTGTCTTTCAATCAATTGAGCATTATCCTGGAGCACAAACGCTTAAGGACAGTGTCAAAGGCCTTACTCAAGGCCCAGGACTGTCGCAAAAAAAAAAGGTAGAGTGTTCTAACTGCAACTACAGAAGGGCAGCACTTCAAATACCTCATCACAAAGCAAGCTAGGAGTCTGTCGTTGACAACTGCCACTTAACCTGACTTAGCCAGATGTAAGCCGCTGCAACCCAGCTACATGGAACTAGAGGATGCTGGCTTACTCCCATCATCCCAGCTGCTCGGGGGCTATAAAACCCAGCCCTGACAGGAAGTCAGTGAGATTCTTTGAAATATGGTTCAGTGTTACAGCTCTAGCCTTGAGCTAGAGCTCAAGTATCCCCATGCTTTGAGTCCAAACCCCATGGGTAAACCTCCCCCCCTCAAAAAAAAACCACCCAATAAACCATTAGATGTAAAATTGTGTGTTGGTGAAATGTTCCTCAAAGAA
Source organism: Dipodomys spectabilis (assembly GCF_019054845.1). Lineage (NCBI taxonomy): Eukaryota > Metazoa > Chordata > Mammalia > Rodentia > Heteromyidae > Dipodomys > Dipodomys spectabilis. The sequence continues at coordinate 596,964 of NW_024870808.1, read as the reverse complement.
TGGTGATACTGATTAAAGCACCCTAATTCTAATGACAGTGTGTGGAATAAAGATATGTGCTAAGTCCTTCATAAGGTGCTCTGTGCTGAGTCTTGCACAGGGTGCTATGTGCTGAGACTTCACAGGGTACAGTGTGCTGAGTCCTGCATTGGGTGCTGTGAGCTGAGTCTTTCACAGGATGCTGTGTGCTGAGTCCTGCAAAGAGTGCCATGTGCTGTGTCCTTCACAGGGTGCATTCTTTCATCAGGTCCTTGTAAGAGCTCCATAACTGAGATGATTATGTAGACAAGAATATTGAGGCTCAGATATGTCCTGATGGCAGGGACGAAATTATGTATTACTAAAGAGTGGGTGAGTTGTCTCCTGCAGACAATTGTTTTGTTTTGTTTTCCCTCAGTAATGAATCTTGAACTCGGGGCCTAGGTGCTGACCCTTACCTCTTGGGCTCATGGCTAGCACTCTACCACATGGAGCCAAGGACCGCCTTGCAGCAGAGTGCCATGGCCTAGGGTTCTATAGCCAATGTCTGTCATCCTGCCTTCTCAGGAAACTGAAATCTGAGCATCTGAGTTCCAAACTATCCCAGATACAAAAGGTCCCATGAGATTATATCTCCAAGTCATCACTAAGAAACCTGAAGTGGAAGCTGGGTGCTTGAGGCTCATTTTGGTCATCCTAGCTATTCAGGAGGATGAGATCTGAGGATCATGGTTCAACGCTAGCCTGGGCAGGAAAGTCTTTGAGACATTTAGCTCCAATGAACCACCAGAAAATGTGAAGTGGCTCTGTGGCTCAAGTGGTAAAGCACAAGACTTGAGCTGAAGAGCTCAGGGACAGCAACAGACCTAGAATTCAACTCATGCAACTGACAACAACAAAAAAGAAAGAAACCGGGCTGGGAAGGTGGCTCAGTGGTAGAGCGCTTGCCTTGCATGCATGAGGCCCTGGGTTCGATTCCTCAGCACCACATAAGCAAAAAGAAAAAAGCCGGAAGTGGTGCTGTGGCTCAAGTGGTAGAGTGCTAGCCTTGAGCTGAGGGACAGCGCCCAGGCCCAGAGTTCAGGCCCCACGACCAGACCCAAAAAAAAAAATAAAACTAAAAAAAGAAAGAAACCAACTAACAAACCTGAAGTAGAGTGCTAGGAATGTGCCTTAGAGATAGAGTGCTTTGCATATATGAAACCCTGGGCATGATTTCTCAGAACCACATCACTAGAAAAATACCCTGAAGTGTCTCTGTGGCTCAAGTGGGAGAGGGCTATCATTGTACAAGAGAAACTAGGTACAGTAATCCGGTGCTGAGTTCAAGCTCCAGGACTGGTGTAAGTGTGCACGCACATGGATATGCACACACACAGACACACACACCAACACACACACACACACACACATACACACACACACACAAGCAGACCAGAAATGAAGCTGTGACACAAAATGGTAAAGCACTGGGATTCTGCACTGAGCTCATGCTCAGCAACCAGACCCTGTGTTCAACCCAAAACCTAGCCACCCAGGGCCCAAGTAGGAGAGGTCAAAGATTTCAAAACCTGATGAGCTTCACCAGCCTCATATGATAGGGAACGTTGTGATGTCTGACATACACTTGGATTTCTCAAGCTTCAGCAAACCTAGAAGAGATGTCATAGGCCCATCATCGCCATCAGTGAAACATCTCATAAGGCCCCTTGCCCGAGTTGTCTGCCAGAAGGACTCCTGAATTATATTGAGCACTGTATCTGAACACCAGTTATATTGTCTCACGAAGGCAGGATAAGTGAATAGAACTTAGCCTGCCACAGGAGGTAGCACAAATGAAGGCTTCCTGTCAACACAGCACTGGGGAGAGAGATAACTCAGGGTACAAAGAGGCCTTTTTCTCCTTACCTTCAGAGCCCTCCCACACTCCTCCTCACTAAGTGGCCCAGGTGGAATTGTTTGTTACACAGCTGTACAGGAGTGATTCCTTTTGTCTGCATATCCAGACAATGAGAGAGACTTCTTCCAGCAGGCCTTGGAGGCAGAGAAACCCTCAGCCTACACTGGGAACAGAGAAGGGAAGCCTGAAATATGTACTGTCATGAAAGCAGTCTCTGTGTTATGAAATAATTGTATTAAATACAAATTTCCTAGCTTGGTGCCAATCATCATAGATACTCTGGAGCTTCACCTATAGGAATACATCCATATATGCAAAAGACATGATGTCAGGCTCTTTTTTTGGGGGGGCCAGGTCCTGGGGTTGAAATATGACCTAGGGGTTGTCCCTGAGCGCCTTTGTTCAAGGGTCGTGCATTAACCTTGAGTCACTGCCTCACTTCTGTGTTTTAATTTGATCTTTTAGAAATAACAGTGTCATAGACTTTCCTATGCTGGCTGGATTCAAACTCAGATTCTCTACATCTTAGCCTCCTTAGGAGCTGGGATTACAGCAAGCAGCCACTGGCACCTGCCTTCCTTTTCTTCTTTGTTTTTTAATCTGGACAATCTGACTTCTTCACAAGGTCATTCCAATGGTTTGAATTTATAAGTAAACTCCCCAATGTTCTTTATAGATACTTCTCTGAGAAGGAATCTCTCTCATCATCTTCTCCTCTGGTCACAGGTTGGAAGCCAAAAGTGAGAAATGAGTGTCGCAGGATTTGGGAGCAAATGTCCACAAGACATACCAGTTCTGTAACTTAGCATTGAGCTGCAGTGAATTTACTGTCTCAGGATGAGAGGACCGAAAGCTGGAGCAATCTTCATGCTGTCTGCATTGCTCCTTTTGCCTATAAAATGATCTAATTATTATGAGAGTTTTTTGTCTCCCACTTTAATTATCTAGAACACACTAGAAGCATCTTCATGTGTCTGTTTTCCTCTAGTTGCACTCGAGATTTAGACTAAGGGTTTCTGTGAATCTGCTCTTGGTGAATGCCTGAGGAAAGCCGCTTGAAGCCTCCTCAAGATATCGCAATCCAATGCCAGCCTGAGCAGGAGAGACTATGAGAGTCTCATCTCCAATAAGCCCCCAGAAAACCAGAAGTGGGGCAGTGGCACAGAGGGTAGAGCTCCAGCTTTGATAAAGCCAAGTAATAGATACAGTCCAGACCAGGCAGGAAAGCCTGGGAGGCGCTTATGTCCAATTAACGCCCAGATGGCTGTAAGTGGAGTTGTGGCAGTGATAGAGCCTCAGCTTTGAGCAAAACAGCTGAAGAATGCATCCGGGCTTGAGTTTAAGCCCTGGGATGACCACAAAAAAATTCGAAAAGAGAAGGCCAAAAAAATTCAAAAAAATGAGAGCCCTAACTACTAATGTGTGTATATTACCGACCTGAGTGCAAACAGACCGTATGAATTGCTTCTGCTTTTATTTACTGATTTATTTTTCAGATGTGCTCTTGTGCATACTGCATCATTCTCTTCATTTCTGGACCATGGCTTTTCTCTTCCAGGGTTCCAGGCATGTGTCCTTATATGATACCCACCTAAGCTCACAGTAGCCTTTATTTACATTTTATTATGAGGCGAAGGCCAGTACAGTCACAAATCAGGTAGGGGAAGAGAAGGATAAGTTTTGTAGAAATATCCTGTATTCAGAAAATTAAACTTGGAGATGTAGGCTGGTAGCATAATTATGTAAAAGCTACCACTAAGAAAAAGATGAGGGGCCTGGGAATGTGGATTATTGAGAGAGTGCTTGCCTAAGATGCAGGAAGCCCTGGGTTTGATTCCTCAGTAGCACATACACAGAAAAAGTCAGAATTGGTATGGCTCAAGTAGTAGAATACTAGAGACAGTGCCCAGGCCTTGAGTTCAACCCAAGAACTGGCAAAGAGATAGCTAGGTAGGTATCTAGATACCTAAGTAGATAGACAGATAGATAGATTAGATAGATAGATAGATAGATAGATAGATAGATAGATAGATAGATAGATAGATAGATAGATAGATAGATAGATAGATAGATAGATAGATAGATAGATAGATAGATAGATAGATGAACCTGGTCTTGGATGTCAGGAGTAAAGAAGGGAATACTTTCCATTGATGAGGCCTTCTGCAGTGTGCCACGCAACCAGCATCGCCTTCACACAACCACAGAGCAGGAAGACTGCATCTGTCCCACTTCTCAGGAAGCCGAGGGCTCCAGAGCCAAGAAGGCAGAGCCAGGTTCTAACTCAGATGCTCAGTGACAGAAAAGAAATAGCCTTACCTCTCTCCTTGGACTGGGGGATTGCATTAATGATGTGGAGAATGAAGGAAGGAAAAAGCACTGGCAGAGCTAGAAGAAGGGCCTTTAAATCTGACAGATGGAGAGTCAAAAACCCACTCCCTAAAACCAGCGAGCAGGGTTTTCTATTCTGTTCCTCCCCTATACCCTTCTAAACTGGCTCTCGATTGTTAAACTAAAGATAGCCTGAGGCTCCCTTCACCTGAGGGAGGAAGGTTAATTAGTCATTGTTTGAAGAGGCTGAGAAAAGCCTGATCCTGGTGTAACTCTAAAAAATGTTTCAGGTTTCCTCCCATTGCTGGCTGTGCCAGGAATGAATGAAGTTGTTTTGCAGCTCACTTCCCTGTTGAGTGTGTTCATTCTGCCTCCTAGTCCAGCAGGCCTAGGTTTCTTCACCTAGCCTGGCTTTTGAAACTGTTTTCTGTCCTTCAAATACAGTGTTACACTGGAGTTCATCTTGCTAACAGGGCTACAGGTTGGATCCTGAGAACTTCATTTAAACCCAGGATGGGTCATTGATGTTTTTTTATCCTCTTCTATAGCTTGAGAACTCTAAGAACATTTAGGAGCAAATAACTTCTCATTACCAAAGGAAATCTAGGAAGCTGTTGAATATCTGATCTTTCAGAAGTGGAAGTCAGAGTGTCATAGACTTTCCTCCCCCCTGGCTGGCTTCACCCTGTGATGCTCAGAACTCAGCCTCCTGAGCTAGGGCGATGGGCATGAGCTACTACTGGTGGTTTGCTAGGTTCAGAACTGTAATGACATTGACAATACAAGTCAACTGCTTATCACAAAGGGCTTGGGGAGCATATTAAACCTTTCAATATTGGACCTTTCAGACCCTCTAGGACGCAAGGTTATAATGCTAGAGATAGAGAGCCTCAGCATATGGATCTGCTACACTTGAACAATGAACTCAGACTCCAATTCTGGTGTACATTATAATTCATTTTTCAGATAATGTTCTCATAATTAGCAAATAAGAAAAGTACTTTGATTATCCTCCACTTCTTTCCTGTTTTGTTTCTCGAACTCATGCCTGGGCACTGTCCCTGAGCCCTTCAGCTCAAGGTGAACAATACCACTTGAGCCATGGCGCCATGTGGGGTCTTTTGGTGGTCCATTGGAGAAAAGAGTCTAACTATCTTTCCTTTCCTAGGCTGTCTTTGAACTGTGGTCTTTAGATCTCAGCCTCCTGAAAAGCTAGGGTTCCAGGTGTGAGCCACTGGCATCTGGACTATTGTTTTTGCCAGTCCTGGGGCTTGATCTTAGGGCCTGGGTACTGTCTCTGAGCTCCTTTTTATCAAGCCTAGCACTGTGCCACTTGAGCCACTCTACAGCTTCTGACTTTTTCTGAGTATGTGGCACTGAGAATTCAAACCTTGGCATTTATGCATGTTGAGCGAGCTCTTTACCACTCAGCCACATTTCTAACCCCACCCTTGCAATTTTATCCCTCAACTTGCCTATCCTCACGAAAAGGCTTCTGGGTATAAATCATCTAAAGAAATCCCTAGAGGAAGATGTCCATAGAAAAAGAATTCAAATCTCATACTTGCGAGAGATTCTAAACATGTGAAGACTGTGACAAATGCCTCAGTTTAATTATGTATCATGTTTCAACACAATATAGTATTAATGAAAAATGAGTCAATTTCCTCAATTATTTTGTATAATTTTAAAATACATGTACAACATGTAATAAATATGTGTATAATAACACTAAATACAATAAACAATAAATGAATCAAATAACAAATAAATACAAAATCAATAATAAAAAATCATAATATGTAGTTAGCATACATATGTAAGTTTATATCATATATTACACATATGTAGAAATATTTTTTCTATTGCAGGGCCTGCATTCAGTCCCTGGGAACTCTAGCCTGAATTTCTTTTCCTCAAGGACAGTGAGCCTTGCCTTCACCCATGGTTCAAAAGAGTTACCTGGAAGGTGAGATCAAATCCCAGCAATAGAAGAAATACTGGTCCCAGTTCCAAGACAGTGACTTAATTTTTTTAATAAAAGTAGTTATGTTTATTCAGTTCCTTAGTGAACATTAAAAAACAAAGCTGCGTAGAATTTTGTACAGCTATTCAGACATCCTACCCTTACTCCCAAAATGCTTCTCTGAGCATTACATTGTTTCTTTTTTTGTACACTTTTTATTGTAAAAATGTTGTACAGAGGATTACAATTACATGAACAAGGTAAAAAGTACATTTCCTATTGAGCATTGTTGCCTCCTTCTTTGTTTCCCCCTACCATCCCTTCCCTCCCATCTCCACAACTTCTCCCCCTGCCAAGGTCAGTGACTTAATTTTTTTTATTTTTGGCTTGGCATGGGATTTGAACTCAAGTAGTGGCAACTCTGCACCTTCCCTCACATTGCTACAGATTTACCAAGAGCCTGAGTTCAAATCCCAGGCTAGGAAAGAAAACTGGCAGATATGCCAAACCAGGGAGATTTTTTTTTTAATTTACTTACTCACTTACTTAGTTTTTTTTAATTTATTCTTTTTTTTTTTTGCCAACCACGGGGCTTGAACTCAGGTCGTGGCAACTCTACCTCAGCCTCAATCATCTAACCTGGGTACAGCCGCCAGACACATAGCCAATCTTGGCATCTAAGGCCCAGAGGGTTTGTAGGAAGAAAAAAAAGTGGGAAAGCACAAAAAGTGGTGAGCTGAAGAGGGCTGGGGGTTTTACCTTTTTTCTTTGGACGATTACCATCTCCTGTCTGAATGACAGGGCTGCAAAGTGGACCTGACCTGACATTGCTGAAGTCTGGCGGGCTATCAGGGAAGCTAAAGCTGACCTGTCTACATAGGCCCCGGGTTCAAATCCCAGTCCTGACACCTACCAATGGCAGGAGATCACTAGAGATTCAATGGAAAGACTAGTTTGTGCATCAGTCGAGTCTAAAATTGTATGGAATAATCCTAGGATGCTGATTGATCTTAATTAATAGTTAATTAAACATGAAAAGAATAATATTCCTTCAATGGTGGTATAATAAATACCTAAGAGTTGGTCAGAACGTAGTAGATGTCATTCAGCCATAGACAGACTGGCACTTTTTACCAATAGGTATTTTTTGGATACCACCATCTACCTCCCCATGTATCGCTGTTTTGTACAAACCTGGCGCTCGATCTCAGTGCATGGGAACCATCTGACGGCTTCACTGGCTAGATGCTACTGTTCTCACACTCACCCATTCATGAATTGGGCCTGCTAGGCCCTGAGTTCAGATCCCAGCACTGCCAATAATTTAACCTTGGAATAAGAAGCCGAATGTGACACATGTGTTCCTTTTCTGGGAGAGTCCTGGATGTCAGGCATGATAGAGAACACATCTACAAATCTAGATGTTATGTGATAGTACATAAACAATGTAATAAATGGTATAAGTGTCATCAGAGCCAATAAAATAAATGGTAAATAAATGAATAAAACAAGAAATAAAATGAATAACCACACCAAACATGATATGGACTGAATATCTGAATGGAAGTATAAGTACTATTTTTAAAATGTATATAAGGAGTATGTTTTCCAGGACTGAGGCTTGAATTCAAGCCTAGGGAACAGGCCTGACTTTCTTGTCTTCAAGCATAGTGAGATTCCCCTTTCCCCACAGTGCTGCCTATTTATCCAGACCTGAAGTTCAAATCCCAGGCTTGGCAGAAAAAAATGGCACGAATTGCAAACCAGAGAGATAAGTAATCATTTTATTATATTTTTAATTGTCTTAATTTTTTAATTTTGTATTTTTTTCTTTTCTTTTTTTTTCTTTTTTTTTTGGCCATGCACATGGCTTGAACTGAATCGTCCCAGCTCTGTCTCAGCTTCCATCACACTAGGCTGGGGTGCAGCCTCAGGAACCAAAGCCTATTCTGGAATCCTAAGACCCTAGTTCTGACAGGAAACCAAAATGAAAATGTCACCAAAAAAAAGCTGCAAGCTGCACATGGTAAGTGGTTTCTTGGCTGTGGTTCCTTGCACGGTGACTATCCTGGGTCTGAATGACATGGCTGCCACGCACATGTGACTTGTCATTGCTGAGGGCTGGCAAACTGTCAGAAAAGCCATAGTTCAACCCTGCAACAGAGTCCCTGAGTTCAAATTCCAGTCCTAACACCTACCAATGGCAAGAGATCACAAGAGACTCCTGCCCATGCATAAAAGTTCTGATGGAATAGTATCCAACTCATGATTGAATGAGTAGTCTGTGTAGCAGTCTAGTATCAAATTAGACCCAATAATCCTAGGACACAGACTGCATTTAATTAATGGTTAATTAGGCATGAAAAGAATAATATTACTTCAATGGAGGCATAATAAATACCTAAGACTGGTTAGGAACCTAGTAGATGTCATTGAATACTAGATACACGGCTCTGACACTCTGTACTAATATGTATTTATTGGTATATTACCGCCTGCTTATCCATGTATAGCTATTTTGGCCACCTCTGGGGTTTGATCTCGGCGCCTGCCAAAAATTTCAACCTGGAGTAAGAAGCCAAGTGTGACACTTGTTTTCCTTTTCTGGGAGAGTGCTGGGTGTCAGGAATGGTGGAGAACAAGTCTACAAATCTAGATGCTAAGGGATAGGATGTAAACAATGTAATACATGGTTAGATGTCATCAAAGTCAATAAAACAAACGATAAATAAATGAATAAAACAAAAAATACAATGAATAACCATACCAAACATGATATAGACTGAACAACTGTACGGAAGTTCAATCCTATCTTTAAAATGTATATAAGGAGTATGACTGGGGCATGAATTCAGGCCCAGGGAACAGGCCTGACTTTCAGGTCTTCAAGCACAGTGAGCTTCCCCTTCCCCCACAGTGCAACAGAGTTACCCAGACCCTGAGTTCTAATCCCAGGCCTTGAAGAGAAAAAATGGCACATTCCAAGCCAAGGAGCTTCATTAGCATTTTTAATACTGTTTTAAGCTCACTTTGCCTTTATTTGAAAGATTTTGATTTTATAACATGAGAGTTTTTTTTAAAAAGGGGGTTTAAACTTTTACATTTCAGCATAGCACATTGGTTTTTCTATTTTGACCATCTGCCATGAAGAGTGAGAATGAAAATGAGGATATAATTTCTCCCTAGAAGGTTGGGACAGTTGATGTTATTTCTTCTTCTTCTTCTTCTTCTTCTTCTTCTTCTTCTTCTTCTTCTTCTTCTTCTTCTTCTTCTTCTTCTTCTTCTTCTTCTCTTCTTCTTCTTCTCCTCCTCCTCCTCCTCCTCCTCCTCCTCCTCCTCCTCCTCCTCCTCCTCCTCCTCCTCCTCCTCCTCCTCCTCCTCCTCCTCCTTCTTCTTCTTCTTTTCGTCGGTCGTGGGGCTTGAACTCTAGGTTTGGGCACTGTCCCTGTGATCTTCAGCTCAAGACAAGTGCTCACCCACTTGAGCCACAGAACCACTTCCAGGCTTCTAGTGGTTTATTGGAGATAAGAGTCTCACAGACCTCAGGTTCAGCCTCCTGAGTAGCTAGGATTACAGGCATGAGCCACCCGTGCCCAATAGTTTGTTATTTCTATTTAGAATTATTTCTATAATTATAAAATGTCTGCAATTGTGTCGTGTGAGTTTTCCTCAGTGCCTACCACGAAATACACTAGGGGAGTCTTCATACCACAAAAGGTTGGGTTTCTCAATATAAACTCACTTCTGTGAGGACAGTAGTACTTGTAAGCATTTTTCGAATAAACTGGATTGTAAAATGAAAAACAAAGACATTGGTACTGAGATGTAGCTCAGTAATGGAGTAGTTGCCTGAAGAGCATAAGACCCTGGAAGAAAAGTTTCCTAAAGCTCAGAATGTTAGAATTTTGTATGAACAAACTTCTGTCTTTTTTTTTTTTTTGTCTGTGGTGGGGCTTGAACTCGGATTGGGCGTTATCCATGCACTCTATAGCTCTATGCAAGCACTCTACGGCTTGAGCCACAGCGCCACTTCCAGTTTTCTAGTGGTTTATTGGAGATAAGATTCTCACGGATTTTCCTGCAGGGGCTGGCCTTGAACTGCCATCCTCAGATCGCAGCCTCCTGAGTAGCTAGTATTATAAGCATAAGCCACTGACGCCTGGTGCATGAAGAAACATTTTAAGATTGATTCTGCAGAAAGAAACTTGGAATATACTTTTAGTACAAATAATTTATAGTGCCACTAATATAAATAGAAAGGCACTAATTCAGAAGCATTTGTTCATTGGCTGGTTTCTTAGTTTATTCATATATATACATTATTAATTTTTATATATACATATATTATTAAAAACATGGTTTTGAAGTGTACCTAAGAGCATATGTGCTCATGTAAATTTATATAACTGCACAAGCTTGATTTTTTTTTTCAGTTTGTTGGTACCATAAATTAGGTGGGATTTGTGTGTTGTTTAGTTCTCTGTTTTTGGAGGATTTCTCTTCCCTTTATCCCCCTACCCCCCTCTCCCTGCAATTGAACTCAGCTTGCTCTTTCTTGGCTTGGTTGTTCATAGCTGATTTTCTACCACTTCAGCCATACTTGTAGCCTGGCTTTTTGCCAGTTAATTAGAGATGATGTCTCTCAGGCTATGCTGCGTGGATTGGCTTTGAAACTTCATCTTCTACTTCTTACCTCCTGAGTAGCTGGGATTACAGATGTGAGCCACTGGGGTGCCTAGGGATAAATTAGACTTTGGTTGGTGTATCTTTCTGTTTTTCTAAGCATGGGATGATATACTATAGAATTTCGGTGAATGTCCTGGGCCTGAAGTAAGATACATAATACATATGCAAATCTGTATAGTTCTCATAAGATATAATCAATTTAATACATAAGTGTAATAATAGTCAACAAAAATAATGAATCAATACAAAAAATAAAATAAATACACTCAAAGCAATTTCAATAAACATAAGTATGTAGATATTAATTATTTCAAATGTGGATGAATATTACTTTAACAGGGCTAGGGATTGAATTCAGGCCTAGGGAACAGGCCTGAATTACTTGTCTTCAAAGACGGTGAGTTTCCTTGTCCCCCACAGTGCATAAGAGTTACCCGGTCTCTGAGTTCAATTCCCAGGCCTGGCAGAAAAAAAAAAAGGCACGAATTCCAAGCCAGGGATCATTAGTTTGATATATATCTGGCCTTGGGAACTGTCCTTGCACTCTTCAGCTCAAGGCGAGCACTATACTGCTTAAGCCACAGCACCACTTCCGGTTTTCTAGTGGTTTATTGGAGAGAAGAGTCTCAAGGACTTTCCTGCCCAGGCTGGCTTTGAACAGAGATTTTCAGATCTCAGCATCCTGAGTAGCTAAGAGTACAGGCGTGAACCACCAGTGCCCAACTATTTTTAATATTTTTAAATTATTTATTATTTATTTATTTATGTATTGCCCAGCACGGAGCTTGAACTCATAGGGTGGCAACTCTACCTCAGCTAATGTCACCCTAGGCTGGGATGGTGCAGCCTCTGGACTGACAACCCATCGTGGGATATTAGGCCTCAGGGGCTGACAGGAAAACAAAATGAAAACAGCACCAAAAAAAAAAAAGCTAAGAACCGACCATGGATGGTGTTTTCTTGGTTTTCCCTCCTTGCATGGTGATCATCCCAGGTCCAAATAACACTGCTGTAACCTGTAGGTCACCTGGCAGATTCTCTCTTTTCCTTCCTTAGATGTTGACTGTCCTGGGTCTAAATGACATGGTTGCAACCTGTAGGTCACCTGGCATTGCTGAAGGCTGGCAGGCTGGCAGAGAAGCCATAGGCCAGTCTGGACATATATGCCCTGAGTTTGAATCCCAGTCATACCACTTACAAAGGGCTGGAGAGCCTAAGAAGCTATTGCCTGTCCATAGGAACACCAGAGAAATGTAATCAATGTCATGGTTGGATGAGTAGTTCATCAATCAGTCTAATATAAATTTAGACCCAATAATCACAGTTTATTATGCATTAAATCATAGTTTATTATGAATTAAAAGAATACTATTCATTAAATGGAGTCCTCACTAAAGACCCAAGAACCTGTATGAACGTAATATATGTCATTTAATACTAGTTAGACATCACTGGCAGTATCAAAATATCTAAATATATATTTACCTGTATACCACCGTCTGCATAGAAAGGTATTGCTATTTTGGCCAAACATGTGGCTCCATCCCATGTCCTAGGATCCACTTGGCAGCTGAATGGGCTAGAGGCTGCCATGCTGACACTCACCCATTCATGAGTTGGGCCTTCTAGGCCCTCAGTTCAGGTGCCAGCATTGCCAAAAATTTCACCTTGGAATAAGATTACAAGTGTGACACCTGTTTTCCTTTTCTGTGCAAGTGCTGGGTGTTAGGTATGATATACATAATATGTGTGCAAAGCTACATTTTATGGAATAGATTGGAATAAATGTAATAAATGATATAGGTGCACTCAAGTCCATAAAACAAATGCTAATTTATTCAGTCAATAATAAAATATAATGAATCACTCCAGCAAACACGATATAGACTGAATATATAGATGTAAGTACAAAGCATATATTTAAAATGTCTATAAATGTTACGTTTTCCAGGCTAGTGCTTGAATTCTGGTCTAGGGAAGAGTTGAGAAGTTCATGCATGATTCATATAGGAAATGATAGACAAGAACTTTGGCAAAATGATTATTTTTAATTAAGACTTCACGAAGTGTGACAATAATAATTACCTTCAGGAAATCGAGGCATTGGGAAAGATCCAGGATTTAGTAGTCACATGTTAGATAGGATTCCAACACAACTTGCCACATCTCTATACAAATAGGTATTTATTAGCATACTAGCTTCAGCTTATGAATGGATGTATATGGTGCACAAACCCCAACCAAGGGATCAATCTCTGGTCCTGGGTATAGCCTAGATCCTTAATAGCTCAAAAGCTGGTATGCTCATGTGGACCCATTAGAACGTTGGGCTTGCTAGGCCCGGAGTTCAACTCCCAGCAATGCCAAAAGGTTCATCCAGCTGTGTGAAGCCAATCTTTACAGCTGTTTTCCTGTCCTGTGAAAGTCCTGGGACTAGCGAGGATGGAGAATGCTATATAGGCAATTCTATAGCCATAGGAATAGGTTGTCATCCATGGCAGCACAGATATACCTGTCACCATACTCAATAAAATACACAATACATCCATGAATAAGACTCAGAATTAAAAACTAATTACATTGAATGCAAGATGCATACCACACCTGTATGTAAATAGAGATACCATGTTTAAAGGAGGTGGGCTTCTTATTTTGTCCACTGCTAGGTCTTCAAATCTGACCTTTGACCAAGCTTGACATTCTAGTCTTCAGGGATGATGAGCTTCCTCTTCCCCCACAGTGCAATGGGGTTACCCAGACTTGAGCTCAAATTTCAGCACTGACAAAAGATTCATCCTGATGTCAGAAGCCAGTCGTTGCACCTGTTTTCCTCTCGTGTGGAAGTTCTGGGTCTCAGCTAGGATGAAGAGTGAATGCATAGGCAAACTTATAACCATGGGAACAGGTCGTCATCCATGTTAGCACAGTTAACATGTCACCATACTCAGTAAAATACACAATACATTCATGAATTAGACACAAATTAAGGAGAAGTGCACCAAATGCAAAATGCTGTCCACACATATTTATCAATATATATCCTATGTTTCAAGTATGAATTTATGACTATGCTGGCCCTCTCTGGTGCTCGATGTCAGGTGCTGGGAACAGTCTAGCTCTTCAGTTGCTCACAGGCCAGTGTCCTCACTTTGACCCTTTTGCCAATTGGGCCTGCTAGGTCTTGAGTTCAAATCCCAACAGTGCTAAAACATGAATCCTGATGTGAGAAGCCCATCGGTCCACTTGTTTTTTTGTCCTGTGAAAGTCCTTGATCTGAGCTAGGATGGAGAAGGCATAGGCAACTCCATGGCCATAGAAATAGGTTGCTATCCTATATAAATGTCAGCACATTTATATCTGTCATCATACTTAATAAAATACAGAATGCAACCCTGATTAAGACACAAAACAAAAAGAATAACTACACTGAAAACATGATGAATTACACACATGTATGTAAATAGAGATCTTATGTGTAAAATAGGTGGGCATGTGATTGTTTTCAGAGCTGGGGCTTCAATTCAGGCCCTGGGACCAGGCCTGATTTGTAGTCTTCAACGATGGTGAGCTTCTCCTTCCCCCACAGTGCAACAGAGTTACCTAGACTTGAGTTCACATTCCAGCTCCAGCAATAAAATGGCATGAATTCTGAGCTAGGGTGCTTCATTTATAATTTTTCAATTTTTTAATTTTTTTGCCACACCCAGGGCTTGAACTCAAGTTGTGGCAACTCTGCCTCTGGTCCGATCATCCTAGGCTGCAGCCTCTGGACCCACAGCCCATCCTTGGATCTTAGGACCCCAGGGCTTGCAGGAAAAAGCAAAGCCGGATGGGAAAAAAAAAGTGGTGGGAAGTTCCAGCTGGCGCTTTTAGTTTTTTTGTTTTTTTTTTTTTGAATGTTGATCATGGTGGTACCAAACCCGGCAGACTGCAGACTGAAGGTGACCGGGTGTGGCTGAAGGCCTGCTGGCTATCAGGGGAGCCACAGGATGACCGGGCAATGGAGGCCCCAAGGTTGAATCCCAGTCAGCCCCCCTACATTGCGGGAATGGCAGGAGATCCTGAGATACTCGATTCCAGACCTAGGAAGAGTCATGAAATGAGATCAATCTCATCCTTGAATGAGTAGTTCCTGAGAATGTGAGTAGGAAATGATAGTCAAGACTCATGGAGTATCAATTATTTTTAATAAAGAGTTGATGAAGCGTATCTATAATCATCACAGTCATGAAATGGAGGCATCGGGGAAGGTCCAAGAATTGGTAGTCACAGGGTAGATTGGATTACATCACAGCTCACCATCTCTCCTACTCTATACAGATATGTACTTATTTCCATACTACCTTCAGCTGATGAATGGATGATTATTGTGCTCTCCCTGCCTTACTCCCGGGGCTAGATCTCAAGTCCTGGGAACGCCCTAGCTCCTCAGTGGCTCAAAGGCTGGTGTGCTTACATGGACCCATTCACCTACTGGGCCTGCTAAGTGGTGAGTTCAGATCCCAGGAGTGCCAAAAGATTCATCCTGTCAGAAGCCAGATGTTGCACCTGTTTTCCTTATCTATGTGAGTCCTGGGTCCCAGCTATGATGCCATGGCCAGTGGCCATGGCAAAAGGTTTTCATCCATGTCAGCCCAGTTACACCTGTCATATATACTCAAAAACATACACAATACATCCATGAATAGCATACAAAAATAAAGAGGATAACTACACTCAATGCACGAGGCAGTCCACACAATGGATGTGAATATACATCCCATGTTTCAATGATGCATTGAGGACTCTTGTGACCACCCTGGTGCTCGATCTAAGTTCCTGGTAATGGCCCCGTTCCTTAGTGGCTCACAGGCTGGTGTGCTCACCTTGACCCATTCACCAATTCTGCCTGCTAGGCTCTCAGTTCAAAAACCAGTACAGCCAAAAGAGTCATCCTGATGTGAGAAACCAATGGATCCACATGATTTTCTGTCCTGTGAAGGTCCTGAGCCTCAGAGAGGATGGAAAATGCTATATACACAACTCTATAGTCATGGGAATAGGTTGTCATCCATGGCATCACAGATATACCTGTCACCATACTCAATAAAATACACAATATATCCATGAATAAGACTCAAAATTAGAAAATAACGCATACCACACCTGTATGTAAATAGATATCCTATGTTTAAAAGAGGGAGGGCTTCTTATTTTGTTCAGTGCTAGGGCTTCAAATCAGGCCCTGGACCAGGCCTGACATTCTAGTCTTCAAGGATGGAAAGCTTCCCCTTCCACCCAGGGAAATGGGGTTACCCAGACTTGAGCTCAAATCCCAGAACTGACAAAAGATTCATCCTGATGTCAGAAGCCAGTTGTTGCACCTGTTTTCCTCTCGTGTGGAAGTCCTGGGTCTCAGCTAGGATGGAGAATGAATGCATCGGGAAACTTATAACCATGGGAACACGTCATCATCCATGTCAGTACAGTTATACCTGCCACCATACTCAGTAAAATATACAATACCTCCATGAATTAGACACAAATTAAGGAGAATTGCACTGAATGCAAGAAGGTTCCACACATGTATGTCAATACAGATCCTATGTTTCAAGTATGAATTTATGCCTATCCTGGCCCTCCCTGGTGCTCGATGACAGGCTTACCTTCTCAGTTTCTCACAGGCCAGTGTCCTCCCCTTGACCCTTTCGCCAATTGGGCCTGCTAAGCTTTGAGTTCAAATCCCAACTCTGCCAAAACATGAATGCTGGTGTGAGAAGCCCAGAGTTGCACCTGTTTTCCTGTACTGTGAAAGTTCTGGGTCTCAGCTAGGTTGCAGTATGCTATATAGGCAACTCTATACTCATTGGAATCCGTTCCCATCCATGTCAGCACAGTTATATCTGTCATCACATGCAATAAAATACAAAATGCATCCCTGATAAAGACACACAATAAAAAGAATAACTACACTGAAAACATGATGCATTCCACACATGTATGTAAATAGAGATCCTATGTATAAAATAGGTGGACATATGATTTTTGCCAGTGCTTGGGCTTCAATTCAGGCCCTGAGACCAGGCCTGATTTGTAGTATTCAACGATGGTGAGCTTCTCCTTCCCCAACAGTGCAACAATGTTTCCCAGACCTGAGTTCAAATCCCAGATCTAGCAGTAATATGGTGTGAATTCTGAGCTAGGGTACTTCACATATATGTATATATACACATATATACACACATATATACGTTTATATATGTATATATATACATATATACGTATATATATGTATGTATACATATACATATATGTATACATATATGTATATATACATGTGTATATATATACACATATATATGTATATATATATGTGTATATATATATATATATATTTTTTTTTTTTAACCAGACCCGGTGCTTGAACTCAAGTTGTGGCAACTCTGTCTCAGCTCCGATCATCCTAGCCTGTGTTCTGTGGACCTACAGCCCATCCTCAGATCCTAGGACCCCAGGGCTTGCAGGACAATAAAAAAGCCACGAGGGGAAAAAGAGCGGTGGGAAGTTCCACCTGGTGCTTTTACATTCATTTTCCTTTGCACGGTGACCATGGTGGGTCTGAACCCGGAGACCTACAGAGTGAAGGTGACCTAGAGTTGGTGAAGGCCTGAAGCTGTTGAGGAAGCCCAGGCCGACCGGGCAACGGAGACCCCG
Organism: Dipodomys spectabilis; assembly: GCF_019054845.1. NCBI lineage: Eukaryota > Metazoa > Chordata > Mammalia > Rodentia > Heteromyidae > Dipodomys > Dipodomys spectabilis. The sequence goes on along the minus strand of NW_024870808.1, from coordinate 579,409 downwards.
AGGTCAAATCCCGGTCAGCCCCCTTCATTGAGGGAATGGTGGGAGATCCTGAGATACTCATTTCCGGATCTAGGAAGAATCATGAAATGTGATCAATCTCATGCTTGAATGAGTAGTTCCTGCAGGATGTGACTAGGAAATGATAGGCAAGATTCCTGGGGTATCAATTATTTTTAAGGAAGAATTGATGAAGCATGACCATAATCATCACAGTCATGAAATGGAGGCATCAGGAAAGATCCAACAATCAGTAGTCACAGGGTAGATTGGATTCGATCACAGGTTGCCATCTCTTCTATTCTATACAAATATGCATGCTATCTTCAGCTTATGAATGGAAGACTATTTTGCTCTCCACCTGCCCTACTCCCGGGGCTCAATATAGGTCCTGGGAACAGCCAAGTTCCTTAGTAGCTCACATCATGGTGTCCTCACCTTGACCCTTTCTCCAATTGGGCCTGTTAGGCTCTGAGTTCAAATCCCAACACTCCCAAAAGAGGAATGCAGGTGTGAGAATCCAATCCGTCCGCCTGTTTTCCTGTCCTGTGAAAGTTCTGGGTCTCAGATATGATGGAGAAGGCTTAAGCAATTCTATAGACATGAGAATAGATTGTCATCCATGTCAGCACAGTTATATCTGTCATCATGCCCAATAAACAAAATCATACATGACTAAGACATACAATAAAAAGAATAACTACACTGAATGAATGTATGTGAATAGAGATCCTATGTTTAAAATAGGTAGGCCTATGATTTTTGCCAGTGCTGGGGCTTCAATTTAGGCCCTGGGAGCACACCTGACCTGGTAGTCTTCAAGGATGGTAAGCTTGTCTTCTCCAACAGTGCTATAGTGTTACCTAAACCTGAGTTGGAAGCCCAGCTGTGGTAGAAAAATGGTGTGAAATTTGAACTAGGGTGCTTTATTAGTTTTTTAGTTTTGTTTTTGCTCACCAAGGTATTTGAACTCAGTTCATGGCAACGCTGCCTCAGCTTCGATCACTTTAGGCTGGTGGGCTGCCACAGGCCCATAGTGGATCCTGTGATCCTAGGCCCTGAAGCTTTGCAAGAGTTAAAAAAAAAACCCACACAGAAAAATAGCCATGGGATGAATATTTAAAATTTTCTTCCTTTGCATGATGACCAATCTGGGTCCGAATTACATGGCTATAAAGGGTACTTCACTTTGCATTGGCCATGGCTAACGTGCTATCAGGGAAGCCACAGGCCCATATGTCATTGTAGGCCCTGATTTTTAATCCTGGTGCTGACACCTACCAATGCAGATACTTCCCAAGAGACTCGTTCTTATGCATGGGAATAACAATAGAATGTGAGCAAACTCATGATTGAATGAGAAGTTTCTGCGGGCATCGGTCTAGTATAAAATTAGACGCAATGATCCCAGGATGCTCATTGATCTTAATGAATGGTTTATTAAGCATGAAAACATTATTATTCCTTCAATGGCAGCATAATAAATTCCTAAGAGTTGGTAGGAATGTAGTTTATGTCATTGAATCCTAGGTAGATGTCTCTGAAATTCTATACAAATATGTACTTATTGATATACTACCACCTGCCTATCCATGTATGGCTATTTTGTCCTCCCATGTGGCTCAATCTCAGGGTTTGGGAACTGCCTGGCAGCTTTTTGGCTAGAGGATGCCGTGTTGACACACTCATTCATGAATTGGGTCTGCTAGGCCCTGAGTTCAGATCCCAGCACTACAAACAATTGGATTGTGGAATAAGAAACCAAGTGTGAAACCTGTTTTCCTTTTCTCTGGGTGTCAGACATTATGGAGAACACGTCTACAAATTTAGATACTATGTGATGGGATGTCATCAATATAATAAATGGAATGTATATCATATGTCATCACAGTCAATAAATGGTAAATAAATGAATAAAACAAAAACACAGTCAATAAACAGGATATAGACTGAACATCTATAGGTAAATACAAATCCTATCTTTATAATGTATATAAACAGTATGTTTTCCAGGGCTGGGATTGAATTCAGGCCTAGGGACCAGGCCTGACTTTCTTGTCTTCAAGCATGTTGAGCTTCCCCTTCATCCACAGTGCTGCAGTTATCCAGACCCTGAGTTCAAATCCAAAGCCTGGTGGGAAAAACGGCGAGAATTGAAAGCAGGGAGCTAAATTGTGTGTGTGTGTGTGTGTGTGTGTGTGTGTGTGTGTGTGTTGCAAAGCAAGGTTTTGAACTCAGGTCGTGGCAACTCTGCCTCAGCTTCCATCACCCTAGGCTGGGTGCAGCCACTGGAGCCACAGCCGATCCTGGGATTCTAGATCTCCAGGCCTTGTGTGGGGAAAAAATGTGCACAGAAAAAAAGTGGTGGGAAGAAAAAAATAGGGCTAGGAAGGTGGCTCAGTGGTAGAGCACTTGCCTTGCATGCTTGAGGCCCTGGGATTGATTCCTCAGCACCACATAAGCAAAAATAAAAAAGCCGGAAGTGGTGTTGTGGCTCAAGTGGTAGAGCGCTAGCCTTGAGCTGAAGAGCTGAGGGACAAGGCCCAGGCCCAGAGTTCAAGCCCATGATTAGACCCCTCCCCACAAAAAAAGGTGGTAGAGCCATGTGCCTGTGGCTCACACCTGTCATCCTAGCTACTCAGGAGACTGAGATCTGAGTATCTTGGTTCAAAGCTAGCCTGGACAGGAAAGTCAGTGAGACACTTATCTCCAAGAAATCACTAGAAAAATGGAAGTGGTGATGTGACTCAAGCGGTAGAGTGTTTGCCTTCAGCTGAAGAGCACAGGAACGTGACAGGATTGCGTTTTTACATTTTCTTCCTTTGCACCGTGACCATCTGTTACTGAATGACATGGCTCCAAAGGGTACTTCACCTTGCATTGCTGAAGGACGGCAGGGTATTGGGGAAGCCATAGACTCACAGGGCAACGCAGGCCTAGAGTTTGAATACCAGTAATGCCACTTCCAGATGGCGGGAGATCCTAAGAGACTCGTTCCCATCCATAGGAATAATGATGCAATGTTTTCAATGTCACGGTTGAATGAGCTGATCCTGAATGCTACTCATATAAAATTAGACTTCATGATTTCAGTAGACTGATTCCATTCAATGTGAAGCGTTAAAAGAATACTATTTCTTACAGATATGCAATAATTCCAGGACACTGATTTACTTATTAGTTTATTAAGGATGAAAACAATAACATTAATTATATGGAGGCGTAATAAATACTAAAGAACTGGTGGGAATGTAGTCTATGTAACTGAATAATGTGTAGACATCTCTGGTACTCTATAAAGATATATATTTATTAGCGTACTACAATCTGCATGCCACTCTGTTCTTATTTTGTCAACACCTGGGGCTCGATCTCAGGTCCTAGGAACTGCCTGTCAGGTCAATTTACCCCAGGATGGCATGCTGACAGTCATCCATTAATGAATTGGGCCTTGTAGGCCATGAGTTCAGATTCCAGGATTCCCAAAAAATGAATCGTGGAATAAGAAGGTGATGGTGACACAAGTTTTCCTTTTTTGTGAAAGTCCTGGGTGTCAGGTATGAAGTGGAACACATATGCAGACCTATATCTATGGAATCAATGTAATCAATGTTCTGTGTGCCATAATAGTAAATAAAATGAATGGCCAATACATGAATAAAACAAAAAATAAAATGAATACACTGAACGCTATATGGAGTCAACCTATGTATGTAAATATAAATCATATATTTAAAATGTACATTAATAGGATGTTTTCTAGTGCTAGGGATCGATTTCAGGCCTAAGAAATAGACTTGAATTTCACAACTTCAAGGAGGTGAGCCTCCCCTTCTCACACAGTGCAATAGAGTTACCCAGACCATGAGTTCCAATCCCAGTCCTGACAGAAAAAATGGCAGCTCTATACTATGTGATGCCCCATTCTTAAGTATTTCATTCTGCCTCCATTTAATGAATGTGATTGTTTAAATGCTTCATAAACTATTAATTAAAATCAATCAGTTTCATAGACTATAATTGTGTACAATTTTATACTAGAATCATTGAAGAACTGCCCATTCAATCATGACATACATCACATGCCATTGGTATTCATATGGATAGGATTGAGTTTCTTAGGATCTCTAGCCATTTGGACATGGCAGGACCAGGATTCCAATTGTGGGTTCCAGCTCCCACCACTTCAACCCGAGGATAGGGAACTCACTGGTCTGTGCCAGAACATCAGCAAGGCCAATGATTAGGTAGGCACCAATGGCTCTCAGCAGTCTTGCTTGACACTTTCAAGGCTGTGATAGGAGGATCATGGTCAAAGTCACCCTAGGCAGGAAACTCCTTGAGACCCTGTCCAACTTCAGTGCCAACAAAGCCAGAAGTATAGCCATGTGGCTTCACTGGTGGAGGCTAGCCTTCAGCAAAAGCAGCTCAAGGACTGTGCCCAGATCCTGAGTTCAAGGTCCAGGACTAGCAACAAACAGACATACACAACAATCTGTGCAGCCATCCAGGTAAAGCAGTGCACTCTCTTGTCCCCAACTGGATTGGACTGAGTTTCCTGGGAAAGGGGCTGCTGTCATCTTGACTCTGTCCATTCTGCCTGCATCACAGGATTCCTGCCACACCCCCATTCTTTCATGGTTCTTTCTGACCAATGGGAAATAAGAATGGTGCCCACGCCCACATTCCATGCTGCCCAGTAACACCTGGATTCCCTCAGTTGGTTGACACCAATACCAGCAGTTGAGGAAGGTAGAGGTGGCTCAGTGGTGAGCAAGAGACTTGAGGAGACTTTGGACTAAAGTAGGAAATTGACGTCCTAGTCCGTGAGTTGGAGAATAGTGGATTTCCCAGAGCCTGGGAATGTGGACAGCCCATCTTTCCCAGTGCTCAGATATCTGAAACAACAAGACTCCATGATAGAGCTGCAGGCAAGAATCTGCCACAAGAACACTGGCAGAAGAATCCTCCAGACAGACCTGCAACATTCAAGAAAACAAAGAACACAAAAAAGTGAAGGATCCCCAAGACAAACGCCACTGGGGAGCGTGATTCAAAGCAGAGTCCGGCCAAAGGTGATGCTGACCATGGGCCTCCCCTGCCTATGGACACAGTCACAGCCACCAGCGTCCAGAGTGTCGATGGTCCCGATACTAACAAGGATCCACACAGGTGTTATTGACACGAGGTTCCTGCCCTGGATCTCAGCAAAAGAAGTAAAGAGGCGCTCTGTGCCAAGATCCAATCACTGAAGCAGGAAAGGCCAGACCTTCAGAATCAACAGGAGAAAGAGAGGGAGAAGATAGCCCAGCTGTACACAGCACTGAAAACGGAGCTAGAGATCCACAAGGCACCCATACAGAGGTCGGTTTGGCAGAAAGTTATTTACAATATGCACTGTCCCACTTGCAGCACGTGACCAATGACAGGGAAGAAAGCACGAAGTTCTCACCAGCTGCCTGCAGGCTGGTGGAGCTGGAGATGGCAGCGTCTGTGGTCACTGCTCACAGAATGAGACATAAATGTTCTTCAAACAGCTGAATGATGTGACCCTTTAGCTCGAGGAAAATATTAGAAGCTTCAATGATCTGGAACAAGTGAACACCGAGTTGCAGGAGAAGCTGGAAGTGCTCTGGACACAGTGGAGCAACATGAAGACGAGAATCTGCAAGTTCCAACAAGCGCTGGTGGGGCATGAGTTACTGAAGACACTACTGGACAACCTGAACTGGATGGTGACTGCAGCAAATCTAGAGAGAGACACCTTCATGGAAGACCTGAGCATTGAGAAGTCCGTGCAGCAGGAGGAAGCCCGGTGGCAGATCCAGTGGATGAACCAACTGACAGAGGAGAAGGATCGAGGAGCAAGGCAGGTGTTTGACCTAGAGGAGGAGCTGCAGGAACTGAGAAGGAAGCAGGCAGAACCACGGCCCCCTGCGGGACCATCTCCAGCCAAGCGGCAGGTGCAGGCCCAGGCTTACTGCACGCAGATGGAGTTGAACAGCCTGGAGGAACAACTTCACATCCAGGTCCAGGAAAACCAGAGGCTCTGTTTCCAGAATGGAGCAGCAGAAGCAACTGTGGAGACAGGAGGAAAAGGCCAAGGATCAGCAAGAGATCCCTGAGACCCCACGATGCACATGTGTGTGCAGTGGACAGATGGAGGAACAGCTGGCCCTGCTGCGGGATGCTTTTCACAGGGTGAGCAGTGAGAAGGAAAAGCTCGCCAGCATCCTGGACTCAGAGCAGCAGGTGAAGAAACACCTGCTGGAACAGCTGGACCACACAGAGGAGAAGATATAGGAATGGAAAGAGATGGCTGAGAGAGAGCCAAGCGGCTCAGGAGCGGCACGAGCCGTCCCTGGCCCAACTGCAGGAGCTCAGAGCCACCTGTGAGCCACACATCACCTCCAATGAGCAGCTGAGCTCCGAGAAGGAGGCACTGCAGCAGCACCTAGAGAGGCAGACCCAGCTGCTGTAGCAGCTGAAGCAAATGCAGGGCCCCACCAACTAGCAGGACCACATGGTGCCCCCAAAGTGGCAGGACACCCTCAAATGCCTGGAAATGATCAGACCACAGGAGGAGTGCCTGTAGTCCCAGCTGAGCTTCCTGGCTTTCCCTGGGGAAGGTGAAGATGAGAGCCCTGGAAAAGCAAAAGATGAGGAGGCAACTCTTCCCAACGTGACCATCGCAGAGGATGGAGACGTCCCCCAAACCTAGAGGGATGTGGATCTGTGAGCGCTCTCGGTGGCTGAAATCCATAGGGGGAAACTCCTGTGCCAAGAGTGGTAGACCTACTGTGGGTGCCCAGCCCATCTGGCAGCTCAGTGTCAGAGAAAGCTGGAGCCACAGGCTGGCACCACAGCCTGCATGGGGATGGGAATTGGGACAGGTGGGCGCCAGAGAAGAAAATCTGCTTCATCCACGACCTGCATGATGAGGTGGACTTCCAGAGTCCAGCGGATGAGCTCCACCATCGATGCAGCCAGCTGTTGGCACACATCAGCACCATTGAGGACTCCCTTGTGGCGTTTAAACACCAGATGTTTGTCCTGGATGAGCTGTGTCAGGAGAAACCTGAGTACATGTGTTGGCTGTCCCAGGAGAAGGTGGAGAAGAGGAGAGAGCTGTAGGAGCCGCTGTGGTCCCTCTCAGAGGAAGGCATGGACAGCAGGCACCAGATACCAGCACAGGCTGAGTCCCCCGCCACCATCGCCACTTCAGACGCCTCAGGCTCCAGGGTGGTCAAATGAGTGAGGAACAGAAAGATTTTATGAATTGCCACTTCAACACAGTGTGGAAACTTCCAGAGGAGAGGTCGGGGTCCCCTACCCCGTAGAGGACTCCCCCTTGATGCACATCCTGCCACAGAAGCACCACATCCAGATCGCCCACAGTTTGAGGGCTCAGGTGAAGAGCACTCCCTCCCTTTCTTCTGTAGACAGATGTGGATGATGACCCTCTATGTGACATACTGACTCTCAAAAGCCTCAGCAGCCACCACAAGTAGGTGGTCAGGTGCCCTTCTCTCAGGCCTCTATCTGACAGGTGATGGGAAGGGTAAACTGCGGGTCGGGTAGGGCAGAGGCTGCCAGGAGGTGGTCCATATTCAAGTACCACCTAATGGACGATTGGTGGCCAGGGAAGAAGCCCATGTTATGCTTATCACAAAGAATGAATTGTTTTCAAAGGGAAAACATGCCTCCAACAAAGATTTGTTCTTCCAGTCCTGGGGCTTGAACTCAGGGCTTGGCCACTGTCCCTGAGTTCTTTTTCTTATGGCTAGCACTCTACCCTTGAACCACAGTGCCACTTCTTGTTTTCTGATGGTTCACTGAGGATAAGAGTCTCACATACTTTCCTGCCTAGAATGGTTTTGAACTGTGATCCTCCAGATCTCAGCTTCCAGAGTAGCTAGGATGACAGACATGAACCATCAGTGCCCAGCATGTGATACCTTTTGAAGGCTTCTTGGCAAGTCTGTAAAAGGAGCTCCAAAGGGCCTGGATAGACCTTGACTCAATCAAGGAGCTGGGATGGGGGAAGGTTGATGTTCTAGCCATTCTGTTCCCCAAAATTAAAGATGTCACCTGGTGTTGGATGCATGAAACACCTAGATCAAACGCCACCAGGCTTAGTGGAGAAAGGTAGAGAATATCCAAAGATTGCAGTGGAGAAATCTGATTTTGCATGCATGTGGTGTGTGTAGTGTGTGTGTGTGTGTGTGTGTGTGAGTGTGTGTGTGTGTGTGTGTGTGTGTGTGTGTGTGTGTGTGTGTGTGTGAACTCAGGGCCTCGGCTCTATCCTGAGTTTTCTTGCTCAAGGCTAGTGCTCTGCCACTTGAGCCACAGCCCCAATTGCTTTTCGATGTTTAATTGTAAGTAAGAATCTCAAGGATTTTCCTGTCCAGGGTGGCTTTGAAGCATAATGGTGGCCTCAGGGAAGCAAGAGTAAACATAACTTGCAGGTATAATCCCTATGGTGGGAGACTCCTGCGCCCTTGTAGCTGGATGTGGGACATGTGGCCTCATGCCATTGTCGGGGACTATTGTCCTGTAGAGTTCAATTGGGGGAAGTGACCAGGGCCACGCTGACTTTTGCCCACCCTGAATGCTGTTTCCAGAGCAGATCTGTTCCACCCTAGGCCAAGAGAGCTCTAGGAGGCCCAGCTCCCAGGGGCACAAGGAAGGGAGAGGTCAGCTTCAGGCCCAGCTAAGAGCCTTTGCCCACGAACACCCCAACTTGCCCTTCCTGATCCCCGTAATGAATGTCAAAGAACAACCTCCCCAAAAAATTGGAGCTGTGGCTCAAAGTGGTAGAGCTCTAACAGTGAACCAAAGAGCTCAGAGACAGGGCCCCAAAGCTTTGAGTTCAAAACCCCCAGCTGACCCTCCCCCATAAAACATAGGTTAGCTAAATGTGAGCTAGTAGGATTTGTGAAGTGTTTCTGAAGAACGGTGACACAGAAGAAAGCACCCTAATTCTAATTACAGCTGAACTTGTGACATACAGCTATGTGCTGAGTCCTTCACAGGGTGCTGTTTTCTGGGTCCTTCCCATATGAGGGTTTTGTGCTGAGTCCTCAAAAAGCATTTTGTGTACTGAGTCATCCCAAAGGGTGCTATGTTCTGAGTCCTTGAGAACAGTGGGCCGTGCTGGGTTTTCCAAAGTGTGCTGTGTGCTGAGTCCATTACACAATGTACTTTATGCTGAGTCCGTCAAAAGGTGCAGTGTGCCAATTCATCCCAAAAGGTGCTATGTGCTGAGCCCTTGAAAAGGGAGGGACAGGTGAATTTTTCAATGGTTTCTGTGGGCTGATTCTTTTACAAAGTGTGGGTCAGCTGCTGGACAAAGATCTTTGAGAAGAGAGGCATCCAAGAGGCCCCAGAATCCAGCGAGTACATCGTGGCTCACATCCTCAGAGCCAAAACAGTTAAGTGCGGTGGCACCAGGAGGGCAGGACGAGGGACAAGGGAGAACTGTGGTAGAACTACATAGGCTTTGACACCTCCCCCACCAATCCTTCCACTCCCAGGATACTTACCTGAGTTGGATGGGAGTTTTCTATAATATTGTCATAGAGAGATGCTCATTTATTTGTCCAACAAACCGTTACAGTGTGTGTGCCAGGTCCAGGCAATCATAGACGATGAAAGGTTCCAGTGCTGGTTCCACAGCACATGGAGAAATCTTGATTTGAGCTGGATGCCGGTGCTTCACACCTGACATCCTAGCTACTTAGGAGGCTGAGATAGGAGGACTGAGGCTTAATTCCCAGGCAGAATAGCCTCTAAGACTCTTTTTTTGGGGGGGGGTGGGGTCTGGTCGTGGGGCCTGAACTCTGGGCCTGGGCACTGTCCCTCAGCTCTTCAGCTCAAGGCTAGTGCTCTACCACTTGAGCCACAGTGCCACTTCCGGCTTGTTTCTTTTTTCTTATGTGGTGCTGAGGAATCGAACCCAGGGCCTTGAGCATGCAAGGCAAGTGCTCTACCACTGAGCCACCTTCCCAGCCCGCCTGTAAGGCTCTTATCTCCAACAAACAACCAAAAAGAAAATGCCAGAAATGGATGAGTGGCTCAAACTGTAGACTGTTGGCCTTGAGTAAAAAGGCTCAGAGACAGCACCCAGGATCTGAGTTCAGGCCCAGAAGTGACACAAAGAAAGGAAAGAGAAAGAGAGGAGGGAAGGATGGAGGGAGAAAAGGAGGAAAGGAAGGAAGAAGGGAGCATGCAAGCCTTGGTTGAAATCCCTGGATCAAGGGAGCCAACCATTCACAATCTCTGTGGGGACAGTTTCAGAGCCTAAAGCCAGTATGTAGGACAAAGCCACTGACCCCTCAGCAACTTCATGACATCCAGGAGTTGTGTGTTCGCCGACTGCAGAGGGAAACAGCCTCGGGTAGACCTTAGGGCTCAGGATGCCTCACCAAATTTCAGTCTCCGCAGTCCCTCCGAGTTTATTTTCTGGTCAGATAAGAAGAAAGTGTCCAAGGAATAGGGAGGTATAGGCTGAGGGAGTGTCAAGAGGAGGGGGGCAATGGATAAACAGGAAGATGAAGAGGGAGGACCATCCCAGGTCAGGTGTGTCAGGCCATTGGAGCCATGACCTCACCTGACAACCTAGACCATCAGTGATAGAGCCTTCGACAGAGCCACATGGCTGTTAAAAATCCTGGCACTTTGGTTTCACTATTGACAAGCTGGCTGTCATCCGATGCAGGATGACTGTGTGGTACATCCTTGGGGACTGGGATTATTGCTGGCCCTATCTGAAGATGACACCCCCGGTGTTCATTCCTTGACCAGAGACAGACGTGAGTGTGCCACTGGCACAGGACAGCCAGAGAATGAGGGCTGGAGTTAGACCCGTGTTGCCCCGAGACTTCCTCTAGGGAACTCTAGGGCCCTGTGACTGCCATTCTCAGAGGCAGAGTTGGGTCACTTTGCTGGCTCAGCCTTTAGTCCAGATGGCAGATCTGGGATTCAGAGAGGGCTGATTGTAAGTGGGGCAGAGCTGGGTAGAGGCTGGTGGAAAAAAAAGAGGCACTGACTCTGAGCAGGGTTGTTTTATTGAGGATACTCACAACCCAGGAACATTCCTGGAATGGATCGGCCCTTTTCTCCCTCCTTAGAGAGAGGGACCGAGAGCCCTCCAGTCTGCATCCCTTGGCCAAGAAATCCTTTCGTTCCCATATCTTGTGGTTGGATAACTAGACCTCACCTGCCTGCTCAGTGTCGATGCAGGACAGTGAGATCTTGAGTCCTTGATGAGGTCACGGGATCCTCATTATGAGATTGTACTTGACCATCCTGACTTGGTGCATGGTCAGTCCCATCTAAGACTGCTGTGATCTAGGACATAGAATCCAGACAATCAGAGCAGGATGGGATCTATTCTGTGAGTCTTGAGTATTATTTGTGAGCTTTGAGCTCCTGTGTGCACACCTGCTTCCCTTTCTTGGGTGGGTCTATGCTAGAAAAAGCTTAAAATTAAGGCCTGGGTCTCATCTGTTGTTTTATGTTCAAAGCTAGCACTCTGCCATTTGAGCCACAGCTCCACTTGCAAGGTTTTTGGGTATTTAATTGGAGATAAGAGTGCTCATGGACTTTGCTGCCAAGGGTGGCATCCAACTGCAGGCAACAGATCTCAGCCTCCTGAGGGGATAGTATGACAGGAATGGAAAAGCATCTTTGGCCGGGTGCCAGTGGCTAATGGCTGTCATCCTAAGGACTCAGGAGCTGAGATCTGAAGATCACAGTTCAAAGCAAGCTTGGGCAGGAAAGACCCTCAGACTCTTCTCTCCAACAAAGCACCAGAAAACCAGAAGTGGTGTTGTGGCTCAAGTAGTAGAGTGCTGGCCTTGAGCTGAGGAGCTCCAGAACAGCACCCAGGCCCAAAGTTCAAGCACCACAACCAACAAAAAGAAAGTACAATATCTTTGCCTGCAAAGGACTGTGGAGGTGTGTGTGTGTGGGGGGGGGTGGGATGGTAGGCATTAGTGCCATGCTCAGTCATTGGTTTAGATGGATTGTCCCAAACTCTTAGTCCACGGCAGCTGATTCTTCAACCCAGGTGAAGCTCTGGGTTGGACGTCAACCATCGGACCTCAGTCTCCTCACGGGAGAGTTGTGAGAAAAATAAGGAACTTATACAGAGGGATCTCCTGAGCAGGGCCAGCCACAAATGGCGCGGCTGTCAGATACGGATGTGAGCAATTCTGTGAGCATATGACAGGAAGTTACTCGGAAAGGGCTCAGATGGGGCCTGTTATTAATTGTGCAACACGTGTGGGATTATGAAACTAAACATGGCTGTCTTTCATTATTACTCTATCCCCATGAGGAAGGGGATCCTTCACTGTAATCAGTTGTGCAGCTGGAGAAAACGTGGCATGGAGAAGCTGGGTGAACTACTCATGACCCCCAGCTGACAGGAAGCTCAGCCTGACTTCTCTGCCATGCTCCTTAGGACAGTGGGTATTATTCAGTCCACTTCTTGTGGTGGGAAGTCCACTTCTTTTCATTCGTGGGGCTTGAATTCTGGGCCTGGATGCTGTCACCAAGCTCCTCAGGTCAAGGCTAGCGCTCTACCTCATGAGACACAATGTCTTTTCCATTTTTCTTGTGGTTCTTTGAGGATAAGAGTCTCACAGATGTTTCTGCCCTGGACACCCATGAACCATGATCTTCACATCTCAGCCTCCTGTGTAGTTAGGATTATAGGCCTGAGTCACCAGCAACTGGCTTAAGTGTAATTCTGGCCCTCTCTCCCTCTCCCTCTCCGTCTCTGTCTCTGTCTCTGTCTCTCTCTGTCTCTGTCTCTCTCTGTCTCTGTCTGTCTGTCTGTCTGTCTCTCTCTCTCTCTCTCTCTTCCCCTCCCTCTCTTTCTCTCTCTCTGGAACTGGAACTGTTTGAATGGGTGCTGGAAGAGGTGGCCTAGCATCCCCATGTGGCTGGAACCCAAGGTGGCCCTCTCATTCTGGATGTGGGCTGTGGATCAGGAGCTGTGTCACTAAAGTGTCTTTGGAAAAGGCTAGTCTGAGTTGGCCTTAGGGTGTGTGTGTGTGTGTGTGTGTGTGTGTGTGTGTGTGTGTGTGTGTGTTGTGTGTAAGTGTCGGGGATACCTACCCTCCTCTCTGCGGTGCCTCATCCTACCAGCAGGAAGTGCATCCAGTATCCTGACCCCAAGGAAGGTGGATGGGGGAGGGTACTTAAGGTCACATCCAGGGGGATGATCCGAATTCTGTCCTACAAATGAAGGCTGGACAGATAAAGGAGAGAAGGAGAGGTTTAGGGGAACATCAAGGGAAGCCCCTTAATTTTGGCTAAAAATACCAGCCAGATCAAAGACTGAATTCATCTTTCTTGGTAGTCAGATAAAATGTGTACACTGTTCATTTATTTTATTATGATTGTGTGAGTACTAGGGCTTGGATTCAGGGCCTGGGTGTTATCCCTGAGCTTCTTTTGTTCAAGGCTGAGGCTCTACCCCTTGAGCCACAGCACCACATCTGGCTTTTTTGTGTGTGGGTTGGGGGCGGGACAGGTGGTATATGGGAGATAATAATCTCATGGACTTTCCCGCCCGGGCTGACTCTGAGTCATGACCATCAGACCTCAGACTCCTGAATAGCCAGGATGATGAGTGGGAGCCTAGAGCTCCTGACCTCCACCATCCATGTGACCACAGGAGCAAGGGAAAGGACACTGTGTATGCAACTTTGTAGTTGGGCCCCATTTGCAGACTGAGCCCTGAGCACTGGTGAGGAAAGCAGGGATCCGAGCCCTGGGACTCCTGGGATAGCGACTGCTACGAGCAGCAGCCAGCTAGCTGGCTGTGGATTTGTGAGCCCACAAGACTTTCATTAGCCCAACTCAACACCCACTGGAGGTGTGCCTGACAGATTCGCACTCTTGTGATACCCGTTTGAGCGGCTGTTACCTGCCATGCCAGTTGCAATTTCTGGCCCTCCTTGCCCCAAACCCGTGGTCTGAGAAGTTGATTACCTGCTCAGATCCACACTGCACCCATGACAGATGCCATTCTGATGACCCAGCCGATGACCTCTGTTCCCCAAGGCTGGAAAATTCTCTGATAACGTGGCCTGCTCTGTAGCAAAGTCTTCCAAATGGGCTGCTCTCAAGACTTGTAGGACACCTAGACATTGGGAGAAACTCAGGGGCCCACTGGAAAATACTCTGGCTAGAGCCAAAGAGTGAGTTCCAAGCAGGCCAGGGGAGTTGGTCATGGGACTGGAACTCTGGGCCTGGGTATTGTCCCCTCAGCTCTTCAGCTTATCGCTTGAGCCACAGTGCCTCTTCCAGTTTGCTGGTGCTTCCTTGGAGATCAAAGTCTCACAGACTTTCCTGCCGGGGCTGGCTTTCAACCAAGCTCCTCAGATTTCAGCCTCCTGAGGAGCTAGGGGGACAGACGTGAGTCACCGGCGCCCAGCTGATCTGGCCATTCACCACAGTGAACTAGGAGCTCCTGACAGTTTTCTTTTCTTTTTTTTTTTCTATGTTATTACTGGCCTTGAACTCAGGGTCTGGTTCCAGTCACTTAAGTTTTTCCCTCAAGGTTGGCACTCTACCACTTGAGCAACAGTTCCATTTCTGGCTTTTGGTAGTTCACTGGCAAGAAAAGTCTCACTAACATACCTTTCCTGAGCTGGCTTTGGTCCATGATCTCTGATCCCAGTCTCCTGAGTAGCTAAAGGGAGGTCGCTAATGGTGGCATTGGGGTAGAAACTTTTCTTTTCTTTTCTTTTTTGGAGGGGGGGCTCTGGTCCTGGGGCCTGAACTCTGGGCCTGGGCACTGTCCCTCAGCTCTTCAGCTCAAGGCTAGCACTGTAACACTTGAGCCACATCGACACTTCTGGCTTTTTCCTTTTTGCTTTTGTGGTGCTGAAGAATCGAACCCAGAGCCTCATGGATGCAAGGCAAGTGCTCTACTACTGAGCCACCTTCCCAGCCCAGAAGCTTTACTTAAGCAAGGGTTCTTCCCTGCATTTGCCCTGACTCCTCAATGTAAAGGAGGCCCAATGGTCAGGAGCTGTGAAAAATAGACTTCCAGCCACAGGAAATGGCTGGGGTCCATGGTGAAAAGCCAAGCTAATCTTCCCCCTGGGCCCCATTCTGGGACTCCACCCTCTTCCAAACCTGTGACTCAAGTACAAACCTTGACCCAGCCTTGAATGCCCTGCCAGTCTTTTCTGAAGCCACAAAACCTACATTCCACCCACACCACCTGCTCTATACCACACCTCAGGACTTTTGCCTATTCTGTGCCTTCTGCCTGAGGCTCTCTGTCCTGTTCCACACCTTAGAATTCCTGTGGAATTTTGGCACTGATTATATCACCTCCTGGAGCAAGTCTTTCCTTCCTTTCTCTCTCTAGAGGTGGAACTTTTGCAGGCTTACTGGCAAATGCTCTATCTTGGTGTGTGTGTGTGTGTGTGTGTGTGTGTGTGTGTGTGTGTGTGTGTGTGTTTTCCAGTCCTAGGGTTTGAATTCATGCCGTGGACACTATCCCTGAGCTTTTCTGCTCAAGGGTAGGAGTCTACTACTTGAAACATAGCTCTACTTCTGGGTGTTTAATTGGAGAAAAGTTTTTCATATAGAATTTCCTACTTGTAATTATGATCCTCAGATCTCAGCCTCCTGAGTAGCTGAGATTACAAGGGTGAGCCACAAGTAGCTGCCCTCTATCTCTTACCTATAACCTCAGCCCTCTTGAGTCCCAGAAGAATATGTCTCACCAGGCTCACTTTTTTTTTTGCCAGTCTTGGGGCTTGAACTTAGGGTCTGGGCATGTTCCTTAGATTTTTTTCCTGAGGGCTAGCCATGATGCCACTTTTGCCTTTTTCCGTTTCTGTATTACTGAGGAATCGAACTCAGTGCTTCGTGCATGCTAGCTAAGCACTCTACCACTAAGCCACATTCGCAGCCCAAGGCTGACTTTTAACAGTAGTTATGAGGGTGAGATTTATTGGCTTATCCCTTCAGGCATAGAAATTGCTGACTATTTCATATCTTTGCCGAGATTTGGAACCAGTCTTTGACTCGGCAATGAGGAATGATGAATGAGTGAGAGCCACCAGGCCCTAGAGGTCTAGGGATAGAGAATATGGATCCAGAACCTTCCACCACTCCTACAGCCTAGGAACTCTGAGGGCTTGTCCCAGCTTGCTCAAGATGGGTGGGCTGAGCATGGGCAACCTGCTGAATGCCCATCATCCAGACAACATCCTTTCATACACAGAGACATGAAGTTACTGCTGCCTTTTTTATTCGGGGTGGGGGGGGGGGTGGGGAGGCAAGTCTGGGGTTGAACTGTGAGCCTATGCTCTGTCTCTGAGCTCCTTTTGCTAAAGGGTAACACTCTGCAACTTGAGACACAATCCCACTCATTTTTTTTCCTGTGATCTGTTAGAAATAAGAGTGTCACCGATTTTCCTGCCCTGGCTGAATTCAAATTGGCATTCTCTACATTCTCAGCCTCCTGAGGAGCTAGGATTACAGGCAGGAGCTGCTGACCTGGCTTTCTTTTCTTCTTGTTGTTATTTTTTTAATAGTGACAATCTAAAATATTCATGGTGTCATTCTAATTGTTTGCATTCGAAGTAACTACCCAGGCTTGGAGTTCGAATGCTAGGACTGCTACCTAAAAATGGAGGGAGATCCTGACAAACTCATTCCTACTCGTGTGAATGCTAATGGAATGCTATAAAAATAATAATTAAATTTGCAGTTAATTCATGATTCTATTTTAGAATGCCACACAAATATTATTGGATTTATTTTCCATTTTAGCACCATGGTATGATTCCTCTAATGGAAGGATATTAACTAATTTTTAATTAATGCTTTTATATGTATTCAACCATGATACTTCATTAAATGGTGCCATAATGTAATAACAAATAATTGGTAATAATATACATATATAAATTAATATCCTCACATTCCTTCTCATATATATATATATATATATATATATATATATGAGAAGGAATATATATGTGTGTGTGTGTGTGTGTGTGTGTGTGTGCGTATATATATATATATGTATATACACATACACATATACATATCTATCAATGTATATATTGGTAACTACTGTGGCTTGATCAAAAGTCCTCAGAATTTCCTGGCAGCTCAGTTTGCTGGAGGCTGGTGTGTTAAGACGGTGACTCCATGTATGGATTGGGCATAGCAGGCAGGGAGTTGAAATCCCAGCATGGCCAAAAATTTATTCATGGAGTAAGAAGCCAATTTTGACACATTTTTTTTTCCTTCTCTGAGAAAGTCCTAAGTCTCAGTATGATGTATAATCCGTATGCAAATATATTCTAGGTGATATGATGTAATAAATGAAGTGTTATATGTGTAATAATACCAAATAAATAAGGGTAATAAAGGTCATATGCAGTAAACCCATGTATGTAAATAGATACAATATATGAATATTATTTTTTCCAAGTGCTGAGACTTGAGTCCATGCCCTGGGAACTGGTCTGAATTTCTTGTCTTCAAGGATGGTGAGCTTCTCCTTCACCCACAATGTCACAGAGTTACCCAGGCCCTGAGTGTAAATCCCAGGCCTGCCAGAAAAATGGTGCATATTCCAAGCCAGGGCCTTATTATTATTATTTAATTCTTTTTTGACCCAGCACAGGGCTTTAACTTAGGTCTTGGCACCTCTGCCACAACCAACCCAGGGATCCTAGGACCCAAGTTCAAATCTCAGGGCTGGCAAAAATAAAAAACAAAAACAAGGAGAAGCATAAAACTGAGAAGTTCAAGAAAGGGATTTTACTTTTTTTTTCCTTTGGTATTGTGACCATCCTGGGTCTAAATGACAAGGCCCAGAAAGTGCACATGACCTTGCATTGCTGATATTTGGCAGGCTATTAGGGAAGCCGTAGCCAAAACCGGCAACTTGGGCCTGGAGTTCTAATCCAGGGTCTGTCACTAATGAATGGTGGGAGGTTCTAAGAAATACATTCTGATGATACATCCATACAAATGGATTGTTATAAAAGTAACAAATTAGTAGTGTATGATTTTCATATTATACACAATTATACTACATTGGCTAATTTTCAATTAATACTTTATTATGTATTCAATCATGATACTTAAAAAAGGAAGGAAAAATTTAGTTGCCAATAATTAGTAGTAATAACATATATGCAATTTCATAATATAGAAATTTCCCTTAGTTTATACATATACATCTATCTATCTATCTATCCATCTACCAATCTACACATTTATCTGTTTATACACTTGTTACTCCTGGGGCTCTGTGGTAGACTGCTCCCCAAGTACGTACAAAGCCCTGGGTTCGATTTCTGGCTACCACATGCACAGAAAAATCCGGAAGTTGTGCTGTTGCTCAAGCAGTTGAGCACTAGCTTTGAGCATAAAAGCTTCAGGACTGTGTCTAGACCCTTACTCAAGACCCAAGACTGGCACCAAAAAAGAAAAAAAAGAATGGTATGACCTCAACGATATAAGGATAGGACTGCAAATATCTCATCACAGAGCAAGCTGGGAGTCTGGTGCTGACAGTTGCCATCTAACCTGATTTAGCCAGAGGTAAACTGGTGCCAGCTAGCTTCACGGAACCAGATTCTGCTGGCTCACTCACCCTTATCATCCAAGATACTCCGGGGCTGAGATCTAACACTGGTGGTTTTAAAACCCAGCCCTGGCAGGAAGTCTGTGAAACTCTAAGCTGTGGCTCAAAGTGTAAGAGCTCTGGCCTTGAGCTAAAATCTTCGGACAGTAGCCCCAACCTTTGAGTGCAATCTTCGTGGCTAACTTCCCCCTAAAAAACCTCACCCCATTAAACCATTAGATGTGAACTTAGTGGAGTTTGTGATGTGTTTCTGAAAAAAAAGGTGATACTGATGAAAACACCCTAATTCTAATGAAAGCTTGTGGGATAGAGCTATGTGATTAGTCCTTCATGAGGTGTTATGTGCTGAGTCCTTCATGTGGTGCATTCTTTCATCTGGTCCTTGTAAGAGCTCCACATGTAAGATGATTGTGCATATGAGAAAGTTGAGGCTCAAATATGTCCCATGTCAGGGCCAAAATTTTGGATGTTCTGAACTCTAATGAGTTGTCTCCTGCAGACAATGGTCTTGGTTTATTTTTTCCGGTTGTAAATGTTGAACTCAGGGCCTAGGCACTGACCCTTCCCTATTGGTTTCATGGCTAGTGTCTTATCACATGGAGCCAACGACCCTTGGCATCTGTAGCTGAGGTCTGTCATCTTGCCTACTCAGGAAGCTGAGATCTAACAATCTGGGTTCAACATTATCCCAGACACAAAAGGTCCCATGAGACTATTATCTCCTATTTACCACTTAGAAACTTAAAGTGGAAGCTGGGAACCGGTGAGTTGCACCTCTCATCCTAGCTACTCAGGAGCCTGAGAGCTGAGGATCAGGGTCCAAAGCCAGCCTAGGCAGGAGATTCCTTGAGACGGTTATCTCCAATGAAACACCACAAAGCTGAAGGGGCATTGTAGCTCAAGTATCAGAGTTCTAGATTTGAGCTGAAGAGCTCAGAGACAGCACCCAGGCCCAGACTTCAACTCCTTCAACTTACAAGAAAATAAAGCAAGAAACCTGAAGTGGAGTGCTGGGAATGTGTCTTAGGGGTAGAGTGCCTTGCATATATGAAACCCTGGGTTTGAATCCTCAGTACCACATCCCTAGGGGGAAAAAAGCCTGAAGTGGCTCTGTGGCTCAAGTGGTAGAGTACTGTCCTAATACAGGAGAAACTCATGTAAAATACTCAGGTCCTGAGTTCAAGCTCCAGGACTGGTGCACACACACACACACAAACACACACACACACACACACACACACACACACACACACACACACACAACACACACACAACACACATGCACACACACGCACACACACACACACACACACACACAGATAAGGATACCAGAAATGAAACTGTGACACCAAATGGTAAAGCAAAGAGCTTCTGCTCTGAGTTCATGGTCAGCACCCTGGCCCTGTGCTCAACCTCAAAACCTAGCCACCCAGGGCCCAACTAGGAGAGGTCAAAGGTTTCAAAACCTGATGAGCTTCACCAGCCCTAGATGACTGGAAGCATTGTGATATTACACATGTACTTAGATTTACCAAGCTTCTGGAAACCAAGTGAGGCACCATTGCCAATGGTGAATCATTTCATTAGGTTCAGCTCCCCAGTTGTCTGCCAGAAGGACTCTTGAATTAATTGTAGCAGTTTGTTTCAACAATGGGACATAGTCTAACAAAGACAGGATAAGTACAAGGAACTTGGCCTGCCATGGAAGGTGACACAAATGAAGGCTTCCTGTCAAAACAGAGCACTGGGGAGAGAAAGAGCTTGGGGTACAAAGAGGCCTTTATCTCCTGGACTTCAGAGCCCACCCACATTCATCCTCACTAATTGCCCCTGGATGAATTGTTTGTTACACAGTTGTACAGGAGTGAGGCTTTTTGTCTGTCTGTTCCAACAATGAGGCAGACTTCCTCCAGCAGCCTGAGGTGTGGGGAAACACTCAGGCTATACTGGGAACACTGAGGGCAGCCCCGAACATGCACTGTCTTGAAAGCACTCTCTGTACTATGAAATCATTCTATTCAAAGCAAATTCCCGAACTGGGTGGCTTTCTTCAGAGAGACTCTGGATGTTCACCAATAGAAATGCATGCATGCATACATAGACATATGGAGTTACTGGTTCTATTTTTGTGCGGCAGGTCCTGAGGCTTGAACTGTTAGCCTAGACATTTTCCGTGAGCTCTTTTTGCTAAAGGAAGCATTTTATTGTGTCTTAAACTATGATTACCCTAGGCTTGGGTGCAGCTTTTACACCCACAGACGATCCGGGGATCCTAGGGTCTGAGTTCCACTCCCAAAACTGGCATAAAAACATCAAATCAACACAAATGGAGAAGGAAAAAAAACCAAGAAGTTTTACACAACCGTTTTACCTTTGTTTCCTTTGAACTTGACCATCCTGGGTCTCAATGACTCAGCTTGAAAATAGAACGTGACCTTGCCTGGCTGAATGCTGGTGGGCTGTCAGTGAAGCTCGAGCCCAACTCACAAACCTAGGCCCTGAGTTGGATCCTGGGAATGGCACCTACACACTGCTGAAGATCCTAGAAAACTCATTCCTATGTATAGGAACACTAATAGAATGTTTGAAATGTACTAATTGAATTACTACTTAGCTAGTCATTCTAATATAAGATTGTATGCAATAATACAGGTCATTGATTAATTTAATAATTTATTAAGTCTTCTACTGTGATTAATTAATGGAGGCATAATTTTAGACCAAATAATTGGTAGTAATAGAATATATGAAAATAAGATATAGACATCACTCTTTATATAGAGTTATACACTAGAATCTACATAAATGTTTATCTGTCTCTGTATACATTTATATATGCATATACACATGTTAATACACACACACTGCAATCTACACATGTATGTGTTTATATATTGGCCACTCTTAGGGCTTGATCTCTAGTCCTCAAATTTGCCGATAACTTCACTGCCAAAAACTTAATCCTTGTGGAAGAAGCCAACTGTCCTATTTATTTTCCTTATCAGTGAAAGTCCTGGGTCTCAGGAATGATGCATAATACATATACAAATCTATGTCCTATGTAATAGGATGTAAAAAATATTATATGTGTAATCATACTCACTAAAATACATAATACATAAATATAACACAAAATAAAATGAATAAATACACTAATTGAAATATGCAGTAAACATGTGTATGTAAATATAAATCATGTATTTAAAATGTATACAAGTGGTAGGACTTGAAGTCAGGCCCTGGGAGCAGGCCTGACTTTCTTGTCTTCCAGCACGGTGAGCTTCCCCTTACCCCACTATGCTGCAGATTTACCCAACCCTGAGTTCAAAACCCAGGTCTGGCAGAAAAAAAAAATGGCATGAATTCCAAACCAAGGAGCCTCAAAATTTTAAAAATATTTTAAATGTATGTATGTATTTTTGTATGTATTTTTATTTTGTCAAAGACAGGGCTTGAACTCAGGTCGTGTCAACTCTGCCTCAGCTTCAATCACTCTAGGCTAGGGTGCAGCCATTGGACCCACAGCCGAACCTGGATTCTGGGCCCAAAGGCTGACAGGAAAAAATAAAATAAAACAAAACAGGAAAAAAAAAACCCAGCAACTTGCAGATAGCTGCAGGTTTTACATTTGTTTTCTTTGCAAGGTGACCTTCCTGGGTTTGATTGACATGAAAAGTGCTGGTAACCTGGCATTGCTGAAGGCTGATGGGCTTCCAGGGAAGCCATTGGCCAACAGGACAAAATAGGCCCTGGGTTTGAAGCTCGGTCCTGACCTTTACCAATGGTGGGAGATCCTAAGCGTCTTGTTCCTATTCATAGGAATACCAATGGAAGTTTATGAATGTCAAGGTTGAATTAGTTGTTCCTGAATGATACTATTATAAAATTAGAGTGATTTTAGGAGGCTGATGGATATTACTGAATATTTTTGACACATTAAAAGAATACTTTTAATTACATGGACACAATAATTCCAGGACAGTGGTTGATTTAATTAATAATTCATTAAGGATGAAAACAATATTAATTACATGGAGGCATAATAAATACCCAAGAATTGGTAGGAATGTAGCATATATAACGGAATATTGTATAGACATTTCTGGCATTCTATAAAATCTATATTTATTTGTGTACTACCATCTGCATGTCAATCTGTTCTCATTTTCTCAACACCTGGAGCTCGATCTCAGGTGCTGGGAACTACTTGTCAGCTCAATATTCACCAGGCTGGAGTGCTGACAGTCACCCATTCATGCATTGAGCCTTGTAGCCTGTGAGTTCAGATGCCAGCACTCCCAAAAATTGAATCATGGAGTAAGAAGCCTATGGTGACACATGTTTTCCTTTGTTGTGAAAGTCCTGGGTATCAGGTATGAAGTTTCATACATAGGCAAATCTATAACTTTTGTAATAAATGTAATAAATATTCCATGTGTAACAACAGTCAATAAAATAAATGGTAAATAGATGAATAAAACAAAAATAAAATGAATAACTACACTAAGCACAATATGGAGTCAACATATGGGGCTCCATCTCAGGGCCTGGGAACTGCCTAGGAGCTGAATTGGCTAGAGGCTGCTGCGCTGAAAATTACCCATTCGTGAACTTCTAAGCCCTGAGTTTAGATTCCAGCACTGCCAAAAATGTATTCTTGGAGTGAGAAGCCGGACATGACACATTTTTTTTCTTCAAAAGTCCTCGGTGTTAGGTAGGATGTATAATTAGGATGCAAATCTATATGCTATGTAATAGGATGTCATAAATGTAATAAATGTCATAGGTGGAATAATTGTCACTACCATAAATGATGAAGGGTTGAATTAGTGAATCATTCTAGATAAAATGAGACACAATAATTATAGGATGTGTATTAAGTTTTATTAATATTTTATAAAGCAATAACAGAATAAAAATTGCATGGAGTCATAATTAAATACCTAATAATTGGTAGTGACACATGATGTATATTTAATTATATATAGACATCTGTCTTATTCTATAAAGTATGTAAATATATGTATGTATATATGTACATATATGATAAATAATAGCAGGATATTGAGTAATTTTAATTGATGGTTTATTAATTGTTCAACTGGGACACATCATTAAGTGGAGACATAATTTAATATCTAATAATTGGCAGTAATATCTATGTTAATAATATAGGGATGTCTCTTTTTGTGTACATAATATTTATATACAGCAATGTCTACCTACTTATACCTCATTCAGTCATGGGGTTCGATGGTTGAGTGCTTCCCTAGTAAGCAGGAAGCCCTGGGTTCAATTCCTCAGTGCCACATAAACAGAAAACCCAGAAGTTCTGCTGTCATTCAATCAATTGAGTGCTAGCGTGGAGCACAAACTCTTAAGGACAGTGTCTAAGCCCTTACTCAAAGCCCAAGACTGCTGCCAAAAAAAAGGTAGAATGTTCTAACTGCAACTATAAAAGGCCAGGACTTCAAATACCTCATCACAGAGCAAGCTAGGAGTCTGGTGCTGACAGCTGCCACTTAAAATGACAGCCAGATGTAAACTGCTGCAACCCAGCTCCAAGAAACCAGACACGTTTGGTTTACCCCCATCATCCTGGCTGCTTGGGGGCTTTAAAACCCAGCCCTGTCAGGAAGTCTGTGAGAATCCTGGAAATGTGGCTCGAAGAGGTAGATTTCTAGCTTTGAGCAAATGTTATTAGGACAGTATCCCTATGCATTGAGTACAACTCCCATGTTTAACCCCCCAAAAAACCACCCCAATAAACCATTAGATGTGAACTTGTGTGGCTTATGAAATGTTCCTCAAAGAATGGTGATACTGATGCAAGCACCCTAATTCTAATGACAGCTTGTGGAATAGAGTTATGTGCTGAGTCCTTCACAGGGTTCAGTGTGCTGAGTCTATCACATGATGCTGTGGGCTGAGTCCTTCAAAGAGTGACATGTGCTGTGTCCTTCATAGGGTGCAGTCTTTCATCTGGTCCTTATAAGAGCTCCACAACTGAGATGATTATGCAGACATGAATATTGTGGCCCAGATATGTCCCTTGGCAGGGACAAAATTATGTATTACTAAAGTGTCGGTGAGTTGTCTCCTGCAGACAATTGTTTTGTTTTTCCTCAGTCATGAATCTTGAACTCAGGGCCGAGGTGCTGACCCTTACCTCTTATGCTCATGGCCAGCACTCTACCATGTGGAGCCAAGGACCCCCTTGCAACAGAGTGCCACGACCTAGGGGTCTATAGCTGAGGTCTATCATCCTGCCTTCTCAGGAAGCTGAGATCTGAGGACCTGGGTTCCAAACTATTCTGGATACAAAAGGTCCCATGATACTATTATCTCCAATTCACCACTAAGAAACCTGAAGTGGAAGCTGGGTGCTTGTGGCTCATGCCTGTCATCCTAGCTACTCAGGAGGATGAGAGCTGAAGATCATGGGCAGGAAAGTCCTTGAGACATTTAGCTCCAATGAACCACCAGAAAACCTGAAGTGGCCCTGTACCTCAAGTGGTAGGGCACACGACTTCAGCTGAAGAACCCAGGCCTAGACTTCAACTCCTACAACTGACAAAAACAACAACAAAAAGACATAAACAAACTAACAAACCTGAAGTAGAGGGCTGGAAATGTGCCTTAGGAGTAGAGTTCTTTGCATATATGAAACCCTGGTCTTGATTTCTCAGTACCACATTACCAGAAAAAAGCTTGAAGCGCCTCTGTGGCTCAAGTGGGAGAGGGCTATCCTTGTGCAAGAGAAACTAGGTACAGTGCTCAAGTCCTGAGTTCAAGCTTCAGGACTAGTGTATGCACGCGCGCGCGCACACACACACACACACACACACACACACACACACACAACACACACACACACACAGAGAAAGGAGAAGTGAAGCTGTGACACAAAATGATAAAGCACTAGTCTTCTGCTCTGATCTCATGGACAGCATCCATGCCCTGTGTTCACAATCAAACCTAGCCACCTAGGGCCCAACTAGGAGAGGTCAAAGTTTTCAAAACCTCATGAGCTTCACCAGCCCCATATGACAGGAAGTATTGTGATATCTGACATGTGCTTGGATTTCCCAAGCTTCAGGAATCCTAGGAGAGGCATCAAAGGCCCATCCTCATCTGCAATGAAACATTTCATTAGGTTAAGTGCCCTAGTTGAGTTCCTGAGTGATTCCTGAATTACATTTAGCACTGTATATGAACACCAGAACATAGCCTCACAAAAGCAGAATAAGTGCAGGGAACTTGGCCTGCCATGGAAGGTGGCACAAATAAAGGATTCCTGTCAAAACAGAGCACTGGGGAGAGAGAGAGCTTGGGGTACAAAGAGGCCTTTTTCTCCTGACCTTCAGAGCTTGCTCAGACTCATCCTCACTAATTGACCCAGATGGAGTTGTTTGTTATATAGCTCTACAGGAGTGAGGCCGTTAGTGTGCCTGTTTAGACAATATGAAAGACTTCTTCCAGCAGGCCTGAGGAGCAGAGAAACCCTCAGGCTACACTGGGAACAGTGAGGGGAGCCCCAGAACAAACATTGTCATGAAAGCCATCTCTGTGCTATGAAATCATTGTATTGAGAACAAATTTCCTAGCTTGATGCCATTCATAATAGCTACTCTGGAGATTCACATATAGGAATGCATCCATACATACACAAAGACATGGAGGTACAGGCTCTTTTGGTGGGAAAGTCTTGAGGTTGAACTATGAGCCTAGAGGTTGTCCCTGAGCTCATTTTGCTCCAGAGTAGCTCATTACCCTTGAATCATAGTCCCACTTCTGGGGTTTTTTTTTGTGATCTCTAAGAAATAAGCATGTTAAGGACTTTCCTACCTGGGCTAGATTCAAACTGAGAATCTCTACATCTCATCCATCTGAGGAGCTGGGATTATAATCAGCAGACACTGGCACCTGCCTTTCTTTTCTTCATTTTTTAATCTGGACAATCTGACTTCTTCACCGGGTCATTCCCATGGTTTGAATTTATAAGCAAACTACCCAATGTTCTTTATAGCTGCTTTCTCTGAGAAGGATTTTCTTTCCTCATCTTCCCCTCTGGTCACAGGTTAGAAGCTAAAAGTGAGAAATGAGTGTCATAGGATTTGGAAGCTAAGGTCCACAGTTCATGTCAGCTCTGTCACTTGGCTTTGAGTTGCAGTAAATTTACTGTCTCCGGATGAGAGGACCAAAGGCTGGAGTGATCCACACACTGTCTTCATTGGTCCTATTGCCTATAAAATGGTCTAATAGTTATGAATGTTATGTGTCTCCAAACTTAAGTATCTAGAACACACTAGAAGCATCTTCATGTTTCTGATTTTTTCTAGTACCCCCCGAGATTTAGAATAATATTTTGTGCTGAGCAACTCCTCGATGAATCCCTGAGGAAAGCCACTTGAATCCTCCTCAGGAGATCGTCATCAAAAGCCAACCCAAGCAGAAAAGTCTGTGAGGCTCTTATCTCAAATACACCACCAGAAAACCAGAAGTGGAGCATTGGCTCAGAGTGTAGAGCTCCAGTTTTGAGAGAGCCGAGCAGGAGATACAGGACAGACCAGGAAAGCCTGGGTGTCCCTTATATACAATTAATAACCAGATGGCTGGACATGGAGCTGTGGTGGTGGTGGAGCCTCAGCCTTGAGCAAAACATCTGAGGAACACATAGGGCCCTGACTTTAGGCACTGGGTTGGCCACAAAAATTCAAAAAGTGAAGGTCATGTTATGTATCAGTGCTCTACTAACTTATGTGTGTATATTACCTCCCAGAGTGCAAACAGACCATAAGCAATGCCTCTGCTTTTATTTACTGATTTATTTTTCAGATATGCTTGTTGCACATACCACATCATTCTCTTCATTTCAGGCCCATTGCTTTTCTCTTCTAGGGTTCCAGGTCTGTGTCCTTATATGATGCGAACTTAAACGCTCAGCAGCCTTTATTTACATTTTATTATGAGACCAAGGCCAGTAGAGTCACAAATCAGGTAGGGGAAGAGAAGGTTCGGTTTCGTGGAAATAACCAGTATTCAGAAAATTAAACTTGGAAATGTAAGTTGGTAGCATAATTATGTAAAAACTATCACTAAGAAAAAGGTGAGGGGGCTGGGAATGTGGATTAATGAGAGAGTGCTTGCCTAGCATGCAAGAAGCCCTTGGTTTGATTCCTTGGTAGCACATACACAGAAAAAGCCAGAATTCACGCTGTGACTCAAGTAGCAGAGTGGTAGAGACAATACCCCGGCCTTGAGTTCAACCCAAGAACTGGCAAAGAGATAGTTAGGTGGGTAGGTATGTAGGTGGATGGAATAGATAGATAGATAGATAGATAGATAGATAGATAGATAGATAGATAGATAGATAGATAGATAGATAGATAGATAGATGGATGGATGGATGGATGGATGGATGGATGGATGGATGGATGGATGGATGGATGGATGGATGGATGGATGGATGGATGGATGGATGGATGGATAGATAGATAGATAGATAGATAGATAGATAGATAGATAGATAGATAGATAGATAGATAGATAGATAGATAGATAGATAGATAGATAGATAGATAGATAGATAGTTGACAGATTAATATGGTCTTGGACGTCAGGAGGAAAGAAGGGAACAATTCCCAGTCATGAGGCCTTCTGCAATGTGCCAGGACACCAGCATCGCCTTCACACAACCACATAGCAGGAAGAGTGTCTCTGTCCCACTTCTCAAGCAGCCGAAGTCACCAAAGCCAAGAAGGCAGAGCAAGGTTGTAACCCAAGTGCTCAGACACAGTAGAGAAAGGACCGTGCATCTCCTTCGACTGGGGATTTGCATTAATTATGTGGAGAAGGAAGGAAGGAAAATGGACTGGCAGAAGTAGAAGGGCCTTCAAATCTGACAGATGGAGAGTCAAAAACCCACTCCCTAAGATCAGAGACCAGTGTTTTTCTATACTTTTTCTATTGTGAAAATACTGTACAGAGGGGTTACAATTACATGGGCCAGATAATGAATATATTTCTTATCAAGGATTGTAGCCTCCTCCTTTCTTTTCCCTTCCCATCCCATCCTCCCCCGCCCCCCAACTCTCCTCTTGCCCCCCTACCTAAGTTGTAAAGTTCATTTTCGACATAATGACTTGTACGTCTCATTGTTGCAAAGTATCCACCTGTATTCGTATTTAAACGATTTGTTTTTCCCTTCCCCTCCACAAATTATAATAACATCAAATACAGTGAAAGCAGTGGTTATACGGTGAGCGAGGGACATACAAAGCAACAAAGAAATACTCCCCTCCCATTAAACTGGCTCTCTATTTTTTTTTAATCTTTTTGCATTGTGAGAATACAGTACAGAGGAGTTACAATTACATGGGCAAGATAATGAGTACCTTTCTTATCAAGCATTGTTGCCTCCTCTTTGTTTCCCCTTCCTATCCCTTCCCATACTCCCCCTTGCCCCTACCCAATCCTACCCCCACACCCCACCAAAGATGTAAAATTCATTTTTCGACATAACGACTTGTACATCTCATTATTGGAATGGGTCCACCTGTATCCCTAGTTAAATGATTTGTTTTTGCCCTTCTCCTACACAAATTATACCTACATCAAATACAGTGAAAGCATGGCTTATACCGTGGAGGTGGAACATACAAAGCAACATAGAAATCATCTTATAAATATGTTAGAAACAAATGCGTGAAAAGAAAATAAAAGAAAAAAAATTTTTGAATACTTATCTTGGGGTTCATTCCCCCAACATCAAATTATCTGACCTTTACTGCTTTACTGGGACATATACTACTTATTGCAAATAAGGGAAACCATGGAACCTATGTTTCTTTGGGCCTGGCTTACTTCACTTAATATAATTTTTTCCAAGTCTATTGTTAACAAAGATAGCCTGAGGTTCCCTTCACCTGAAGGAGGAAGGTTAATTAGTCATTGTTTAAAGAGGCTGAGAAAAGCCTGACTGTGGTGTAACTCTAACAAATGTTTCAGGTTTCCCCTCATTGCTGGCGTTCCTGGAATGAATGAAGTGGTTTTGTAGCACAACTCCCTGTTAAGTGTGTACATTCTGCCTCCTAATCCTGCAGGCCTGGGTCTCTTCTCCTAGTCTGGATTTTGAAACTGTTTCCTGTCCTTCAAATACAGTGTTACACTGGAGTTCTTCCTGCTAATAGGGCTAGGACTCAGATCCTGAGAACTTCATTTGAACCCAGGATTGGTACATAATGTTTCATTCCTGCTTCTATAGCTTAAGAAGTCTAAGAACATTTAGAGTGCAAATAACATATCACCAAGGGAAACCCAGGAAGCTCTTGAACATCTGACTTTTCAGAAGTGGAAGTCAGAGTCCCATAGACTTTCTGTCCGTGGTTGGTTTCATCCTGTGACCCTCAGACCTCAGTCTCCTGAGCTAGGGTGACAGGCATGAGCTACTGGTGCTCTGCTAGGTTCCAAACTGTAATGTCATTGACAATACAAGTCAACTACTCATCACAATGGGCTTGGGGAGTATATTAACCCTTTCAACATTGGATCTTTCAGAACCCTGTAGGACACAAGGTTATAATGCTAGAGTCTGAGAGGCTGGGCATTTTGATCTGCTACACTTTAACCTTGAGCTCTGACTCCAACTCTGGTGTACATCAGCATTCATTTTCCAGAGAATATTCTCCTATTTAGAAAATAGAAAAAAAGTACTTTAACCCTCTTTTTTTTCCAGTTGTGTGTCTTGAACTCAAACCTGGGCACTGTCCCTGAGCCCTTCATCTCAAGGCGAACACTCTACCACTTGAGCCACAACACCACATAGGTCTTTTGGTGGTTCATTGAAGGTAAGAGTCTAACAGGCTTTCCTTGACTAGGCTGTCTTTGAACTGTAGTCTTCAGATCTCAGCCTCCTGAGAAGCTAGTGTTCCAGTTGTGAGCCACTGGCATCTGGCTTATTGTTTTTGACAGTTATGGGGCTTTATCTTATGGCCTAGGTACTGTATCTAGCTTCGCTTTCTCAAGGCTAGAGCTCTACCACTTTAGCCACTCCATAGCTTCTGGCTTTTTCTTTGTATGTGGCACTGAGGATTCAATCCTGACATTCATACATGCTGAGCAAGTTCTCTACCACTAAGCCACATTTCTAACCCCTCCCTTACAATTTTATCCCTCAGCTTGCCTGTCTTCAAGAAAAGGCTTCTGAGTATAAATCATTTAAAGAAATCCCTATAGGAAAGTGTCCAAATATACAGAAGACACAGCTTATATTTGGGAGGGACTCTAAACATGTGAAGACTGTGGTAAATGCTTCCATTTAATTATGTATCATGTTTCAACACTTAAAAAGTATTAATAAAAAATGAGTCAATGTCCTATATTATTCTGTATAATTTTATAATAGATGTGCAAAATGTATTAAATATTATGTGTACAATAATACTAAATTGGGGCTGGGAAAGTGGCTCAGTGGTAGAGCGCTTGCCTTGAATGCACAAGGTCCTGGGTTCGATTCCTCAGCACCACATAAGCAGAAAAAAAATCCAGAAGTGGTGCTGTGGCTCAAGTGGTAGAGTGCTAGTCTTGAGCTGAAGAGCTGAAGGACAGAGCCCATGTCCAGAGTTCAGGCCCACGACCAGACCCCCCCAAAAAAATAATAATTCTAAATACAATAGACAATAAATAAATGAGTCAAGTAAAAACTAAAATAAATGAATCAAGTAAAAACTAAAATAAATACAAATTCAATAATACAAATCATAATATGTTATAAACATACATACGTAAATATATCATATATTACACATATATAGAAATATTTTTCCATTGCAGGGCCTTCATTCAGACCCTGGTAACTCTAACTTGAATTACTTTTCCTCAAGGACAGTGAGTTTGCTTTCACCCAAGGTGCAAAAATGTTAACTGGATGATGAGATCAAATCCCAGCACTGACCGGAATTCTGGCCCCAGTTCCAAGACAGAGACTTATTTTTTTTTTAATGGAAGTAGTTATGTTTATTCAGTTCCATACTGAACATTAAAATAAAAGCAGTGTAGAATTTTGTACATCTATTCAGATGTCTTTCCCTTACCCCCGAACTGCTTCTCTGAGCACTACTTTTTTTCATTTTTTATTGTAAAAATGTTGTATAAAGAGGTTACAGTTAAATGAGCAAAGTAATGAGTATAGTTCCTTTTGAGCATTGTTGTCTCCTTTGTTTTCCACCTACCATCCGTTTCCTCCCATCTCCACATCTATTCCCCCTGCTGAACTCAGTGAGTTAATTTTTTATTGTTGGCTTTACACCAGGTTTGAACTCAAGAAGTGGCAACTCTGCACTTTCCCACACACTGCTACATGTTTACCAAGACCCTGAATTCAAATCCCAGGTTAGGAAACATAACTGGCAGAAATTCCCAACCAGGGATTTTTATTTCTTTTTTAATTTAATTAAATAATGAATTAATTTTTAATTTATTCTTTATTTTGCGAACAAGGGGCTTGAACTCAGTTAGTGGCAACTCTGCCTCAGTTTCAATCTCCCTAGGCTGGAGTGCAGCCTCTGGACCCATAGCCAATCCTGGGATCCTAGGCCCACAGGGCTTGCAGGAAGAAAAAAAGTAGTATAGAACAAAACGTGGTGAACTGCAGAAGGCTGGGGGTTTTACGTTGTATTCTTTGCAGTGACCATCCTGGGTCTGGATGACACAGTTACAAAGTGGACCTGACTTACCATTGCTGAAGTTGGAGGGCTATCAGGGAAGCCATAGGCCAACCTGTGAACATAGGCCCTGGGTTTAAATCCTGGTCCTACCAATGTCAGGAGATAACAAGAGACTTGTTCCTATGCATAGGAATACCAATTGAAAGAGTAGGTCATGCTTTGTTATAGTCTAAAATTGGATGCAATAATCCTAGGAAGCTGATTGATCCTAATTAATAGTTTATTAACCATGAAAAGAATAATATTCCTTCAATGGTCGTATAATACATGCCTAATAGTTGGTAGGAACGTAGTAGGTGTCATTCAATCATAGATAGATGGTTCTGGTGCTCTTTACCCATATATATTTATTTGTATACCACCCTCTGCATATCCATGTATCACTGTTTTGGCCAAAGCTGGGGCTGGATGTCAGCACCTGGGAACCACCCGACAGCTTCATTGGCTAGAGGCTGCCATGCTCACACTCATCCATTTATGAATTGGGCCTGCTAGGCACTGAATTCAGATCCCAGCACTCCCAAAAATTTAATCTTGGAATAAGAAGCCGAGTGTGACACATGTTTTCCTTTTCTAGGAGAGTTCTGGGTGTCAGGCATGATGGAGAACATATCTACAAATCTGGATGCTATGTGATAGGATGTAAACAATGTAATAAATGGTAGAGGTGTCATCAGATTCAATAAAATAAATGGTAAATAAATGAATAAAACAAGAAATAAAATGAATAACCACACCAAACACGATATGGACTGAATATCTGTATGGAAGTATAAATCCTATCTTTAAAATGGATATAAGGAGTATGTTTTCCAGGCCTGAGGCTTGAATTCTGGCCTAGGGAACAGGCCTGAATTTCTTGTCTTCAAGAATTGTCAGATTCCCTTCCCTCACAGTGCTGCATATTTACCTAGACCTTGGTTCAAATCCCAGGCCTGGCAGAAAAAATTGCATGAATTCTGAACCAGGGAGCTAAATTTTTTTTTAATTGTGGCTATTGGGGAAGCCATAGTCCCGCACGGCAACATAGCCCTACAGTTTGAATCCCAGTCATGTCACTTCTGGATAGTGGGGGATCCTAAGAGACTCGTTCCCGTCCACAGGAATAACTATGGAATGTTATCAATGTCACGGTTGAATAAGTTGCTCATGAATGATACTCATATAAAATTAGACATCATGATATCAGTTGGCTGATTTTATTTAATTATCTTATGAAATATTAAAAATACTAATTCTCACAGGAATGCAATAATTTCAGGACACTAATTTACTTAATAGTTTATTAAGGATGAAAATAATAACATTAATTACATGGAGGCATAATAAATACCCAAGAATTGGTAGGAATATAGTCTCTATAACTGAATAATGTATAAACATCTCTGGCACTCTATAAACATATATATTTATTAGTGTACTGCAATCTGAATGTCAATCTGTTCATATTTTGTCAAACCCTGGGGCTCTATTTCAGGTCCTGGGAACTGCCTGTCAGCTCAATTTGTCCCAGGATGGCATGCTGACACTCACCCATTCATGAATTTAGCCCTATAGGCCATAAGTTCAAACAATGAATCGTGGAGTAAGAAGCTGATGTGACACATATTGTCCTTTCCTGTGAAAGTCCTTGGTGTCAGGTATAACTGTAATACATATGCAGACCTATATCCTATGAAATCAATGTAATCAATGTTCTATGTGCTATAATAATCAATAAAATAAACAGTCACTACATGAATGAAATAAAACATAAAATGAATACACTGAATGCAATATGGAGTCAACATACGTGTGTAAATATATATCATATATTTAAAATGTATATGAATAGGATGTTATCTACTGCTGGGGATTGTTTCAGATCTAAGGAGCACACATGAATTTCTTGACATCAAGGAAGCGAGCTTCCCCTACCCACACAGTGCAACAGAGTTACGCAGACCAAGAGTTCCAATCCCAGTTCTGGCAGAAAAAATTGGCACCTTTTTACTATGTGACGCCCAATTCTTAGGTGTTTCATTATGCCTACATTCAATGAATGTGATTGTTTAAATGCTTCATAAAGTATTGATTGAAATCAATCAGTATCCTATAATAAAATTGTGTATAATTTTATTCTAGAATAATTCAAGAACTGCCTATTCAGTCATAACATACATCACATTCCACTGGTATTCATATAGATAGAAATGAGATTCTATGGCTCTCCTGCCATTTGGTGGTGGCAGGACCAGGATTCCAACTGTGGGCTCCAGCTCCCACCACTTAAACCTGAGGATAGGGTACTCACTGGTATGTCCAAGAACAGCAAGATCAATGATTAGGCAGGCACCAGTGGCTTTCAGCAGTCCTCCTTGATATTTATAAAGCTGTGATAGGAGGATCATGGTATAATTCACCCTAGTCAGGAAAGTCCTTAAGACCCCTGTCCAACTTTAGTGCCAACAAAGCCAGAAGTAGAGCTGTGTGGCTCCAGTGGTAGAGGGCTAGCCTTGAGCAAAAGCAGCTCAATGAATGTGCCCAGATCCTGAGTTCAAGGTCCAGGACTGGCAACAAACAGATATATACAACAATCTGTGCAGCCATCCGTCTAAAGCAGTCACCCTCTTGTACCCAACTGAATTGGACCAAGTTCCCTGGGAAAAGAACTGGGGAAGGCGCTGTCAGCTTGACTCCGCCCATGCTGCTTGCATCACAGAATTCTGGCCACACCCCCATTCTTTCATGGATCTTTCTGATCAATGTGATACAAGAATCATAGCCATGCCCACATTCCATGCTGCCCACCACCAGGATTCCCTCAGTTGGTTGACACTACCACCAGCAGTTGAGGAAGGTAGAGGGGAGCAGGAGACTCGAGGAGACTTTGGATTAGAATAGGAAATTGATGTCCTAGTCAGTGAGTGGGAGAATAGAGGATTTCGCAGAGCCTGGGAATGTGGCCAGCCCATCTTTCCAGTGCTCAGATGTCTGAAACAAGACTCCATGAGAGAGCTGCGGACAAGAAACTACTGCCAGAACACCAGTGGAAGAATCCTCCCATCAGACCTGCAACAATCAAGAAAACAGAGAACATGAAAAAGGGAGGGATCCCCAAGACAAACACCACTGGGGAGCGTGATTCAATGGAGGGTCTGGCCAAAGGTGATCCTGATTGCGGGCCTCCCTTGCCTTTTGACACAGTCACAGCCACCAGGGTCCAGAGTGTCAATATTCCCGATACCCCCAAGGATCTGCAGAGGTGCTAGCGACACGTGATGCCCACCCTGGACTGCAGCAAAAGAAACCAGGCACTCTGTGCCAAGATTCCAACCACTGAAGCAGGAAAAGACAGACCTGTGGGATTGACTGGAAAAAGAGAGGGAGAAGATAGCTCCGGTTCACAAAGCACCAAAATCAGAGCTAGAGATCCACAAGCCACCCATACAGTTTGCTTTCAGCAGAAAGCGATTTACAATCTGCACCGGCCCAAGTCAAGCACGCTGCCAATGGCAGAGAAATGGAGCGAGAAGCTCTCGCCAGCTGCCTGCAGGTCTCAAAGTGGCGCATGGCAGAGTTGGAAATGGCGGCTTCTGTGGTCACTACTGAACAGAAGGAGATAGAAATGTTCTTCAAACAACTGAAAGATTTGACCTTTCAGCTCTAGGAAAAGACTAAAAGTTTCGACGACCTGAAGCAAGTGAACACAGAGTTGCAGGAGAAGCTGGAAGTGTTCTGGACAGAGAAGAGTAACAGGAAGAACATAATTTGCAAATTCCAACAAGTGCTGGCGAGACATGTGTACTGAAGGGACTATTGGACAACATGAGCTGGATGGTGACCTCCGCAAATCTGAAGAGAGAAACCATCACGGAGGATCTGAGCATTGAGAGGTCTGCATGGAAGGAGGAGGTTCAGTGGCTCACCGACCAGGTAAACCAACTGACAGAGGAGAAGCAGCGAAGGATGAGGCAGGTGCTGGACAAAGAGAATGAGCTGGGGGAACTGAGAAGGAAGCAGCAGAACCTTCTCAGGCCTAGCAGCAGTGGCTGGCCCAGGCCTACCACACGCAGGTGGAGTTGAAAAACCTGTAGGAACAACTTCACATCCAGGTCAAGGAAAACCAGAGGCTCTGTCTCCAGAATGCAGAGCAGCAGGAGCAACTATGGAGACTAGAGGAGAAGGTCAAGGATCTGCAGGAGATCCTGGAGATCCCATGTTTGCATGTGTGTGCAACCCATAGCAAGAGGAACAGCTGGCTCTTCTGTGGGATGCTCTCCACAGTGTGAACGGTGAGAAGGAGGAGCTCGCTAGCATCCTGGACTCAGATTAGCAGGTGAAGAAACATCTGTTGGAACATCTAGACTACCCAGAGGAGAAGATAGAGGAATGGAAAGAGGTGGCTGAGAGAGAGAGCCAAGTGGCTTGGGAGCTGCAGGAATGGCAGGAGCAGTCCCTGGACAACCTACCGGAGCTCAGAGCCACCTGTGAGCAGCACATTGCCTCCAATATGTGGCTGAATTCTGAGAAGGAGGCCCTGCAATAGCACCTGCAGAGGCAGACCCATCTGCTTTTGCAGTTGAAGCAAGTGCAGGGCCCAACCAACTGGGGGGAACAGATAGTGCCCCGAAAGTGGCAGGACACTCTCAAGTGCCTGGAAGTGACCAGACCACAAGAGGAGCACCTGCAGGCCCAACTGAGCCTCCTGGCTTTCCCTGGGGAGGGGAAGGTGTGAGCCCTGGAGAAGCAAAATGTGAGAAAGTGACTCCTCCCATCGTAACCATCACAGAGTTTGGAGACATGCCCCAGACCTAGAGTGACATGGCTCTGCAAGCACTCTCAAAGGCTGAGATCCACAGGCAGAAACTCCTGATGCAGTAGCAGCGACACTGGTGTAGGTGCCGTGCCCACCAGGCAGCTCAGTGCCAGACAGAGCTGGAGCCACAGGCGCCCTACCCTGTGAGCTTCCACCACAGCAAGGGTGGAGATAGGATGTGGCACACGTGGACATCTGAGAAGAAAATCTTCTTCGTTCATAACCTGCATGATGAGGTGGACATCCATAGTCCAGCGGATGAACTCCACCATACATGCAGATAGCTGTTGGCACACATTTGCATCATAGCAGAGTCCATCGTGGCGTGTAAAGAGCAGATGTTTGTCCTGGTTGAGCTGTGTCAGGAGAAAGCTAAGCACGTTTGCCAGCTCTCCTAGGAGAAGATGGAGAAGAAGAGAGAGCTGTGGGAGCTGCTGTTGCTCCTTCCAGGGGAAGGCATGGACAGCATGCTCCAGATGCCAGCACAGGCTGAGCCCCCCGACACCACCGCCACTTCAGATGTTTCAGGCTCTTAAATGGGCGAAAGGAGGGAGGAGCAGAAAGGTTTTGAAGAATTGCAATTTCAAGACAGTTTCGAAACTGCCAAAGGAGAGGTCAGGGTTCCTGACCACGTAGAGGACTCCGTCCCGTTGCTTTAGGAGCCCTTGTCTTCTTTGCTCCGTCATATTTTCACCTGAGGAGCGTCCCAGAAGAGCCCAGTGGGGAGGTAAAGGCACTGGGGATTAGATAGGAAGTGAATATTTGAGAGGAACACACCCCCTCCGACACACATACACCTGTCCTGTTCTCCCCCCAATCCAGCTGTTAACAGTTCTCACAGGGTGAT
The DNA here is from genome assembly GCF_019054845.1 of Dipodomys spectabilis. Lineage (NCBI taxonomy): Eukaryota > Metazoa > Chordata > Mammalia > Rodentia > Heteromyidae > Dipodomys > Dipodomys spectabilis. The sequence goes on along the minus strand of NW_024870808.1, from coordinate 541,394 downwards.
CACATTTCCCAGTTCTGCCAGCTCTGCTAGTCCATCTAGTTTCCTCATTCTCCCCAAGAATCCACAAAGTCACCTAGAAGCACCTAGGATGGAAGTAGGCAGGACATCCATGTATATAGCATTTAGGACCCTATCAAATTCCCCAACAATGCCCCCAGTCCAGGTCAGACACCCCTCTGGAGGCACCATGACCCCCTGCTTTGTTTTCTCTCCCAGCTCTGAGGAGCCACATGTCTCAGGACTCCTTCACCCAGCGTCCTGGCCTAGGGTTTTAGTGAATGGGGAGTCAAAGCTGGTTGCTCCCAAGGGGTAGGGTCTGACCCTGGAGAAAGGGCAAGGCAGTGTGGTTCTGCGTTATTAGAGCAATGTTCCCCTTGGGTGGGAGCTCTGGTTCTGACAAGGGAACACCCAAGTTCAAGCTTGTACATTTCCCAGATGAGGAACCAACTAACTCGGGAGAGACACTGATCTGAGTCTGTGTGTGTGTGTGTGTGTGAGAGAGAGAGAGAAAGAGAAAGAGAGAGAGAGAGAGAGAGAGAGAGAGAGAGAGAGAGAGAGAGAGAGAGAGAGAGAGATCACAGCCTGACTGTGCTCAGGTAAATGATCAGTTGGCAAATGGCAGGTGCTGCATGGATGAGTCTTCTGTCACCGGTTTAGATTTGTGTGTGTGTGTGTTGGGAGAGTAGGGAGATGAGAACAATGAAAATATATTTAAGTCACCATGTCTAAAAAGAGCAAAAGCGTTTTATTTCTGTGTATGTGTGTGTTTGTTGTTCTTTTTTATGAATACCCAGTACAAGCCCAGCCACAATTTGTTTTCTCCTTCAAAGTTTTATGGCTCCTTTGGGGAAGTTTTCAGTAGATTTCCTTTCCATTTCTTTCCACCTCCCTCTAGCCCTTTTCCATAGCCCACTGTAGCTGCTGGGCCTGTGTGGTTCTCCCATAGGTGGCCTGTGTGAACCGCAGACCAGACTGGACACCTGTCCTTCTGTCTTCAGCCAGAAGGCTCATGAGGTGAGTGTGACCACAGCCGCACTCTTCCAGTCAGACACTCTGCTCTCCTGTGTATAGCTGGAACTAATTCAAGGGTTGAGAATGTGTCTGCCAAACATAATTATGGAATGAGATGGAGGGGGTAGGGCAGGGGCTGTGCAGCTAGGAGGGTCTGGGAAGTGGCGAACGGTGTGATATGGCAGATGGTTCACCACGACAGAGGATGAGAGGGGAACCTTACCCAGGGCATTAATGTTGTCCGTGGACATTTGGGCGGGGGCTCCAGGCCCCCACTGGTGGTGTGGATTCCCTTCTGTGTCAGTGCACTCCTGAGCAGTCCTCCCTGGAGTCCTGTAGACTCAAATCTGTGTTCTGACTAGGCCATTTCCAGCTGGGCAGTGGTAGGCAAGTGCGTTCTTCCTGCTGGAGCCTACGCAGTATGAGGACATGGCAGTTAGCTAGGACTCTCTGAATGCCAGTTTCTGTAGCCTGCTGAAGGGCTGTCTGGAAGGAAAAGGGCCCACTGACTTTGGAACCCTTTAAGTTTGATTGGGAAAAGTGAAATGCCACTTTTTCCAGGGTTTTTTTCTTGAAGTTGGCAATTTCCACTAACACCTGGGATTATGGGTAAAATTAGACCGACCATTTCAGCTGCCAAACAATGATGTTCAAAGCAGCACAGGCAGAGTTCCCAAGCCAGATGCTCTCCTGCTATGAAGGTTGTGCCCTGACTGCCTTTCTCAAGCAGCTACTGATTAGCCTCTGGCCCTCTCTAGGTTGACCACCACAGTCAAGGACATCGTGGGGAGCAGAGATTGTGACCTCACCTTCCCCAGCCTGCCAGCTTTGAGCAGAGATGATTCCTTGCACCTGTACTGGACTCTGGGAGGTTCAGAGACCCGGGATGCCTCAAGGATCCTTTCTCTGCAACATGAAACTTGGGAACCGGATATGGTGGACCATCCTGTCTGGCCCCAGGGGCGGAAAGGAGGCCCCTTGAGCCAGGCGTTCAGCTCACGGCAAACTTGTTCACACCTGAGTGGGGAATTGAGTGCCACAAAGCTACTCAGCCGCTGGACAGAGATCTTTGGGAAGACAGGCATCCAAGAGGCCTCAGAATCCAGTGAGTACATCGTGGCTTACGTCCTCGGAGTCAAAAAGTTAAGTGCAGTAGCACCAGAAAGGCGGGAAGAGGGAGTAGGGAGAAATGTGGGAGAGCTACATGAGGCTTTGCCCCCACACAAGATGCTTGCCAGAATTGGATGGGACATTTTTGTAGTATTGTCGTAGAGAGATGCTCATTTATTTATCCAACAGAGTTACAGTGTGCGCCAGGCTCCAGGGGGTCATAGATGATGAAAATTTCCAGTGCTGGTTCCACAACACATGAAGAAAACTTGGTTTGAGCTGGCTGCTGGTGCTTCATGCCTGTCATCCTAGCTACTTAGGAGGCTGAGATGGGAGGATTGAGGCTTAAATTCTGGGAAGGAAAGCCTGTAAGACTCTTATCTCCAACTAACTGCCAAAAAGAAAATGCCAGAAGTGGATGTGTGGCTCAATCCGTAGTCTGTTGGCCTTGAGTAAAAAGACTCAGGGGCAGCAACCAGGCTCCGAGTTCAAGGCACAGGAGTCAGAGAAAGAAAGGAAAGAGTGAGAGAGGAGGGAAGGATGGTGGGAGAAAAAGAAGAAAGGAAGGAAGAAAGGAGTATACGAGCCTTGGTTTGGAGTCCTTGTATCAAGGGAGCCAACCATTCACAATCTCTGTGGGGACAGTTTCAGAGCCTAAAGCCAGTATGTAGGACAAAGCCACTGACCCCTCAGCAACTTCATGACATCCAAGAGCTTTGTGGTCACCGACTGCAGAGGGAAGCAGCCTCAGGTAGACCCTAGGGCTCAGAGTGTGTCTCTAGGTTTTGAACATCCCTAGCCCCAACAAGTTTATTTTCTGGTCCAAGAGCTAGGGAGGTTTTGGCGTGAGGGAGTGTCAAGCGGGGGGTAGGGCAAGGTACAAGCAGGAAGATGAAGAGGGAGGACAATCCCAGGTCAGGTGTGTCAGGACATTGGAGCCATGACCTTGCCTGAAACCTAGACCTTTATTGATAGAGCCTTCAACCCAGCCACATGGGTATTAAAAGTCCTGGCACCTTGGGTTCACCATTGACCACCCGGCTGTCATCTGCTGCAGGATGCTTGGGGACTGGGACTTTCCCAAGCTCAATTTGAAGATGACCTTGAGAAGCCTGAGGCCTGGGTGACTCCATCTTGAGTTAATGAGCATCTTCTGAGGTATGAGTTATGCAGCTGACCATGAACCCTACCTGGGAATGAACAGAAGAAGCAATTCCCAGGTGACTAGGAACATAAACAATCCTTGGTAAAACCACAGGCAGGCAGGTGCTGGAGGGCTTGGTGAACCAGCAGTCAGGCCACAGGTGGTGTTCGTTTAAGAAAGGAGCTCTGCAGTTTATCATGTATCCTCTTGAGACTCCCCTGTGGTGCAAGCCACAGTTTAAAGAACATCGGGACCCATGACCTAACCAACAACTTGTTTCTGGTCCTTTCCCACTTTGTAGTGCGCCAATCATACTATAGAGTTGTTTTATGATTTTTCCCGTGGTTTATAGTGATATGTTACAAGAAATTATGATGTATGCAAAACTCTGCCTTCCCTAAAAAAGTGTATAAAAAGTGTTGTAACCGTTGGCTTGGTGACGGTCTCTGGTAAGGATTCCTGAATTAGGCTTCACAACACCACCGGTGTTCATTCCTCCACCAGAGACAGAGGTAAGTGTGCCACTGGCACAGGACAGCCAGGGAATGAGGGCAGGAGTCGGGACCCGTGTATCCCCGAGACTTCCTCTAGGGGCCACTAGGACCCCTTAACTGCCATTCTCAGAGGCATAGGTGGGTCTCTTTTCTGGCTCAGCCTTTAGTCTAGATGGCAGATCTGGGATGCAGAGAGGGCCAACTGAAGGTGGGGAAGGGTTGGGTAGAGGCTGGTGGGAAAACAAGAGGCCCTGGGCTCTGAGCAGGGTTGTTTCTTTGAGGATACTCACAACCCAGGATCATTGCTGGGATGGATCAGCCCTTTTCTCCTTCCTGAGAGAGAGGGACCTAGAGCCCTCCAATCTGCGTCCATTGGCTGAGAAATCCTTTCATTCACACATCCTGTGGTTGGATAACTAGACCTCACATCACTGCCCAGTGTCCAAGCAGGACAATGAGAAATCCTGAGTCTTTGATAAGGTCAGGGGATCCTCAGTATGAGATTGTACTTGAATGTCCTAACTTGGTGCATGGTCTTTCCCATCTAAGACCGCCATGATATAGGACGTAGAATATAGAGAATCAGAGCAGGATGGGGTCTGTTCTAGGTGGCTTGAGTATTATGTGTGAGCTTTGAGCTCCCGTGTGCTCATCTGCTTCCTTTTCTTGGGTGGGTGTATGATAGAAAAAGCTTGAAACTAGGGACTGGGTCCTATCCCTTGTCTTTGATGCTCAAAGCTAGCACTCTACCATTTGAGCCACAGCTCCACTTCCAACTTTTTTGGGTGTTTAATTGGAGATAAAGAGTTCTCATGGACTTTGCTGCCAAGGGTGGCATCCAACTGTAGTCCTCAGATCTTAGTCTCCTGAGGAGATAGGATGAAAGCATGGAAAAGTATCTTTGGCTGGTGCCAGTAACTCATGGCTGTCATACGAGATACTCAGGAACTGAGATCTGAGGATCACAGTTTAAAGCCAGCCTTGGCAGGAAAGACCCTGTGACTCTTATCTCCATCAAACCGCCAGAAAACTGGAAGTGGTGCTGTGGCTTCCAATTTTCAGTGGTAGACTGCTAATGCTAACTGTCAGGAGACAGTGGTGATGCTGGAGCCTTGAAAAGTGTCTGTGAAGCAGGATTGGGAGGAGAGCATTTGGTAGTGATATCATTTCCAGGGCTCATGAACTAGAACCCCCAAGCATAAGGAATCAGAGTCACATTTTGTTTGTTCATCCCTATCCTGGAATTTGAACTGAGACCCTGGAACTGTCACTGACTTTTTGTTTTTGTTTTTGTTTTTGTTTTTTTTTTTGCTCAAGGCTAGTTCTCTACTACTGGAACTATAACTCCACTTCAAAATTTTGGTGTTTAATTGAATATAGATTCTCATTGAATTTCCTGTTTGGTCTGGCTTCAACTCTAATCCTCAGGAGGCTGGGAATGTGGCTCAGTGGTAGAGCGTTTGCCTTGAATGCATGAGGCTCTGGGTCGATTCCTCAGCACCACATAAGCAAAAAGAAAAAAAGCCGGAAGTGGCGCTGTGGCTCATGTGGTAGAATGCTAGCCTTGAGCTGAAGAGCTGAGGGACAGCACCCAGGACCAGAGTTCAGGCCCCACGACCAGACTCCCCCCGCCAAAAAGAAAATCTAATCCTCAGATATCAGCCTCCTGAGTAGGTGGGATTCCAGGTTTGAGGCACGTTAACTTGGCTAGAATCACATTTTAACTGTTCTCTATTCTATTTTTTTAGCTCCCTTACCGAAGATTAGATGGCTATATGTCTTTAGGTTCATTTCTTGGTTTTCAGTTCTATTCCATTGGTCCTGAGGTCTGTTCTTGTGCCAGTACGAAGCTGTTTTGATTACTATGGCTTTGTAGTAGAGTTTGAAATTTGGTATTGATATTCCTCCAGCACTGTTCTTTCTGTTGAGGAGCGTTTTTGCTATTAGGGATCTTTTATCGTTCCATATGAATTTTTGGATTGCCTCTTCTATTTCCTTGAAGAATGAGGTTGGAATATTGATAGGTATCGCATTGAATGTAGATGGACCCATTGCAGCAATTTGAGGTACAGTCGTTATGTGGAAAAACGAACTTTACAACTTTCGCCAGGTGTCGGGTGGGGGTGGGGGGGGTGGGGGTGCGGGATGGGAGATGGGAAGGAATGGGAAAAGGAAACAAAGGAGGAGGCAACAATGCTTGATTAGAAATGTCCTCATTACATTGCCCAAGTAATTGTAACCCCTCTGTACCCTATTTTCACAATAAAATTTTATAAAAAGTACTCTCTAGGTTTTTCTGATATGTGTGGCTACCATTTGAGCACATTGGCTGCAGTGGGTAACAAAACAATTAGAACAAAATCAATTGTTTCTCCTTGTAACTTGTAGCATACAATATCTATCTAATTTATTCCTGTCTTCACATCTTTTCTATTTCTTTCTTTTGTACCATTCCTTTCTTGCTTCGTGAGCTTCAGCATGTCAGTGCTGTTTACCTTTTGTGAAGCAAGTCAGGTCCATTCCCCTCATTGGGGTTTTACTTGCTGTTCTCACTCCCTGGAAAACCTGCTCCTGAATAATTGCATGGACGATGGCGTTGCTCTCAGATCAAATGTCTCCTCCTCAGGGATGTCTCCTCTCATCCCTACTGTGAAGTTATTCCCACCACATCACTAACCTCATGCCTGTGATTTACAGAAATTATCATAGTGATTTCTGTTTGTCTTCTCCAGTGTGAAAGCTGCATGGAGGCAGCTGCACTCACTTTTGTCTCTCCAAAGACAGCAGTAGTCCCTGGTCTTTTAGATCAAAGGAGAATTTTGTGGAATTGAAGCTGATTCAGCTCTGGTAATCTTAGAATCCAGTCAGGACAACTCATCAAGCTGTAGTCTGGTAGCTAGCTGTCATTTCCTCTCATTATTTTTGCCTCTCTGGGTAGCTGAGTCCACTATAGGACAAGATTAGTGCTTGACACCTATTTGTTGCCATGGGAAAGGTGGCTGTGATATCATAGAAGTTAATGGCCTGGGCTGGGAATTTGGCTTAGTGGTAGACTGGTTGCCTACCATGCATAAAACCCTAGGCTCAATGCTTAAGCAGCACACAAACAGAAAAAGACAAAAGGGTCACTGTGGTTCAAGTGGTAGAGAGCTAGCCTTGAGCAAAAAAAAAGCACAAGGACAGTGCCCACACACTGGGTTCAAGTCCCAAGTCCGGCAAAATAAAAGAAGTAATATATGGCTATTGTTTTTTGAAGCTGTGAGGGGGACCACCACCACCACCACCTCCACCCCCACCTGAGGCACACAAGACAGTGGGGTTTCCACACTTAGGAATCTTACTTACTCAGGACGCTGAAAATCTAACAATCAAGTTGAAGCCAGTCCAATAGCTCAGCAACCAAACCATCAAACATTCCCTGATATGATCAGACTCAGTGTAGGTGTTTTCATTCTTTCTCTATATCTTTCCTTCCTTTTTTATTTCTTTCTTTCCTTCTCCTCTCCTCTCCTTTCCTTCCTTCCTTCCTTTCTTTTCTTTCTTCCTTCCTTCCTTCCTCTTCTCTCCTCCTCTTCCATTTTCTCTTTCTTCCTTTCTTTTCTTTCTTTCTTTCTTTCTTTCTTTCTTTCTTCTTTCTTTCTTTCTTTCTTCTTCTTTCTTTCTTTCTTTCTTTCTTTCTTTCTTCTTTCTTTCTTTCTTTCTTTCTTTCTTTCTTTCTTTCTTTCTTCTTCCTTCTCTTCCTTCTTTCCTTCCTTCCTTCCTTCCTTCCTTCCTTCCTTCCTTTCTTTCTTTCCTCCTTCCTTCTTCCTTCCTTTCTTTCTTTCTCTTTCTTTCTTTCTTTCTTTCTTTCTTTCTTTCTTTCTTTCTTCTTTCTTTCTTTCTTTCTTTCTTTCTTTCTTTCATTCTTTCTTCTTTCTTCTTCTTCTTTCTTTCTTTCTCTTCTTTCTTTCTTTCTTTCTTTCTTTCTTTCTTTCTTTCTTTCTCTTTCTTTCTTTCTTTCTTTCTTTCTTCCTTCCTTCCTTCCTTTCATCCTTCCTTCCTTTCTTTCTTTCTTTCTTTCTTCTTTTTCTTTCTTTCTTCTTTCTTTCTTTCTTTCTTTCTTTCTTTCTTTCTTTCTTTCTTTCTTTCTTTCTTTCTTTCTTTCTTTCTTTCTTTCTTTCTTCTTTCTTTCTTTCCTTCTTTCTTTCTCTTCTTTTCTTTCTTTCTTTCTTTCTTTCTTTCTTTCATTTTGTTGGTCATGGGGCCTGAATTCTGAACTCTGGGCCTGGGCGCTATCCCTCAGCTCTTCAGCTGAAGGATATTGTTCTACAATTTGAGCCACAGCATCACTTCTGGTTTTTCCTGCTTATGTGGTGCTAAGAAATTGAACTCAGCACTTCATGCTTGCAAGACAATCACTCTACTCCTAAGCCACCTTACCAGCCCCTCATTTTATTTTAAAAAATAAAAAAATTCAAAACATGCTTGCTTTGATTTCTCATTCAATTTATTGAAACAAAGTATATGTTATATAAGCTGTTTTAAAAATGTTTTTCTTGTAAAAATATTGTACAGAAGGGTTACAGTTACATGAGTAAGGTAATGAGTACATTTCCTAATGGCATTGTCACCTCCTCCTTTCTTTTTCCCCTACCATTTCTTCCCTCCCCACCTCACCAACTCCTCCCCCGCCCCCCCAATGTTGTAAAGTTTGTTTACAAAATGCTGTCTTATACATCTCATTGTTACAATGGGTATTATCCTTATTTAAGTATTAAGTTATTTCATTTCCTTTCCTCAAATAAAAAATATACATACAAGATGAAGGTCACCAGAAACAAATACAGTGAAAACAGGTGTAATACTGTGTTGGAAGAACATACCAGAGAAATAAAAAAAAATCGCATAGTACATTATAAATACGTTAAAAACAATAGCAAGATAAAAAAAAACCTGTTCCTGTCTTGGGATACATTTCGCTTAACATCACCTTATATTGTCAAATGTATATAGCTTTTGACCCTTTCTGCATGTCCTAGACATATACTAGTTATTGTAAAAAAGGGAAACTCTAGGGCTTACGTTTTTGGGGGCCTGGCCTACTCCACTTAATATAATTTTTTCCAAGTCTTTCCATTTCCTAACAAGTGGGGGTGATGTAATTCTTTCTTACGGAGGCATAGAATTACATTGTGTATATTTTCTTGATCCAATCATCTACTGAGGGGCATCTGGGTTTGTTCTATATCTTAACTATGGTAAATAATTGTGCAATAAGCATGGTTGTGCTGGTAGCTTTAATATAGCCTTGTTTGTGATCATTTGGGTAAATGCCAAAAAGTGGAATTGCTGCGTCATAGGGAAGCTCTATGGAGTCTTTTAAAGATTACCCTTATTGCTTTCCAAGTGGTTGAACAAGTTTACACTCCCACCAACAATGCAGTAGGGTTCCCTTTTGAACACATTCCCTCCAGCATCTGTTATTATTAGATTTCTTGATTATAGCCATTCGAACTGGGGTGAGGTGGTATCTTAATGTTGTTTTGATTTGCATTTGTTTTACGGCTGGAAAAGTTGAACATTTATTCATGTGTCTGTTGGCCATTCATATTGCCTCTTCAGAGAAGTTTCTCTTTAAGTCTTTAGCCCACTTATTTATCTGGCAGCTGTTTCTTTGAGGATTTGTTTTTGGGGGATTCAATTTTTTGAATTCTAAATATATTTTAGATATGAAACCCTTGACCCTTTTATTGCTAGTGAAAATCTTCTCCAGTCTTTTGGCTTTCTATTGATCTTGCTAGCTATGTCCCTTTGTCATGAAGAAGCTCTGCAGTTTGATGCAATCCCATTTGTCCAAGCTTTGTTTAATTTGATGTGTTTCTGGGTCTTTATTAAGAAACTTTCGGCATGTCCCAAAGAGCCTTAGAGTTTCTCCGCTTCCTTTCTGTAATGTCTTCAGGGTATCTGCTATGACTCCAAGGTCCTTTGATCCATTTGGAGTTGATTCGGATGCAAGGTGTTATATAAGGATCTAGTTTTAGTTTTCTACAGATGTGAAACATGTATATGTTTTATAAGTCTTTGTCCATCTCTCTAGAACCCTCCACAAGTTTATATGTATTTGTAGTTGAGAAGGAAAATAAGATTTAAATCAGGACAGTAGGAGGCTATGGATTTAAGGTTCATTTGAGACCCTTTTGGAAGGAATGTTAACTTTTTCCATCTGATGTCCTACAGATGGTACAGGAATTGAGTAGACTATCATAGGATAGGAGGCTTGTACTGATTTCTTTTGACTTTCTCCTGGGTACAAGGAGGGTGAAGTAGTTATGGGCATGAATCTGTGGAGGCTTTGCAATTAATATCTATTGACTTTGTATTTCTAATTTCTGTTGCCACAGGCCAATGTGTGAAAGGATTTTTCCTTTCCTACTTTAGCTGTAACTAGTTATTTTTCATTTTTTTTAAATTTTATTTTATTGTAAAGATTCTATAGAAGAGCTACAGTTGCATGAATAAGGCAATGAGTACATTTCTGGTCAAGCATTGTTACCCCTTCCCTGTTTTTTTTTCTGCTATCCCTTACCACCCCCTCCTCCCATCCCCACCCGAAGTTGTAAAGTTAATTTCCCACATACTGTCTTATGGGTATCATTTTTGCAACAGGTCGTCCTGTGTCCTTGTTTCAGCATTTTGTTATTTCCCTTCCCCTCCCCAAATTAGAAAAATGTATATAAAAGAGGCAAAGTATCAAAGTCAAGTACAGTGACAAAAGTTGATATATCATAGTGGGAAGAATATACAAAGGAAACCAAAAACTTATATATTTAAAATAACAACAAATTAACCCCAAAATATAGTAACTTGTTTTTATAGAACATTAACCTAAAACTCCCTAGATATATTAAGTTTGGACTATTTCTTTTTTTTGCCACTCCTGTGATTTGAATACTGGGCACTCTACCACTTGAGCCTCATAGCAACACTTTGAGCTTTTTCTGAGTAGTATATTTTATATAGAATGTCATAACTTTCCAGCCTACGCAGGTTTCAAGTAATGATCCTTAGATCTCAGCCTTCTGAGTATCTATGAGTACAAGCATGAGCCACCACAACCTGGCTTGAATAATCCCATAGTTTTAACTACAGCTGTTTTCATATCCCCTACCAACCATGCTTTCTGATACCCTTTCTGAAGTTATCTCTAAATAGCTTATGAAGGAGTTTGAGCATTGCTTAATCATTTTTTCACTTTCATTAGTATATACTAGTTGTACATAGTGAGAGGTTTGATGGAGTTAATTCCATAAATGCATATGATGTACTTGCTCACATTCACCCTCCCTTGCCAGTGTGAAGCACCTGAATTCAAGGCCCAGAACCACTGTACACATACAGACATTCACTCACACACACACACACACACACACACACACACACACACACACACACACAAACACACACACACACATATACACAGCAAAGCAATTAGCAACGTTATACTGTGGATCAGGAACTGCAAGGAAACATGGGAAAATAGATTGTCTTTTCCCTGTTCCTCTGTCTTCCTCCATTCTCTGCTGTTCCTTAGACCAACTCAAGCCCCACACACCTCACTTCTTTCTACTGTGAACACCCTGTGTCTGGATTCTAGTATGTCATTCATAGGGAGCTGCCATTGCTTGGATAGCTGGTCCTCAAAGTAAGCAGAGGGTCTCAGGTCATTTTTTATTTTTCCATTTGGAGTGTGAATGCAGGCCCTGAGACCATAAGTAGCATCTTGAAGTGTATGGACAGCTGTGTTTAGCTACAAGACTCACCTCAGAAAAGGAGCAGAGGAAGTGGGATACAATGTACACAACCGGAACCAATGGACCTATAGGTGACTGAATGTCAATTTGCACATTACTGGAAGGGCACATCCATTTGAAAAGAGGTCTACAACAATTTCAGGGAGCAAATGGACAAGTCTGGCAGGAAGCCACTTATGTGTGTGTGTGTGTGTGATTGTGTATGTGTGTGTGTGTGTGTGTGTGTGTGTGTGTGTGTGTGTGTGTGTGTGTGCCTGAAGGGTGGTCTGGAGCCCAGGCATAGGCTGGGTGCTGCCAGACCTTATGCCTTTTTTGCTCCAGGCTAGTGCTATACCAGCTCAGCCACAGCTCCACTGCTGGCTTTTTTGGTAGTTGATTGGAAATTCTCATTTCCAATGAGAATTGATGGACTTTTATACCCAGGAGGCTTCAACTGTGATCTTCAGATCCTACCCTCCAGAGTAGCTAGTATTAAAAGAGTGAGGCACTGACACATGTCAGGAAGCCTCTTAAATAGCAGACCAATTCACAGGGAGACAGGAAATGCCTCAGTCCAAGAGATGGTGTTGAGTTTTCATGTTTTAAAAGAAAAATTGCACTCAATAGAAAAGTATGAAGTAATATTAAAGCAAAGAAGACAATAAACTTTCATAAATCTGGGTATGTGAAAGCCCATCTGACATGAGACTTTTATATAAGAATCAGAATAATATCTATGTGGCAACATTGAGACTCACCCATGTGGTCACATGTACTGGTTGAAGACCTGTTCTCAAACTGACATGCCTCCAGAAGTCTGAGATTCTGCTCTGTGGAAGATGTTTCCCAGTCACACTGGTAAGTCTCTTAGTTCTGGTTTTCACACTTCTCATCCTTCATTCTTAGTATTAACCAAGTATCTTTTCCAATGCTGCTCCAGAAGATGCTTTCAATGTCACTGTAAGGATTCATCTAATAAGAGAAATATGTTTGAAGAATTTTAATACTTATATTAATAATATCATTACTAATAAAAAGTAATATCCAAGAATGACTTTAAGATCAACAAAACATGATTTGGAGCTGCTATGTGGCTTAGATATTAAAGCTGATAAAAGACATGTATTCCTAGGCCATTATGAATCTGTAGTTATTGCAATCTCACAATAAAATGTTCTTAAGAAAGCAAAAATGTTGATAATATAAGCAACCCAATATTTTTTGAATAAGACAAATACAATGAGGACCTCCTTTGTACTAGTACACACTGGTTCTTGCTCTGAAAGAATCACCTATCTGTTCTGAGAGACAGTCAGGGTTAAAAAGGGACACATGCTTCCAGATGAGTGACCTGGCATTCAGTGCCTAAATCCATTCAGGCCAAAAGCCCTATAGCCAATATAGAACAACCTTCAGAACAGTCATCCTGTCTTTCAGGCTCAAGCCTGTAATCCTAGCTCATCAGTAGACTGATGTCTGAACATTGTGGTTCAAAGTCACCCTGGACAGCAAAGTCTGGGAGACTCTCATCTCCAGTTAACCACAAAAAAAGTGGTTAGTGGGAGAGATAAACTGAGAGCAAGGGAAGGGATGTAATTGTCCCCCCAAAATGTATTCTTTACCTGATGACAGTTTCATCCAACTTACATAAGGCCCTGGATTCAATTCCTCTGTACCACATAAGCAGAAAGAAACCTGGAAGTCACTCTGTGGCTCAAGTGATAGATCACTAGCTTTGAGCTGAAGAGATGAGGGACAGTGCCCAAGCCCAGAATTCAGGCCCATAACTGACAAAGAAAATATAGAAAAGAAAATAAAAAAGGAAGAGAGTTGCTGCCAGGCTCATCGGCCACCCCTGAAATCCTAGCTATTCATTAAGCTGAGGATCAGTGATTGAAGCCAACTTGGGCAGGAAAGCCTGTACGACTTTTACCTCCAATTATGTACAAGAAGGGTAAACAAAGCAGGAGGCTGTAATGCTTGATAAGAAATGTACTCATTATCTTGCCCTTGTAATTGTAACCCCTCTGTACAGTATGTGCACAAAAATAAAAATAAAAAAATAAAAAATAAATAAAAATAAATCTAGAAGTAGATTTGTGGCTCCAGTGGTAAAGCAGTAGCCTTAAAGGGAAAAAATAAACTTCAGGGATAGTGTCCATTTCCTGAGTGCAAGACCCAGAATGGCACAGAAGTTGTGATGCCTTTGTTACAGAAGATTATTGACTGAAACTCTGAACAGGGCATACTAAGTCTGGAATTTTTGTGCAAAAACTGTGCACAACCATCATAACTCTTTCACTATTCTATAGTTGCAGGCTGCATTATCTTCTCACCATGGAAGCGGCTCCGGTTTTCACTTTCTCTATGGTACCTGCTTCCTTGTCCTCAGCTCTTTACTCACTGACAGCAGCATTTTACCTGAGAACACAAGGAGGAGAATTGGCAAGACCTTGAAAGAATGGAAGTTGCTAGAAGTGGGTGAGATGCTGGAGATAACGCCCAGGAACAGCTAAGCATTTTGATGATGACTGGCCATAGTGAACCAGTCTTTATCAATATGCTGAGGGGCCTTGGACAAGAAGATGAGGCCTCAATGCCTACTGGGGTCATTCAGACTACACAGATATAAGCCAGCTAATCATCTTCTCACTTTCCTAGCATGGAGTTATGGGCCCTGCCTGGAAAGGTGTGGGACTTGTGTATGTGTGGACACTAGGGCTTGAACTTTGGGCCTGGACACTGCCCCTGAGCTTCTTTTGCTCAAGGATTGCACTATAGCTCTTATGTCACAGCACCACTTCCAGCTTTTTTTTTTTTTTGATCCTCACAAGTATTTACTTACAAGATAAACTTTAATTATTAGGTAATATGCTTTTAAAGATGATATAGTATACTACTATGCAAATGCAATAAATAAAAATGGGAAGCAAAAAGACACTCTAAGGACTATCTAGGAGGTTCTCTGAAAGCCATGAAATTATACCTAAAAAAGTGTTATTCGTGACTTAAACAGCAGTGCCAAATTTCTTGTACTGGATAAAAGAATGCAGTCAGTTATTTCTGTTTAAATATCTAATATTATTTTCTGTTCTTACTGTGTTTGTAATCCATGCTATTAATATTAATAGGAGTAGAGGACTCAAGCTGAGATGTTGAACCTGGAAAAGGTTTGAAAGGTTGAACGCCAACTCAATATTACATAGAAAGCTGAGATCTGTCCGTGGAAGGGTTAAAACACAACTCTGGAGAGGGTAAATCTATTGCCCCACATTCACACATGGAGCTTTAAAGTCCTTGAAGCCTGGGAGGTAAAAGAGCTGACACCTTAACCTAGGAGGCTAGATAAAGTAGACCACATGTCTGGACTTTCTCTGGGTTGCAGTATTCTTTCTCAAAACAACAAGGTAGCCAGTGTTTCTCACTCACCGTGTGGGTCTGATTATAGTATCGATGCTTCATTTTTTCATGTATCCATAGTAACCTTCCCAGTGTGAATTCAAATAAATATGATTGCTTGTGTGACCTGGGGCCCAGGTGCAAGTGAGCCTTGGGATCCCGTGTCCTTACTGATTTTGTTCTTTTTCTCTACACTTGTCTGTGTATTTTTAAATTTTCTTCAGCTTGGTATCCATTTGCACTGTCTTGGGTTGTGATTAGCAATAAATAAGACCATTCTTGAGTGTAAAACATAAAAGGCTTACAAATTTTCTTATCCCAGATAGCTTCAAACCACAATCCTCAAATCTAAGCCTTCTGAGTAGCTAGGATTACAAGCATGAGCCCCTAGCATCCAGCATGCATCTGAAGACTTGATGTCAGTGAGTTCTTTCTTGGGAATGTCTGCACATCTCAGTCCTCTTCAGCTCTGTTCCTTCCTGTTTCTCAAGCAGAGCCAAACAATTTCACTCCTTTGTGTTCAAAATCCTGGAGGTTAGTGAACTGATTTGCCTGCCATGTACTTCCTTTCCATAAATACATTAGTGGGTTTTTCTCCTTACCATAAATTTATTTTATTAAGTAAGTTAACTGGGATCCACACAGAGGTGACATGTCCTTTTCTGGATTGCAAACTGTACACCTAGGTTTTACTTTATCTATAAAGTTAACATTACTAGTCTTGTTTGAGGTTTCTTAGTTTTCCCATATTTATACCTTCTCATCACTCTTCCCCTTGCACAGAGGGAAGAACCATTTGCAATGTTGAAGAGTAAGTTTTTAGTCACTCTCTGAAAAGCTTAGTAAATGTATCCTGATTTCCAAGTACTGTGTAACTGGCCCTCAAAGTGTGGTCGTTAATCTCTCCTCAGCTTACACAAATGGCCATGTATATCTAAAAAAAGGCTATAGGAGATGAGTTCAAGAATTAGTTCCTGGTTATCAGTCAGGAATCCTTATTACCTGGTCACTGTGCATAAGTTTTTTTGTTTGTTTTGTTTGAATAGATCAAGCAGTGCGTACAATTAGTACCAGAATTAGACTTCTACATTTTTTTTAACTCAAGGCTTGCAGGCTCTCTTATTTGAACCACAGATCAACTTCTGCCCCACCCTCTTTTCCTTTGGTGGTAAATAGGACAGAAATGTACCACAGGAACCAAGGACACTACACAGTATTCTCAAATCTGAGGACTGTGGTTCATAGCCAGCCTGTGCAGGAAAATCTATGAGCCTCTTATCTCCAACTAATCAGCAAAAAGTCAGAAGTGGAGCTGTGGCTGAATTCGTACAGCAGCAACCTTGAGCATAAAAAAAGTTAAGAAAAAGCTAAGAAAATAAGGCTTAAAAAAGCTAAGTGTAAAACAGATGTAGCACTAAGACAACCACAAAACATATTTTTTAAACAGTGGAAGAGAGCACAGTCTATTAAAAATGATAAAATGACCAAGAAACTGCTGGCTCACACTTGTAATTCTAGGTCATCAAAACACTGATATTGAGGATCACCATTCCAAGCCAGCCTAGACAGGAAAAATCATTGTGTGTGTGTGTGTGTGTGTTTGTGTGTGTGTGTTTTTGTGTGTGTGTGTGTGTGTGTGTGTGTGTGTGTACGTGTGCGCGCGTGCCTTTCTGGGATAGGAACTACAATTTTTTGCTTGATCATTTCTGGTTTTTTGGAGGTTAATTTGAGATGAGTCTCATGATGTTGCCCATGTAATTGTAACTCCTCTATATGGTATTTTCATAATAAAAAATATGTGAAAAAAAGAGTCTCATGGACTTTCCTTGCCCCCTGACAGTGAATCACAATTAGCACAATTCAGGATGCTGAGGGAGTCTGTATACTTACTTCCTACTAACCACTAAAACCAAAAAGTGAACCAAAGTGAAACTGTGGCTAAAGTTTTAGAGCATGCTATCCTTCAGCAAGATTGGAGAGGCCCTCAAAACAAGCCAGAGAACCAACAAAATAAACAAATAAATATATGTGAAGAAGAAAAGAGCCAATTAGTTTTTAAAATATGTGGAGAGCTGCAGGAGCCGACCAAAGATGGCACGTTCGCATGGCACGGCCAAGCCAAAGATGACGCTGGCTTCCGCCTTCCGCCTTCCCGATGGCGAGTGCTCTCTGTGAAAAACAACTCCTTATATGGCTATGGCTTGGCTACTGGCTTGCTTCCGTGTTTGCGACCCTATTGGTATATGCCACGTGGCACCTCGGGATTGGCCATCCAGGAGGCTTATAACTGGAGTGCGGGTGCGGGGCGAAAGAGAAGCTAATAATCAAGGTTCCTGAATAAACTGCTTTGAGAAGAACCCCGGGTCGTGTCTTCCTTGCTGGTCAAGGTGGATGTGACAAGTGGTGGCCCGTACAGGGAACTAACTATATAAGGGATCCAGAACTCTTGGCAGTCAGGGTGGTGCACCGGTAAGTTCCCAGGTAAGTGGGAATCCGTGATTAAAGCGGGCATAAGATGGGGCTCTTCTCTGTAGATAAAGAGAGAGCGGAAACCCGGGAAAAAATAAAGGCCTAAAGTGAAAGTAAAAATATAAATATAAAAAATAAAAAAGGGAGTAAAAAAAGATAAAATTTTTATAACTGAGATGGGCGCCGTGACGTCTCATCCAATTTTTCTGGCCCTGAATGAGCTCCTACGCTCAAAAGGACTAAAGTTTAAGAAGGATGTTTTACAGAGTTTCCTTGAAGAATGCAACATTGTAGCTCCTTGGTTCATAGTGTCCGGGAGCCTTACAGTAGCTTCGTGGGAAAAATTAGGGAGGGATTTGGACTTTGCTTATGAACAGGGCACATTAAAGTCAGGAGTCCGCACCATTTGGAAACTGATAAAGGGCTGCCTGGAGGACCAGCGCTGCTGTGAGGTTATAGAAAATGGACAGTCAGCACTGGAGCAGTTACAGGAGGAGAGGCCAGAGAAGGCGATCAGTGAAAAGGGAGACAGTAGACAGGGCAAAAGGGGACAACTATACCCAGATCTGTCTGAGCTAAAATTGGAAAGAGAAAGTTCCAGTGAGTTAGAGGAGGAAGAAGTGAGAACACTTATTCAACAGATGAAAAGGAGTAGTATAAAAAAGGGAAAACATAAGCTAAGCCAACCTGTGCTTAATGAGGATGTGGAAAGAACTTTTGGTCAGGCCCCTTTAGATGACGTAAAAAGAACTTCCGGCCAAGTCCCCTTAGGTCCTCCTCCATATCAACATGGAGCCAATGGGCATACGTTTGCCCGGATACTTGGCGGACTGCCCGAGCAGAACTCACCTTCCCAGTTTTTCAAGACGGTAATCAACAGAGATTTTATGAGCCTCTAGAATTTAAAGCAATTAAGTCCGTGGCTGAATCTGTTCGGACATATGGGATTACAGCCTCTTTTACTGTAGCTCAAGTGGAGGCTATAAAGAGATACTGTATGACCCCCTCTGATTGGGCGAGCCTAGCACGGGCATGTTTGAGTCCAGGCCAATACTTGGATTGGAGGGCATTTATGCTGGAATTTTGTAATGAACAGGCAGCCATCAATCAAGCGAACAGACACCAGGCTTGGGATAGAGATATGCTCTTAGGACAAGGCCGCTTTGCTAATGTGTGTGGTTTCCCCTTTTGTGTTTTTGATCATTAACAACACCTCTGTATGCTCAGATGATGTGTGTGCTTGTACTAATAAAACCTGTTATTATGCTACCTGCTGGAGTTCTCAGTATCCGTTAGCTATAGTTACACGCATTCCGCGTTGGGTGCCTGTGCCAGTAGATGCTTCTCAAGCTGTAACCTTGTTTAGACATAAGAGAGATTTTGGTATCACTGTGGCCATTGTAACTGCTATAGCTGTAGCTGCTGTGGGTGCGATGGCTGCCGCTGTCGCCATGTCACATACTGTGCAGACGGCTCAGACTTTAAATAACCTGTCGGCTACTACAGCCACAGATCTGGATTTACAACAAGTGGCCATTGCACAATTAAAAGGAGGACTGATGCTGTTAAATCAAAGGATTGATCTTGTGCAGGAACAGGTTGATATCATGTGGCAGTTGGCTCAGCTGGGATGTATTCAAAAATATGAAGGGCTTTGTATTACTGCTATTCAGTACTATAACTGTACCCAGGCAGCAAATTTGTCTAAACAACTGTCAAGTTATCTTTTAGGCAACTGGACGGGAGAATTCGACCAATTGATGTTGCAGCTACTATCAGCCATTGTGGCGGTAAACTCCACCCAGATGGATGATGCCCTGTTACAAGATGTTTCCTCCTGGATTTTGACAGCTGTTAATCATTTGAAGGAGTGGGTGGAAATAAGCTCCCTTCTCGGTATCCTGACATTGGTGATCTTGCTGTGCCTGTGGTACATATGCCGGATTAGGAGCTCGCAGCACAGGAGTATGGCTATGGTGGTCCAGGCCTTCACTGCCATTGAGGCCAGACAGTCCCCCCGCGCATGGCTTGCCATGTTAAAGGAATAGCACAGGGTGTAAGACAAACGCACTGCACTTGGGCAAACGCACTGCACATGGGAATCACTTCCTGGCATGAGCCCAAGAAGAGCATGTTGGGTTGCAAGTGGGTTGATGCCCAAGGTCCCACCTCTGCAAAAAAGGCATCGGACGGGCCTGGTTGTCACTGGGGAAGGCGGCCCTCAGGCGAAGACCAGTGCAAGGTCCTCTCATTAATGTTTTACACAGAGGCCCAACCTCTACTCTTACCTGTCGCTTAATAAAACAAAAAGGGGGAGCTGTGGAGAGTTGCTGGAGCCGACCAAAGATGGCGCAGCCGCATGGCACGGCCAAGCCGAATATGGCGCTGGCTTCCGCCTTCCCGATGGCGAGTGCTCTCTGTGAAAAACAACTCCTTATATGGCTATGGCTTGGCTAATGGCTTGCTTCCGTGTTTGCGACCCTATTGGTATATGCCACGTGGCACCTCGGGATTGGCCATCCAGGAGGCTTATAACCGGAGTGTGGGTGCAGGGCAAAAGAAAAGCTAATAATCAAGGTTCCTGAATAAACTGCTTTGAGAAGAATCCCGGGTCGTGTCTTCCTTGCTGGTCGAGGTGGATGCACAAAAATATACAGTCATACCTTTAATCCATTCTGAAATCTAAAGATCACAGTTCGAAGACAGCCTTTGCAGGAAAGCCCAACTAAATTCTTTTTGAGTGTGCTAGACGTGGGTTTGAACTTGAGGGTTTTTGCTCAAGTTTAAAACTATTACTTCCTGTCTCATATGGTTAATTGGAGATGAGACTGATGGACTTGCCAGCTCAGGCTGGCTTCAAACTATCCAGAACCTTCATCATAAAAGGGTGTTGGATCTTGTCAAATGTTTTTCTGCAGCTATTGAGATAACCATGTGGTTATTATCCTTGCTCCTGTTATGTGATGAATTATATTAATAATTTGCATATATTGAAGCGTCTTTCCATCCTTGAATTGAATCCTGTTTGATCGTGATGTAAGATTTTTTGGATGAATTTTTGAAGTCGATTGGGCAAAATATCGTTGAGGATTTCTTCATCAATGTTCATCAAAGAAATGGGTCTATAGTTCTCTTTCTTTGATGAGTCCCTGCCTGGTTTTGGGATGAGGGTTATGATGGCTTCATAGAATGAATTTGGTAGTGAATTTTCTCTTTCAAATTTATTGAAGAGTTGGAGGAGTTGGAGCTCTGCTCTGAAGGCCTTGTAGAACTCCACTGTAAATCCATCTGGTCCTGGGCTTTTCTTAGATGGGAGGTCTCTTAGTACAGTTTCTATTTCAATGCTGGATATGGGCCTGTTAAGATGGTTTAACTCATCTTGACTTAGTTTCGGCATGTCAATATTTGCTAGGAAAAGGTCCATTTTGCCAGGTTCTCAAACTTATTAGCATAAAGTTTTGAGAAGTATTCCCTTATAATGTTTTGAATCTTGGTTGTTTCTGTGGTGATGTTTCCATTCTCATCTCTGATTTATTCATTTGGGTGTGTTCTCTTCTTTTTCTGATAAGATTTGCTAGTGGTCTCTTTATTTTGTTATTTTTTTCAGAGACCCAACTCTTTGTTTTGTGGATTCTTTCTATGGTTTTTTTGGATTCTAATTCATTTAATTCTGCTTTAATTTTAATTATTTCTTTCCGTCAACTGGATTGGGTTTATCTTGCTGATCTTTTTCAAGGAGGTTCAGATGTCATATTAAACTGTTAGTTTCAGAGCTCTCCAATTTGTTGATATAGGAACTCAGACTATAAACTTGCCCCTGAGTACTGTCTTTGCTGTGTCCCAGCAAAGCTGGTAATTTATGTGTTCATTTTTGTTGAATATCATGAACATTTGAATTTCCTTTCTAATCTCTTCCATGACCCACTGGTGATTCAGCAGTGTGTTGTTCAGCCTACATGTGTTACCAGACTTTCTTTGGTGGCTTTTGGTGTTGAGTTCTAATTTTATTCCCTTGTGGTCAGAGAGAATGCAAGGTATAACTTCAATGTTTATGAATTTGGACAAGTTTGCTTTGTAACCTAAAATGTGGTCTATTGTGGAAAATGTTCCATGTGCTGCTTAGAAAAACGTGTATTCTGATGCTGTTGGGTGAAATACTCGGTAGATGTCTGTTAAATGTAGTTGATCTCTGCAGTTGTTTAGGTCTGTGATTTCTCTGTTGAGTTTTTGCCGAGTTGATCTAGTGTGGAAAGTGGTGTGTTAAAGTCCTCAACAATTAATGTCTTTGGATCTATGTGAGATTTGAGGGAAAGTAGTGTTTCTTGGATAAATTTGGGTGCTATTTTGCTTGGCAAATTGATAATTAGAATTGTAATGTCCTCCCGAAGGAGAGATTCCTTAATTAGCATGTAGCAACCTTCTTTATCTCTTCTCACTAATTTTAATTTGAAGTCTATTTTATCTGATATTAGGATTGCAACTCCTGCCTCTTCATGAGGGCCCTTTGCTTGGTAGATTGTGTTCCAGCCTTTCATATTGAAAATGTGTTTGTTTTTATGGGCAAGATGTGACTCCTAAAGACAGCAGATAGTAGGATCTTGCTTTTTCATCCAACTAGACAGTCTATGTCACTTAATTGGAGAGTTAAGTCCGTTAAGATTGAGAGATAGTACTGAGAGGGTTTTGGGAGTTCCTGCCTTTTTATCCACCTTCTTTGGTGTTACAACAACTGGGTTCTTCCTATGATTCCTAGATTCACAGTTTGGATGCAGTTTCTTGGCCTTTATTGTGGTCTTGTTGGTTTTCTATGTGTAGGACATCTTTTAGAATCTTTTGTATGGCTGGTTTGGTGGAGATATATTGTTTCAATTTTTCTTTGCTATAAAAATCTTTGTTTTTATTGACCAAGTGGCAGATGTGTCATCCTGGCATCTTGAGAGCTCAGCTGCTGTTTCCCACCAACTTGATTTTGTACCACTTCAACTTGATTCTTTGTGTATATGCCTATGTGTGTATGTTTGTGTCTGTGTAAACTTGTTATCTGGCATTGTTATCAGGTTATTTCTTAAATTGTCTGAGATTCCTGAAGTGTGTTTAGTTTGGATTCGTAGTTCAGTGAAAGCCAGTCTACCTGCAGTCCAGATCCAGTCCATCTCTTCCAACCTGGAAGACAGGCCTCACTCCTGACTAGACCATCCTGACTACCTCCACCATGGTAAAAGTAGACTGGAGTCTTGTTAGTTTCCATCTCATGCAGCTGATTTCCTGGTGAAAAATTACTTTGGATTTGTAAAAGCTAAGGCTCTTTGTGTAACGTTGATTAAGTTAAGAATTTTTAGGGTTATCGGAAAGAAAGCAATACTATATCTGTGCTAAAATTCTCATCACATCCAATGAGGTTTGTCATTTCAGAATATGTGTTGGTCAATTCTTGATAAAAAACAGGTAAGCTCTACTTATTCTAGTTGATCTCCTTGTTGCTTTAATTGGAAATAATAAAGAGCTTTCATGGCAAAAATTGCAGTTCAAAGCCAGCCCTGGCTGAAAAATCACTAAGACTCTATCTCCCAGCTAACCTGCATAGATTCAGGCTGGAAGCATGGCTCAAGACTACCATCTCTAACCAGCAAACACTGCAAGTGGTACTGTAACTCAATGTGGTTGAGTGCTGACCTTGAGCAGAAGTGATCAGGGACAGTGCCCAGGCCTTGAGTTAAAACCTCCTTGAATAAAAACTAGGACAAGCCATCCCAGCAACGAGCACCTAGACTCAGCCAGTCTGGGAAACAAGGGACCATGGAGAGGAGTAAGAGATGATGTCACATCAGCAACTTTGTGCCTGCCCTTTCAAAATTAACCAGAGCTGGGAGGTCAGTAGAAGTAAGAAGCCTGCCCATCCAATGTCTATACCTGTCTACCTATTAACTGAACTGGAATTTATATTCTTGCCTTTGTCACCAGACTTCTCTACCTAGTCGCCAGATGTCAGAAGTAGCTAGGGACATTTCTACCAACATTTTTATCCCCAAGTCCTTCCTCTTGCCATTTATTTGCTCTCTAGTATTTTTTTTCCAGCCCCTCAATGCTCATGAGACTTTTCCAGACTTCAACTAAGGACTCACGCCAACAACGGACAGCTGCTGCTCACTGCCTTCTCTGGGAGAGTACCAAATTCCAGCCTTTTACCACTATTGTTGACGCCCCTTGTCAGCAGGAAGGAACCAGAGAGAATCCGCACCCTATTTCATGATTATTAAAAGACTGGAATGTATGGTCTGCTCCTGGATAGCTAGCAGACTCCACCCTCATCGCAGCAAAGTCTCCACCCAGTACCTGCATTACCTAGGCACCTGGGGCACCTGGAAGAGGTCACATCTGCATCCGCTGAGGTCACATCTGAATTTGATGTGGCCACACCTTTCTCTGCCTATACCCTAGATAAGGCCTAGCCCAGGCCCAGAAACCCTCTCTCTGCTCTTTTCTAGCTCTTTTCTAGCTCTTTTCTCTCTCTTTCCTAGCTCTCTATCTCTTTCCCAGGCCTTTCTGAGCCATGTGAAGTGCCACCCTTGCCTGGTCCCAGCAGGTCTACTGAATAAACCTAGCCCTTACCTGAAAAAAAAATCCTTCGTTTTTATTTGAACTTCGGTTTTGAAGGAGAGTTGGGTACAGTATTCTTGGTTCATAATTGTTTGTCTTTAGGGCATGGCATACATCATTCCAGGCTCTTGTTGCTTTGATTAGCTCTGCTGAGAAATCTGAGGTGATTCTATGTGGTTTCCTTTTATAGGTGATTGCTCTTTTCTCCTTGACAGTTTTAAGGATCTTTTCCTTGGTTTGAATTGATCCTGTGTGGATTATAATGTGACGGTGGGATGTCCTATTCTGGTCTGTTCTATTTGGAGTTCTAAAAGAATCTTGTATCTGAATAGGCCTATCTCTTTGCATGTTTAGGAAGTTCTCTGCTAAGATCCTGTTAAACAAAATTCCTAGACCATTATGTTCTGTCTCTAGATGCTCCTCTATACCCATTATCCTCAGATTAGGCCTGCTGATGGTGTCTACCAAATGTTGAATAGCTCTATCATATTTCTTGGATTTGTGTTGAATGGCTGTATGTTCTTTCTCTGTAATATCTAGGCTGTCTTCAATCCCCGAGATTCGATCTTCTGCATGGCCTAACCTACTATCAAGACTTTCTACTTTTTTAAAAATTTCTTTTCCTTCTAGTTAATCAGCTTCGATGGCTTCAAATTCCTTTTTGGGGTTTTGTTTTAGATCTTGTATGAACTTCTTTACTTCCTTAATTTGGTTCTTAGTGTTTATTCTCAAATTACTTAGTTGATGGGTTGTGGTTTCCTTGGACTCCCATTCCTTCTGTTGGGATCAATTCAGTATTCCCTTTGTGGTCTCCCTAACTTTTTTTAGCTCTCTGTTTATGGTTTCTTTTTTTTTTTTGCTTTTGAATGATTCAAATTTATTACATACATTATCTGGGAAATTCCAGTAACTTATTTACATGTAGGATTCAATTAAAAGCCAAAAATAATTAGAAAGAAATATTTCAATTCTAATTATTTTATGAAGCAATAAGATTTTTTTTTTTTTAGGTCCGGGAGTGGGGCCTGAACTCAGGGCCTGGGCACTGCCTCTCAGCTCTTCAGCTCAAGGCTAGCACTCTACCACTTGAGCCACAGAGCCACTTCTGGCTTTTTTCTTTTTGCTTATGTGGTGCTGAGGAATGAAACCCAGGACCTCAGGCATGCAAGGCAAACGCTCTACCACTGAGCCAACTTCCCAGCCCCAGCAATAAGATTTTTTAAAGATGACCAAACTATATGTACATCATTACTAAAATGGAAACCAATTATACTTAATGTAAAAAAAAAGTTTGGCTGCTTCTTTCTTTTTTTATTATTTTATTTTATTTTTTTTTTGAACACACTGTACAGAGGGGTTACAATTACATGGGCAGGATAATGTATACATTTCTTATCAAGCATTGCAGCCTCCTCCTTTGTATACCCTTCACATCCCTTCCCAGCCTCCCCTCCCACCACCCAATCCTCCCCGCCTCCCTCCACACTACCCCCCCCCACTCCCCGTGCACCAACATTGTAAAGCTCATTTTCTACATGACAACTTCTAATTCTCATTGTTGCAACCGGTCCACCTGTATCCTTAAACTACTTGTTTTTCCCCATCTACTCTACAAGTTATAATGACATCAAATATAGTGAAAGCAGGGGTTATACTGTGGGGGAGGGACATACAAAGCAACAAAGAGATAATCTTATAAATGCGTTAGAAACAAATGCATGAAAGAAAAAAAACATTAAAATACATATCTAAGGATTCATTTTCCTAACATCACAATATCTGACCTTTTCCACTTGACTCATACATATACTAGATATTGCAAATAAGGGAAACCATGGGACCTACGTTTCTTTGGGCCTGGCTTACTTCACTTAATAAAATTTTTATTAATTTTTATTAAACTTAATAAAAGTTTTTCCATTTCCTAACAAATGGGGCAGTGTCATTCTTTCTGATGGAGGCATAGAATTCCATTGTATATATATACCACATTTTCTTGATCCATTCATCTACTGAGGGGCATCTGGGCTGGTTCCATATCTTAGCTATGGTAAATAATGCTGCAATAAACATAGTTGTGCTGGGAGCTTTAGTGTGGTCTTGTTTGTAAGCATTTGGGTAAATGCCCAAAAGTGGGATTGCTGGGTCATAGGGGAGCTCTATGTGAAGTCTTTTGAAGAACCTCCATACTGCTTTCCAAAGTGGTTGAACAAGTTTACATTCCCACCAACAGTGAAGTAAGGTTCCCTTCTGTCCACATCCCCTCCAGCATCTGTTGTTGTTAGAGTTCATTTTTGCCATTCTAACTGGAGTGAGGTGGTATCTCAATGTTGTTTTGATTTGCATTTCTTTTATGGCTAGGGATGTTGAGCATTTCTTCATGTGTCTATTGGCCATCCTTCTTTCTTCTTCAGAGAAGTTTCTCTTTAAGTCTTTAGCCCACTTATTTATTGGGCAGTTGTTTCTTTGAGGATTTGTTGTTGGGGGATTTAATTTTTAGAGTTCCACGTATATTTTAGATATGAGACCTTTGTCCGTTGTATGGCTAATGAAGATCTTCTCCCAATCCGTGGGCTTTCTATTGATCTTGCTAGCTATGTCCTTTGCCATGCAGAAGCTCTGCAACTTCATGCAATCCCATTTGTCCAACCTTTCTTTGATTTGTTGTGTTTCTGGGTCTCTATTAAGACAATTTTGGCCTGGGCCAAGAAGACCTAGGGTTTCTCCTATTCCATTCTGTAATGTTTTCAGAGTGTCTGCTTTGACTCCGAGGTCTTTGTTCCATTTGGAGTTGATTCTGGTACAGGGTGATATATAAGGATCTAGCTTAGGTTATCTACAAGTAGTTAACCAAGTTTGCCAGCACCGTTTCCTGAAGAGGCTGTCTTTCTTCCATTCTATTTTTTAGCTCCCTTATTGAAGATTAGATGGCTATAGGTCTGTAGGTTCATTTCTGTGTTTTCAATTCTATTTCATTGGTCCTGAGGTCTGTTCTTGTGCCAGTACCAAGCTCTTTTGATTACTATGGCTTTATAGTAGAGTTTGAAATTTGGTATTGATATTCCTCCAGCAGTGTTCTTTCTGTTGAGGAGCGTTTTTGCTATTAGGTTTCTTTTATTGTCCCATATGAATTTTTGGATTGCCTCTTCTATTTCCTTGAAGAATGACGTTGGAATTTTGATAGGTATCAACTTGAATTTGTACATAGCCTTGGGAAGTACTGCCATTTCCACGATGTTGATCTATCCAATACAGGTGATGGGTTGTGGTTTCCTTGGACTCCCATTCCTTCTGTTGGGTTCCATTCAGTATTCCCTTTGTGGTCTCCCTAACTTTTTTCAGCTCTCTGTTTATGGATTCCATGAATGCCTTTAGTGATCTTTCTGTATTCTCATCCTGCTCTCTCAATTCCTGTATTACTCTTTGATTAGCTTCCTCATGTTCTGGCCATTCCTGTAGTTTTCTTTAAGTGTTCTCTGCCTGCTCACGCCATTCCTGACTTTCGCTTTGACTGATATCAGCCTGCTCATGCCATTCCTTCATTTATCTTTGAGAGTTCTCAAGCAGCTCATGCAATTCCTATATGATTCTTTGAGTAGATTCCTCTGGCTCATGATATTCCTGTATTGACCTTTGGTTTGCCTCCTCTCTCTCCCTATCATGCTCATGCAAAGTCCTTTACAGGTTTTCAATCTTTTCATTTGCTATGTTTACCAGGAGTGTTTGTAAAGCTTTTTGGGAAGTCTCTACTGGATTATTCATTATCTGTCCTGTTCCCAGATTATCATGAGTGGGAGATCAGATACCTGGACTTGCCATTTTTCTTGTATTTTTCCTACTTGCTCTGCCCATGAGGGATGAAAGTAAGACCTGTTTTGTGCTAGAACACTATCTTAAGGAAAGCATCAACCAAAGTCTATAGTTGCACAGTCAAAATCCGCAGATACATATTAGTTCAACAGATATACCTATTCAACATCAAAGAACTATGTATTAATGGGCTTCGAACTGCAAATAAGAATTTAGCAAACCAGAAATTATTAGGTTTAGGGAGAGATGTTGGTTAAAATAGGAATAGAGGGATGTGGAAAGGCAGAGGGAGAGTTAACTAAGTCCTAAACTCAAAGCGGGAAAGTGGTTGGATAGAATGATAGTAGAGAGAGAGAGAAAAAGAAGAAAGACAAAAAAGAGAGACAAGAAAAAATAGAAAAGCAAATATTAAAAAATAAAAAGTTGAGCACTTAAATATATGCAAATTTAAAACTGTAATATTCAGAGAAGAACGTGGATAGAATAAGAGAAGGGTAAGTATATAAAGGAGATGTGAAAAACTTAAATATAAAAATGCTTAAAATATTACATAGGAATAAAGAGGTTGTACTGCTATTAAAGAATTAAAGTCTAAGGGGTTTTGAATTGACTAATAAATTTCTGGATTAAGTGTGTACACAATGGGGGATAAGGTCTAATAATCGACTCCAGGTATATCTGAGGATGAGCAAAACAGCAATTTAGTTATGCAATTTAGTTACAAAAGAGAAGAAAAGGTGAAAAGAATGAGGAGTGAAATAAAAGGCTCAAAATGTCAGTAGAGATAAACAAAAAAAAATTTAAAAAAGAAAAAAGCTCACACACATATACTCCTAAAATAAAAGTTATAAGAGGAAGAAAAAATAGTTAATAGTAATCAATGTTTTTGAAAAGTTAGAAATTAAATATTAAAAAAAGTTTTAGAAAAAAAATTTATAAAAGGTACTGCTTTGCATGTCCCTCCCCCACAGTATAACCCCTGCTTTCACTATATTTGATGTCAGTATAACTTGTGGAGGAGAAGGGGAAAAACCAGTTGTTTAAGGATACAGGTGGACCTGTTGCAACAATGAGAAGTACAAGTTGTCATGTCCAACACGAGCTTTACAACGTCGGTGCGGGGGGGAGAGGGGGGAAGGGGGGGAAGGAGAAGGATTGGGATTGGGGGGGAGGGGGGAGGCTGGGAAGGGATGTGAAGGGTAAACCAAAGGAGGAGGCTGCAATGCTTGGTAAGAAATGTACGCATTATCCTGCCCATGTAATTGGAACCCCTCTATACAGTATGTTGACAAATAAAATAAAATTAAATTAAAAAGAAAAAAGGTACAAAAAAAGATTTCTTTGATTTTTTGGGGGGATGGGAAGATCCTATATCTCTCTTGTGTCCATAAACCAGTCTCTTGTTGGTCTTTGTGTTGTTTGATTTTTCTGTGCCTTGGTTGGTTTCTTAAGTCAGTTTGTTTGAGCAGGCAGAAAAATGCTCTGCTTTACCCAGGATTTTGTGATTGTCCTCCCAGGCTAGTTCAATGGGAAGGAGATCTGATTTGAGTATCACAAAAGAGGGAGATGGCTGTTTCTTCTAGTTTGGAGATGTTGTGATGAGGCTAGGTTCTGGGTGATTAATATTTTTAATGTTACCATTGTGCATGCAGCCATACCAAAATTTTGAACAAATAAAGAAACAACAACAACAAAACATATAAGGTAGTTTGACTATGTGCTTATAACTAATTATTGAATAGCTTTTTTAAGCATTCCAAATTCTTAAGCATTATGAATTAAATTACTCTCTCTCCGTAACTACACACAAATATTTAAGAGTTGGAACACAATTTTTTCAAGTAATATACTATAAATGTTACTATAATATCATGTGTATATCTAAAATTCCCTTGAAAATAATAATTATACTTTCTATTGAAATATTATTTATTTTATTCTAGGAAACTTTAAGAAAAATAGACTGTATCATTCAAATGAAAAAGGTTAAAAATAGAAGCAAAAAATTTTAGAGGTTAGAGGAAGTCTGTCTTCAGAAAACTATATATATATACATACATATAATATATGTTACGTGTGGAAAGACATACAATTTTAGAGATTATTTGTCATAGGAAATATGTACATATATCTAAGTTCATGTGTAGAACAATGTACATTATAGTGAAACAAAAATCTTTTTTGTTAATTTTTATTTTTTTATTGTGAAAATACTGTACAAAGGGGTTACAATTACATGGCCAAGATAATGAGTACATTTCTTATCAAGCATTGTAGCCTCTTCCTTTGTTTCCCCTTCCCGTCCCTTCCCATCCACCTCCCGCCCCCCTACTCAGTCCTCCCCACTACCTCCCCCACCCGCACCAAAGTTGTAAAGTTCATTTTTCAACATAATGATTTGTACATCTCATTGTTGCAATGGGTCCACCTGTATCCCTATTTAAACGATTTGTTTTTCCACTTCCTCTCCACAAATTATACTGACATCAAATACAGTGAAAGCAGGGATTATACTGTGGGAGAGCGACATACAAAGCAACAGAGAAATAATCTTATAAGTGTGTTAGAAAAAGTCGCATGGATGAAAAAACGTTTGAATACATATCTTAGGGATCATTAGCATGGGAGGTTTTTCCACTTTATTTACCATAGCTAAGATATGGAAACAACCCAGATTCCCCTCAGTAGATGAATGGATCAAGAAAATGTGGTATATCTACACAATGGAATTTTATGCCTCCATCAGAAAGAATGACATTGCCTCATTTCTTAGGAAATGGAAAGACTTGGAAAAAATTATATTAAGTAAAGTAAGCCAGGTCCAAAGAAACCTAAGTCCCATGGTTTCCCGTATTTGCAATAACTAGTATACATCTGAGACAAGCAGAAACGGTCAGATAAGTTGATGTTAGGTGAAATTAACCCCAAGATAAGTATCCAAATGATTATTTTATTTAATGCGATTGTTTCTAACATATTTATCAGATGATTTCTTTGTTACTTTGTTTGTCCCTGCCCCACGGTATAACCCCTGCTTTCACTGTATTTGATGTCAGTATAATTTGTATAGGGGAATGGGAAAAACAAATCGTTTAAATAGGTTACAGGTGGGCCCATTACAACAATGAGATGTACAAGTCATTATGGAGAAATACAAACTTTACAACTTTGGCGGGGCTGGGGGTGCTGAGAGATGGCAAGGGATGGGAAGGGGAAACAAAGGAAGAGGAAACAATCCTTGATAAAGAATGTACTCATTATCTTGCCCATTTAATTGTAACCCCGTTATACGGTTTTTTCACAATAAAAGTAAGTAAGTAAGTAAATAAATAAATAAATAAAGCAATGCTATAGTCTGGATCTTAAGTGTCCACATAACACCTATGTTTGAAAGATTCAGCCCTTAGTTTCTCAGAGATGGTGCAAATGAGAATGTAAAGCCTAGTGGGAGGTCTTCTGGTTATTTAGGGTGTGTCTTGGAGATCTTCTGGTTATCTAGGTGGTATCCTTGAAGTAAGAAATAGGACCTCAGTTTTTTCTTGACCATGAATAGTTTTCCTACACCATACACCCATCAAGTCATCCCCAACCTCCACATACAAGTCCTTAACACAATAGGTCTGCCTGATTATGGATTGGTACCTCAAAATTTTTGAGCCAAAATAAGCCTTTCTTTTTCTGGTGTCTATCTCAAATATTTATTATAGCAACCAATAATTAGGTAACTCAAGCACAATTGTAGAGAAGTCCGCAAAATATTTTCAAAATCTTTTATTCATGACATCTCTACTAAAGACAGATTACTGGGGCTGGGAAGGTGGCTCAGTGGTAGAGCGCTTGCCTTGCATGCATGAGGCCCTGGGTTCGATTCCTCAGCACCACATAAGCAAAAAAAAAAAAAAAAAGCCGGAAGTGGCGCTGTGGCTCAAGTGGTAGAGCGCTAGCCTTGAGCTGAAGAGCTGAAGGACAGCGCCCAGGCCCAGAGTTCAGGCCCCATGACCGGACCTAAAAAAAAAAAAAGACAGATTACTGTCTGGTGTGTATATATTTATAACTTACCTATGCCTCAATGGAGCACCTTGAGCACACACCCACTTTGCAGATTGGTGACTAGCACATTGAGTGAACATGGCATTTGATTACTTTCTCAGCCACTGCTTAGCTATATTCCAGGAAGCTTTGCAGAGTGAAAAGCAGATTGCAGGGGGAGAAGCAGATAAAAAGCTGATAACCAGAACCAAAGCTCCAATAAAATAAAAACTACCACTGGACACTGGTGGCTCAGATCTGTATTCCTAGCTACTCAGGAGTCTGAGATCTTGAGGATCGTGGTTCAAAACCAGCCCAGGCAGGAAACTCTGTGAGACTCTTATCTCCAATAAAAACCACCAGAAAACCGGAAGTGGTGCTGCAGTTCAAGTGGTAGAGTGCTAGCCTTGAGCTGAAGAGCTGAAGGATATCGCCCAGGCCCAGAGTTCAAGCCCCAACACCGACCAAAACAAAACAAAACAAAACAAAAAACCCTACATTTGCTCACTACCCAGCAGGCTCACCACAAATGGGTGCCTACATTTTCAGAATAAAAAATGGGAGATGCTTATAATTCAAATGTTAAACAGAAAATAACAAAAAAAACTTGAGAATTGAAAGCAGGCCCCTCATGGAAAAGAATGAAATAGAAAAGTTAGAATATAAGCACTATCTGAGTTAACATAAAGCTTCTTGCTTTTTAAGACTTTTTAACCTTGTTGGCACAATCTATAGTTTATATTCCGTAAGTAGTTTTGCTTACAATCATTTATGTAAAAGATATTAAAGGTAAACAAGAACACTCTAGGACTCGAGCAAGAAGCAGCTAGATGGAGAACAGGAAAGGTGAATGTGATAGAGATGAAGATGATTGAAATGCATTATATAAAGTGTGAGAGTGGCCATAAAAAGAGAAGGGAAGAGTGATCAAATTCTGTTTTTATAATACACTTTATATGCATGGAAGCATCAGTTAAAATCCCTTTGTATAATTAATGTACAATATTAACTTGTGTTTTTCCAAAGCTATCCCAAATAAGAAGTTAAGTGTATCAGAGCAGTTGTTGGCAATATCTTGGTATTTTCTCCTATATAACACCTCATATCCCAACTCGAAAGGAACCCAGTAAGGCATAATCTACTTCTGTAGAAGAATGTGCTACTGACAGGAAGCCAAACAAGCATGTTGAACAGGCAGTCTACCATTGGCTCTCACTCATCACAATTTAGGGATCACAAACTTTCTTGCTCAGACAAATTTCAAACTAGACAAAACCAATACATCTGGGCAAAGTTTGTCAGAAAAACAATCTTAACTTCTTGTAAGATAACAGCTATCCTTTAAAAGGCAGTTCATATGTCAAGTACTTTGGCAGAAAAGATTCTAACTCCTACAGTTCTGCCTTCTTTTATCTGTTCTTCAAACCTGGTCAGCTTTAATAGACTTTCCCATTCAGCAGTATACAAAGGGAAAATATTTAAGAAATGGGTGTTGTTTCCTGTATGAATGAGGGCAGTTTACAAAACAAACACAGGCATTGCTATGAAAACGAGTACTAGAGGCAAATATGGATTGCAGCATTCCTTTGTCTTCAAAAATATTGATAAACAAGCTAGGAAATTGTTTACTTTTTGCCAGCCTTCAATCTTTGTAAGGCCTTTGTGCAGCATTGGTTTCTAATCACCACGGAGACAATTCCCTTTCCAGCTAACATACCTAGAGCTAGCCTTTCCATGACATCCTACTAGTGGCATTCAGTTGTTTTATTATTGCCTTGATGGTGTATAATTATCAAGGCTCTGCTGATAAATCGAATCCAATCTACATAAGTCTAACCCAATCTACATTTTATAGGTATTACCAGTTTAAAGCTGGAAATAAAATAGCAGGTCTTGGTGAGGAACACTTTGGAAGACTCCAGTAACATCGACATAAATATGAGGTTGGAAGACCTTCTGGGGATGAGATCTTTCTTCTTACGTGGTTAGCATTTTCTCAACCTGACCAGTCCAAACAGCTTGAGCGAAATGGGTGTATGTTGAAACAAAGTGCAGTTTCCAACCCAGTTGGCCAGTAAGTTCTTCAACACTGGTCCTCTGCAATACCAGGCACCTTTCTAGGACTTAAATAATAAAGTTGTTTTTGGATTCTATTTTGTCCTTTGATGATCAAACCTTGCTCATAAAAGTTGGTGGATTTGAGCTGACCTGTAAGTATTGGGCCTGGCTCAACTGAGATGTGGTTCCCACCTTTTCAATTACCCTGGAAGATCCAGGGAGTTTATCTTTATAAAAAGGAAAGTTCTTACATGTCCAGGATGATCTTTTCTGGCTCTTTAAGTTCTGACAGTCATGCTTGATAAGGTCTGACATCAGCCCTCCCATTAAATATTTTGTTGGTTTTACACAATTGCTTAGATGGTAAATCATCCCCCCCTCCACCCACATTCCTCACCCAAGGCTGTTTGAAACATTTTTTTTCAGTAGTGGGGCCTGAAGTCTGGGCCTGGGCACTATCCCTCAGCCCTTCAGCTCAAGATTAGTGCTCTACCACTTGAGCCACTACACCATTTCCGGCTTTTTCTGTTTATGTGGTGCTGAGAAATCGAACCTAGTGCCTCATGCATGCACAGCTAACACTCTACCACTGAGATACCTTCCCAGCCTTTGAAACAATCTTGACTGGCTTAATATATAACTATTCCAAAAACATGTACTCATCATTCCTGTTTCCTCTATTTGCTGGTCTTTAAAACCTTCAAACATAAATAACATACTTTTCAATAAAATATCCAGGAAAAAGTAATCCTATATGAAGATTTTTATACAGTACTCATAAAAAGAACTTTTTAGACTTGGAACATTGTAAATAACAACTTCAAGAGCCTTTCGCTACTCAGTTAATTAGTGAATGCCTGTAACAGGTCCTTCTGAATATATTTACACAGAGACAGGCATCTAGAGGATTTAGTATACCAAATGCACATAAAAATTAGAGCACAAAAATAAAAGTCAGGCTTAACAAATATTTTCATATCTTTCCCCACATTCTCCCAAAAAGACAGCAATATTATGTATGTCTGATGGAACCTTCTTAGCTCCAATTTTCCTGGGCTTCCTAGGTTTAGAATTTAGAACTGTGTTCCTTGTTTACTGCTTTTCTCAATTCCCTTATTAGAGATTTTTTCAGAGCTGACTCTGTCTCCAACTTTTCATTCTTCCCAGCTGGACAAATGAAGCGGCACATCAAGACTCTTAGAGACAAAGAATTGAAGAGTCTGAATCTAAGACTCTTCTCTCATACACAGTCCCTTCAAGCAAAACCACCAAAGCAGTATTTATAGTTTCATATTTTTTCTACTAAGGCCAATGCATGAGATTGCTTGCTTCTGAGGGTACCTGTTTGGGCTACTTCCTGATGTTGTGGATTAACTTTACATCTCAGGTCCATTTTCAGCTACAAAGTATGGCAGGTTTAGCCCATCCAGGAGTTTGGCTCAACAGGGCAGCTGGATGTGTCTCTTCTGGTAGGATTCATAGAGTCCCTCATGAATGGCATGGAAGATCTGTGTTGGAAATACCGAGGGAAATTAAGGTATCCTACCAACACCAATTCAGCCAGGCAACATTTACTCCTGCAGAAGGCATCCTGTCTGTCGCATCTCCAAGTTAAATAAGCACACCACTGCCTCCCACGAATTTGAAATTTGGGATCGTCTTTCATGGTGGCTCAAAATTTTGACCCCATTCACACTAGTCAAAAGCATTAATAATCAACCAAATCAAGAACACCTGGCCATAGTAAAAGAAATATAACCAACTTTTACCCAGCTGGTGTTCTACCACTAGTGCCATGCCCTCTAGCCTCTAGCACTTCTCCAAAATAGCATTGGTAAAGTTGTGAATACCTTTACAAGGGCAGTGCTCATATCAGTCAACCACTTCATGATTTACCTTCTACAATTCTCCCATGTGATTTTACTTTCTTTTCTTCCAACCTAGTAAGCACTGACTTTCCTATCCAGCAGTATCCAATAGGATATTTTCGTTAAAAAAATGTTTGGTTAAGTTTTTGAGTCACTGAACAAAACTTATACAAGCGATAATGCACCCATCCACACATTACTCTGAAAACAATTACTAAAGAGGTAAATATTGACATAATGACTCATTTTTAAAATGCTTGTTCCATCATCAACCTAGTAACGAGATCTGCCATGACACATAGACACAGAACCTTTTTTTAAAGTGACTCTGGGTTGGTCTTGGGTTTGATCTCATGCTCTGGGCATTGTCACAGAGCATTTTTGCTCAAGGCTACCACATTAGCCACAACTCCAGAAGTATCTTTTTGCAGGTTAATTGGAAATAAAAGTCTCCTCTTTCCTGCTTGCGTTGCCTTCAAACACAAATCCTCAGAACTCAGCCAACTGAACATCTAGGATTACACTCAACTTCATCTCAGTTTTTAGGTTACTTGTTTGCCAGTATTCAATCCTTGTAAGTCTTTCTGTAGCATTGGCTTCCAACCACGACACAGATTCCCTGTCAATTATATTTACTCTCTTTTGTATTACGTTTATTGTAAAATACTGCAGAGGAGTTAGTGACATGAGCAAGGTAAAGCGTACATTTCCTATCAAGCATTGGTACCTCCTCCTTTGTTTTCCCCCTACCATCCCTAACCTCCCAGCTCCACAACTACACTATACAGACCCCACCACCCCCTCCTAAATTGTAAAGTTTGTATTTCAACAGTGTCTTGTGCATCTCATTGTTACAATAGGTCAACCCATATCCCTATTTAAGCATTTTGTTTTTCCCCTCTTTTCCTCCCCAAATTAGAGAAGTGTATATACAAGATGCAGGGCACCAACATCAAACACAATGGAAACAGGGGTTATACCGTGGTGGTGGTGATGGGGAATACAAAGAAACAAAAAACACAAGGAACATTATAAATATGTTAGAAACAATAGCAAGAATGAAAAAACCACTCATTTCCATATCTTGGGGTTCATTTCTCACACCATCATCTTATCTGACCTAATTTTTTCTATTCAATCCTCCCAGGGATTCCTAGTTAGTTTTCCATGGTGGCATTTCCAACTAACAAACCCTGATGATAAATAAAAGCACTAATGGGCATAATTCGATTGCGGAGATCATAGATTGTGGAGATCAACAGAATAAAAGTAATTTGAGCTGCTGTTTCTGGTTTCTAGTTTTCAGCTCTTTGGGAAATTTTCAGGGGCCCTTAAATAACACAGTTGTAAATATGAAGTTTGAATGACCACCTAACTCTGAAGTCTCTCCTTACTTAATTTATGTGTTTGAGAATGGTCAGGTGCAGGTTAGCCAATTGACACAAAGCACAGATTCCATTCCAGTTGGCCAGTAACCTTTCCAATAGTGGTCTTCTGAAATACCACCAGACATTTCCCCTGGCTATTGGTACTTATTGCTCATCTCAAAGGGTTGGCCTTCACTACATCCAGGTAAATTTCCCAGAAATGTCAAATTTTCCCCAGGTATAGTTAACCTTGAAAGAATGGAGCTGGTCAGTTTCAGGGTTTTTGAAATAGACTCTTTCTTTTGATAAGAGCAACAGTGTATTCCAAGTTGTCTCATATCATATTTTGCTGACCTATCATGAATTTCATGCCCATCGGTTTGAGCCCCATGACACCACAAAGAGGACCTTTTGTGTGGCCTCCCTACCACACAGTCATAGCAGTACTCAGTATGTGGACAGAATCACCACAATATTTACCTCGCTTATCCAGTAACAATTTCAATCTGGCTAGACTGAAAATTGGAAGTCATACAGAGTGTCTGCTCCATGACTGAATTTGCAATCATATTGTAGCATTAACTAGAGGGTCCATTGAGGCCCTGGAAATAAGCAAGGTCACATTAAGGGCATTAAGACTGTTTGGAGTTCCCTAAGCAGGATGTTATCACAAGTCAATACCTGACAAACATTAGACATTTATCTGGGCATTATGAAACTGAATGATGATTTTGACCAATTTGATCACTAACACCCTCCTTATTAGAAGGCAATCCCTCTCCCACTAGAAGGGGAACTTGCATTCCTGCTAGATAGAAATCTACCAAACTCCTTCCTTCTTGGTAGGAAACCCTCTGTTTCTCTTGGTAGGAAACCCTTTATGTGTAGCTTGCCTTTTTTTCTTTTTTGGTCAGTCTTGGGACTGAACTCTGGGCCTAGACACTGTTCCTCAGCTCTTCAGCTCAAGGATAGCGCTCTACCACTTGAGCCACAGCACTGCTTCTGGTTTTTTCTGCTTATGTGTTGCTGAGGAATCGAACCCAGAGGCTCAAGCATGCAAGGCAAACACTCTACCGCTGAGCCACTTTCTCAGCCCTTTATCTGAGTTTTTAGTTCACTCACTTGCCAATGTGGAATTCTTCTAAGGCTTTTGTGCAGCTTTGCCTCCAATCACCACACAAACTCTACCCTTTACAGATAAGGTTTCTAGAATTAATTTTCCAATGCCATCCGACTAGAGCATTTAATTTATGGGTTTAAAAAACCTTTTAGTATAATTAACAAATCTCTGTTGATCTTGTTCTACTCTACATTTTATTTTGGCCAGTCCTGTTGCTCCCTGAGCTTCTTTTGCTCAAAGCTAGCACTCTACCAGTTGAGACCCAGTGCCACTTCCAGCCTTTTCTATTTATGTGGTGCTGAGGAATAAAACCCAGGGCTTCATGCATGCTAGGCAAACAATTAAAACTAAGCCATATTCCTAGCCTCCAAACTACATTTTATTTATACTAATTATACTAATTTATTTATACTAATTATACTGATTCATATGCTGCTATCTGGGGCCTGGCTTGAATTTTTGGAAACATTTGGGGGAGGATCCTGAATAGTACCTATGTAAATATGAAATATGAATGAACCTCTAGGGAAGGGGTCTCTCCTAACTAGTTTAAAATGTTTGAGAATGGACAGGTGGATGAAATGCTAGGATGTAAGTGATGGTAAATTGAACCAAAACACAGGTTCTACTCTAGTTGGCCAGGAAGGTCTCCAGCACTGGTGCTCCACAATAACATCAGATATTTTCCCTGGGAAGTGGACCACTTGTTTTTCTGGTCTCTGTGCCACACAATCTTAACAGTAATGGTGGGCAGAATATTTAATCCATTTCTCACAAGCATTAATTTTTGTTAGTCCTAAGACTTGAACTCTGGGCCTGGGAGCTGTCCTTGAGCACTTCAGCTCAAAGTGAAACCCCTACTACTTCAGCCACAGCGCCACTTACAGTTTTCTGGCGGTCAATTGGAGGTAAGAGTCTCAAGGACTATTCTGCCCGGCTGACTTTGAACCCCAATCCTCAGATCATGAGTAGCTAGGAATTCAGGTGCAAGCCACTGGCTCCCGACTTTGGACTTGAATTGCAAGTCTACCCAGAGAGTCTGCTTCTGAAACTGAGGTTGCAATGTCATATATCCTTGGATCAGCTAGAGGATCAATCCAGGCTTCAGAGTCAAAGTGGGCAGCTAAAGGAGTTTAGTGAGTAGAACTTTTTTGAGTTCCCCTTTCAGGATATAAGATTTAAAAACACACACATGCAAGCACATATGCATAACAAGTTTTCGTTTGGACAAGTGCACATTATGGAGCTCAATAATGAATATTATCCATTAAATAATAAATAGTATTCTCAGACCTTTTTGACCATTCTCCCAATGGATTAACAGAATCCTGTCCTTGGATCATTTTTCTTGGGTTCTTTTTTTTTTTTTTTTGGTCTGGTCATGGGGTCTGAACTCTGGGCCTGGGCACTGTCCCTCAGCTCTTCAGCTCAAGGCTAACACTCTACCATGAGCCACAGCGCCACTTCCGGCTTTTTTTCTTATGTGGTGCTGAGGAATCGAACCCAGGGCCTCGAGCATGCAAGGCAAGTGCTCTACCACTGAGCCATCTTCTCAGCCCTTTTCTTGGGTTCTTTAGGCCTAGACTTCTTATCCCCCATTTTAGCAAGTCTCTTGTGATTTTCTGACGCACTTAATCCTCCCTATTGTACGTTTCTTGTGCACCCCTCTCATACTCAACTCTCCCCATACTGGAGATTTCTAAAAAATGGCTTCCTCCAGCTCCCAAATTTTTATTCTTGGGTCAGAGAATGAAAACACAAATCAAGACTCATGTTCTATTTGTGCTTAAGGCTCACTCAGCCCATGAAAATCCCAAACAACAAGGTAATATGCTCCAGTCCAATGTTTCCTCTCATAGCAAATGCATGAGGTTGCTTGTTATTTGTGTTCTTCCTTGGGCCCTTGCCTGACATTGCTGATATGCTTTCCATCATTAACCATAATGAATGGTGTTTAACCCAACCTTGAGCTATTTCAACAAGGCAAAATGAGTTTCCTCCTGAGGGGCTCCCCGCATTCCCCTTGCATGACAACTCCCCAAATTGTTCGACTACTCTCACAGTGTAATCCAATATCCCAAGAAAGATCACCAACTTGAAAGGAACTTAGCAGGGCAAAGTTTAGTTCTGTTCAAGGGCTTGTTATTGACAGGAAGCCAATTAAACAACCACTCTTAGTAGTAATTCTGCCCAGGTTTTACCCATATTGAGTTACTAATTCTGGTATTGATCATAAGTTGTGTTCACAAACTTGCTCAATTGTCTCTTTTGTAGTTCAGCTGGCCAGTTTGAAAGGGGTCAACAGTTTCAGAGCACTCCACTAAACCAGGACAACCAGACCAGAAATTGCTAGAAAATTCTTGTTCAGCAGGTGCACTGTGGATTAAACTATGCCTTAAGTCCCTAGAACGATTTTAGTTACAGGATAAACTTTACTTAAAATAGCTTTTTGTAAGATGATGGCTACCCTTAGTTAATGCTTTCCCTCAAGCAATCACATTCAGAGGAAAAAAGATTCTCCTACACAGTCCATTTTCAGACAGAATTTATTACCAGCAGCTCCCTCTTTGGAATGGAGGCTTACGAGCTTCCAGGTAAAAACAACTTATTCATATATTGCCTTGACTCCATTAGGCAAATTCACCTCGCAAGTGGTTATGAAACCAACAGCTATGTGTGGCTGCTTCATCACAAAGAAGCGGTCTTGTACCTCTGCTCCTACTGCTAATAGAAAGAGGAAAGTCTGCTCTCTCTGGAGGCACGCAGCTAGAGGACACATATTGAACCCTGAGCACAGATTGGGCTGCAGCATTTTCAGAGCCATAGATGAATCAGTCAGATCCCAGCTTCTTGGCTGACCACAAGGCACAATTCTGATGCCACATTTCTGAGGCAAAGCAGTTCTAAGCTGCTAAGACATTATGGTAGGAAGAGGCCTGAGGGAGAATTCTTAGTGGGAAGGAGAAGGTGAAAGTTTGGATTTAGATTTTAGAAAATGCAAGCCACTTTCTGAATTCTTGAGGTAGCGAGCAGATCAACATGTTTTCTAGCCCTCTAGTTGCAGAGGATGAGAACACTGCCCACAACTTACACTCAATCCCTCCTGCTTGGCAGTCTTCAATTCGCTCTTACAGGAGTTAAGCAGTTTCTAAGACAGAAAAAGGTCAGTAAACCTGATCTAGCTGGTGAGGAAAGCATATATTTCGGCTTTAGAATAGATAAAATTATATGTCAGAACAAGAGGAAGAAAAGAAATCACATTCTACAGAATTTAACTTCTTAAACATACTAGCCTCTGCATTAAGTTTTCATTGTTAGATTTATAGAAGAAAAAAAAGAAATGCTGATAATTTCTGGACCCTTTGCTACCCTAGTACTGGGTTCTTGTTGTTTTCGTTTTGTTTTGTTTTCCTAATTGTTTTTAATGTTATTTTTTGTGCCTCCTCTTTGTTTCCCCTTCCCATCCCTTCCCATCTGCCTCCATCTCCCACCTTCCCTCCTCGCCCCTCCTGCTGTGCCAAAATTGTAAAGTCCTTTTTTCGACATAACATCTTGTACATCTCATTGCTAATTCTTTTAGAGATTGTAATAAGAAGACTTGAGCCAATGCAGACATTAGCTTGCTTCAAATTAATTTGAAACCACACCATCTAAGTTATCAAATTCTAAATCTAGTCTCAAACCTGAAGACCAAGGCTTCCCTCCAACCAACATCTTCAGAATAGCAGTATTGTCTATGTCTGGCCTTTGTTTTTTTTAAAGCATTCGAGAGCAGAAAAGTTTTTAAAGCCCGTCTCCTTCAAACAGAAAACAGAGCAGTGCAACAGACTCCTAATCAAAGTGAAAACAGAGCAGTGAAACAGACTCCTCAGGGAAAAGAGGAACAAGAGCTGGTTGGAAGGGGCCCACATCCCTCAGGTATATGTAGAGCCCTTTGTCTCTGCTCCTTAGGGCGTGTTCCTGGATTGACTGGTCAATGGGTGGGCTTGTGCTACATGGAGTTTCATATTTGGTTTCCCAGTCTCAAAGCATAAGGATGGAATTTTCCTTATTGGATGCCCCATCTCAGAGCACAAGTGCGGAAAACACTTTTGATTGGATGGGAAGTAGAGGGACACTCCCCAGACCATAGTCAGAAACAGTGCATGTGTTAGCTCTTAAAGCTTGATGAGAGCAAGGTGTGTATTTTTTGCTGTGTCATTCAGCCACGCCTGGTTGGAACCTGTTCTAACCATCATCTTTTATCCATAACTACCTAGCTGAAGTGATTTAACTCCCTCTGAGTGGCACATCTCCACTTGTCACTCACAGGGCACTGTACCTTGTGGTGTCCCATGAAACACTATGATGACAAAGAGATTGGCTGTCTACATTGCTGTTTTGAAGCAGCAAAGCCCTCTGACTTAAAATTGCACACTTACTTTGAATGCAATTTGATTTCTATTTGCAGAAGGCAAATTCAGTTCTGGTTTGAGCCAACATAGTAAGATACCTTTAGCAAATCTAGGGCAGAGAAATAAATGGACTGTATTTCTAAAGTCTGTTGAAGTAGGAGCCACCATTCCCAGAGTGCATGTATTATCTTCATAGTCCTATATTTTGATGTGGGAAGTAATTTCTCCAGAAGGTACATTCTGAGCTGCATTCAGGCAAAAGATCATATTTGTGCATCTGAAAGCATATACCTAGGAGTCTAAA
Source organism: Dipodomys spectabilis (assembly GCF_019054845.1). Taxonomy (NCBI): domain Eukaryota; kingdom Metazoa; phylum Chordata; class Mammalia; order Rodentia; family Heteromyidae; genus Dipodomys; species Dipodomys spectabilis. Next base: position 498,451 of record NW_024870808.1, on the reverse strand, counting down.
CTGCAGATGACGCAAGCTCTTAGTAGCAGAACAATATGTTCAATATATAACTGGTAATGACATTTTGATGAACAAATGAAAGAAAAATGATAAAAGGAGTGATATCGATCAAGGTCTTTCTATTGATTCAAAAAAGAAGAGTGGATATTATGGTAGGCACCTGAGATGTTTTGCTATGTATATCGAGGGCTCTAGACCTAAGATGTAATATTTTACTATTTTTCATAGGGAATAGACGATGCATTTTATTTGCAATTAGAAACTACTTTCAAGTATAAGAAAAAGAGGAAGGTACCTTATATGTTACATATGTTATAATATATTGAAAATGTGTATTATAACATCCAAATTACAGCAAATTTACAATGTATTTTGACAAAAGGTGTTTTTTTTTCCTTGAGCCAACTCCCATTACATTAAAAAACAATCTCACCGCACTCTATGGAGAGAAGCCAGGAGGAGGGATGAGTGGGAAACAGAACAACATACAACCAAGAGGCCCATCAGCTGCACTGCTCATAGAAGGAAAAGAACTAAGCAATCCAAAAACACTGATAGGAAGGGAGAAATAAGAGTGAAAGAAGGAATAGCCTACATTAAGCATAAGGCAAGAAACGTAAACATTACCTGATGTGTAATAATAATTTGTATTGTCAAAGCTCATAGAATTCACAAACTTTATTGAGCATGAAAATGATAATTTTCCTTGTGTAGTTTAAAACATTTTTATGACTTTAACTAACTATCATGCTTCCACAATACTGTGAAATATATGAATAAAATGTAATTACTTATCTCAATTTAAAAAAAAAAACAGTGGGAGAAAGGTTGGTTTAAGAAGGATGAGTGATAATATTGTCAGCCCCCTTGTATTCATAGGCTGTTTTGTAGAATGGGAACTTGTTTATGCAACTGCTTAAAGATAATAAAAATAAAAACATGTTTAAACAAATGGCCTTACACACTTAAGTAAGATATAATTTTGAACTCAGGTTTCGTGAATGCTGGCAATTTTAATTGTTTTCCCAGCCTGTGGTTGTTGTTTTTTTTTTTTTTTCCTTTTTATCCATATTTGTGTTCAAACACAAACAACTTAGAATTTATTATCTTTTATAAACACTGTATTAGCATTAGCTAGATAAATAAGTGGATTTCATTTTGATATATCCACATAGACATACAATGTACCTTGATTATACTAACCCCTTCATCATTCTCATTCTCCTCTCCCAGGTTTTATTATCTTAAACATTTTAAGAATACTGCATAGTTGTAGTAAGTAAATGTACAATATTGTACAAGTTCAAGGTCCACACTATTTTCATCTTCCATGATGCAAATTCTATATTCATTAAAACAATTTTCCACTCTCCTCTGCTTCAAGATATGCATCAAGTTCGATTTTGCTTCCTGTTTTTATCAATTTTACTGTTCTATGTAAATGATATAAGTAGAATCATGTAATATTTGATCTTTTTATGACTAGCTTATTTCACTTAGCAGAGTGTCCCAAAGATTAATCCATCATGTATCATCTGTCACAACATAAATTCTTTTTGGGACACTGTTGATTAAATCCTTTGGTGCATTCTTATTTGTGTTTCCCTGCAATGAATAACCCTTCTCTGATGTCAGTTTCCTGTATGGCTTCTGGTCCTCTAACTATTAACCATCATATTGATTTACACTTCTGTTATTGTAACAGTGAACTAAAGCTACATAATTATGCTCTGGTCGCCAATCTACTTCTACTTTTGGATCTCTCTCCTTCAGCTTTTAGTAAAGGCCTTGGGGAATATCCACAAATTATTAGTTACTTAAAAACCTGTAGAACGTTACAGCCCTAAAATTTAGTTAGTTCTAATGGGAAATATGTGACTTTCAATTACATTTTTTTTCCTTTTTGTAAGTTTTTAATTGTAAGAATACAGAGGAGTTACAGTTACATAAGCAAGGTAATGAGTACATTTCCTGTGGAACATTGTTGCCTCCACCGGGCATATAAAATGAAAAGTAAGAGCTTCATGATATAGAATCACACCAAAATTCTAGGTATATATTTTTCTTCATATGAGTATTTAGAATTTTGTGAAGCTAGAGATCTAAGCTACTTGAAAGTTAATAATGAACTTGTCACATTTTTAAAGATGCTAGACGATTTATGATGTGTGTATATTTGTGTCTGTGTGTGTATTTATATATTTGAAGTAAATCTCCCACCCCTCAGTGCCACTAAGTAAAGATAGCCATGTGAAACCTATACAAACAATGGATTGTGAATTTGAGCAACTACGATCTCTATAATGAGCAATAGGCATGCCTGAACTTTACATTAGAGGATGACAATAGCTGAGGAATAGCTTGTAAAAATATTTTTGAAAATGTAATATAGAATATAGAGGAGTTAGTGTTCACTTCTAGATATGCAAGTACTTGAGACTGCCATGGAATTTTTCTTTTTCTTTTGTTTCTTTAAGGTTCCTAGCTACCAAGGCCAATACATATTTCTCCTATTAAATACAAAGCTCTCCTTAAAAATGAGGCATGACAATTTATTGAGAATACTTATTCTTTTTCTAGTTCTAAGCTTTAAGTTGAAATAGGGACTTCAATCCTATCCAGAGTACAATTCAACAAAAGAAATTGATGGAGTTCAAATTTTACACATCTAGAAACTTTTCTCTTAGACCCATTTCTTAATGCAGGTGTGGAAGAAATTAAGGGAAAAATACATCCACAAATATATTTTAAGAAGATATTCTATGCATTTTAACAGTAATAAAGGATTACATTTCTGTTTTTTATTGTGTGCATATTTACAGAGTATGTGCAAAGAATCAAAGTTCATTCCAGGCCCTATTATGGAATAGAATGTAGCAAATTTTCTATATTTATTTGTATATTTATAGAATTCACCTCTCTGACTTCTCTCCATTTTGATAAACTAAGCACCTGTTTGACATATTGAAATACAAACATTATTTTTCTACCTACAGGATTCTTCACATTTTGCTGTCCACTAAATATACAAAAATTCATGCTCAACCCTCACCTTCAGGGAGCAATTCTCTGTATCCCAAGCAGCTTGTGTTTATCTCCACCCCTTTCGTCCCAGCTGTCAGTCTAGGTGAGTGATGAATGAATTCTATAAGACAGAAAAGCTCTAGCCTTGAGCGAGCTGAGGGACAGCCCTCAGGCCCAGAGTTCAAGCCCCACGACCGACAAAAAAAAAAAAAAAAGACAGAGAAGCTCGGTGAGTGATGACTGAATTCTATAAGACACAAAGCTAAGATAATTCAGAGGCATGCAATTAGGATCCAATGGAACTTTCTTCGCTTTGATTATACTTTATCACCATATTTGTGAGAACTTCTGCTTCCTTATTTGGAAACTGAGCAGATAAGAGTGAGTAGATGAATCTCATTATTCAAAATTCTATTCCTATCTCCTCCAGAGATTTTAGCATGAATGAATGTTGAATTTTATCAAAGGCTTTTTCTGCATCTGTAGAGATAATCATGTTATTCTTGACCTTGGCTCTGTTGATGTGTTGGATTTACTTATGTATGTTAAACCATCCCTGCATCTCTGGGATGAAGCCTACCTGGTCGTAGTGTATGATTTTTTTATATGTTTCTGGCTTCTGTTAGCTAGCATTTTGTTAAGGATCTTTGCATTTGTGTTCAAGGAAATTGGCCTTTAGTTCTCTTTTTTCGTTGGGTCTTTGCTTGGTTTGGGGATGAGTGTGATATTGGCAACATAGAATGAGTTTGAGTTAGTTTCCTGCTTCTCTGTTTCTCTGAAGCACTTAAGGAGTATGGATATTAGTTCTTCTTTCAAGGTCTTACAGAATTCCCTTGTGAATTCATCTGGTCCTGAGCTTTTCTTTGTTAGAAGACTTCTGATTGCTTCCTGAACCTCGTTGTAAGATATTGGCTTATTTAATTGATTTATTTCTTCTTTGCTCAGTTTGAGCAATTTGTATTTCTCTAAAAATGCATCCATTTCTGCCAGGTTTTCTTTCTTTAGAGTATAACTTTTGAAAGCAGTCCATTAAAATTGTTTGGATATCTTGGGTACTTGTTGTGATTTTCCCCGTGGCACCCCTTATCTTGTTAATATGGGTTTCCTCTCTTCTTTTCTTAATTAATCTTGCCAATGGTCCATCAATTTGATTTATTTTTTCAAAGAACCAGCTTTTTGTTTTGTTAATTTTAGCTATGATTCTCCTACTATTTCATTAGTTTCCACTCTTAATTTGTTTTTCTGGCTCCGTCTAGTAACTTTAGATTCCATTTTTTCATGTTTTTCTAGCTGTTTTAATTGCAACATGAGATTATATACTTGGTCTGTCTCTATTTTCTTGATGGGGGCACTGAGGGTAATAAATTTGCCCCTCAGGACTGCTTTTGCTGTGTTCCACAAGTTTCTTTGTGATGTGTTTTCATTGTCACTGAGTTGTAGGAATTTTTAAATTATTTCTTTAATCACTACTGTTTCCCAGGTATTACTTAGAAGTGTGCTGTTCGATTTCCATGTATTTGAGTAATTTCTGCGGTATGCTTTGTTTTTAGGAACTAGATTGATTCCACTGTGGTCAGATAAGATACAGGGGATCATTTCAATCCCCTTGTATTTGCTTGAGTTCCTTGCATGAATTATGTTATGGTCTATTTTGAATAAAGTTCCTAGAGCTGCTGAGAAGAATGTGTACTGTCTTGTTTTAGGGGAAATACTCGATAGATGTCAGTTCTGCTTGAAGTATATCCTCATTTAATTCGGTAGCTTCTATGCCAATCCTCTGGTTGGTAGACTTGTCCTTTGGTGAGAGTGGGGTGATAAAGTCTCCTAGTATTATTGTGTTAGGATCTACTTTAATCTGTAAATTTGAGAGTATTTGCTTAACATATTTGGGTGTGCCAATGTTTGGGGAATATAAGTTAATAATGGTAATATCCTCCTCTTGGATTGTTCCCTGTTTTAATATGTAGTGTCCTTCCTTGTCTTTTTCTATGATTTTAGTGAAATGTTTATTTTGTCCGATATCAGGATTGCTACACCTGCTTTCTTACTGGGGGCATTTGATTGGTAGATCCTTTTCCAACCCTTCACTCTGAGTTTCTTTGTATGTTTGGCTGAGAATTGTGTCTCCTAAAGGCAATAGGTGGATAGGTCATGTTTTTTTTTTTTTTTTTTTTTTTATCCAATCTGCAGTTCTTTTTTCTTTTGATTGGTGAATTAAGACCGTTAATATTAAGAGATAGTATGGAGAGATGCACTGTGGTCCCTGTCATTCCTGTTTTCCTCAGTTTTTCTTCTTACCTTTCCTCCTGTGCTTGCTCAGTTAGACTTCTATTAATGCCTGTCTGGGTGCAGGTCCCTGTTCCTGGTTGCTTTCTTTAGGTTGTGTTTCCCTTCATTAGTATTCTTTGTAATGCTGGCTTAATGTTTATGTATTCATTTAGTTTTTCTTTGCTATTAACATTTTTCTGTTCTCCAGCAAATGTGAATGATAGCTTTGCTGGGTATATCAGCCTGGGTTGGCAGTTACTGGCTTTCAGGGCCCATGGTACTTTCCCAGGTCTTTCTTTCATTCAATGTCTTTGTGGAGAGATCTACAGTGATTCTAATTTTTTTCCCATTCTAGTATAGCTCCTTCTACATTATTTCTGCATGCAAAATTGTTTTCTTATTATTCAGATCTATCATTTTTACTATAATATGTCTAGGAGTGTTTCTCCTGGGATCTTGCATCTTTGGTGTTCTATATGCTTCTATATGTAGGTAAGATATTCTTTTTTGTGATGGTGGAAATTTTCACCGATTATCTTGGTGAATAGGTGTTGCAGTCCCTTGCTTTGATATTCCCCACCTTTGTCCACTCCAATTATACAAAGGTTAAATTTCTTGGCACTATCCACTTGCTCTTGGATTTCCTTTGGCATAATTTAAGTGATTTTTCCATATCTGTCATTTTTTGGTCTAGTTGGTGTATTCTGTCTTTTGTATCTGACAGTAAATTCCAATTCGTTCACTCTGTTATCTATGGCTTCCATTGTGGTTTGCATGGAGGAAATGGACTCATTTATGCATTCGATGTTTGTTCTCAAACTACTAATCTCCCCTCTTATGAGGTGTGTACTGCCTCTATTTTTACACGAATCTCACCTCTTAGTGAAGTGTGTGCTGCCTCTATTTTCGCATGCATCTCCTGTTTGATATCCTGCATCTCTTTCCATATTTTGACCCAGTGTTCTTTACATTTCTGGTCTATTTCTCGCTTTAATTCTTGGGTCATTGCCTCCAGCATCTCTTGGATGTAGCTTTTGTCTTCCATTCCTGCTTTGCTCCCACTGGGGCTCTACCCTGAAGTCCTGGATTTGATTCCTCAGCATCCCATAAACTAAAAAAGCTGGAAACCAAGCTGGGGCTCAAGTCGTAGAGTGGTAGCCTTCAGTGAAAGAAGCTCAGGGACAGTGTGCAGACCTTAATTTCAAGCCCCTACACTGGCAAAAAAGAAAATCAGAATGAAATGTGTAAAAATATTTTATCACTACATTACTTTTTTATGAGAAGATGAAAAAAGAAACAATTAAAGTTTATATATCCAAGTGATTTGGGGCATCCATACCCAATAGTGGTGTGTGAACCTATACAATGTTATCAACATACTGAAAAATTGATTGATATCTCCTTGTAGATGAATAAAAGTCCTCTGCATCCATATTGAATAGCCATAAATTACAATGTTTATCCTCTTAGCTTTAGCAGTTATCAGATTTTTATTGAAATTCCAGCTCTAGCATCCTTTTTAATTTCTTTTTATTTTTAAGATGATTTACAGGGATGCTATAGTTATCACAACCTTTCTTTTTTTCTAAGTATAAAATCCAGACTTACTTTAAGGGTTTGGAAGAAGCAAAATGGCTTCTAGAGCTCAGAGCTGATGACATGAAGGGAGGGAGAACATGTCCATAACTGGCCAAAGGGAGACAGAATTTGATATTTCCTTACTTTTTAGGTTTGAATGTATAGGAAAGAACCCTCAGGGTTAAGGACAGGTTAAGGACAAAACAATTCCTTGACTTCTACATCAAATGAAGCAGAATGTTCTCTTACATTAGTACACAGAAAGGTAAAACTACATATGATCATATGTATATATTTAGGTTAATATCTGAAAAAGTTGCAGAAAATTGGTGTTGTTTATACCATTGATTACTACTAAAGGATGAGATTATAAGAGAAATGTGTTGTGTGTGTGTGTGTGTGTGTGTGTGTGTGTGTGTGTGTGTGTGTGTGCACATGCATGCACTTTGCCATAAGTGAGAAATGGAGTTTGAACTAGTCCTCTCAGTAATTTTAGTGTTTTTGTTCAAGGTTATTACTCTACCCCTTGTGTCACATCTCTATTTTTGGATTTTGGTTGGTTAATCAGATATTATTGTGTCTCAAATTTTTTGACCAGCAAGCTTTAAATGAGAACCTCCAAATTTCAGACTCCCTTGCAGCTAGGATTAAAAACATGAGCCACTGATGACTAGCAAGTACTTTCTACATTAACCATTTTGGCATGCGTGAATTTTAAAGTAAAACAAATGTAATTTTTGAAATAATAATGCCTAAAAGAACTAAAAACCAAATCTCAGAATGAGAAGTTACTGAATCCAAGATGAAATAAAGTTTTTAGATTGGGCACAGAAACAACTGCATTTTTGGAACAAGAGGCCATCCATCAGGCTCCACAACAAGCATTATACATAGCAATTTCCACATTATGATAAAAGAAAGTTTAATTATGGTTTAAAAATAATTTTAGCTTGGCACTGGTGGCTCATGGCTGTAATCCAACCTACTAAGATCTAAAGATCTTAGTTCAAAGCCAGCACTGGCAAGAAAGTCCATGAAACTATTTTTTGCCAGACCTGGGCTTGAATTCCGGGCCTGGGCTCTGTCCATCAGCTCCTCAAATCAAGGCTAGAGACCTACCACTTGAGCCATAGTGCCACTTCTGGCTTTTTCTGCTTATGTGGTGCTGAGAAATCGAACCCAGGGCCTCATGCATGCCAGGCAAACACTACCACTGGGCCAACTTCCCATAAGTACATGAGATCCTTATCTCCAATTAACCATTGGAAAACTAGAAGTGACGCTGTGGCTCAAATGGAAGAGCACTTGCCTTGAGTGCAGGGACAATGTCCAGGCCCAGAGTTCAAGCCCCATACAAACTACTACTACTTCTCCTCCTAATAATAATAATAATTTTATGATATTGTTAATGTGTTGTATAGAATGGCTACCATTTCATAACCGTAATTTTCATTTTACAACAAATCATCAAAGAAACAACTGCCCAATAAATTAGTGGGCTAAAGACTTAAAGAGAAACTTCTCTGAAGAGGAAATACAAATGGCCAATAGACTCATGAAGATATGCTCAACCTCTCTAGCCATAAAAAGATATGCAAATCAAAATATCATTTAGATACCACATCACCTAATTTAGAATGACTATAATCATGAACTCTAATAGCAGCAAATGCTGGAGGGGATGTGACCAGGAGGGAACCCTACTGCATTGTTGGTGGGAGTGTAAACTTGTTCAATCACTTTGGAAAGTAGTATGGAGGTTCCTCAAGAGACTCCACATAGAGCTCCTCTATGACCCAGCAATCCCACTTTTGGGCATTTAACCAAATTAAAACAAACAAGACCATACTATAGCTACCAGCACAACTGTGTTTATTGCAGCATTATTTGCCATAGCTAAGATATGGAACCAACCTAGATGCCCCTCAGTAGATGAATGGATGACGAAAATGTGATATATATCCACAATGGAATTCTATACCTCCACTAGAAAAAATGACATTTGAAAGTAGATCTGTGGCAAGTGGTAGAGCACTAGCCTAAAGTAAAACCAAAACAAAACCAACAAAAAGAAGACTAGCACACATAAAAAAATCTAAGTGACATAAATTCAGTTCTGAGTGTTTCTGGGCCTCACCTCAACTTCCTAATGGGATGCAAATATGGGAATTTAAATTATTTTTTATTTTTAAAAATAGATTAAAATTTTAATCATAATGAAGAATTTTCATATGGTCAAACAATTATTAAATCTGGAAATGAGGCTAGCTCACTGTATGTTGTCATGTGCAGAAACTTATTGGTTGGATTTAAAAACCCTGTTATAGTTTCTACTTGCCATGACATAATTTTGGTTCAAGTTAAAGTACTTGGCATAAAAGAAACCTTTATTTTTAAGATATGAAATCTCTTCATAAATCACTGAAGTTGAGGACTGATTTCTATTGTGTTTAATTTGTTCATGTCACTCAATGATAAAGTACCATAAGATAACACCTTCATTCACTCATAGCCTTTCAACAAAACTTAAGTAGTCTGGCTAGCATGAAGGGTATCACATGGGAAATGTAGCTTGCAAAATGGCAACAGAGGAAGGGGAGGGGAGAATTCAGATCACAGTAACTCACTTTGGTTGAATTGGTGTCCCTGATGTGAATGTTGATGTCAAAGACCTCACCACTAAGCTTTCAAAAGTTATGATGTAGGACAATCCCTTCCCCTCCACAGCTGTATAAAGTGAAGCAAATTCTGGGTCCTACCCCTGTAGCACAAAAAATGCTTATAACATCTTAAGGATTTGATTTTAGAGTATGACTATAACACTAGGAAAATAAAAAAATAAAAATCTGAAATAATCTAATACACTGGAATAAACTATCCTTACGATGCTCTGTGCAGTTGGAGAGAGATTAAAAGAGATATTCTTAATTCTGTGATAATTTCTATGACAGAAAATGATTAAACATTTTTTCTGGGACATCAAAGCTGGAATCTGAAAAGACATTGTTCCTAAAGCAAAAATTGAGAATTGTAACTCATACTCCACATCTCCTGAAATTAATTATTTTGGTCATGCAGGTTTATCAGCCAATATATAAAGACTCATACTTTTAAAATCATATCATATTTGATATCAAAGCCTTTTTTTTTCAATTTTGTTTGTTATTTTGGGAAAAGAGTCTAGGATTTTAGACAGCTTCAGTATTAAGTCAGATAATTCATATCTAATATATTAGATCATAGCCTAATCATCACTGCTTTTGGAAAACATTGCTTTATTTCTAGACATTCCTATATTTTCCTTCAAGGTATCTGTCTAACATTCTCTTCTTTTTTTCTGGTCCTGGGTTTTGAGCTGCTTTTATTCAAAGTTTATGCTCCACCACTTGAATCACAGTGCCACTTCCAGATTTTTCTGTGATTAATTGGAGATAAGAGTCTCGTGGATTATAGGTGTGAGACATCAGTGCCCAGGCATTCTTAGAAGTGGACTGTGGCTCTAAGTTGTAGAGTACTAGCTTTGAGCAAAAGAGCTCAGGGACAACATCCAGGCCCTGAATTCTCGGCCTATATCCAGAAAAAAGAAAAGAACAGAAAAAAAGGGGTAGAATCTTTAAGAGATGATCATGAAGGAGAATGCTGCCCTCATAGACAGACGACTTCATTATGAAAATGATCCTATTGCAAAATCAGTTCCATCTTATCCTCTCAGTCTCTCATTTATGCTCTTTTTCCTTTCTACCTTCCTTCATGGGGAGAGACAGAAAAAATACCTCAGTCACATATGTGAACACCATGCTCTTGAACTTTCTAATACCATAAGCCAAATAAAATTTCATTGCTCCTAAATTAACCAGTCTTTGAGCATTCCCTTTATTTAAAAGTATGTTTTAAAACTTTTAAGACTTTCTAAAATAGTTATTTCAATTTTCATAAAATTCTAAAAGTTTAGCAAACCAAGCTTTAATTTTCTCATTTACAAGAAAACCAATCAGCATTCTAAGCTGGGGACCAGAAATCCATGCCTGTGATCCTTACTACTCAGAAGGCTGACATCTGAGGGTAGAAATTTAAAGCTAGCATGGGCAGGAAACTCAATCCTGAGACTCATCTCCAATTAAGCAGCACAAACACCAGAAGTGGAAGTGTAGCTCAAGGGGTAGAGTACCAGGCTTGGTTGGAAAAAAATTAGGTAGCCCATTGAGGTCATGTTCCGCTAAGGCCACACACGCACAGACACACACACACACACACACACACACACACACACACACAAATAAGTATTCTACCCTTTGGGTATTTTAATATACAGAACTGCAAAAATTGCTATGACTAAACAATAAGATTTTTTTTGTTGGTTATAGGACTTCACCTCTGTGCCTAGGCGTTGTCCCTCAGCTCTTCAGCCCAAGACTAGTGCTCTACTATGTAAGCCACAATACCACTTCCAGGTATCTTGTGGTAAACTAGAGATAAACGTCTCATGGACTTTACTGCCCAAGTTAGCTTTGAAGCATGATCCTCAGATTTCACCCTTCTGAGTGGCTAGTGTTAGAGGCATGAGCCACCAGTGCCTAGCAACTATAGCATTTCTAAAGCATGTATTTCCGTCATATATACAGCAATTCTTATATTGCTGGAAAAAACTAACTGATTAAGTTTTAATGACTTAATAATCTAGCTCCTCTATCTAAGAAAAGAACTATAGATATTTAAGATGTTTCATTGTAATAAAGAAATACCATAATTTTACTGGAAATAAGAAGCACATAGACATTCTTACCTAGGCTGGTTTTAAACCATGATCCATGATGCTCAGATCTTAGCTTCCTGAGTTGCTAGGATTATAGGCATGAGCTACTGATGTTCTGTTTGACTTATTTCTTTGATATGTACAAGACGTTATGTCAAAAACCGAACTTTACAACTTTGGCGGGGGAAGGGGTGGATGCGGGAGTATAGGGCAGAATAGGGAGGTGGGAAGGGATGGGAAGGAGAAAACAAAGGAAGAGGTAACAATGCTTGATATGTACTCATTACCTTGCCTATGCAATTGTAAACCCTCTGTACAGTATTTTCACAATAAAAAAACAACAAAAACAATGTTTACACTGGCTAGAAGAGAAAAAGTGACCAAATGTATTAATCAAAGGTCAGGACACTAAAATGAACCATGTGTAAAATGAAAAATATCTGCCCTATCAGTGCTTTAGAGGTTAGAGGAGCTTACAGGTAAATAGTAACTCCTAGATGCTCCATTATCACATGCTACTACTGCTTCCATCGATCTCTGGGTACACAGCAAAACACAAGTGCAGTCACTGATTTAGAACTTTTTTAACTTCTTCTAATTTAAATGCATTCGGATTAAAGGGAAAGAAACACCCTACATATTTGTTAAAGAATGATGTATATCCTTACCAAATGAAATGGGAGGCACTGGTGAACCCCAGGCTAAAGTGTACACAGACTTCTTATGGTACACCCTGGAAATCTGTGGACGTCTTTGGAGTGGAAGGTGGTGCAGAACAGAGGAAGATTTAAAAGTTAAAAAGCAATAGTGAAAATAAAAAATGTTTTACGAAAATGATTTTACTACAAACTCAGTTATTCATTTAAAACTCATTTCAGAACCTTCTTCAGTTGATTGGAAAAAATATTTAATATATGAAGTAAGCCAAAATATAGAAAAACTAGCCCTAAATATACCTTATCTAGAAAACATAGTCAGTTCTCAACCAGTGTGGGATAGTTTTGTTTTGTATTGTTTTGGTTTGTTTTATTGGTCATGGGACTTGGACTCTAGGCCTGGGTGCTGTCCCTCAGCTCTTCAGCTTAAGGCTAGTGCTCTAGCACTTGAACCACAACACCACTTCTGGTTTACTTCTTGTTTTCTTAGAGGTCTGTTGGATATAACAGTCTCACAAACTTCCCTGCCTGCGCTGGATTTGAATGGCGATCCTCAGATCTCAGCCTACTGAGTAGCTAGGATTATAGGTGTGAGCCACTGGTGTCTGGCTTATCTGTCCCTGGAGGCAGTCTATTTCAAAATTGCCAAGTACTCTAATACAGCTCTAGCATTACTGAAGTATAAATACTATGACAACTAGAAATTTTAGAAGCTATAAATCCTACCTGTCAAGACAGTGATAATTATTTTGTTATTGCTTAGCCATACATCATCACTATTCAAATATATTCTTAATTTGACAAGATTTGAGTATAGACTGATTTTCCAAATTGACTATCTTTTTAAGGAAATTTTTTCTAGTGATGTGTGTCAGTAAAGCATGCTTTAGACAAAATCACTATACTATATGACTTAAAATACAGAGTATCTTGTAGGTATCGTTTTAGAACTCTAAAATCAATGACTAAACCAGCTCTGTCATTATTTTTATGTACCTCACAAATTGATAGGAATCATTGTATACAATGACCCAGATTTTCTTCAGCTAAGACATAGAATAAAGTATCTGGATTGGATGCCTAAAAATAAAGCAATATCATTTCCCTATTTACATTATTAGTGTTAGTCCTGAAAATTCACCGTATAATATTTTAGTAATAAAATTATTTAGCAATTTTGTGATGATACAGAATTATTTGATGAATGGATCAAGAAAATGTGGTATATATACACAATGGAGTTCTATGCCTCCATCAGAAAGAATGACATTGCCCCTTTGTTAGGAAATGGAAAGACTTTGAAAAAATTATATTAAGTGAAGTAGTCCAGGTGCAAAGAAACATAGGTCCCATGGTTTCCCTTATTTGCCATAACTAATATATGTCTGAGACATATGCAGAAAAGGTCAGATAAGTTGATGTTAGGTGAAATGAACCCCAAGATAAGTATTCAATTTTTTTTTCTTTCTTGCCATTGTTTCTAACATATTTACAGAATTATTTAAATTTACACAGTTTTAAGTTGTTTACTTCTCTGGAATGGTTCCCACACTTGTCCATTTTTAAATTAAAAGAACGTTTAGAATTCGATTGGATATAGGTTCTACTTGAAAACTTAAAAAAATGTAAGGTGGATGCCAATTCTCATTCCTGTAATCACAAGCTTATAATATCGTGGTTCCAACGCAGCCCAAGAAGGAAAGCCAGTGAGACTCTTATCTCCAATTAACCATCAAAAACACAAAAGTAAAGCTATGGTTGAAGTGGCAGAGCACTAACCTTGAGGACAATAGGTCAGAGAAAGTGTCCAGGACCAAAGTTTAAGCCCCTGGAAAGCTATACCCTCACCAAAAACAAAATCATACACAGGGCTGGGATTCAGCTTAGCAGCTTAACATGCATGTGTTTTGATCCCTAAAACAAGGAAAGGGAGGGATTGTGGAAGCGATTGGGGGAGGGAAGAGAGAAGGAGGGAGGAAAGGAGAGAGATAACTGCATATAGAAAAGAGGGTATCTCTGCATAATAAATGATGTTCACTAGGGAAAAAGGTCAGGCAAACATTTTCTGTAAAGATCAGAGTAAGTATGTCCAGACTTTGGGAGCCACATGGTAAGCTGTCAGTATTCCATTCTGCTGTAGCAGTATGACAGAGGACACAGATAGAATGAATGCATTAAAACTTTACTAACATTCTCTGAAACTTGAATTCTATTTTTATTTGAAATATGGCTATTGAAACTGAGTGAATGTTTGGTTTTATGTATTTTGCTTACTTGAAGTATTGTCACTTACAGCTTTGTGGCTGGCTATTCAAGTGATTATAACATGTCTGGCTTCTGATGAAGTCTCTAAAGCACCTCAAAAGTCAGCCATCAATAGAAGCCATTGAAGTCACTCAGCTTTTTGGTAGTCACAATAAGAAAAACTAGAATAAGAAATAAATAAAAGCCTACATTTAACAACACCAAGGGAGCTTTTATCAAAATTCAGCATAAATTATCTTGTATTTAAACCATAATCCTCAGATCAGCATTCTGAGTAGCTAGGATTACAGATGTGAACCACTAGCATGTGATTGTTAGTTTTCTTAAATACCAAGACAGCATTGTATTTTATATTGGACTCATCTCCATTCCTGCACTCAACCATCACTTGGACCTAAGAACTACTGTAATGGATGAGGAACTCTAGGCCTATTTTGTAGTTGGTAGGAAATACAAGAAGTAGAGAAATCAGATAGAACGCACCAAAAGAAAATAAATGAGGAAACTGGGTGCAGGTGGCTCACACATGTAATCCTAGCTACTAGTGAGGCTGAGATCTGAGGATTGCAGTTCAGAGCTAGCATAGGTAGGAAAGCTAATGAGATTCTTATCTCCAATTAACCACCAGAAAACCAAAAGTGGGCATTGGTTCAAATGATAGAGCACTTGACTTGAGCTGAAAAGCTCAGGGACAGCACTAAGACTGACAAAAAATTAAATAAAAGAAAACAAATCGGCGCCCATAGCCAATGGCTCACATCTGTAATTCTAGCTTGTCAGAAGTCTGAGATCTGAGGATCAAGGTTCAATACCAGACTGGGAAGAAAATCTATGAGATTCTTATTTCCAATTAAGCACTGAAAACCATAAGTGGCAATGTAACTCAAAGTGGTAGAGCAGTAGCCTTGACCACAAAAGCTCAGGGACAGGATCCAGGACCTGAGTACAAACCCCACACCCAACAAAAAAGGAAAACGAATGAGAATCCACCTTAAAGAAATAGCTAGGCGAGTAAAATATAAAGAATATCTTATTAAAAAACTAATTTAGGATATTTTGACTTAAAGGGCAGTATCATGAAAAGGAAAGACTGGGGTGGCATGTTATTTTATTTTATTTTAATTTACTTATTTACTTTGGGAGTGGAATAGGGCTTGAAATCTGGGCTGGGCACTGTGCCTAAGCTATTATGCTCAAGTCTAGTGCTCTACCACTTGACCCAAACCACCACTTCCGCTTTTCTGGTGGTTTATTGGAGAAAAAAGTCTTACGAACTTTCCTGCCTGGGCTGGCTTTGAATAACGGTCCTCAAATCTAAGCTCCTGAGTAGCTAGGATTATAGGCATGAGCCACCAATGCCTGGCTGGGATGATATTTTAGAGTACTAAAAACAAAAGAGACATAACAACATGAAATGAACCCTAATGAAAAATTAATTTGAAAATTTAATTTGAAAAATAGCAAGAATAATATCTGTCTCAAACAAGGAGATGTGTATCTGTATTTGATATAATAACAGTATTATGAAAATATCATTAATTTTCTTAAGTATAATGAAGGTATAATGGTCTATAATGGAAGAATATTCTTAAAATTTAACTTTGTTCCACAAGCTTCTGTGTGTTTATATAGGAACATACAGATAAAAAAGTAAGGAAAAAAATGTCAAAAATTTTAAAAAGAACCAAGGCACTTTTTTGGTGGCTTTATTTTATTATATATATATATATATATATATATATATATATATATATATATATATATATATATATATATATTTTTTTTTTTTTTTTTTTTTTTTTTTTTACCAGTACTGGGTCTTGAATTCAGGTCTGCTTGCTCCTGCTTGGTTTTGTCACTCAAGGATAGCACTCTATTTTCTGAAACACAACTCTGTTTCAAACTTTTTATGCTTAGCTCAATATAAGACTCTAACTCTTGCAGGGTCTGGCTTTGAACCTTTATCTTCAGATCTCAGTATCCTGGCCAGTGACAATTACAAGCATGAGTGACCAAATGCCTGGCCTAAGTATGATTTTTAAGAACCAAGTACGTGAAGGACTGTGCTCACTATGATCAGAAAGGAGGAATACCTAGCCCCTGCCTACAAATTCACAGAATTTCTTGTTTGGGCTAGCTTTGAACCCAGCCTCCTGAGTAGCTAGGATAACAGATTTGAGCCACCATAACCTAACTTAATATGTGACTTTCAACTTCATAAAGGCATGATAGTTTTTGAAAGAGAATGAGTTCATTTTGGTGGTTTGCAAATGCCAAATTACTACAAAATGAAAAAAAACATAATTTATTGTTATTATTAAGGTATTGTAAGGTGTTCACAATTCAGGAAATGTATACATTTCTCTGTTTCCCCCTAAAACCCAATGAAGAGATATTTTAAAAATAAATTTCTGAGCAAAGCAGCAGTGGCTAAGGCCTGTGATACTAGCTAGCAAGAAGGCTGAGATCACATAATCTAGGTTTAAAGCCAGACCCAGAAGAAAACTCAGGGAGACAATTATATCCAATTAATTATTTTAAAAAAACAGGAATTGTAGCTCTGTCTCAAGTATTAGAGCACAAAAGTCCAGGTAATGACCCAGAACATGAGTTCAAGTCCCAAGACTGGTTGAATAAATAAATAAATAAATATATCTGGCCAATTACCTATAACCCTAGCTACTTAGGAGGCTAAGAGCTGGGCGTAGATTTTCAAAACCATCCTGGGCCAGAACATTTGTTAATAATCTTTATTTCCAATTATCCATTAAAACCTGGAATGGGAGTGGTTGATCAAGTAGTAAGTGCTTACCATTGTACCCTCAGTTCCAGTCGTAGGATTGGCACCAAAATAAATAAGTAAATTTATTTATTTTTGAGTTTTGAATCTTAGTCAGCATGGTAGATTTTTTGAAAGTCTTTCAGATAATAATGATGTGCATATATGTTTATTAACTCAAAATTGAATTCATGCTGATATTTTCCTCAGTCATTTGAGTAATAAGTAAGCATTATCAAGTTTTTACTTGTTGAAATAGTTGTCATACAATCTCACTTTTCCATCATCAGTTCAAAAAGCCCAACAAACCTCTTTGTCTGGGTGCCAGCACCTAGAATGGAGTTTCTGGGCTGGGAAGGTGGCTCAGTGGAAGCGTGTTTACCTTGCATGCATGAGCCCCTGGGTTCGATTCCTCAGCACCACATAAGCAGAAAAAGCTGGAAGTGGCACTATGGCTCAAGTGGTAGAGCACTAGCCTTGAGCTGAAGAGCTGAGGGACAGCGACCCATGACCATAAATAGAGTTTCCCATACAAACTTCCTATACTGAACCAAGAAAATATAAACAAACTAAACAAAGGAATAACATAAAAGTAAACAGAAGTCTTCCAACAAGATAGAGCCCAAGCCCAGATGGATTCATTACTCAATTCTATAAAACATTTTATTTTGTCCAGTCTTAGGGCTTGAACTCAGGGTCTGAACCTGTCCCAAAGCTGTTTTTGCTCAAGGCTAGTTTTAGTACTAGTGCTATATCACTTGAGCAACCATGCCATTTCTCGCTTTTCTGTGTATGTGGCATTGAGGAATGGAACACACGGCTTCATGTGTACTAGGCAAGCATTCTACCACTAACCCATCTTCCAAGCCCACTATAAGGCTTTTAAAGATGAAGTAATACTAATCCTCCTCAAGCTTTTCAGTGAAATAGACGCAATAGGGAGCAAACCCAAACTCATTCTATGAATCCAATATTACACTCATCCCAAAACTAGGTAAGGATCCAACAAAACAAGCGAATGAATGATCAATTTCTGTGATGAACATAGATGCAAAACTCCTCAATAAAATATTAGCCAACAGAACCCAGAAACAAATACAAGTCATAAAAATATGATCAAGTAGGCTTCATCCCACAGATGCAAGGTTGATTTAATATATACAAATCAATAATTCACATCAGTAGAGCCAATATCAAGAACCACATACTCATCTCAGTAAATCCAGAACAAACCTTCGACAAAAGACCACGCATTGACATTAAAAGCTCTGGAGAAACAAGGAATAGAAGGATCATTCCTTAAAACAATAAGAGCCATAGACAACAGGCCATACTAAATGGGGAAAACTAAAACTATTTTCCTTAAAATCAGGAACAAGGCAAAGTTGCCCCTTCACTCCCCTCCTCTTCAATCTATACTGGAATTCTTAGCCAGACCAATAAGGAAAGAAAAGGACATTAAAGGAGCCACACAGAGTACGCAAAAATTAAACTAAAGGTTTTTGCTGATGACCATTTCTTATACTTGAGGACCCAAAAGCTCAACTCCCAAACTCCTACAGCTAATTAATACTTTTGGCAAAGTATCAGAATGCAAAATCAATCCATAAAATTCAGTAGCCTTGGCCAGGCACCAGTGGCTCATCCCTGTAATTCTAGCTACTCAGGAGGCTGAGATCTGAGGATCGTTGATCAAAGCCAATCCAGGCAGGGAAGTCCATGAGTCTCCAATTAACCACCAGAAAACTGGAAGTGGCGCTTTTGCTCACCTTGAGGTGAAGAGATGAGGGACAGCGCCCAGCTCAAAGTTCAAGCACCACGACCCAAAACAACAACAAATGGTTACTGAACCATTCCTTGGGCAAAGAATATACAAGCAGAAAAGGAAATAATGAAAATGACACCATTTGCAAAAGCTTCAAAAAATAGTAATTAACCTAACCAAAGATGTAAAAATTGCAAAAATCTAAAGAAAGAAATCAAAGAGTATATCAGAATATGCAAAGACCTTCCATGTTCAGGGATAGGTAGAATATTGTGAAAATGGCCATAATGCAAAAAATTGATATAAAATTCAAGGCAATCCCCATCAAAATCCCAATGATGTACTTTACTCAGATAAATGAAAGAATCCAAAAGTTCATATGGAAAAAAAAAAAAAAAAAAACAGACCAAAACAGACAAAGCAATTCTTGGCAAAATAAGCCATTCAGGCAGTACCACTATACAAGACTTCAAGTTCTACTAAAGAGCCACAATAACAAAAACAGCTTGTTATCGGTATAAAAATTATTTCTAACATATTTATAAGATGATTTCTATATTGCTTTGTATGTCCTTCCCCAATGATATAACTCCTTCTTTCACTGTATTTGATGGTGGTATAATTTGTGGAGGGGAAGGGCAAAAACAAATCATGTAACTAGAGATACATGCATAACCATTGCAACAATGAGATGTACAAGTAGTTATGTCGAAAAACAAACTTTACAACTTTGGTGGGGGGGGTAGTAGCGGGTGGGAGGGAGAATGGGAAGGAATGGAGAAGGGGATACAAAGAACAGGCAACGATGCTTGTTAATAAATGTATTCATTATCTTGTCCATGTAATTGTAACTCCTCTTTACGGTATTTTCACAATAAAAAAAGAAAAATACAAAAAAAAAAAAAAGATCCGAAGACCAATGGAAAAGATTATATTAAGTGAAGTAAGTCAGGCCTAAAGAAACATAGGTCTCATGGTTTCCCTCATTTCTAATAACTAGTATACATCAAGCAGAGATCTGAGGGACAATCAGCAAAGTTCAAAAGCTATGTACATATGACCCAATAAGATGATGTTAAGAGAAATGAACCTCAAGATAGGAACAGAAGTGTTTTTTTTTTCTTTCTATTGTTTCTAACGTATTCACAATATACCATGTGATTTTTTTTTGTTTCTTTGTATGTTCCTCCCCCATCGTAAAACCCCTGTTTTCACTGTATTTGATGTTGGTGCCTTGCAACTTTTATATACACTTTTCTAATTTGGGGAGGGGAAGGGAAAAACAAAATGCTTAAACAGAGATATAGGTTGACCCATTGTAATAATGAGATGCACAATGCACTATGTGGAAAAATGAGCTTTACAATTTAGGCTGGGGGTGGGGTGAGAGTGTAGTTTTGGTGATGGGAGGAAAGGGATGGTAGGGAAAAACAAAGGAGGAAGTAACAATGATGATAAGAAATATACTTATTACCTAGCTTATGTAACTGCTGTGATCTGAGGATAATTGTTCAAAGCCACCAGGGACAGGGAAGTCCATGAGACTCTTATCTCCAATAAACCACAAGAAAATGGAAACCGTAACTGTGGCTCAAGCACTAGCCTTCAGCTGAATAGCTGAGGGACAGCGCCGAGACCCAGAGTTCAAGCCTCACGACCGTCCACATACACACACACACACACACACACACACACACACACACACACAATGGAAACCGTAACTGTGGCTCAAGCACTAGCCTTCAGCTGAATAGCTGAGGGACAGCGCCGAGACCCAGAGTTCAAGCCTCACGACCGACAACATACACACACACACACACACACACACACACACACACACACACACACACACACACACACAAATCAGAGCTTCTTCAAATATTCCTGTTGGGGCAACTTGGCAGCCATATGCAGAAAACTAGAAGTGGATCTGTGCTTTCACTAACATCAACTAAAAATTGATTAACTACCTTAAAATCAGCCAAACTACTCTAAGACATAATAGGGATGATATTAGAACTTATAGGTACAGGCAGGAACTTCCTGAATAGAGTCTCTGGGGCAGAACAGAGAGGAGATAGATCCAACAAATGGGACTACATCAAAGGAAAAAAAAATTCTGCACAGGCTAGGACATAGTCACTAAACTAAAAAGACAGCCAAGGAATTGGCAAAAGATATTTACCTGCAACACATCAGACATAGGGCTAATATTCAATGTATAAATGGATCTCTGGAAAGTACCCCTCCAAAACCTCATAAACCAATTACTAAATGGGCAGGGGAGCCAAGAAGAGACTTCTCAGGAGAAAATGTAAAGAATGGGAAAGAAACATATTAGGAAAGGTTCATCATCCCTCGCCATAAAGAAAATGTAAATCAAAGCAATCCTGAGATACAATCTTACCCACATATTCTGAATTCTGACAACAAATGCTGATGGGGAAGTGGAGAAAAAAGGAATCCTACTGCACTGCTGGTGGGAATGTATACTAATACAGCAACTCTGGAAAGCAGTCTGAAAGTTGCTCAAAAATCGCAACACAGACCTTCCCTAATACCCTCCCTACAGCCATACCACTTGTAGGCATCTACCCTGAGCATCATGAACCAGAATATGGCAAGGACACTTGCACAACCATGTTCCTTGCTGCTCAATTCACAGTGACAAGATATGTACACACCCAGATGCCCCACAATAAATGAATGGATCCAATAATTATGCTATCTATATACAATGAAATTTTACAGACAGAGCCATTAGAAAGAATAAAATAATGTCATTTGCAGGGAAATGGAAGGAAGTAGAATAAATGATGTTAATAAAGTTAAGCCAAGATCAAAGAGACAAATGGCACATTTTCTTCCTGATTATGTGGAAGTTAGATTTAAAACACAATGGGATATGAAAACTGTACAGGATTCTAGGCATCATGTACAGTGAGTACAGTAGGGGAAAGCCTTTGTAGAAAATCACCAAGTTATGATACACAAGCACCTCTTCTTATGTATATAAAACTATATATATATATATATATATATATATATATATATATATACACTAAATTGAATTGTAAAGATAAAGAAACAAGGAACTTTTCTTAATTTCTCTTTTCATTTTCTGATGACTCTGTATTCTTTACCCAATATACACTATATATGCATGCATATCTGACGGAAGATGGGAGAAGGGCACAGAATCAGTGGAAAGTGGATGAAAAATTGCAGCCGCGGAGCCCACTGGCTCTACTGGACATTGATGAAAGTGAACCATGCAACTTGCGGATCGACATGGGAGGGAGGGAATGGAACAGAATGGGGGAACAGATTAGACTATGTAAAAGGAAGGAAATATACTAGCTACCTGACATACAGAAAGAGAACCTTGCTGTATATCACCGCTAAAACAACAATATTTTTTCTAAAAGAAGAGAGCTCCCAAATGAGAACATACGAGAAAAGGGAAACAAAGAGCAGATAATTATGTTTTTTTTAAGTCCTTGGTACCTGAGAGTTTCAATCATTAGCTTTTTTCCTACCATCTGAGTCATACCTCTAAACCCAAAAGTCCTTACAATATTCAATTTTTTTCCCTTGATTTCTTCACATTTTCTATTTACTTTTTGTTTTGTGTGTGTGTGTGTGTGTGTGTGTGTGTGTTTGTGTGTGCCAGAAATGGAGCTTGAACTCAAGATCTAAGTGCTGTTCCTGAGCTTTATTTTTGCTCAAGTGCACTCTACCACTTGAGCCAAATCTTCACTTCTGGATTTTCTTGTGCAGTTTACTGGAGATAAAAGAATCACAGAGACGTTTTACCATCATTAGATTCAAATCATTATCTTCAGATCTCATCCTCTGGGATTACAGCCATGAGCCAAGGTACCTGGCTTATGAATTGTCGTTCTTTTTTTAACAAGCTGGTGCCAGTGGCTCATGCCTGTAATCTTAGCAATTCAGGTGGCTGAGATCTGATAACGGAGGTTTAAAGACAACCTGTGTAAGAAAGTCTGTGAGACTATGATCTCATTAACTGGTTACCAAGAAACCAGAAGGGGCACTGTGATTCAAACTGGTAGAGTGATAGCCTTGAGCACAAAAGAGCAGGGACTGCAACCAGGCCCTGAGTTCAAGCACCACATAAAAAAAATAAGTAAAAACGAATTTGCAATCACTTGTGATCTCAACATCCTCAATTCGTGGTTTATTTAAAGCCAATTTGCATCTCAGTTTGCACTTATTTGGGGTGTAACTAAACTTGTATAACTGTTAAAAGAAAAAAATGAGCAGCTGTGTGCAGGTGGCTCACGCCTGTAATCCTACCTTCTCAGGAGGCTGAGAAATGAGGATGGTGGTTCAAAGCCAGCCTGGGCAGAAAAGTTCCCATGAGACTCCTATTACCAATTAATCCCTAAAAAACAAGAAATGGCACTGTGTTTTAAACTGGTATGCTATACTGCTAACCTTGAGCAAAGGAGCTCTGGGACAGCACCCATGCCCTGTATTCAAGCCCGATATCTGAAGGAAAAAAAAAAAAGAGTTCAGTGCTGGGAAGGTGGCTCAGTGGTAGAGTTCTTGACTTGCATGTACGACCCTCTGGGTTTGATTCCTCAGTACCACATGAGCAGAAAAAGCCAGAAGTGGCACTGTGGCTCAAGTGGTAGAGTGCTAGCCTTGAGCTGAAGAGCTGAGGGACAGTGCCCAGGCCAAGAGTTTAGGAACCATGACCCACAAAAAACAAACAAACAACAAAAAGAGTTCAAACATTTAAATGATGTGTACAATAGACTATACACTAAAGACGAAAGATTATACGAATGAATTAATAATTAAAATGATCAACATTGTTTTGATTTTATAAGTGGTGGATGTAGCAGAGAAAGTGATAAGAAATAGTTATTCATTCTAACCACTCTTGTATTGTTTTAAACTCATTTACTACTTTTAAACTAAAGGAGCACATAAGTATCATTTTACAGAAAAACAAATGTTGTACATGTATTTTAACCTGAATTCCACATTTTAAAATTTGCCTTTTAGTAAACAATCAGTATATTTTTATATAAACTACTAGTAATCCCTTTAATACTTCAGGTCATTCTAGTATTTGATTATATCATAACTCCTCCCTTCTTTCTTTTCTTCATTCCATTCCTTCACATCCTTTCCTCCTTTCTATCCTACCAATTAAACTCAGGGCTTCATGCATTTTAGGTAGGTGCTCTACAAGGTGAACCATACACCTGCGCTTTTTGCTTTAGTTACTTCTGTTTTGTTAGTCATGTGGCTTGAACTCTGGGCCAGGACACTGTACCTGCACTCTTCAGCTAAAGGCGAGTGCACTACTGTTTGAGCCACAATTCCACTTCTGGTTTTCTATTGGTTTATTGGAGGCAGGAGTCTCACAAACTTTCCTGCCTAGACTGGCTTTGAGCTGTGATCTTCAGACCTCAGCCTCCTGAGTAAATAAAAGTACAGGCATGAACCACCTGTGCCCAGCTCTGCTTTAGCCATTTTTATGGCAGGGTTTTCTGTTTATGAGCAGGCCAGAATGGATCACAATCCTTCTCTTTACCCTTTCTGAGTAGATGAAATTAAAAGCACAATGATTTTGGTTCAGATATTGATTGAGATCTGCCACACCACATACACTTGGTTGAAACTTTTGGAATGAAAAGTTCTGGACAGGAGTGGAGCCTGGCATAGACTCAAGCCCCAGGCATCCCCCAGGAGTTGGTGGAGATCTGGATTCCCTAAAAAAGACAATCTGGTCAGACTTAACCCATTGTTCTCTGAGAAAGAGAAGTTCCAGTGTGACTGCTGCTCACCACAGTGACCCAGGGCCCAGTGGCAGGATGCCTGCCCTGTGCCCTGACAAGTCCCACCTGGGAGAGCGTTTGTCCTGCCTCCAGGCCAGTTCAGGCCTGCCATCGTATACAATAACTCTTGTTTCATCCTCTAACAAGCAGCTCAGTATCCAACCACCTTTGGAACCCAGTCCGAGAGGCACAATGGAGAAGAAGCTGCCGAAGCAAGCGTTTGGAAAGGAGCAGAGATCACAGCAGGCAAAGCAGCCATGAAGATGTGTCTGCAAGGAGTCCTTAGCTGGGTTCAGCAAAGAGAGGCCAGCGCAGATGGGCAGAGCACTTCCATAAAGCTGCCTGTGGTGGATAGATGGCTTCTGATTTGACATCGACAACAGAATAAGGGACTGCAAGTTCAATGAATAGTCTCTGGCCAGAGAAACAAGGTCAAACGCTTGTTTCTGTACTTCCAGTGGTTCCTGGTATTTCCAGCTGAGTGGACATCTTTCTGTGACCAGTGGGTGCCACACCACCTTCTGCGGAGTCTGCGTGAGAGATTGTGTTGGACAAAGAGCTTCAAGGAAGAATGCTCCCAGGAAGGAGGTGTTGGTTCAAGGCTTCTCATATATTTGGCTGCACCTTTATAGCCTCTACCTTTATTCTTACTATATTCTTCTTGGCTGTACATTCATTGCCTTTATTCTCATTTTGGCTATTTTTCTATTGATCCACGAACAGAGCATGTTGTATTTTTCCAGTCCAATAGAGATGGCTTCTCTAAGTAATAAAGACTAAGGCCAAAGATTAAATGTGGGCAATCCCCCAATCAATCTATCATCTGATGTGACGTTGCCTCCAGAAACTCCTACAACTTCACAAGCGGTTTTGCAGCTCACGCATAGTAAATATAGAGACTTAAATTTTTCAGATATGTCCAACAGACAAAATCAATAAATTAAACTAAGTTAGAAAGAGTTATCCTAGTAGTTTAGAGAGTTCTAAAAAAGAAGAGACCTCTGATTACATAAGAAAAAGAAGGATTCTCCCAACAGTTATGATTGTTTAGTCCAACTTACGTTATAGGGAATAGATGGTGTTTTCACACAAAATATAAAGTTAGTAACATATTTCCTGAACCAACCAAGAACCATTTCCTTATACAGGAGCTTATAAAGATGAAATTAGTTGGATAAAAATAAAATTAAAAAGAGTATAATGTAAGTACAGCCTTGTCTTAGGTTTGTTAATTATTAAACATAAAAAGGCTGAATAGATGATGTATTCTATTAAACAATATGCTAGACTTGTTTCGCACCACTTAGCTTAAACAGTTGGTGGGATAGTCATTAATTTTCATGCAATTCATCAATGCTTTGCCTTTAAAAAAAATTTGATTACGTGCTTAAATAAACAAAGAATCTATATCACAATCAAACACTGTATAAAAATGTTAATTCCCCTCAATAAAGATACACTCAGATGCAACTCTTTTGAGTCTGTGTCTGTTTGTCACTTCGCCGACTCCTTTGCCCACCTATCCCGAGATCCCTGTCCCATCGGTCCCAGTGCTCCGGCCGAGCTGGTCTGTCGCAGAGATCCAATAAAGTGAATGTTTGCCTAGGCTAGCCTTAAATCCTAATAATCCTCTCTGCAGCTAGCAATTCAAGTGTGAGCTACCATGCCTGTCCTAAATTTCTGGTGACTAAAACATATGAACAATGTTTTAATATTTATAATGTTGAATTTGGGGACAATGAGTGCTTTTACTTGCCTAGTTTCAAATTTCACCAAAAAACCCAAGTATTAACTTTTGGTTTCCTACATAACATTAAATAAGCAGATAAACTTTAAAAAGTAATTAACTATTTAATGAAAAAAAGCTAAACAATAATCATCCTTACCACTGTAACTTTGGACTTAACAACTTGTCAAACATTGTTTACATCATAATTGTTTTTTCTGGGCAGTATTTTCGATAAACAGATCATTCCACCCCCAAGGTGGATGGCCAAACAGCCTATATCCACAGGAGTGAAAACCAGGCCATAGGCCAACACACTAAAGGAAGACATGGTCCGGAAGTATTGTAGGTGGCAATGTCCCAACATATGGGACAGCTTAAATAGAGCTTTTTCTTAGGAAAGATACTCTATTAAGCCATACCTCTTCTTCTGGGTTTATCACTGCTTAATTGTAGACAAGTCTCATGGACTTTGTTGCGTGGGCTGGTCTGAAATCATGATCCTCAGATCTCAGGTTCCTAAGCAGCGAGGATAATAGACATGAGCCAGCAATATCTAGATTACTTATTCCTTTAATAAAAATAAAATGGCTACAGCATGGTTTAACAGAGAGCTTGAATCCTTTCCTGAGTCTTAGAGATCTTCTGACTAGAAGCAGAACAGCAAACTGACATGTGGGAAACTGAGTCTACCATATGAAACCATTTTCCAAAAGAGTATCTGGCTCATCAGTTTGGCTTCTGGACTCACAAAATTAACATTCAATTCTCCACTGAAGTAGAGGGTATCCATTGCATGCTCTGCAGCATCATAAATCACTTGCTGGTCATTAAAAACCCCTCTTTTCAATAGGAAATGCTCAAAAAATTCTGTTCACTGAATAATCATGACAACCTTAGGAGATGGGAAATACCAGTATCCAATTGTATATTGTGGTGCTTGAACTCAGGTCCTGTTCCTGATTCACTTTCTAGAACTCTACTTCTTGAACCACAGCTCCATTTCTGTTTTTGTTTTTGTTTAGTTGGTCATGGAGCTTGAATTCAGGGCCTGGGGGCTCTCCCTGATCCACTTTCTAGCACTCCACCACTTGAGCCACAGCTCCATTTCTGTTTTATTTTGTTGTTGTTGTTATTCTTGCTAGTCATGGGGCCTGAACTCTGGGACTGGGTGCTGTGTCTCATCTCTTCAGGTTAAGGCTAGCATTCTACCATTTGAGCCATAGTGTACTTCAGGCTTTTTCTTCTTATGTGATTCTGAGGATTCCAACCGAGGGCCTCATGCATGCAAGGAAAGCACACTTCTACTGAGCCACCTTCTCAGCCCACTTATGGTTTTTGATGGATTAATTGGAACTAAGACTCTCATATGACCTTTTCTGCCTGGGCTGGCTTTGAAACACAATCCTTCCATCTCAGCCTCCTGAGTAAGAGTGTAGGCATGAGTCACCTGTTCTTGGCTCCATTCACATTTGTATACAAGTGAATAAAGCTCAGTGATATAGTGTCTTCCTCTTTAACCAAAAGCAGGTAAGAAACCATAATTTTATTTGAAATTCAGTTGAATCTGAGTCTATATTCTTAACAACCAAGTTGTAAGTTATTTGATCTTTGCACGAGAGTGTTAGTAGATATAGAACACATGTCATGATTTTTCTATTTCAAATGGCCCGTGACAGATAGTTGGGCATGGTGGTGTAAGCCTGTAATTCCATCACTTGGGAGGCTGAGGCAGAAACACATTAAGTTCAAGGCTGTCTTGGCTATGTAGTGAGATGCCATCTCCGAAGGGCAGAAAGGAAATGGCTCCTCACTATATAAGCCTTAGCAATTACTTTCCCATCTTCTGTGTCAACAAAGAAAAGCCTAAGACTCTCCAAGGCCAAACAGAAAGCATGGCCAAAAAGAACTTCCCAAAATACCTGGATACCAGCTGTGTCGACTCACTCTTGGGCCAATACAGTGTCATCCAAAGGCATTTTTGAACAGTTGGATCTATGACCCCTTCTCCCTCTCTTCAGAAAGCACTTAAGACATTGGCAACTGTAATATTAAGTGACTAGCAAGTGTCACATGGTACCTGAAGACACTAATGGTTCATGGTATACATTCTGTGAATTAGAACTTATTAAGTTTGCTGCCAAAGCTGCAGCAGGTGCAGTACCAGTTGGGAGAGGACAGCAGGCTCCATAGCTTGAGCCCTATGACCTACTGAGTGCACCATTGAACCCAGCAGCCCTTCACAAAAGGCCAGGAGAGAAGGCTGGATTGACCTAGAACCATACCTTCCTTCTCAGGGGGCCACCATGGTTCGTGAGGCTCCTTTGGTGTGGCATGCTACCGTCACCTCACTTCTGCTTCCTGGAAGGATAAGTCTGACCACATGCCTGTGTCACTTCACTCCCACTTCCGGTCTGGGTGGTTAAGGCCATTTGACTGCACCACCTCACTCCTGCTTCTGGTCTTGGTGAGTGTGGGCTGTGGGCTTTCACCACAACACTCCTGCTTCTGGTCTGGCTAGGTAGTTGCCATTGTCTGTGTCACCTTACTCCTATGTTCCCTCTGGATGAGTGGGGGCCGCATGCCTGTGTCACCTCACTCCTCCTTCCAGTGTGAGTGAGTTGGGGCCTCATGCTTGTGTTACTTCACTCCTGCTTCTGCTCTGGGTGGGTCCAGATTGGCTTTGAGCTTCTTAATCCCTGTAGATGCTGTTTACCCGCATGGATTGCAGCCCAGGCAAAGCATGACATCAAGGGATTAGAATGGCACCTTGTTAGGTTTGAGAACTCTGTTATAAAATTGTGTGTGTGTGTGTGTGTGTGTGTGTGTGTGTGTGTATGCACATCATGTGTGTACCCGTGTTCACTGATCTTGGGGTTTGAACACAGTGACTGAGGTCTATCCCTGAGGTATTTGATCAACATAGAGCTCTACTGATTGAGGCACAGCTAGCATACAGCTTTTTTGTGGTTAATTGGGATGAAAAATCTACCAGATTTTGCTGTCTGGGCTGGCTTTGAACGACTATCCTCAGATATCAGACTTTTCTGTAGGTATTATGTATAGGTGTGAGCTACTGGAACCTCTCTCTTTGCTCAATTGCTATCCAGAGAAAAATGTGCATGGCAAGCATTCCGGAGGAAAAAGAATTGAATTCTTCCAATGAGCAATGGTGAAAATACTCAGGTTCTAGCCCAGTGTTGGTGGATCAAGCCTGTAATTCTATCAATTCAGGAAGCTGAAATCTGAGAATTGCCGTTAGAAAGTGTGTGGAGGACTGAGTCCTTAAGACTCTTTATCTACAATGAACCATCACAAAACCGGAAGTTGAACTGTAGCTCCAAGTTGTAGAGAGCCAACCTTCCATGAAAAAGCTCAAGGAAAGCACTCAGGTTGTGAGATCAAGCCCAGTGACTACAAAAAAATGAGAAATATACCTGGGTATTCGGTATAAGTTTACCATTTTAAATATCACTTTCCCATTATATTTAGCTCTGTCATAGGTGCATGAATCAAAGGGGAATAAGAAGCTTGGCTAAAAAATATAGGCAGCATTGTGCGGGGAAGGGGGGCAATGCGTGCGTACATGCACATTTGGCAGTCCTGAGGCTTGACCCTAGGGTTTTCATCTCTTGCTTGGCTTTTTATCCATCAAGGGTGGTATTCTGCCACTTGATCTAATGCTCTATTCCCAGATTTGTTTTTATTGTTAATTGGAGATAACAGTTGTACATACTTTCCTGCCTGTGGTGGCTTATTCTAAAACATGACTATTTTGAATCCTGCTGTAAAAAATGTGTGTGCACACAGCTCTACTATAACGCTGACTTAAATTTCTTCAGGTGTATATGTAGGATTTCCTGGGTGGAATTTCCACACTGATTTCTGTTGTGGTTACATTGATTCACTTAATTGCCAACACTGTGTAGAGTGTCTTTCCCCACCTCTTTGCCAGTATTTGTGTTTTCTTTGATAATAGGCATTCTCATTATGCAGAGATGGAACTTCAACATATATTTGATTTGCATTTCCTTGATTGCTAAAGACATTGAATATTTTTCGTGTATTGTGTAGACATCTATATTTAATTTGTGACCTATCTAGTCAATTCACTTACCTATTTATTGATAAGATTATTTGTTCTTTTCCCTTAATGTTCTTTGTGTGTTTCATATTTTGAGTCTATACATTCTAGACGTTAGGATTTCTTCTGTTACTCGAAAGGCAGGAGTTTAGGCTTATTTCACTTATTCTTACCAAAAGACACCTTCTAAGCTTCAAGTTATTTAATCTATGATTGATTTAAAAATGAGCTAACAGAATTAACTCTCAGAGTGACTGCCAACAAGTACAAGTTTTGAATTCAGAATTCAGTGTCTACAAAGAGAGATATATTTTAGTATTTTAAATAAAAAAGAGATGTATATTAGTATTTTAAATCAATAAAAGCTAATCAGCTACATTTTCTCAAAATATGTAATTCTAAATATTTCACTACTCCTCAAGGTAAAACTATTGCAAATTTTAGCACAAATTAACAATTTTACGTTCTATTTATTTCCTTGGCAATCATTCAAGCTAGCCAAATTAAAAAAAATACTATTTTGACCAGTTGCTGGTGGCTAACATCTGCAATCCTACACTGAGGAAGCTGAGATCTGAGGATTTCAGTTCAAAGCCAGTCTTCAAGAAACTCTGTGAGACCTACTTCCAAAAAACCACCAGAAAACCAGAAGTGGTGCTGTGGTTCAAGTGGTAGAGCGCTCTCCTTGAGCTAAATAACTGAGGGACTGCCCCCAGACCAAAAGGTCAAGGCCAACAACCAACCAAAACAAACAAAACAAGAAGAAAAAAAGAAAAAAACCAACTGTATGAAGAGGAATAATCTCCAAGTTTTTATTCAAATTTTTAATGCTTGTGGCAACTGTTTTCATTTGGTAAAAAGTGGACAGCTTATATATGTCATTGTGATAAATTTGCTACTATGTGGTTGCTTTTCTCCTATTTATAGTTTTATTCATCTAACATTATTGAAGATGAAAAATCCATGAAGGGCAAGACATATTATTTGGCAAAACTGGTCAGTTAAAATGACTAGTACATTCTAGTACTTTTGCAAAGAAGCTGTCATTTTTATTCCCTCCCCAGGATTTGAACAATGAAAAAAAATGTCTTGACTTTTCCAAAAAGTGAGTAAGACGGCTCATATTGAAATAATTAGAAGATAGTGAAAAGAAAGTTTAGGGTGCATAATATGTTTAATTTTTAACCTTTCTCACAAAAAACTTCCAAGAAACTTAACACACATTTGTTATAGATATTTATATCAAAGAGCCCACTGCAGGTGCCTGACACCTATAGTGTGCAACTCAGGAGGATGCGATCTGTGATTGAGATTGGAGCCAGCCTGGAAAAGCAATAATTGCATGGATGATGCCTCCTACTATTATATCATGTCTTTTCCTCCAATCCTCAAAGTGAAGCTGTCTCCCCACATGACCATCCTTCTGATTTATTGACATTAACTTTTTGATTTATGGTTTTCTCCAACAGCATGACATGTGCATGGAGGCAGGCCATTCACATCTGTATTCACATCTTTCTCTCTAGTTGCCTACAATAGTGCCTGGTCCTCAGTGCTTAGTAGTCTTGTGTGGAGATGAGCCTGTTCTGCTCATGAAATCTCAAAGTTCAATCAGGAAAGCTCATCAAGCTGTGGTCTTATGGTAAATCATCATTTCTTCTAAATATTATGTTTTTCTCCTTGTGTATCTAAGTCCACCTAAGAGTGAGATCAGTGCCTGACACCTATCGGTTGTGATAGCAAAGGTAGCTATGACATCATAGAAATTTATTGTGAAGCTTCAGGAAGACCTGATAACTGAAGCACCCAAATTGGTAGGTTCCCACATCCTGGACTACATTCCACATATCTGCAATCAAACCATCATTCATTCTTTGCTGGGCTCAGACTCATCATATGTTTCCCTTCTCTATTTAAACTAACGAAAAATGTGTTTTTGATATGTTATTGAATTATTGAAATGTGCCTCCAACCAAAAAAATAATTCCATTAGTGGAATGTAAATATAAGGCATGGATAAAAACAATCATAAAAACTCCTAGGGAAAAGATCAAAAGTGGCAGTTACTACAAAAGTTGTTTCTTAATCTCAGCACTGGTGTCTCACACCATAATCCTAGTATAATGTAAACTAATGAAACTTTTCTTTTTGTACCAGTCCAGGGGCTTGAACTCGTGGCCTGGGCTCTGAGATCATTTGATGAAGCCTAGCACTTTACTACTTGAGTCATAGCCACACTTCTAGTATATTTGGTAGTGTAGTGGAGATAAGAATTTCACCCACTTTTCTACCTATGTTGGCTTCAAACTGTGATCCTCGATGTCAGCCTCTTGAGTAGGATTACAGGCATGAGCCACCAGTCCCCAGCTAAAAGTTATTTTTGTAAGATATAAAAGTTTACTTATACAGGGGAAGAAAGGGGGAGGGCGACAGCGGTAGGGGAGGGCGAGGGCGAGGACAGAGCCTGAGTGTTCCACACATCCCGCACCAGCGCCTCGTGGCACGCCCCACTCTCCTCCCATGGCTGGGATGGCTGCAGTCCTCTTGGTCCTCGCGGTCCTCAGGGGCCTGTGCAGGAGCAGCGGCAGCAGCAGGCAGCCAAAGCGGCCCACCTACCCTGCAACCCAGGCCTGGCCGGCGCGACAGCAGGTGATGGAGTAGCTGACCGCCAGTGTAGCAGAGAAGCACTGAATGAGCCAACCCTGCCGTCCCAGAGGAGCGCACTCCAGTGCCGCATCCATCAGGCCCGCCGGCTCAATGAGTGAACAGAGTATCTGTCAGGGAAGAGCTACTGCATTGGTTTGTGATGATGCCAATAAAAGTGGGTGCCAGCTGTGGTTCAACTGGGTTCAGCAGAGTTCATATCTATCACCATACAGGCAACAACACATTCAGAGTGCTTTGCAGGAAGATCCAGGATCATCAGTTGGTGATCAGCTGTGCCATCCCCAAAGGATTAAAGTATAATCAAGCAACACAGACCTTCCACCAGTGGCGAGATGCCAGGCAGGTGTACAGTCTTAACTATGGCAGCAAAGAGGATGCTAATGTCTTCGCAAGTGCAATGATGCATGCCTTAGAAGTGCTGAATTCACAGGAGGCAGGACCAAAATTGCCTAGATAAAATTCACAACTGCCTGATCAAGTTCAAAATGGCCCATC
This sequence comes from Dipodomys spectabilis, assembly GCF_019054845.1. Classification (NCBI taxonomy): domain Eukaryota; kingdom Metazoa; phylum Chordata; class Mammalia; order Rodentia; family Heteromyidae; genus Dipodomys; species Dipodomys spectabilis. Next base: position 464,575 of record NW_024870808.1, on the reverse strand, counting down.
CCAAGAAGAGTTGGACATCCAAAGAAGACAACTGCAAGAACAGAAACGTCAGAAGGAGCTGGAGAGGGACAGGCTGGAGAGAGAAAGAATGGAGAGGGAAAGACCAGAGAGAGAAAGTTAGAGAGAGAGAGGCTGGAGAGAGTTTAGAAAGAGAGAGGTGGAGAAGCTGGAGCAGGAGCAGATGGAGCAGCTGGAGCAAGTGGAATGGGATCAAGAGAGCAGAGTGCCGAGTAATGCCACCTCTGCCTTTGTGGAGACCCCTGTAAACTCTGAGCTGGGAGATCCCTCTGCTTCTGAGCCAGGCTTTCAGGAAGCCTCTCAGCTGTCGGAGGCTCCAGCCCCACAGGGTGTTATGTTGGGACCACCTGCACCTCCATCTCCTCCAACACTCCCACCAGGTCCAGCCCAGGCCTCTGTATTCTCTCCTCCCCCAGAACCTCCTCCTTCAGCCCCACTGCTATCCTCTGGCCCTCCTCCCCCACGCCCTCTTCCTAATCAAGCCCCTCTCCTGTACCACCTCCTGCCCCTCCCTTCCTGCATCCGGATTTTTTTTAAGGATCCTTTTCAGAAGACAATCGTCCTTTAACTGGACTTGCAGCTGTGATTGCTGGAGCCAAGCTTAGGAAATTGTCACGGGTGGAAGATGCCTCTTTGCACGGTGTTCACAGATGTGAACTCCTTGTCAGCTAAAACAGACATGGGTGGTGGAAATGGACCCATTCCCTTGGCAGGTAGCAGCTTAATGGAGGAAATGAGTCTCCTGATAGCCAGAAGGAGGAGAATGGCCGAAAAGGGATCAACAATAGAAGCAAAAAATGAAGAATCAGAACCTGTAACTTCTAAGGTCTCATCAACAAGTACACCTGAACCAACCAGGAAACCTTGGGAAAGAACAAATACAATGAATGGCAGCAAGTCACCCGTCATCTCCAGATGAGATTCTCCAAGGAAAAATCAGATTGTTTTTGACAACAGGTCCTATGAGCCATTATAAGTCCACACCCTTGTCCCAGCCCAGTGCTGACCGGGTCCAGACAGAAAGCCTTGACTGTGACACACTGAAGCAGGATATTTTAGATGAGATGAGAAAAGAACTAACCAAGCTGAAAGAGGAGTTCGTTGATGCAATCAGGCAGGAGCTGAGCAAGTCAAATACTGCATAGAGAAGCAAACTAAGCAGAGATAAGACTTGAATCTGGAGAAAAACAAAAATTCCTACAAACAACTGTCAACATCACCCCTACAGTTACGAGCTATCAGAAGAAAGTGGAAAAGGAGTCAAGGGAAAATCCCCATCCTCTGAAACCTTCTTAAGTTGTGACTCTGGCGATCATCTGTTTTCATCTCCGTTTGCTGCTGCTTTGACCTTTACTGCAGGATGAAAAGAGAGTTATGTATGAGTTTCCATAACATTTATGCAGAAAATATAAACCCATCAGGCAAGATCGCCATGCATTGAGATATTTTCATGTTGAAATAAAACCACACATTTCCCACAAACCCACTGCTAAAATAAAGAGTAGAAAGGCTCATGAAGTTCTCCCCCCCTTCCACATCCTCCCCTCTTTGAGTGCTGAGGAACTGAGCAAGCTCTGCTTTTGTATTGCATGTCTCTCTCTCAGGTTTGTCTTCCTATCATATTTGGTATTCCATGACTAATTGAGATCAGCGCTATGTAGGTTTAGATCTTAAGATGAGGAACAAATAGAATTGTACATGTTTTCAAAGGATGACATTTACAAGAAAGTGTCTGTAGATGACCAGGTCAGTCGTGAGTGATTGTACAGTGATAGGAAGTCCAAGTTAGCCTTTAGTGGTTAAATAGAGAAGAGAGCATTAAGGACTTTCTTCAATTTTCAGCCTCCTGAATCTGGCATAGCTCTTCTCTCCAATTAACTTTCCCACAAAAGCTAAACGTTATGGTTAGTCCCATGTATGCACTGAGAGAGCATCTGAAATTCAATTTCTACTCCCAGGCCAAGCAAAAATGAAAAAATAATAAAAATAAAAGGAGGTGGAAGCAAGCACATATTAAAGTTTTAAAATGACCCAAATGTTGCTGGTCATGTGTGTAATCCTTACTACACAAGAGGCTGACATCTGAGGATTGCAGTGTCAAGTCAGCCAGGGGAGGAACCTGCTTGAGACTCTTATCTCCAGTTACACAGCACAAAACCTTGAGCTGTGGCAGAGGTGTTAAAAACACCAGCATTGATAGTGAGAGCTAAGATATAGGTCCCAGAGTCAGAGGTGAAGCCGCAGGATCAATAAAATTTTAAACGGAGAGAGGATGAATAGAGGATGAAATCTGAGGAGCATTCGTCAAAGTTAGCCCATACAAGAAAGTCCATAAGGCTTTCTCTCTGTGTGCATCTGTGTGCTATCCTATGGCTTGAAAATGTTTTGTTCAAAGATAGAGCTCCACCACTCCCAACTTTTCATTGATTAATTGGAGCTAAAAGTCTCATGGACTTTCCTGCCCTGGGTGGCTTTGAACCATGATCCTCAGATTTCAGGCAACTGATTCATTCGGGGCTTTGCATAAGGCTCATCTCCTATTAACTACCAAGAATTAAAAAAAAATGGAGTTGAGCTGTGACTTAAATGGCAAACTGGGTAATCACTTTTTAGGACAGCACCTAGGGCCTTAGTTCAAGCACCAAGACAAAACAAGTATATCTACAAGCTTTCCTTTGTCTCATTTGGTAAGCCACTAGTCTTGAAGGTAAAGCTCTGGCATTGTATCCAATCTCTGATTTGTAGCCCCATGACTAGCACATATACAATAAAAATTTTTAAAAAATGCAAAAAAAATTTTAAGTGGAAAAAAGAACATATTAACATTTTTAAAATGAGCAATGGTTTTATGGTTCATGTGTATAATTGGAGTACCTCAGGAATCTGAAATCTGAGGATCAGTTTGTAGCCAGACTACACAGAAAAGTACATTAGAATCTTATGTCCATAAGCCAGAAAAAAAGCTAAAAGCTGAGCTGTGGAAGTTGTAAAATATCATCCTTGAGCCAAAAAGCTAAGAAACACAAGGACACTTGTGGTTCTGTCTTGTAATCCTAGCTACTCAGGAGGCTGAGTTATGAAGATCACGGTTCAAAGCCTTCCTGGGAAGGAAAGTTTATGAGACTCTTATGTCCAATTAACCACCAGAAAACCTTAAGTGACACTGTGTGTGAAGAACTCGAGCATTCACCTTAAGCTGAAGAGCTCAAAGACAGCACTCAGGCCAAGAGTTCAAACCCTACCCTCCGTAAAAATAGGTAAGAAACAGCAATGAGGCCCAAAGATTAGGTCTACTGACCGCAATAAAAAAGCATTGAGGTTGAAAGGAAGAGCTGGTTAAAAATATTAAAATAAGACAGAGGCTGGTTGCTTATGCCTGTAAATCCTAGCTACCCAGGAAGCTGAAATCTAAGGGCTGCAGTTCAAAGCTAGACCTACCAAATGTCCATGAGACTTGTGCATGTAATTACCAGTACGAGGAATTGAACTTGCCCTGTTTTACTCAAGGCTAGAGTCCTACCACTCCAGCATTTTGGTGATTAATTGGAGATAAGAATCTCAGACTCCGCCTGCAAGTTGGCTCAGTGGTTGAGTGCTTGCCTTGCATGCATGAGATGTGGATTTGTTTCCTCAGAACCACATATACAAAAAAAGCCGGAAATGGTGTTGCAGCTCAATTGATAGAGCGCTAACCTTAAGCTGGAATGCTGAGGGACAAAGCCTAGGCCTAGAGTTCAGGCCCCACAACCAATGGAAAATAAAAGAACCTCAGACTTTGCTGCTCAGACTGGCTTCAAACCAAGAGCATCAGATTTCAACTTCCTTAGTTGTGCTGGGCTTTGCCTGAGACTTTTCAAAAAGAAAGAAGCTGGAAGTTGCGCTGTGACTCAGTTGGCAGAACTGAGCAAAATCTCTGAGGCAGTGGCCAGTCTCTAGATTGAGAAAAAAAAACATAAAAACTTTCAAAAATAAATAACACAATGTAATACAAAAAATGTTAATATGATGCAAAGGAAAACTATGTTTCTTTTAAATGCAGCAAACAAGAACACACTACAAAATTTCAAAATAATATACTGAAAGTAAGGGGAAAGGAAAAATTTTTAAAATTCATGCAAATATTAAATCTAAACTGACATGACCAAAATCTAATGTTATCAGAAACTTATCTCTTACTTTTCTCTCACTTGTAAATGCTTACAAGCAATTGTCCCTCCAGTTTCAGCACTAGTATGGTGATTTGGAAATGACCTTTCTATGCAGCCTTGTCTGAATAGGGATCTTCCTTCTTTAGCCTCGAGTTAAACTACAGCCACTGCCCTCATTTTAATTCACAAATCCTTTAAAACTCAACCTCAATATTCAAATGATGGGTCATATGTAAAAGAATGAATAAACATCAGAGATCCACCAGAGATCCTCTGAGGAATACAATCATAACAGTAGAAGAGCACCGACCACTCAAGGCAGGTAACAGAAGGAAGATTTAGCATTTCTTTTTTTGGATGTGCAGGGGGTTGAAAACAGGGCCTTATGATTGCTAGGAAGGAATACAATTCAGTGATATTAATTATATCCACACTACTTTGTAACCATTACCTCTGTTCGTGAACTTTCTTTTCAATAATGATGGAATCCACACAATCATTGAGTATTAATCACCCCCAATGACCTGCCCCAGAAACTTTTAATCTCCCATTTTTCTCTTATGAAATGGTTTAGTCAATATATTTCACATAATAGATTATTTTTGTGTCCATCGATGACAGATATATATTAATTGCAGCCTTTTGTGGATGAGTCATCATTTATGCATACCTCACGTTTTATAAACCTATTCATCTGATAGACACTCCAGGTGTTTACAACTCCTGACTATTGTAAACATTGCTGATGTTATCGTTGGCATGTGAGCTATTGGTTTTTGTTTGCAGTTCTTTTGGGTATACAATGAGCAACGGAATTGCTGGGTCATGTGGTAATGCTATGCTATGTTAGAAGAATGTGTCAAATTCTAACATAATTGCTATATCACTTTCATCACCACAGAAATGTACAAATGGTCAGTAAAATGTACAAAAGTATTTCAAATCTTCCACAGCTGTGCCCTAAAGGATCATTTTTTTTTTTTTACTTTTTACTTGGTTTTATTTAGGCCATGCAGGTCTTGAACTATGTAGCATTGTCTAGAGCTGAAGTGAGAACAATACCAAATGCCACTGACCCAGCCTCCAAAAACATTTATTCTGGTAGTCATTTTTTCTAGAGATAAATTTTAGTGATTATATGCATGTTAACTCTTTTAAAATAAGGTTTTGAATTTTAAAATGACATATAATTGTAATGACTCTGTGTACCATCTTTATTATAAAAAAATATATTTACTAAAACTATAAAAAGACAAAAACGGTTTGAACTATCTGAGTTAGATGTCAGCTTCCCAGCAGAAAAATACATTACAATCACAGTCTGATAAAGACCCAAGCGAAATAACACAATAAGAGCTCATCTAAAGTAAAATGAAGAGCAAGGACTGGGGCAGGAGTAGAGCACTTGCTTACCAAGCAGCCTCTGAATCAAAACCCCAGTACTGCCAAGGGATAAATAAAATATTAACACTTAAGAAAAGGTGCATATTATAGTATGATGGATGACATGGAGGTACACATCTGTACCTAGGCAGTAGAATTATGAAGTTAAGAACAGTCTTGGCTACATAATGAGACTCATCTTGAATAACATAGAATAAAATAAATCAAACTACATTTTTAAAGACTAAGGTGTAGTTTAAATATAATTCAAATCGTTTTGCATGTGCAAGGAACTGATATAATGCACAAAAATTATATGCTTTAATAACTACAATGTCAGTTTATCAGTGCAGTACAAGGTGCCCCTTGTCTGGAATCCATCCTAAGACAGTTGGTCCACCTGTCTTCTGGGATAGACTGAGGGCGTTGCTGGGCAAACTATATTTTGATCTCCATTCTTGGGTCCCACTTACAAATCTTTTTTTAGTAGACCCCCTACAAATCTCTCCCATCCCAATAACAGCCTCCTGGCTTTCAAGTGAGGTTATCTTTGATATCTCTTAGGGCTCTCCACTCTTGGCTGGAACTGCTCTGTTCCTAGGCCCAAATTCAGCAGCTTGTTCTGAGAAGAGTGGTAGCTATTTTGCTAGCCAACTCTGTCCTCTGCCATCTCCTCCTCAAATTAGTCTTTGGTATCAGTATGAATCTGCTCAGATGGTAGAGCCAACCTGGGCTGGCTTTGAACCCTGATCCTCAGATCTCAGTCTCCCTTGCACCTGGCATCATTTCTTCCTTCGAGGAATATTTCAGGGGGATAGAATAGCACAGCACCACATACATTTGTTAGGAATTGCCCCGGGGTGAGCCAGATGCTGAGACTCAAACCACTGACCTTGATATTGCCTTTGGTGTCCAATAGGATGTTGTTGGACTTAAGGTTGTGTGTGATTCTGTTTTGGTATAGGTGGTGAACAACACTTACAATTTGTATGATGAGCCTCCTGGTTTAATCCTCATATTGATGGCAGGATTTTCAGATCCACCCCAAGAGGTATCCCCTAATGGCCAGTTCCATGATGAGACATACATACTCTTCCTTTTCCATCACTTAGTACAACCTAATGATGTGTTTGTGCCGTACCGTCTTAAAAATGTTCACTTCATTCTTTATCCAATGATGAGGACTCTCACTTCTAGAGTATTTTAAATGCCACATCCTTGTCTGTGAGTTGGGGATGTGCCAGCTTCACTTGTCCATAGGTACCTTTGTGGATGAGCTCTTTCATCTGGTATTGTTCGGTGATCTCTTCCTTCAAGGAGCTTGAGCTTGATTCTTTGTGTTCTTCCATCCTTCTGCTATTATGGCAGGTAGCAACCCTACCTAAAATAAACTAAATAAAATATTGGAAAACCCAGAAACAGTAAAAAGAAATCCCAAAATCCAAACAACAACCAGTCCCCACAAGCAAAACAATCAGCTTTGAGTCAGTCCAGCGGGTCCTCAAGCAAGATCTCCCAGATCTGTTAACTGACATAGGTTGGAACATGATGGCTTCCTATATATCCTGCATGGCCTCACACCTTGGAGCAATCACAACCAGGCATAGTGATATCATGGAGGAAATGGACCAATCAGAGTCTGGGCCAGTGAGGTCCAAGAAATAGTGGACCAATCACAGCCTGCCAAAATTGACACTCTACCTCTTAGGCCTCAAAGACTGTTACTAAGGAATCCAGGTGGGTTTGAAGTTGCTCTGATCTTTATCATGGCATTTCTGAAACCACTAGGACAGAGGTCAAAATCCTCTGATTTTCTAGAGGACTACTGCATATTATAAATTGCTTCAGTGGTGACACTAGCTAATAGCCTCCATAATTGATGGCCACCTTATCCTATGTCTTGTTCCAGCAATGGCCCTGCACAAGGCCTCTCTCCTTCTCAAGGACACCTGTGTCCTACAACTTCCTCCTGAGAGACAAGTTCCAGGCTGGATTTGAGCCACAATCCTCACAATTCACCTTCCTGAGTAGTTAGGATTATAGGCCTTAGCCATCGGTAGGTACGTAGCTCATCTCTTACATTTGGAAGAAGTATATTTGTTAGAAAGGTGGGTTTTCGATATGTCCTTTTAGCACTTTAAATTTGTTGCCCTTGCTGTCCAATAGTTAACCTATTTTCTCATGAGAAATTTTTCATAATATCATTGAAGGTTACTTGGGTGTGATGAGTTGTCTCTGTGCTTTGGGAAGTTTTCTGTCTTTATTTAATTAAAATGTGTCTTAGTGTGGACCTGGTTAATTATGTTAATTGACTTTTTGAGCTGCTAGATTCCTGCATAGAAGGGTTCATGCGTTCAATCAAAATTGGGAAGGTATTGGTTATTATTCCTTCAAATACTATGTATTACATTTTTCCCTCTGTACTTTAAACATATATACATTATACATATATATTCAAATTGTATATTTTAATATACATATACATATCTACATATTTATATTACATATACATTTATATACATACATTTATTATCACACAGTTTCCACTTTTGTGATTGTTCATGGTAGGAAGTTTAATTGATCTATATTAGAGTTCAAAGTTTTCCTCTTTATTTCTAGATAAAAGTATGTTTTTCTTGGCAAGGATATTGAAACAGCATCAAAGCACAGCTAGACTCTCTCTCTCTCTCTCTCTCTCTCTCTCTCTCTCTCTCTCTCTGATTTCCCACCTCTGTCAGGTTTTTGAGCACAGGGTCATTGCTTATTGGTTCTTCTAGTGTGTGCTGTGATCTTTTGCAATGTCATGATCTGATTCAAAGGCCACGAGGTCTGTACCTGGAAGTGGAGCTGCTCCAAAGTCAACCTGCATAGATGTTGCCTGCCCCTGTCTTGATGTCAGAGCCCCTGTATCCACTTGGGAGGCCTTAGCAGATGCACCTTTGACAGGACTGTTGGCTAGTGACTGTGGACAGCACAAGGACAGCCTCTTGTTTTACCTATCAGAAGTCTGCAGTGGAGCCTGGGGGTGTTCTTCTGTTGGAGGATATGCTTGGAGCAAGGCAGGGGTTGAATAAGCCTCACTGTGGCCTGATGTCTGGGGCACAAAAAAGGTCAAGTATTTCTCTGGGCTCTTTTCAGAATATATAGGCAGGTTCGGGAGCAGAACCTGAGCTCAGGGGGCCCCTAAACACAGGATGGGCAATGAAGCTGGGAGGGGCAGGGCTGTCCAGGTTGGCACGGGGCAGATGATGAGCCTGTATTAGTAGTCTGCTGGCTTACAAATGAAAAGTGATGCGTGCTTGCTACCCAGACATATCCCACTAAGACTGGTTGCACCAGAGAGTCCCATGCTAGTGGGGGGAAACAGCTAAAGACAGCAGTAGATGGACCAGGAGCAGTTGGCGCTCTTTGTGGGCAATTCAACACTGGCTCTGGCAGGGGGAATCTGAAGGTTCCCTAACTCTGCAGATCTAGGGATACATGAACCCAAGCAGACACCAGGCTTGGCCAGCTGCACACTGGGCAGGCTGGTAGGTGAAACCTTGCTGGTTGGCTTTGCAGAGTCCTCAACCTGGCACACCTGGCAGCACAAAAAACTGCCTAGCATCTCCTGAATCATAGAACTTGGAGACAGCACCTCTCCTAACTTGGACATGCAGTGTCCAGCTGTCTAGAAGCTGCTGTGGTCAGTGCAGGTCTGGGAGGAATGGCAGGTCTGCTGTTGGAGGGAGCAGATGCCCCTTCCAAGGCATCTAGGGGGAAGGGGAGCCCCTGGAAATAGGCTGGTCTGTCCTGCCCAAAGAGAACACCTCCAGTTTGTTTGACTGTTTGGTTGGATAGAGGATCTCCCCTTGGGGACAGTGGTATTAGGAGACTGTGTTGTTGAGATTATCCCAAAATTAAACCAGTCGCTGAGGGAGCAAAAGAGTAAAGCTTGCTGAACTGCCCATGGCAGGTGGAGTTAAGGTCATGACAGCTTCTCTCTTGAAAGATCCCGAGGCTTTGTCACCAGAAGACAAGTAACATCATGCTAGCATGGAGTCTAATGGTTTTAGGAAATTTATCAGAGAGTCTTACTTGGCTTGTATGTCACTCAATTGGCCTCACACTGGGTGGGAAGTTTGGACTTTAGAGCTGGGCATGACAGCTTGATCTTTTTGATCCAACACCTTCTGGAAGGTGTTGGAATTTTAGGAGGTCTGAGTACATTATGAGATTATGTGTGTTCCTCTGAGCTTCATCCTTGGTTTGTGACAGGGATGAGCCCTCCCTTCCTGCTGTCATGGTGCCCTCAGGGTGTGGGTTGGTTTCTGGAAGGTAGAAAAGATTAATGTGCCTTCTAATCCCTGAGGCTCACTAGGAAGGGCTGTTGTTTGCAGGGAGGATTGTGTCATTGGGAGGTCTTTATGTTCTTTGAGTAAGGGAGTCTACATACTTCAGAGCACATCTTGGCTTTCTCTCTAAATGTTTAATTTCTGTGGAAGACTGGTATCTAAAGGCCTAAAAGTTTAAGGCTACAGAGGCTTTCTAGGTTTCTAGACATATCCAGGGATCCAGGGCTTGTTCTTTTTCATCTTACAAAGACAGCTCTAACATCATCCCTTAGTCATGGTATACTGAGCCCTTTGGCTCTGGCATAAATGAGGAAAGACAGGCAGGGCTGTTGCTAAGGAAAGCAGACAGGGCTGCATTGTTGCTGAGAAAAGGCAGGCAGGCCCTCTCTTATTACATAGTTTCATTTTATTTCCCATTGTTGGTAAATAAAGCCTCCTGATTGGACTTCAGGAACTGTCCACAATCATTTCTCCATTACTTTTCCCTGCTCTTACCATACTGCCTTTCCATTTAAATTCATTTTTACTTTTAATTTTTGTCAGAAGCAAAGAGGCAATTAAAAAAATCTATATGTAATGTTAATTTTTATTCTTTTTTTGGAGGGGGAAATCGTGGGCTTGAACTCCGGGCCTGGACGATGTCCCTCAGCTCTTCACCTCAAAGCTAGAGCTCTACCACTTGAGCCACAGAGCCACTTTCGGGCACTTTTCTGCTTATATGGTGCTGAGGAATGGAACCCAGGGCCTCATGCATGCAAGGCAGGCACTCTACCACTAAGCCACCTTCCCAACCCATAGTTTTTATTCTTGAATTACTAAAATTCATGCAGAACATGTCAATTCAAGCAGCATAAAATGGCAGACGGCATGAGTTTGATCTCTGTCCCTCTCCTGTGGCTCTCTTGCTCTACCCTAGGTTGACCACTCCTACTAGTTAGTTATGTATCTCTGCATTTAAACCAAATGTGCACAAAGGAGAAGCTATTAAAAATAGACTAGCCCACAGTTACCCAAGGTCCTCCAAACCTATCTTACTAAGAGGCCAAATTTCCAATTCACACTATGGAGAGTCAAACTTCTACACTCAGGTTCAAAGACCTGAACCAAGTCTGTGCTGGAACCACATGACTGAAGTTGGTAGCTCATTGTTCACTTTGAAAGAAGTCTGCAATAGCTGGAAATCTGCTCTCTGCCTTTCCCACTAAGTCACAGTGTCAGGTATGAGAACTAAGGAGTTACACAGGCCATTTAGAGGTTACTAGACTTTGGGTTTTAAGTTTTGTAATTCCAAGTTTCACTTCAGATCAAATATTGGGCCTGCACAGCAGCAGCCCAAGAGAAAATGATGTCCAGAACTTTTATAAGTGTCTCAGAATATTTGAATTTGCTTTTATTGATTTATCTTTTTTCCTACAATGCACACCTGTGGTCAAATGGGGGCTTTCTTACGGCTTAAGGAATTTTTTATAACATCACAATGAAATTGAAATACACAGCTATAACTCTTTCTCTAAAGGAATACTGATGGATTTGGCCGTAGGAGAGTTCAAGCTGATGACCTCCAATATTCTAGGCAGGGGTTCTATTACATAAGTTCCCTACTCCAACCTTTGTTCTTCACTTTGAGCATATCAGCACACTGCCTTATGGATTTCAAGAATGCAGATGTAAACTCTCTGTTAAGAAACTGTCTTTGGAAATGATGATGCTCTCTTTTCTCTCACTCTTATAGATGTTAATAACCCGTTTCATGGAGCTGTATGGCATAAGGCATTTTGCTACAGTATCAGGTGATTCTGAAGTGATATCACTATTCTTTTAACATCAATCATTCTAGATTTAAAGAAAAAGACCTTGAATATCTTGAGTAAATTGATGAGGTCTTTAAAATTCAAAAGTTAGAGCAGCTGTTCAGATTTTGGATTCCATGAAGTATCCTACTGGATTTAATTTATAAGTGAGAAAACAGCTGCTTTCATGACCCACCTAACTATAAAACTTTCTTGGTCTTAGTTACATTGCATTTTAAGGTAAATGACAAAAGTGCCAACTTATTGACTTTATAAGGGACTCAGGATTACATAATTAAATAGCTGTCAAAATTTACTGAGTTGAATAGAGAACGCGCTTAATTTATATTAAAGTAGTAATGTATTGCCATTAATACAAGGATGGATTTTATTAGTAAATATTGAAAAGGAAAAAAAGTATTTCTATAGGGGATTCATTCTGGCAATAGTCACTTTGCAGTAGGCTGATCCTTCCTGCCTTCTTTCAAACGCATGTTATTGTTATATGTTATTATTCAAACGTGTGTTATTGTTTTAGTTCCTCTCAAGAGCTATAGGGCTAATCTTGGATTCCATTAAGAAAACACCAAAGTGCATACTGATATTATAACTTTTTATTTATTTTTTTGTTGGTCATGGGGCTTGAACTCTGGGCTTAGGAGCTATCCTACAGCTCTTCAGCTCAAGGCAAACACTCTACCACTTGATCCACAGTGCCACTTCCGGTTTTTTGGTGGGTTGTTGGAGAAAAGAGTCTCACGGACTTTCCTGCATATTCTGGCTTTGAACCGTGATCTTCAGGTATCAGCCTCCTGAGTAGCTAGGATTGCAGACATGAGCCACCAGTGGCCGGCTCTGATATTACGATTTTTAAAGACCAAAAATGATCTATTGTATGTTTCCAACAATACATAAAGTCCATAACAAATAAAGACTTTAATGTTATTTTAAGCAGTTGTGTAAGGGGGTTATAATTCAACAAATACGGACACCTCATATGCCTTAACTAATTCTTTGAATTTTCTCTTTATTGTCAAGTTAAAAAAAAATCTGGATCCACTTTAGTGAAAATTTCCAATTGGACCCTTTGTCATGTACCCTCTGCACCTAAAAATACATAAGAATTCACTTTGTTTTTAAATTGTTGGAGCAAGTTCCAAGACCTGCACATATGTTGAATGGAAGCCACTGCTGTATGTTTGGCTCCTGCACATGGCCAGCGTTCTAACAGGATCACACATGAGGACATGGATAGTACTGAAGGACAAAATTTTGGGATCAAACACTAGGACCTGGCAGCCACTAAGGACAGAAGTCATTGGCTGATGCCCTTGTATTTCCTGCAACACTGCCATGGCTGTAGCAATGGCATCATTCTGTGCGCCTCGCATACCTGTAGAAACCTTGGCAACAGTCCTACAGGCTCAAGACTAAAAGAGCCAGTGGGTTCATGCCAACCTGTGATTGGTCCATTGCAGCCATTGTAGGTGGTCTCTGCAGTCCATTAAAGTGCTGAGATTTCCTGGTGACCTGCCGGACTCAGTTCTACATTGAGTGTGTGGTATTTTTTTTCATTTGGAGGGGGGCTATGTTTTGTTTGGGTTTGAGTATTTCCTTTTGGTTATTGCTCTGGGGTTGTTATTTGCTTAGCTAAATTTAGGTAGATTTACTTCTTGCCATCCTAGCAAAAGATGGGGGAACACAGTGAATTATCCTCAAGCTCTTAGGAAAAGGAGATTTTCACTGAACAAGACAGTATGAAGGAGATTATTGGCTACAGCAGGAGATTTTCCCTGAACAATACAGTGTGAAGGAGGAGATCATTGACTATGGTAGCTATGGATATGTAAAGTTGGCCTAGCACCACCTCATAGACACTAAGGTGGTAATGAAAATAATCCTAAAAGGAGAGTTCAACAATTGTCAGATCAAATATGAGATGGACAGGCCAGGATTGTGGATCAGTGGTAGATGTTTGCCTCGCATCCACAAGAACAGAAAAAGCTGGAAGTGGTGCTGTCGCTCAAGTGGTAGAGTACTAGACTTAAGCTGAGGAGATCAGCCACAGTGCCTAGGCCCAGACTTCAAGCCCTAAGACCCACAAAAAAATAAAAAAATTAGATGGATATTATTACATTTTTCCATCACTCACACATGATTAGGTCATACCAGGTGAGGGAAAAGGATGAGCATAAATACCTGGCAGTGGAACTGACCATCTAGAGACCTCCTGACATATATGTGAAAATCATAACACCTATTCAAGAATGAAGTCACGAGATTGTTCAGATTGTGAGTACTGTGCATTACTTTAATGAATATATAAATGAACACTGAGACATTAAACCCAATAACATCGTTTTGGATGACAAAGGCAATGTGAAGGTCAATGACTTTAGCATGAGCATGAGGATTTCCCAAGGGTAGTTGCTGAAGGACATATTTGGTACCTTAATTTTGTCCCTATAAAATATTACTGCATGGAAATTACAATGGTTGCAATGTAGACATCTGGTGTTTGGCAGTCCTCATTTGTATTCTATGGGGATGGCACATTTCCCATTTGAATATATGAATTTTAGCCAGATAGAGGTAATTGTCTTGGAGGTCACATACATTTCTCCATTCACTTGTCTCTAAAAGAACAAAATATTATCTTGAAACTGAAAACTGCAGACCCAAAGGAGAGGCACAGTATGGAACAAACAATAAAGATTGGCTCAACAAAGTTGAGGAATATTTCCTCTGTCCTGATGAGCTACTATGTAATAAGCTAAACCCTATTATTCTTGCACTCATATGTGATGGGGTACAGCCTGCCTGATATGTACAAATCTATATTGGACAGGACATTCAAGGAAATCATTAAAGTAGAATGACAGCAGTGAAATTAAATCAGTGCCTTCAATTGTTTCAGTGTGCCCATCTTCTGCAGATATATAGTATGTACATATGTATATATTTCACAAATATATTGCATATTAAATATGTTATATGTAATTATATATGCGTAAATATACATAATTTTGGAGATGGAGTTTCATGGAATTCTCTGCTTTTGCTTCAAGCCAACATTCTCCTCATCTGAGCCTCCTTAGGTGCTAGGATTATAGACTGGGGCCAGGCAAAACATTTCCTCATAAATGCAACAGAGAGCCTGTCTTTAACTTCCAAGGAACATTAGAAAGTGAAAGATAGTAGAATGATGAATGTAACATAAAAGACTTAAGTCCTTGCAAAATTTCCAAAACTTATTTCATACAAACATTAGGGGACAGTGTTACTAGATTTATCGTTTACAAAAAGATTAATAAAAACTTAAACACAGATACAGATCCCAGGTGGAAGTGTGAAAGTAAGTGGAAGGCCCATAAATTCAAGTCCTAGTACTGACCCATTACAATATATAAAATTAATTTTCAATGTGTTTTATTATAAAAATACTGTACAGAGATGTTTCAGTTACATGAGCAAGGTAATGAGTACATTTCCTATCAAGCATTGTTGCCTCCTCCTTTTTTTTTCCCCTACCATCCCTTCCCTCCCACCTAAACAACTACCACTCCCAAAGTTGTAAAGGTCATTTTCAAGGTAGTGTCTTGTACATCAAATTTTTACAATGGGTCAACCTGTATCCTTAATTAACTATTTTGTGTTTTCCCTTACCGTCCCCGAATTAGAGAAGTATATGTACAAGATGCAGGTTACCAGAATCAAATATAGTGAAAACAGGGTTTATACCATAGGGGAGGAATATACAAAGCAACCAAAAATCACATGATACCTTATAAATAGGTTAGAAACAATATCAAGAAAGGAAAAACTCCTTGCTTCCCTATCTTGAGGTTTATTTCACTTAACTTCATCTTATCTAGTCATATGTACATAGATTTTGACCTTTTCTGCTTGTCCTAGACATGTACTAGTTATTGCAAATAAGGGAAACCATGGGACCTATGTTTCATTGGACATGCCTTACTTCACTTAATATATTTTTATCTCAAGACTTTCCATTTCCTAACAAATTGGGCGATGTCATTTTTTCTGATGGAGGCATAGAATTTATATATATATATATATATATATGACATTTTCTTGATCCATTCCTCTACTGAAAGGCATCTGGGTTGGTTCCATATCTTAGCTATGATAAATAATGTTGCAATAAACATAGCTGTGCTGGTAGCTTTAGTATGGCCTTATTTGTGATCAGTTGGGTAAATGACCGAAAGTGGGATGGCTGGGTCATAGGGGAGCTCTATGTGGAATCTTTTGAGGAAACTCCATACTGTTTTCGAAAGTGGTTGAACAAATTTATACTCCCACCAACAATGCAGTAGAGTTCCCTTTTGGCCACATCCCTTCCAGCATCTATTATTATATTTCTTATTTATAGCTATTCTAACAGGGGAAAGGTGGAATCTCAATGTTGTTTTGATTTGCATTTCTTTTATGGCTAGAGAAGTTGAACATTTCTTCATGTGGCTATTGGCCATTGTTATTTCCTCTTCAGAGAATTTTCGCTTTAAGTCTTTAGCCCACTTATTTATCAGGCAGTTGTTTATTTCAGGATTTGTTGTAGGGGTATTTAATTTTTTGAGTTCCAAGCATGTTTTAGATATGGGACCCTTGTTTGTTGTATGGCTAGTGAAGATTTTCTCCTAATCCACGAGATTTCTATTGATTTTGCCAGCTATGTCCTATGCCATGCACAAGCTCTGCACTTTCATGCAATCCCCATTTGTGCAACCTTTCTTTGATTTGTTCTGTTTCTGGGTCTCTATTAAGAAAATTTCAGCCTGTGCCAAGGAGAACTAGGGTTTCTCCTATTCCTTCCAGTAATGTTTTCAGGGTGTGTGCTTTGACTCTGAGGTTGACAATTAATTTTGTAGGCCAGAACTTATTTTTTCCCCATCCTTTGTGTTCATAGGATTGTCTGTATTATGTGTAAACAGGCTGCTCTGCAAGGTATCTTTCCATGTCATACAGTAGGTATTACATGGCTCTATGTAAGTATTGTATAATGACATACAGCTTTCTAATGACTTACCTATAAAATCTATTAATGTTAATTAAGTGTCATGAAGAATGCCAAACCTCCATTTTTGTGTCCATCTCCGTCCTTGTTCTCCCTATTGTTTAACAGCTTATATCACACTCAGCATAACAAGCTGGCACATGGAACAGACATGAACTCGATGGATCCTAGCTGTGAGATGGCCCCAAATACAGAAAATATCAGAATCAAAGAGATTGAAGCAGTTGTCCAAGGTGCCTAGTTTATGAATGACTTCGGCTTCCAATGGTCGCACCTGCCTCTGTCAGAAGCCTGTTGATGGTCTGTCACCATCAAATCTCACACTGAAGCTTAACTTCTCAATGTAGCAGTGTCAGGAGGTGGAACCTTTAAGAGAGGTTTCAGTGATAAATAGATTAATGTTATCTCATCAACTCTGAAGGGACTAACATCATCCTCATTCTAGCACATGCCATGATGCCAAGGTCCTCTGTGATATGATGCACCTAGGGGGCCATAGCCCATGTGCTAGCATGCTATTTAGACATTGCATCCACTATTTATTGTGATTGAAATAGACCTTTTTTCCGTATGAAGTATACAGCTTCAAGGATTTTGTTAAACCATGACAAAATGGACTGAGATGCTATTCTTTTTGTCTTTTTCATGGAACTGAGGAATAAACTGAAAGCCTTACACTTACTAGGAAATACGCTACCATTTGTGCCTGCATTTCCCCAACCATTTTTTTTTCTTTTTCAGTTGGCTTTTCATATAGTTTTGTGCTAACTTCACTCAAGCCACCCTCATTACCCCATCCTCCTATACCTCTAACTCTCAATATCTGGGATTAGAGCCTGTGACACCACAATTTAACCCTTAGAATATACTATTCCTTTGGGGAAAGAGATACAGACCCCTGAAAAGCTTATGTGTGTTTGTTTGTGTGCTTGTGTGTGTGTGTGTGTATTCGTGAACTGGTCTTGATGATTTATTTTGTACTGAGGGTGAATCTTTCTGATGATTCTGCATTCTAATTCCTTTCACTGAAAAAGAAATGGTTCTCTGCGTGCTAGTGGCTCACAACTGTAATCCTAGCTCTTCAGAATGCTGAGATTTTGAGATAACACTGTTAAGCCAGGTGAGTCAAGAAAAGTCCATGACACGCTTATGTCCACTTAATCACCAAATATGTCAGAAGAGGAGCTGTGGCTTAAGTAATACAGTAATATTCTCGAGGAAAAAATAGGAATAGCACCTAGGCTCTTATCAAGGTTAAGGACCAGCACCCATACAAAATCTACAGATAACACTTGTGCTATTACAATGAGCTCTTGTGCTATTTAGAGTCACAATTATGTCTAATGGATTATCTGTACAGGACAGTTGCAGTAAAATTCTTGTATTTCTCCATAAGATATGTTCTCTCTGGACCATTTTTATGCTCCATTTTTGTCTCTGCAATGATGTCTTGATTTTGAAATAGAGGAAAAATTCAGTGATGAATTTGTTCTCTGCATCCCTCTCTCATCCATTATTAACATGTTCTCTCTTTTTATTTTTTGACAATTCTGGGGCAGGAACTCAGGGCCTGGGCATTGTCACTAAGCTTCTTTTTTGCACAAGACTAGCACCCTATGACTTGAGCCACAGTGCCACTTATGGCTTTTTCTTTTTATGTGGTACTATGTAATTAAACCCAGAGCTTCATGCATGCTGGAAAAACACTCTACCACTAAACCACATTCTCAGCCACATAATCTCTTTTTAAAATATATCTGTCATGTTTACCTCTGTCCCATCTCTGAAGTCACTGCCACTGCTCTTGAATCTATCCTCAGTTTTACTCCTAACTGCCTTTCATTCCCTATAACTGCTGAATTGTTTTCCACTCCACCAAAGGAACTATCTTTCCTTTTCTTAAATTTCACACTTCATTGGCTAAAAATCAAAGAATAACTCAACATTACCAGTGTCTGAAATTGAGGACACTTAGAATAGTAAATAACTTTTTCTACGTAAGTTTTAAGCCGTGGAGCTTCAACTCTGGGCCTGGGTGCTGTCCATCAGCTCTTCAGCTCAAGGCGAGTGCTCCACCACTTGAGCCACAGTGCCATTTCCAGTTTTCTAAGTGGTTTGTGGGAGATAATAGTCTCTCAGCCTTTCTTGCCATGGCTGGCTTTGAACCGGGAGCCTCAGATCTCATCCTCCAGAGTAGCTAGGATAACAGGAATGAGCCACCGTTGCCCAGCTAATAAATAGCTTTTTATGTGTATCAAGTGATACACAAGTCAGAACCTTGGGATATCTTTTATTTTCCAGTCTGGGAAGGATCTAACCCCACAATACGCCCTGCTAGAAAACAAAATTAAAGAGATTCTACAAATGTAATTAGTTCCCACAAGATTTGGGTGTGAGTTACTTCCAAGGAGTGAGTGCAAAATAAGGCCTTTCTAGAAGTCAGTGACGCCAACAGAATGAATCAAACAGTAAGGAGAATATGTTTGTCAATAAAGTATGGAGGTGTCTAGGAGCTGACAAAAGTGGTTGTATGATAGGGGACCAGAAACACAGACTCACAACCACAGATCCTAAAGCATACCAGGCATCCCTTAAGCTTGGAAGAGATCCCTACATTCCATGAGAGACTATAGCCTGGTGTCCCCTGGTAGAAAGTGAACAGCTGCTAGAGACAAACTACACCCAAGCTACCAAACTTATGTCCTACTATTGTTGGTATTTAATGGACAAACAAATACATTTGTGGTGATTTGCCACATATCATGACTAAATGAATGCATTTCTCAGAGTACTGGTGCCTCACACCTGTAATCCCAGCTACATAGGAGGCGGAGATCTGAGGATTCAGATTCGAAGAGATCTCAAGCAGCAAGCAGCAATATCTGTGATATTCATATTGCCAATAAAAAGCAAAAATACTGGAAATGGTAGTATGGATTAAGTAGTACGGCACCAGCCTTAAAGGAAAAGCTAAGTAAAACACAAGACCCTAAGTTGAAACTCCAATACCAGCACATACACAAAAAAGAATGGAAAAATGAGAGCATTTATTGAAGACCATTTGGTATTTTCTCTGCTCTGTGTAAAACTCTAACATCTCTCACACTTTTTCTTGTGCTTGAAGAAATTTATTAAAATCTATAACACCACCTTAATGATATCTAACTACACAACTACACAAACATGTTGGTCACACACTTTTCAATATAGCATATTGTAATTGTTACTGCAAACAAAGTACCTTTCCTACTAATTTAATCTAATTAATCTCAGAAACTGGATTTGTATATTGATACTTCTCACAATACTTTATCTGAAATCAAACTTAAACTTCGTAACTCATCAAAAGGGAAAACTTATACTGTATCTTCAGGTATATTCCTTTCTGCCACTTTTCCTACACATGAAAATTAATTGATTCCAGCACTTAAAAATCCTACATCCCAAATTAATAGAAGACTCTGGTTAAAAAAAAAATTTTAAAGTGTTTTCAATTTCTGTTTAATTTGGACAAAGTATTTAAAGATATCTTTGGACTTCCATAGATATATCATATCCAAAACTTCATCCATACCATATAAATAAGTTCCCTAAAGGCTGTCTATAAATTCACATAGATGTTGCTCAATTCACTAGAGCAAAAGAACTATAAATTCTGACTTACAACTATAAACATCCCATGACAATTTCTAGATCATTCCATTTTTCTCAGAACAATGAAGGCTGCCAAGAAACTCACTAATGGTGAGAGGAGAAAAAAGAGCAAGTTTTCAATGGCTGATATTTTACAAAAGCCTTATTTGCATGTGGGCACACACAGAAAGCTATACAATGTTCAGCGTTACGTGAAAAGAAAAGGAAATCACCCTACACAGAGAGAAAAACCCTTGGCAGGAGAAAGATAGACTGAAGAATTACCTGAATGAATGTCTTCTCATATATTTCCCTCAATGTGCTTCATGGAGTTTTCTCTGGGACTCAATGCTCAATAAGGCAGACCTCGGTCATCCCAGCAAAAGCACAGACAGCCAAGACTCAGGTAACAGCCATTTCTTTGCTCTCCCTGTGGAAACATCACCAACCGAATGAAAAATAAAGCAAAGTGGATTTCAGGGGCACATAAAGAGAACCATAGTGCTTTGGGGACAAAGAAAACATGTGTGTGTGTGTGTGTGTGTGTGTGTGTGTGTGTGTGTGTGTGTGTGTGTGTGTGTGTGTGCTTGTGTGCTTGTGTGTGCTTGTGTGTTGGTACTGGTACTTAAAATCAGGACTTGGAAACTATCCTTTAGGAACTACACATTAATACACTTTAGCTTCTTTGCTCAATCCTGGTGCTCTACCACTTGAGCCACACTCAACTTTTGGCTTTTTAGTCATTAATTGAAGACAAGAGCAACAAAATCTCTCCTGGCCAGGATGGATTTGAACCTTTATCCTCAGATCTCAGCCTCCTGATTAGCCTGAATCACAGGAATGTGCGCCATCAATGCTGGCATTAGTGACAGACCAATGTACTGATTTCAAGCCCCAATACCAGCACAAAAAACTGAAACCAAAATCATACATCATAGCCTATAAATATACTGATAGCATATGAAACCAATATAATGAAATGTGGAGAAATGTGAAGGACATCAGAAAATGATTATTATTATTATTAGCTTTTCTAATTCTTAAAAACCTAAAATTATTTATAATTTTAAAAACCTAAAATTATTTATTTATAAAATGTAAACTGACTACAGAAGGCCCTTGTACAAGGTGTATGTCTCAAATGAGATAGCAGATGAGGACAAACAGAAAATGCTAAGGAAAACAAATAATTTTAGAATTCAGTGATTATTACACAGAAAATATACTTGAGTATCTGTACTTTGAAACTGTTTCAAGTAAGCTACACTAATGACAAAAACTACTCTTCTTCTCATTAATACTCCTCATGAAAAGAGGTTTACTTTATTCCCTTTATCTAGGAATACTATGAATATTTGATTCACTTTTCCCAAAATGACACTAAAGAGACTCAGTTTTTCCACAAATCCAAATTTTATATCTTAACACTTAAATCAAGTATATCAGGTATCTTCTTTGGGTTGGGAGTATTATAACAACTTTTAAGTTGTTCTTTTACCTATGATGCCAGAGGGGTGTGTATTTTCACAAAAGAGGACAGGAAAACACTCAATAGGTCACCTGAAGGCTGAAATCTGAGGATCATGGTTGAAAACCAGGTCAGGCAGGCAAAAAAGAGACTCTTACCTCCAACTGAAAACCAAAAAGCTGGAAGATGTGGCTCAAGTGAGAAGGTGCCAACCTTGAGCAAGCAAAAACAAAAGGAGGGGTGGGGACAGAGGACAGCATCCAGGGCCAAACTTCATATTCAAAGACAATCTCACATATACACAAATAAATCTGACAACAATTCAGTTAACATCATCTGAACTCCCTAATGAGAAGTGTGCATGAGAATTTAAAAATATTTCTATTTTTAAGAAACACATTTAAGGAGTTCTGGGAAGATGGGAGAGGAGAACCTGGAGGATAAACAAGCTCTCACATAGGAAGCAGTTTTAGTGTTCCAGTGAACACTCCTAAGCCAGAGAATTTCACCAAGTGTGCCATTACAGTACAGAGAGTTTGGCCAGAGAGGGAAAATCCAGGCAAGGAGACAGATCTGAGCACTTGCCAGAGGCCATGGCTGCTGCTGTGGCGGCAGCTGCAACGATGGCTGTAGCCGCCATACCTACAACACAAAGGGTCCGGGACAAAGGCACCAGAGGCAGCAGGTGAGTGAATTCTATTCAATACCAGCAAGAACTGACAAGGGGCAGATATCGTCATCCTGCAGATTGCAGACCAGAGACGACCCAGGAACCAAGACTGAAAAATTAAAAAGTAAATTTTTTTTTAAAAAATTAAAAAGTTAAAAAAAGGTACAAAAGATTTCTTTCATTTTTTTGCGGGATGGGAAGATCCTATATCCCCTTGTGTCCATAGCCAGTATACTGTTGGAGTCTCTGGTCTGCTTGTGGTGTTTGGTTTTCCTGGGGCTTGATTGGTTACTTAAGTCAGTTTGTTTGGACAGGCAGAAAAATGCACTGCTTTACCCAGGATTTTGTGATCCTCATCCCAGGCTAGTTCAGTGGGAGGGAGATCTGCTTTTTCGTTCTTTTTTGCATGACTTAATTGCTGTTCTGCTCATCCCCAGATATACCCGACATTGATTATTAGAACTTATCCCATGTTGTGTACACACATAATCCAAAAATTTATTACTCAATTCAAAACCTCTTAGATTTAAATTTCTTATTAGCAGTATTACCTCTTTATACCTATAAAATATTTTAAACATTTTTTATTTTTTAGTTTTTCATGTCTCCTTTCTATCCCTCACCTCCTCTCTTCCTATCCCCGTTCTCAGAATACTACTTCTTTAAACTTGCATAATTTTAAGTGTTTCACTTTTTAATTTTAAATTTTTGTTTTTCCATTTTTTCTTGTATTTTTTTCTTTTTCTTCTTGTTTTCTCTCTACTATCATCCTGTCCATCCATTTTCCTCTTTGAGATAAGTACTTGGTTAATTTCACTCTCCCTTTACCTTTCCACATCTCTAATCCTATTTTTACACACATTTCTCCCTAATTTCTGCCAAATTCTTCTTTGCTGTTTGTGGACCATTAACACATAACTGTTTGATATTGAATAAATTGTATCTGTTGAATTAGATTGTATCTGCAGAATTTTGACTGTGCAACTAAGGACATTGGTTGATGGTTGCCTTAAAATAGTGTTCTACCACAAAGCTGGTGTTACTCTTATCCCAAATGGGCAGAACAAGCTGGAAAAAAACACAAGAAAAATAGGAAGTCCAGGGAGCTCAACTCCCACTCATTATAATCAGGGAGCAGAACAGATAATGAATAATCCACAAAAAAACTCTACAAATACTACTGGTAAACATGGTAAATGAAAAGATCGAAAACCTGCAAAGGACTCAGTGAGAGCATGATACGGAGAAAGAGAAGGCAAGCCAAAGATCAATAGAGGAATCTCATTAGCGTTAGGATGTTACTCAAAGACTGATACAGGAATTACATGAGCAGATTGAGAAGACTAAAAGAGAAATAAAGGAATTGTGTGAGCAGGCTGAGAACAGAAAAAGAGAAAATCAGGAATGGAGTGAGCATGCTGAGAACACTTAAAGAGAACTACAGGAATTGGGTGCATGTGAGGAAGCTAATCAGAGTAATAGAGGAATTGAGAGAGTGGGACGAGAATAGACGAATATCAATAGAGGCATCCATGGAATCCATAAACAGAGAGCTCAAAGAAGTCAGGGAGACTACAAAGGGAATGCTGAATGGAACCCAACAGAATGAATAGGAGTCCAAGGAAACCATAACCAATCAACTAAGTGATTTGAGAATAAACACTGAACACCAAATTGAGGAAGTAAAATGGTTCATACAAGTTCTATAACAAAGATCCAACAAAGAACTTGAAGCCATAAAAGGCGACCAATTAGAAGGAATAGACAAAAAAAAAGTAGAAATTTTTGACTGTAGGTGAGACCATTCAGAAGATTGAATCTTGGGGATTGAAGACAGCCTGGATATTATAGATTAAGAACCTACAACCATCGAAGACAAATCCAAGATCTATGATAGATCTATTCAACATTTGGAAGACACCATCATAAGCATAATGGTTGAAGAGGAGCACCTTTAGACAGAAATTAATGGTCTAGGAAATTTTTTTTAACAGGATCCTAGCAAAGAACTTCCCAAACATGCAAAGAGATAGGCCTATTCAGATACAAGAAGCTTTTAGAACTCCAGGTATACCAGACCAGAAGAGGCCATCCCACTGTCACATTATAATCCATACAAGATCAATTCAGACCGACTAAAAGATCCTTAAAGCTGTCAAGGAGAAAAGATTAACAATCTATAAAGGGAAACCAATCAGAATCACCTCAGATTTCTTTTTTTTTATTTTATTTGTGAACATACTGTACAGAGGGGTTACAATTACATGGGCAGGATAATGCATACATTTCTTACCAAGCATTGCAGCCTCCTCCTTTGTTTACCCTTCACATCCCTTCCCAGCCTCCCCACTCCCATCCCACCCAACCCTTCTCCCCCACCCCCTGCACCGACCTTGTAAAGCTCGTTTTCGACATGACAACTTGTACTTCTTATTGATGCAACAGGTATACCTGTATCCTTAAACGACTTGTTTTTCCCCATCTCCTCCACAAGTTATACTGATATCAAATATAGTGAAAGCAGGGTTATACTGTGGGGTAGGGACATACAAAGCAACAAATAAATAATTTTATAAATGCATTAGAAACACATGCATGAAAGAAAAAAACATTAAAATACATATCTAAGGGTTCATTTTCCTAACATCACATTATCTGACCTTTTCCGCTTGACCCATACGTATACTAGATATTGCAAATAAGGGAAACCATGGGACCTACATTTCTTTGGGCCTGGATTACTTCACTTAATATAATTTTTCCAAGTTTTTCCAATTCCTAACAAATGGGGCAATGTAATTCTTTCTGATGGAGGCATAGAATTCCATTGTGTATATATACCATATTTTCTTCATATACTGAGGGGTATCTGGGTTGGTTCCATATCTTAGCTATGGTAAATAATGCTGCAATAAACATAGTTGTGCTGGTAGCTTTAGTGTGGTCTTGTTTGTAAACATTTGGGTAAATGCCCAAAAGTGGGATTGCTGGGTCATAGGGGAGCTCTATGTGAAGTCTTTTCAGGAACCTCCATACTGATTTCCAAAGTGGTTGAACAAGTTCACACTCCCACCAACAATGAAATAAGGTTCCCTTCTGTCCACATCCCCTCCAGCATCTGTTGTTAGAGTTCTTGATATTTGCCATTGTAACTGGAGTGAGGTAGTATCTCAATGTTGTTTTGATTTGCATTTCTTTTATGGCTAGGGAGGTTGAGCATGTCTTCATGTGTCTATTGGCCATCCTTCTTTCTTCTTCAGAGAAGTTTCTCTTCAAGTCTTTAGCCCACTTATTTATTGGGCAGCTGTTTCTTTGAGGATTTGATGTTGGGGGATTTAATTTTTTGAGTTCCAAGTATATTTTAGATATGAGGCCCTTATCCGTTATTTGGCTAGTGACGATCTTCTCCCAGTCGGTGGGCTTTCTATTGATCTTGCTAGCTATGTCCTTTGCCATGCAGAAGCTCTGCAACTTTATGCAATCCCATTGGTCCAACCTTTCTTTGATTTGTTGTGTTTCCGGGTCTCTGTTCAGAAAATTTTGGCCTGAGCCAAGGAGACCTAGGGTTTCTCTTATTCCGTCCTGTAATGTTTTCACACTCTCTGCTTTGACTTCGAGGTCTTTAATCCATTTGGAGTTAATTCTGGTGCAGGGTGATATATAAGGATCTAGCTTTAGTTTTCTACAAGTAGTTAACCAATTTTGCCAGCACCATTTACTGAAGAGGCTGTCTTTCTTCCATTCTATTCTTTTAGATCCCTTATCGAAGAATAGATGGCTATAGGTCTGTAGGTTCATTTCTGGAATTTCAATTCTATTCCATTGGTCCTGAGGTCTGTTCTTATGCCAATACCAAGCTGTTTTGATTACTATAGCTTTATAGTAGAGTTTGAAATTTGGTATTGATATTCCTCCAGCAGTGTTCTTTCTGTTGAGGAGCGTTTTTGCTATTCGGGGTTTTTATTGTCCCATATGAATTTTTGGATTGCCTCTTCTATTTCCTTGAAAAATGAGGTTGGAATTTTGATAGGTATCGTGTTGAATTTGTAGATAGCCTTGGGAAGTATTGCCATTTTCACGATGTTAATGTTTCCAATCTAGGAGCATGGGAGATTTTGCCATTTTTTAAGTTCTGTGTTGATTTCCTTTTTCAAGATTTTAAAGTTTTCATCATAGAGGTCCTTCACTTCTTTGGTTAAGTTAGTTCCTAGGTATTTTATTTTTTGTGGGGCTAATACAAATGGAGTTTCTTTCCTAATTTCAGCCACACTTTTCTCATAGTTGGCATACAGAAAAGGCATTGATTCTTGGGGGTTAATTTTATATCTTGCTACTTTGCCAAAGTTTTGAATCACCTTGAGTAATTTGGGAGTGGATTCTAAGGGATTCTTTAAATACAAGATCATGTCGTCTGCAAAGAGGGAGAGTTTTATTTCTTCTTTCCCTATTTGGATACCCTTTATGTCTGCATCTTGTCTTTTTTTTTCTTTAGTCGTGGGGCTAGAAATCTGGGCCTGGACACTGTCCCTCAGCTCTTCAGCTCAAGGCGAGCGCTCTACCACTTGAGCTACAGCGCCACTTCTGGTTTTCTGGTGGTTAATTGGAGATAGGATTCTCATGGTCTTTCCTGCCCGGCTGGCTTTGAACCGCGATCTTCAGATCTCAGCCTCCTGAGTAGCTAGGATTACAGGTGTGAGCCACCAGCGCCCGGCTGCATCTTGTCTTATTGCTGTAGATAGGCATTATAATACTAGATTGAAGAGCAGTGGAGACAGTGGACATCCTTGTCTTGTTCCTGAGTTAAGAGGAAATGGCTTTAGTTTTTCACCATTAAGTATAAAGCTGGCTGTCGGTTTGTCATATACAGCCTTTATTGTATTGAGGAATGTTCCATGGATTCCTAGTTTTTCCAAAACCTTCATCATAAAGGGGTGTTGGATCTTGTTGAATGCTTTTTCTGCATCTATTGAGATAACCATGTGGTTCTTATTCTTGCTCCTGTTCATGTGATGAATAATATTAATTGATTTGCGTATATTGAACCAGCTTTGCATCCCTGAAATGAATCGTGTTTGATCATGGTGTATGATTTTTTGGATGAATTGTTGAAGTCGATTAGCCAAAATTTTGTTGAGAAGTTTTGCATCAATGTTCATCAAAGAAATGGGTCTATAGTTCTCTTTCTTTGATGAGTCCCTGCCTGGTTTTGGGATGAGGGTTATGATGGCTTCATAGAATGTGTTCGATAGTGACCTTTCTCTTTCAATTTCATTGAAGAGTTGGAGGAGTATTGGTGTGAGCTCTGCTTTGAAGGCCTTGTAGAATTCCGCTGTAAAACCATCTGGTCCTGGACTTTTCTTAGCTGGAAGGTCTCTTATTGCTGTTTCTATTTCAATGCTTGATATGGGCCTGTTAAGATGGTTTAACTCATCTTGGTTTAGTTTTGTCATGTCAATATTTGCTAGGAAAAGATCCATTTCTTTCAAGTTCTCAAACTTATTAGCATAAAGTTTTGAGAAGTATTCCCTTATAATGTTCTGAATCTTGCTTGTTTCTGTGGTGATGTTTCCATTCTCATCTCTGAGTTTATTAATTTGGGTGTGTTCTCTTCTTTTTCTGATAAGATTTGCTAAGGGTCTGTCAATTTTGTTAATTTTTTCGAAGAACCAACTCTTTGTTTTGTTGATTCTTTCTATAGTTTTTTTGGATTCTAATTCATTTAATTCTGATTTAATTTTAATTAATTCTTTCCGTCTACTGGATTGGGGTTTATCTTGCTGCTCTTTTTCAAGGAGGTTTAGATGTGTCATTAAATTGTTGGTTTCAGATCTCTCTAATTTGTTGATCTAGGAGCTCAGAGCTATCAACTTGCCTCTGAGTACTCAGAGTACTCAGTGCCTTTGCTGTGTCCCACAGGAGCTGGTAATTTGTGTGTTCATTTTTGTTGAATAGCATGAACATTTGAATTTCCTTTCTAATCTCTTCCATGACCCACTCATAATTCAGCAGTGTTTTGTTCAGCCTCCATGTAATACCGAATTTTCTTTGGTGGCTTTTGATGTTGAGTTCTAATTTTATTCCCTTGTGGTCAGAGTGAATGCAAGGTATAACTTCAATGTTTCTGAATTTAGACAAGTTTGCTTTGTGGCCTAAAATGTAGTCTATTTTAGAAAATGTTCCATGTGCTGCTGATTAAACTTGTATTTTGATGCTGCTGGATGAAATGTTCGGAAGATGTCTTTTAAGTCTAGTTGATCTATGCTGCTGTTTAGATCTGCGATTTCTCTGTTGAGTTTTTGCCGAGATGATCTTTCTAGTGTGGAGAGTGGTGTGTTAAAATCCCCAAAAATTAATGTCTTTGGATCTATATGGGAATTGAGAGAAAGGAGTGTTTCTTGGATAAATGTGGGTGCTCCATTGTTTGGTGAATAGATATTTAGAATTGTAATATCCTCCTGAAGGAGAGATCCCTTAATTTGTATGTAGCGACCTTATTTATCAATTCTCACGAATTTTAATTTGAAGTCTATTTTATCTGATATTAGGATTGCAAATCCCGCCTGTTTATGGGGGCCGTTTGCTTTGTAGATTTTGTTCCAGCCTTTAAGATTGAAACTATGTTTGTTTTTACGGGCAAGATGTGACTCCTGCAGGCAGCAGATAGAAAGGTCTTGTTTTTTAATCCAACTAGACAGTCTATTTCACTTAATTGGAGAGTTCAGTCCGTTAATGTTAAGAGATGACTTAGAGGTATTTGGGAGTTCCTGCCATGTTATCCACCTTCTTGGGGATAGCGAAAACTGGGTTCTTCCTATGGTTCTTGGATTCTCAGTTTCGGTGCAGTTTCTTGGCCTTTATTGTGGTCTTGTTGGTTTTCTATGTGTAGGACATCTTTAAGAATCTTTTGTAGGGCTGGTTTGGTGTAGATGTATTGTTTCAATTTTTCTTTGCTATGGAAGCTTTTTATTTGGCCTTCAGTTATGAAGGAGAATTTAGCTGGGTACAGTATTTTTGGTTGATAGTTGTTTGTTTTTAGGGCATGGCATACATCATTCAGGCTCTTCTTGCTTTGATTGTCTCTGCTGATAAATCTGAGTTGATTCTAATTGTTTTCCCTTTATAGGTGATTAATCTTTTCTCCTTGACAGCTTTAAGAATCCTTTCCTTGGTTTGAGTTGATCCTGTGTGGATTATAATGTGACGGTGGGATGTCCTATTCTGGTCTGGTCTATTTGGGGTTCTAAAAGCTTCTTGTATCTGAATAGGCCTATCTTTTTGTATGTTTAGGAAGTTCTCTGCTAGGATCCTGTTAACAAATTTCCTAGACCATTAACTTTTATTTCTAGGTGCTCCTCTACACCCATTATCCTTAGATTAGGCCTTCTGATGGTGTCTTCGAAGTGATGGATAGATCTATCATATTTCTTGGACTTGTCTTGGATGGTTGTATATTCTTTCTCTATAATATCTAGGCTGTCTTCAATCCCCGAGATTCGATCTTTTGCATGGTCTAACCTTCTGTCAAGACTTTCTACTTTGTTTTTTTTTATCTCTTTTCCTTCTAATTGGTCAGCTTTGATGGCTTCAAATTCTTTGTTGAAGCTCTTTTCGATCTTGTATGAATTTCTTTACTTCCTTAATTTGGTGTTCAGTGTTTATTCTCAACTCACTTAGTTGATTGGTTATGGTTTCTTTGGAATCCCATTCCTTCTGTTGGGTTCCATTCAGCATTCCTTTTGCGGTCTCCCTGACTTCCTTCAGCTCTTTGTTAATGGATTCCATGAATGCCTTTAGTGATCTTTGTGTGTTCTCTACCTGGTCTCTCAATTCCTGTATTACTCTTTGATTAGCTTCCTCCCGTTCATGGGATTCCTGCAGTTCTCTTTGAGTGTTCTCAGCCTGCTCACGCCATTCCTGCCTTTCTCTTTGAGTATTCTCAAGCTGCTCATGCAAATCCTGTATCAGTTTTTGAGTAGCTTCCTCACGCTTATGATATTCCTGTATAAATTTTTGGATTGCCTCCTCTCTCTCCCTATCACTCTCATACAGAGTCCTTTGTATGTTTTCTATCTTTTCATTTATCATGTTTACCAGCAGTGTTTTTAGAGCTATTTGGGTACTCTCCTCTGGATTATTCATTATCTGTTCTGTCCCCTGATTAACAAGATTGGGAAATGAGATACCCGCATTTGCCATTTTTCTTGTGTTTTTCCGGCTTACTCTGCCCGTTTGAGATGAAAATAGCACCAGTTTTGTGCTCGAACACTATCTTAAGGCAACCATCAACCAAAGTCTGAATTTGTACTGTCAATAGTCTACAGATACAATCTAGTTCAGCATATACATCTATTCAACATCATACAACTATCTGTTAATGGGCTTCAAACCGCAGAGAAGAATTTGGAAAACCAGAAAATATTAGGGTTAGGGAGAGATGTGGGTAAAAAATAGGAATAGATTGGTGTGGGGAGGCACAGGGAGAGTTAAATAAGTCCTAATCTCAATGTAGGAAATGGGTTGGGTAGGATGAAAGTAGAGAGAGAGAAAAAATGAAGAAAGGGAAAGGGAAAAGAAAAGAGACCAGAAAAAATAGAAAAGTAAAAATTAATAATGTTATTGGTTATCAAAAACAATCTATTTAGAGAAGAACGTGTATATAGTGAGAGAAGGGGAGGGATATAGAGGAGATGTGAAAAATTTAAAAATAAACATGCTTAAAATATTATATAGGTATAAAGAGGTAGTACTGCTATTAAGGAATTTAAGTCTCAGAGGTTTTGAATTGCGTAATAAATTTGTGGATTAAGTGTGTACACAATGGGGTATAGGGTTTACTAGTTAACTACAGGTTTATCTGTGGATGTGCAGGACAAGAGTTAAGTCACATAAAGAAGAACAAAAGAGAGGAAAAGGTGAAAAGGATAAGAAAGGGAGAAAAAAAGATCAGAAGTTCAGTAGAGCTAAACAAAAAACAAAACAAGATTAAAAAAGAAAAAAACAATAGAAAGAAGACAAGAAAAAAAAGAAAAATGCACATTCACGTATCCCTAAAATAAAAATTATAAGAGGAAAAAAAATTTACTGAAAAACAATTTTTTTTCAAAAAAGGCAAAAATTAAAGATTAATAAAAGTTTTAGAAAAGAAAAAAAAATTTTATGTATAAGGTACCAAAAAAAAAAAAAAAGAAGAAGAAGAGAAAAAGTTCTTTGATATTTTTTTTGAATTTTTTTTGGGAGGGGTCGGAAAAATCCTGTATCTCCCTTGTGTCTGTAACCAGTCTCTTATTGGAGTCTCTGGTCTGCTTGAGGTCCTTTGGCTTGATTGGTTTCTTAAGTCAGATTGTTCGAACAGGCAGAAAAATGCTCTGCTTTACCCAAGATCTTGAGATCCCCCTCCCAGGTTAGTTTAACGGGAGGGTGATCTGCTTTGAGAATCACAAAAGAGGGGGATGCAGTGATGAGGCTAAGTTCTGGGTAGAGTTTAGGCCTTTCAACAAACAGTAGCTTTTCCCTGGGGCTATTTTGTGAAAAACTCACAGAGCCCAGCCTGGAGCCATTCTCAGGGTTTCTGTTTTTCAATTGATTGTCAAGGCTGCTAGAGGGAGGGGCAGCCTCTTGCTCTGATTACCCAATGAGGAATGCCACTCCTATGGCTGGCACCTGAGCTGGGGGACCTTTCCCTGGATGGAGCTGAGTCTGGCAGGTCACGCTGCCATTAAGTTCTTGTGATCTGCTAAATGACTCGTTTTATTCCAAGGCCTGAGTTGGAGCTAGCAGCTCCTCCGAGCTTTGTCGTTATCCAAGATGGAGATCTCCAGTACTGGGGGGGGAAGGGTGGCCTTCCCTCCTCTGCTTCCTGAGAAGGAGTGAAGATGTCGGGCTTCTACTCATGCCGAGTCTTGGTTCCTGGGTCATCTCTGGTCTGCAAACTGCAGGATGAAGATGTCCGCACCTTGTCAGTTCTTGCTGGTGTTGAGTAGAATCTGCTCACCTGCTGCGTCTGGCTCCTTCGTCCCGGACTCTCTGTGGCTCAGGTATGGTGCCCTGCAGTCACCATTGCGACCGCTGCCGCCGCCGTGGCGGTGGCTGACAAGCGCTCAGATGTGTCTCCTTGCCTTGGCTTCCCCCCTCGTGCCTAACTCTCTGTCCTGTGATTGCACACTTCGTGTGATTCTCTGGCTTAGGACTGTTCACTGGAACTCTAAAACTGCTTTCTATGCGAGAGCTTGTTCAGATTCCAGCTTCTCCTCCGCCATCTTCCCGGAACTACAAACAATCTTTCATACACACATCATTGCATAACAACCTATGCATGCAAGTGCTAAAATGAAAAACAGTTTTAAATATTGACATGTTCTTTTATATTGTTAGGGCATCCATCATTTCAAATAGTCAATTTGTATAAGTTTTTATCCTGGCAGATTTCTGATGGATTGTTCATATAATCCTTGCTATTCAAAAGACTGAGATCTGAGGATCAAAGTTTAAAGCCAGTCTGGGCACGACAGTCTGAGAGATTATTATTTCCAACTAAACACTGGAAAAATACAAGTGGACCTGTGGCTCAAGATGGCAGAGTACGATCAAATTGTTTAAATAAAGATACAGTTGGACCCATGGCAACAATGAGATGTACAGGATGTTATGTCGAAAATGAACTTTACAACTTTGGGGTGGGGTGTGAGATGGGAAGGGATAGTAAGGGGCAACAAAGGATGAGGCAACAATGCTTGATAAGAAATGCACTCATTATCTTGCCCATGTAATTGTAAGCCCTCAGTACGGTATTTCCACAAAAAAAGAAGGGGTGTTCCTAAATCAAAACCATTGTCCCAGAGGAAAAACAAAAACAAAACAAAACAAGAACAACAAAAGCATTATCTCCCTAGGTAGATCATCAGGTGACCTCCAGTTCTCTCCTCTCTATAGCATGTTTGATGAAATGAACAACTTCAGATTTCTATAAAATGGTCCTATATATTTCCTTCTCCTCATTACACACTATGTGAATAGTATAACGTTACATTTCTAAATGGACTATTTAATTTACTTATTGCTCTTGTTGTTAGATGCTATGTAGACTACAATTAATAACCATTAATTAGATATATCCTTGGCTATATTACTTTGAAATATGAAGGTGAATGAACCTACCTGTAGGTAAAATAGCAATCATCACTATGTTTGAAATATATTTGCACAGTAAACTCATTTAGTTCATAGAGTTGAATTGAATTCAACTAATATATTTATGTGTTTTATTGCCAATTAATTTCTGCATACATGCCATCAAATTCGTTAAAAATCAACAGATGGATGCAATTATCCACAAGCATGAAAGCACATTGCTAAGAATGTTATGGTTGTTAATTATGTGAATAGAAAGCTTAGTTACTCTCATCAGAAAAATTGTTAGCATGGTAGTTTTTCATAACAATATTAGAAAGCAAATTCTGAAAGTTCACTGAGGAAACATCTATAGAAGCATTAAACATATTAAAAAAGTAATTCCATTCCATCTAATTAGTCATAGAATTTGGCATTATGAATTGCTTCCTGCACAAGTGAGAATTAGATGGCCTCAGATGGCTTAAAGCCATTGACATAGAACATGGTCCAATTACACAGCTTTGTGTGAACTCGATCTGTTTTACACCTTCAAACTTAGTTACTTCTCACCTTTCTCTTTATTCTCCACTAATGTAGACAAATCAGCATGAAATCTCTAACACAGGCTGCAGTAAATAACACAACTGAAATGATCTTGCAGTATACTTGGATTAACTACTTTTTTAAGTAGTATCTTCAAAGTGTCAGCCTTCCTCTCTCTAACATAAGTTATAGTTGACAAATATTTCTAACCAATTCCCATTAACTTTTCTGCTAAATTATAATGTAACATTAGGATGTTTTTCAATAGGTTCATGAATGAGTGCTTTGATTTATACAATGAGATACATACTGAAACCTTAGTATGAACAAGAGCTAGTTTCATAATAGGAAAATCAAACTATTATTTTCAGATAAAGAACAACAGGTGATCAGTACTCACACACATTCATTCACATTTATTAGTTCATGCAGTTATAATGGGGGATGAGTAAAAATAATCAGAGTAAGATTGTATGTGGAGAATAGGGTACTAATTTACATGTGTTAGTAAATAAAGTGAGTTAAGGTTCTATTGGAAAGAAGAGCAATCCAGTTAGAAGGAAAAAAAAAACACAACTGTGAAGTGATAAAGAAGCATTAGGTAGCTTCCCATAGAGTTTTTATTGTAGTTTACATGAAAGAGAAACCATTAGAATGTCTTAAAGAGAAGAATGTCAAAATCTAAAGCAGAATTATACATGGTGGCTCATATCTGATGTAAACATAGCCACTCAAGAGGCTGAGTCAGGTCTGAGGACTGAGGTTAAAAATTAGCTCTGCAAAAAATTAAAAATACAAGTCCACAAGTTACTTGAGTTAATTAGGTAAAAGTCAGGTGTGGGTCTGTGGCTCAAGTAGTAGATGACTCAAGGACAAGAACCAAGTCCCAAGTTTAAGACCCAGTGTCTAGTGCAGATTTTAAAGACATATTTCCTTGAGAGAATTTTTGAAGGTAGATTAACACAATTATCTGATTGAAATGAATTTTTGGATGGAAGTTGGTAGGTAGGAGTGAGACTGGTGAACAACTGTCAGTGGTATTTACTGGTAGTTTGCATGTGAAATCTTGCAGAGATAGGTCAGAATTGGGGGTATGGACACTAGGCAAAATTGCAGTCATCATTCTATAGGGTGTTATAAATTTGGGATATGAAGATAAATTAATTTGTTTAGATTAAACTACTTATTAAAAGAAATAGCAAACTATTTTAGTATGAGAACTCTCTGAAGGACATTTGTGAGATACTGAAAATAATGTGAAAATGAGGTAAGAACCTTCTTAGGTGCACGCTGATGACAGCAAGGGACTAATTAATATCCTGAGAAGCAGGACAGACAACTGCAGGTAGAGTTAATGAGCAGATGCTAGGAAAGGATACCCAGTGCCCAGGAGCAAACATGGCTACACACAGATGTGCTGGCATTTCCTTCAACCTTTACTTTTTTGATCAATATGGTATTCCAGATATAGGGCAGTTGCTAGCTTTCTTGGTGAGAATGCTGAGTGTTCTGCTGGGCACCAGTAGTTTACACCTACAACTCTAGCTAATGGGGAAGCTGAGATTAGAGAACTCTGACTCAGAACAAGCCCAGGCAGACAAATCCATGGATAGGACTCTTATCTCGGAATAAACAGCAAAAAGCTGGAAGAGCAGGTGTGGCTCCAGTGGGAGAGTGAAAGTTGTGAGGAAAAAGCAAAGCAAGGGTGTAAGGTCGTGAGCTATAACACAAGTATGGACAATAATAATAAAAATTCTCCTCCTCCTCCTCCTCCTCCTCCTCCTCCTCCTCCTCCTCCTCCTCCTCCTCCTCCTCCTCCTCCTCCTCCTCCTCCTCCTCCTCCTCCTCCTCCTCATCATCATCATCATCATCATCTTGTCTGAGAATTAAGGACAATAATATGATGTCAAAGGAGGAGGAGGTACAAAATAGGGATTAGGAAGATTCTCTGGCTGGATAAAAGCAGTCATTTTGTTATACTTCAACCAAGAGAATACTTAACTCAGTGATTATCACCATAAATTGTTAATAGTCAACGAAGTTGAAAACTTATACCTACCTCTACATTTTTTAAAATTGTATTGTCAAGGTGATGTACAGAGGAGTTATAGTTACACATTAAGGAAATGAGTACATCTTCACTTTTTAAAATATATTTTTATTCAAAGATATTGTACAGAGGGGTTACAGTTACATGAGTAACATAATCAGTCCATTTCCAATCAAGCATTGTTACCCTCTAATTTGTTTTTCCCCTACCATCCCTTTCCTCCCTACCTCCCCAACTCCTCCCTCCACCTACTCCCCACAAAGTTGTAAACTACATTTTCAAAATAGTTTCTTGTACACCTCATTGTTACAATGGATCATCCTGTATACTTATTTCATTTCAGCATTTTATTTCCCTTCCCCTCCCCAAATTAGAAAAATGTATATACAAGATACAGGACACCACAATTAAATTCAGTGACAATAGAGGTTATACCATGGGGGAAGAACATAAAAGAAACAAAAAAAAATCACATAGTACATTAAAACAAACAGTGAGAAAGATAAAACCTCTTCTTTCCCTATCCTGGGGTTCATTTCACTTAGAATCATCTTATATGATCATAAGTACATAGCTTTTGACCTTTTCTGCTTGTCCTAGACATATTATAGTTATTGCAAAAAGGGAAACCATGGGACCTATGTTTCTTTGGGCCTAGCTTACTTCACTTAAGATAATTTTTTCCAAGTATTTCCATTTCCTAACAAATGGGGTGATGTCAATCTTTTTGATGGAGGAATATAATTCCATTGTATGTGTATATATATATAGATATATATTCATATATGTGTATATCTATACCACATTTTCTTGATCTATTCATCTACTGAGGGGCAACTGGGTTGGTTCCATATCTTAGCTATGGTAAATATTGCTGCAATAAACATAGTTTTTCTGGTAGCTTTAGTATAGCCTTATTTGTGAATATTTGGGTAAATGCCCAAAAGTTGTATTGCTGGGTCATAGGGGAGCTCTATGTGGAGTCTTTTGAGGAACCTCCATACTGCTTTGTAAAGTAGTTGAACAAGTTTACACTCCCAATAACAATGTAGTAGGATCCCCTTTTGGCCACACACACTCCAGCATCTGTTGTTATTATATTTCTTGATTATCGCCATTCTAATTGGGGTGAGGTGGAATCTCAATGTTGTCTTAATTTGCATTTCTTTTGTGGCTAGAGAAGTTGAACAATTCTTCATGTGGCCATTTGGCTACTTTTTATTTCCTCTTCAGAGAAGTTTCTCTGTTAAGTCTTTAGCCCACTTATTAAGGAGGCAGTTGTTTCTTTGAGGATTTGTTGTTGGGAGATTTATTTTTTTTTGAGTTCTCAGTATATTTATATATGAAACCCTTGTCTGTTGTATGGCTAGTGAAAATCTTCCACCAATCCGTGGGCTATCTATTGATCTTGCTAGTTAGGTCCTTTGCCATGCAGAAGCTCTACAATGTTGTTCAGTCCCATTTGTTCAACTTTTTTTTGATTTGTTTTGTTTTGGGGTCATTATTAAGAAAATTTTGGCTCATGCCAAGGAGTCCTAGAGTTTCTCCTATTCGTTCCTGTAATGTTTTCAGGGTGTCTACTTTGACTTTGAGATCTTTGATGCATGTGCAGTTGATTCTGGTGAGGGTGATATATAGATTTAGTTTTCTACAGGTGTTAAACCAATTTTGCCAGCACCATTTACTGAAGAGGCTGTCTTTCTTCCATTCTATGTTTTTAGCTCCCTTATTGAGGATGAGGCGGCTATAGGTCTTTGGGTTTATTTCTGGGTCTTCAGTTCTATTCCATTGGTCCTGAGGTCTGTTCTTGTGCCAGTACCAAGCTGTTTTGGTTACTATGGCTTTGTGGTAGAGTTTGAAATTTGGTATTGATATTCGTCCAGCACTGTTATTTCTTCTAAGAAATTTTTCTGCTCTTTGGGTTCTTTTATTGTTCCATATTAATTTTTGGATTGCTTCTTTAATTTCCTTGAAGAATGAGGTTGGAATATTGATAGGTATGTCATTGAATTTATCAATAGTCTTTGGCAGTATTGCAATTTTCATGATGTTAATTTTTCTAATCCAGGATCATGGAAGGTTTTCCCACTTCCTTAGTTTTGCTTTAATTTTCTTTTTAAAGTTTCTAAAGTTTTCATCATAGAGTTCCTTCCATTCTCTACATTAACTCATAGGTATTTTATTTTTGTGGGGCTATTACAAAAGGAGTTGCTCTTCTCATTATTGGCATACAGGAAATCCATTGATTTTTGAGGGTTAATTTTGTATCCAAAGTTTTGAATCAGCTCTACAAACTTGGGAGTTTAAAAGAACCTATGAGCTAGCTAGAGTGATAAGTTCATGGTTGCATCAGTTATGGATAAAAAATAGTAATAACCTCCCAACTATTTGAAGTACACTATATTTATGTCATAAATATCACAATTAAACACTTTTGCTAATAAAAATTATGAAGACATTTCTCCTCCATTAAAAGGTGATTCATTTAGTATAAGCCAATACAAACCAAGTAATGTGTGTGAAAAACCATGGGAAAATAGAAGTCAGTGAGAAGTTATTAAAGATCAACAAAATAAACATCCAAGCAGATCATATTATTTGGCATTTTATTAATACTCTAAACTGAGAAGGTAGACAGTATTGGAAATATTAGGATATTAGAATCAACAAAAAATGAAATGAGAATAATACCCGAGGAGAAAAAATGTAATTGCTATGCTATTGAATAAAGAAGAAGAGAGATGATAGTTTGTAAGTGACTGAAAAGGGTGAAGGGCAATTTAACATCCTGCATATATGAAGAACCAAAAAATTAAATACCAAAAATTATAAATGGGTAAATAATCAATGTACTTTCAAATGAAAAAAGTACAAATGGCCAGTAAATACACAAAGAAATGTACAATGTCATTAGCCATCAGTAAAAATGGGCAAATCAAAGCTACATTGAGATCCCATCACATCTCAGTCAGAATGGCTGTCATTTAAGCATCAAAAAAAGTAACCATTGTAGATTAGAATGTGGGGTGAAAAAAGACCTCTTTTTCATTATTGGTGCGAATGTAAATTAATTCAGGAATATACTTCACCTTTGTTAATTTAGATCTGGGTAAAGTTAGTAGGTTTAAGTGAATTGAGGACTTTTACAAATATCTCATAATTTTTGATGCGTTTAATAAT
Source organism: Dipodomys spectabilis (assembly GCF_019054845.1). Taxonomy (NCBI): domain Eukaryota; kingdom Metazoa; phylum Chordata; class Mammalia; order Rodentia; family Heteromyidae; genus Dipodomys; species Dipodomys spectabilis. Next base: position 425,211 of record NW_024870808.1, on the reverse strand, counting down.
TCAGAATATTGTAGAAAATTATAAGAAAAAGACATCTCCTTAATAATCAGAAGTTAACTCATACTTCCTCTTATATTGCTGTGGGTGTATGTGTAATTTAGTTGCATTAAACTGAAATAGCCACAGAATATAAAGTAATTAAACAGGCTTTTCCTGGGGTCTCTGAAATGCTGTGTACCTTGCAGGTTTCCTATTACCAAGACTTTCCAATCATGAGGACCAATTTCTTAACGTAAATGATTCTGTATTTACAGACACACACACACACACACACACACACACACACACACACACATACACAAACCTTAATTTTGCAAAACAACATCATTTTTCCACATATTTTTAGCAGATATTTGACTACCATCACTGTAACTACATATAATTTGGAAACAATGTAAAAGCAAGAAATAAAAGTCATCTGAACAAAAGATAATAAAAAAATCATAATCAAAATGAATAAACTGTCCTGTAGCTTTCCCTTAGTTTTCATTTCATAAACAGAACTTTCCTATTGTTTTAAGGGTGTTCTTTAAAGGTGTTTTAAATGTGTTCTTACATTTTTTTCATACTTCATTATACAACAAATTGAAATATAGTAATGAGAAGAAAGGAATACAGTCAAAGATTTGGTATTTGTGATATGGCTAAGTGAAGCCATATCGCATTATACAGTTCTGTGTAACTCTCAGGGGTGGTAGAATTTACCTAGCTTACACACCAACTGTGACTAAACAAATCTCTTCTTTATTTTCCCCTGTAGGCTCCTTACCTATTCCACAATGAATACCCTTGGAGAGTAAAATGTTAATAGGAGACAGATTGCAGTTATCAAGGTATTGGTTTAATTCAACCCTTCCTAATTGGAGCCCAAGCAGCATTGCTCTGATAGATAAATAACTAGAAAAAAATAAAATAGCAACAAGTAAGACAGCATATGTTTGGAGGAGACAGGCTGCAAGAATAGAACATCCACATAGCCTCCAGCACCTGACCATGATGAAGGCTGTGAAGAGCTGATAACACCGGTTCTTTGGGGGCAGACACACTTACATTGGTCCAAAAGGCCAGAATTTAGATTTTAAATTAAATGGCAAACAGTTGCTACCAGTTGGAATGAAGAGGGCACTGCAGCAATCCGTGTAGTATTGGTATATATCTGTGACTCCATTTCAGCAGTCTGAAAAGTATCCAAGTGGGAAGATAAAATTCTGTGTAATCAGGTAGGGAAGTGCACAGAATGAACTGCTCTGAAGTGCTGGCTAGGGGCAGCAAGGTGAGACAGGAAGGGGAAGAGGCTCTATGGAAATCTAGGCCACCCCTCTGGTACCATTTAATCACAATGCCTCTGGAAACAGGTTATGATAACATTGTACACAGCAAAGATGACAGTTTGTACAAATAAAGCCTTGTTTGTTCTCAACTTACTTTAAAGATTGGGAATTTCCTTCCCCACTCTTGCTACAGTTATTTTATGATAAGCAATTCTGTTCTTCTGTGAAGTTCACTTTATCTGTGGCTTTTTCTCCCAACTAGTGGTGTCAGGATTGTCTAATGCTAGCAGCTTACGCTGTATTAAAAAGCTATGTGTATATCAGCGATCAAATCATTAGTTTTAAATGCAAACTATCTTTCTTGTTCTAATTTTTCCTAGTTATTTATCTAATAGATGAATCCATCTATAGGAATATTGAGTAAAATATTGAGTACTAGTCTCTATTCTTTATCTGGTAACTAGAAAATGAAGGAGGTGAAAGATATGACATCCATTTTGCATTTTTGAACCATTTCCCTAGGAACCAGTGAAAATTAAGAGGTCAAAGGAATGAATCATTTTTATAGTCAATATAAAAGTGCATTTGTCTACTATCAATGACATTTGCAACCATTTATAGGCTTTAATTTGTACAGCAATTGTTTCTTTTTTAAATCAGAAATACTCTTTCAGAGTTGTAGTAGATCAATGCTAGAGGAATTCAGATCAAGATTATGCCTTATGACCCTTAACTAGACAGAATTTCCTTTCACATACAGACTTAAATAATACTATAGATTTTGTTGACAACTAAATGCATGTGATGAATTGTGGCCTGTCTTGAGAATCCACACCAAACAATGAGATGTCTTTTTTGTGTGTCTCTTCTATGGAGCAAGTACATATGCAGACTAGTTCTGAGAATTAACTTTGGAATAAAATTGTTTTTAAATCATTCTTTTGTGTTGTTGTTTGTTTATATTGCCGAACTTGGGGCTTGAACTCAGGGCCTGGATGCTCTCCCAGAGCTTCTATATTGTTCAAGGCTAGTATGCTACCACTTGAGCGAGTGCTACTTCTTGATTTTTCTGGGAGATTTATTGGAGATAAACATTTATCTGAATTAGGGAAGGGAAGGAGAACAACAAAAAGGTGAGACAAAGGACAAAGAGTAAACCAATGCAACCGTGATACTCATAAGAAAATATGTTGGAGATGGGGGAATAGAGGGGAAGAGAAAGTGGCAGAAAAATGAGGGAGGGGGTAATAAGTTCAACAAGAAATGTACTCACTACCTTACATATGTAAATGTAACCCCTCTGGCCATCACCTTGACAATAAAATTAAATTTAAAAAATGAAAAAAATGTCTCATGGATTTTCCTGCCTACACTGGCTTAAATCACAATCCTCAGATCTCTGCATCCTGAGTAGCTAGGATTATGAATCAACAGCAAGAGGCTTAAGTCACTCTTGTAGACATGCACTGCTGTGAGTTCTTGAGACAATTATTCAATTTATTCATGTTGTAGTGTTCTCATCCATAAATCACAAAGAATAATAGTAGTTAATGTATAATTTGTGAGAAGATTAAATAAGTAAATATGTATGTCTGTGTAATGTATGTGTGTTTATATATATATATGTGCATATATAATGCATATGTGCATATATATACATACACAGGCCTATGCATTCATACATACATATGAACATACATATGCATTCTTATATTTTGAATTCATATACATTACATATGAATATTTATTTACTATACCCATGCACAAGCAATACACGGACATAATGAGCACTTCACTCATGTGAACTCTTATTCCTGCAGTTTTCAGTATTTGTCCTTATTTATTTCATGGGCATCTCAGGCAAGTCTCCATCACCTTCCATCTAAGATTTTGCAATGGATTCCTCCCTAGTATATTCACACATTCTTTCCTCACCTTATATTCTGGCACAATTACCAGCATGACCTGGTAAAAAAATATTTGCTGAAATAATGAGCTGGCTATGTTCTCTGATTGAAGTTCTTCAAATTTCTCAGGTCTCCTTAAGAAGAAGTCAGTGCTACCCTAATAACACGAGTGTTGCTCAGAGATTTGACTGTATACTGACTATTTATATTGATCATCTTTAACTAAATATTTCAGTCAAATTGAAAAATGAGTACCAGATTAAACAAATGATTACTGTGACTGTGAGAATGCCTTTCTTAGCATAGTGTGCTTAACTGTTGCATTATGCTGTTTATTTAACAATAAAGTTAAATGTATCCTTCTAAACTCATAATGCTTAAAATGTTCTCAATCCACCCTATCCATATATATTTTGTGTTTACCATCACCACATCATTAAAGCATTTTAGTGATTTTAAATGTTTTCATGTTGTTTTGAAATTGTTTAATGACCTCTCCACTGGTCTATGAAATATCTTACAATGTTAGATATGCTATTGCACAACTTTCAGACTCTATGTTAAAGGACCAAGCCATTGAACAAAGAAACTTAGTCTGCATGGTTCATAATTGTAAGGAGAAATGGAAATTCAACTTGGAGAAGTGATTGAGGAATGGTATTTGCGGAAGACAAGAAGACATGAAAAATTACCTAATCTTTGATGTGGGCTATTAAAATAATTAAAAATAGAGGCAACAAAAACCAATTGAATCAGTACCTCATCAATGCAGAAGGACAAATACTTACCTCTTCCAAAAACCCTGTATTGTACTATAGGCTTTTTTTGTTCTTAAATTGTTATGAATTTACAAATAATTAATGTATATATTTGAAGTAGTCAAAACATTACAATTACTTACTTTTTAAGATTATTACTCATTAACAGTTATTGAACAATAAGTAGTTACAGACAATTGTATAAAAGAATGAATTTTACTGATCTTGGGACCGATGTCCTTAGCCATGTAGAAGCTCTGCAATTTCATGCATTCCCATTTGTCCAACCTTTCTTTGATTTCTTGTGTTTCTGGGTCCCTATTAAGAAAATTTTGGCCTGTGCCAAGGAGACCTAGGGTTTCTCCTATTCCATCTTGTAATGTTTTCAGAGTGTCTGCTTTGACTCTGAGGTCTTTGATCCATTTGGAGTTAATTCTGGTGCAAGGTGATATATAAGGATCTAACTTTAGTTTTTGACAAGTAATTAACCAGTTTTGCCAGCACCATTTACTGAAGAGGTTGTCTTTCTTCCATTCTATTCTTTTAGATCCCTTATCGAAGATTAGATGGCTATAGGTCTTTAGGTTCATTTCTGGGTTTTCAAGTCTATTCCATTGGTCCTGGGTTCCGTTCTTGTGCCAATACCAAGCTGTTTTGATTACTGTGGCTTTGTAGTAGAGTTTGGCAAAGGACATAGCTCTAAGATCAATAGAAAACCCACGGATTGGGAGAAGATATTTTCTAGGCATAGAACAGAAAAGTATCCCATATCTAAAATATACCTAGAACTTAAAAAATTAAATCCCCCAAAAAGAAATTTTCAAAGAAACAACTGCCCAATAAATAAATGGGCTAAAGACTTAAAGAGAAACTTCTCTGAAGAGGAAAGAAGGATGACCAATAGACACATGAAGAAGTGCTCAACCTCCCTAGCCACAAAAGAAATGCAAATCAAGACAAAATTGAGATAGCACTTCACCCCAGTTAGAATGACTATAATCAAGAACTCTAATAATAACAGATGCTGGAGGGAATGCAGACCGAAGGGAGCCTTACTGCATTGTTTGTGGGAGTGTAAACTTGTTCAACCACTTTGAAAAGCAGTATGGAACTTCCTCAAAAGACTCTACATAGAGCTCCCCTATGACCCAGCAATCTCATTTTGGGCATTTACCCAAATGATCACAAACAAGACCATACTAAAGCTACCAGTACAACTATGTTTATTGCAGCTTTATTTACCATAGCTAAGATATGGAACGAACCCAGATGTCCCTCAGTAGATGAATGGATCAAGAAAATGTGGTATATATACACAATGGAATTCTATGCCTCCATCAGAAAGAATGGCATTGCCCCATTTGTTAGGAAATGGAAAGACTTGGAAAAAATTCTATTAAGTGAAGTAAGCCAGGCCCAATGAAACATAGGTCCCATGGTATATGTCTGAGTCCAGCAGAAAAGGTCAGAGAAGTTGATGTTAGGGGAATGAACCTCAAGATAAGTATTCAAAAATTTTTTAGCTTTTTTTTCTTTCATGCAATTGTTTCTATCATATTTATAAGATGATTTCTATGTTGCTTTGTATGTCCCTCCCCCACACTTTCACTGTATTTGATGTGGTATAATTTGTGGAAGGGAAGGAAAAAAAACAAGTCGTTTAACTTGGGATACAGGTGGACCCATTGCAACAATGAGATGCACAAGTCGTTATGTCGAAAAACAAACTTAACAACTTTGGTCGGGGTAGGGTGAGGATCGGGAGAAGAGGAGTATGTGGAGAGGAGTATGGGAAGGAATGGGATGGGGAAACAACGAGGAGGCAACAATGCTTGATAAGAAATGTACTCCTTATCTTGCCCATGTAATTGTAACTCCTCTGTATGGTATTCTCACAATGAAAAATTAATTAATTAAAAATAAAAAACACTTTTACTCATTACACATTGTAAAAAAAAAAAGAATGAATTTTTAATAGCTTTCGTTAAATGTAGTCAAGTGCCATTAAAAAGCAAATTTTCCTGTTTATATATGGTTGATTTTTGTAAGCTTATACTACTAGAATATACATTGACTACTTGTCAAAATTAATTTTAATATTTGATTGAATATTACCCATCTTTAAATGTTTTGTGCAAGAGAATATCTTTTCAATGAGTGATTTTGGATGCTTTTTCTTTAAACATGTATGATTTCAAGAGAGTTATACAGCATTTACAGCTGTTCTTTAAAATTGTGCATATAAACAAAATTAACTGGGACATAAAAAGGAGTACTTTAGTGAATGTGTATGTGTAGCAGAAAAATATAAAATTTATGTAAAATGGATGCTGTTTCTGGATAATTTTTTCATCTTTAGAATACTATGTATAATAGATAGGCTAATAAGGAACATATGACTTTTATCACTAAAAAATACACATTTTTATTGATGCATAAATTAAAATTTGTATATACATAATTATGTGTAATTGTTATATATCATGGAATTTTGAAAGATTTATATTCCAGGAAACCATCATCACTATCAGAAAAAATATTTTGCTCTAATATCAGAAAGTGTTTGCTCCTTTTGTGGTCATTCCCTGCTTCTCTCTGACTTAATATGTATTTATTTTATTGTATATTATCTTGCATCTTATTTATGTGCATAATTATACGTTATAAATTCATATATATAAATTCCTACAGTGGAGTCAAATGAGACAAATAAGTCTCCTTTAGACTTTCCACTCCTATGTAAAACATGAAACCAAACCGTACTTGGATTTCAAAAGTCATATTTTTTGAAGAGGAAAGAAAGCCTACTTGTACCACTAGATCAGTTCTTCTTCAGTAAACTAAATTCAGATCTATTTTTAGGTGAAAACATTTCCAGGACATGGCCAATTGCTATTTTGTGAATCATCACTAAGAAAACATATATGGACGCTGCATTGATTTCAACCATTTTTTATCGTGTATTTGTATATTTGGGTCAGTATTCATCTAGATTAAGGCACACTTTACTTCTCAAATGTTGTGTTTGGTCCCAGAGTCCCCCCAGTTTTTGAGCTTATTAGAGGGTCATATAAATGAGACTAAAGATGATTCTCAGTGGATCTTTTTGATCTTTCTATGTAGATTAGGTTACATTATATAAAATAAATGATAGTTTAAAAAATCAAATTTCTTTCTCTGCTTTGAATGGCCCATTTAATAGTGCAACTCAAGGGTATTGTTGCAGGGTGATTATTGGCACTATCCTCCTCCTGTCTGAGGAGGTCCAGAAATCTTCAAGGCCTGAGATCATATGTACATGAGAAAATGAGAGGGAAAAACATCAAGAATTACATTCAATACCTGAAAAATTATGAGTGTATTGTTTTGTTCCAAAAAACATTTTCAAAAACTTGCTTAGTAAAGTGTTTTGACAGGCAGTAGAAATTATAGGTAGAGAATTAATAGGATTTCTGAATTTAGCCAGAATATAATGCCTCTCTTTAATGTCTTATTAATATACTACAGCATTTTGACATCAACACAGGGGAAAAAGGAAACATATTTTATTTGAATTAAGACAGTTTTGCATTAATTTTATGTCAGAAGTATATGCAACTATCTACCATATGACATTAGGAAGAGGTTTTCATTAACCTATTGAACTGAAACTATCAATTTGAAGGTTTCTAATGATAGAATTGCTATAAGTTTAATTAAAAGGTAAAATAGGAGGGGAAGGAGGACCAGAAGTTAAAGGAAAATTATTAGTGAACTGAAAATTTATTGAAATGGCCATAGAGAAGCATACCAACAATACGCTTTCCAGTTAGTATTGTTCTTGTTTAGTTAGCAAAAAATGTATCTTCAAAGTAATAATTGATCCTTTTAAAGGCGTCTGTATCTCAGTCACTCTTGATTTTAGTGTCAAATATCACCAATCTCCATTTAGTCACTATTGCTTCTCTACAACACTCAAGTTTAGAGCACTTGTTTAAAGCATTTTTAGAAAACAGAGATATTGGCCGTCACTCTTCATGGAGTCTGTCCCTGTAATCTCAATGAAACCACTTTACTAATCCAGTTCATTCCAGTTCATTTCAGCAGGTATATACTAAGCACTTACAGGGTGGCCAACCGTGGGAGAGGGCAAGAAGATGAAACTAAACAGGAAAGCAAAAGGTCACTGCTCCTCTCATGGAGGAAAAAAATAATTTAAACAAGTAGAACTCCTCACAAATAGTGATAGGTGTTAGAAAACTAACACGATGTGGAGAAAGGTTGCCCATGTAAAGAGAGGGAAGACTTCATGTTGTGAGTAGAAGATAGCCATGAAAATGAGATACAAAGCCAGTCATATATCTAAGGGAAAAAAATACTTGCTGGGAAAAGTATGTCCACCATCAAAGTTGTATTGTAGCAAGAAGATTTTTAAGTTCTTGGAAAGAAGCCAAGCCTAGGAGGGATTTAAAAAATCTAGTGAATAAATGGAAGGCTCAAGAAAGAAGAAATACAAGGGGAGGCCTCAAACTGTGATTCTGGGATCTCAGCCTTCTGTGCAGCTTGGATTACAGGCTTTAGCCTCAGGTGCCTGGTGTAATTAACGAATCTTTAGAATAGTCGAATTTTGTAACAATTGCTGACTGTAATTTTGATGTATTATAATCTACACTCTTTTATTTTACACTAATATACAAGCAATTCTGTAATAATATGATTGCTTATGTGGTATTACTTCATTAGCATGAAAACTGTTTTATCTATTTTCTTATATATCTATATTTATATATATATATATATATATATATATATATATATTTACATTTGTGACAGTATTGTGACTTGAACTCATATCCCTATACTCACCCCTGGTTTTGTGATAAAGGCTGACATCCTACCACTTGAGCTATACCTAAGTCTCTATTGGTTAATTGGACATAGGAGTCTCAGAGTCTTTTTTAGTCTGGCCGGAATTGAATGACTGTCTTCAGATTTCAGCTTCCTGATTAGCTAGGATTACATACATGAGCTACCCATGTGAAAATCATTTGATATTAAAGAAACTTGTATTTTGAAATCTGGTCATTTTTACTCCAGGGTATCACAAGATACTTTAATCTTCAACTTACAGAAAGGTCCATTCTTCATTTATATGTTCACTTAAATGTGTTCTGAAGATTTTGTGTCCTTAAAACTTATGTCATTTTACATATTACATCGTAATATTTTGAAGTACAGATGAGTACTAACTCTAGAAGACATGAAATAAAGTCTAGAAATAAGAGCCAGGTATTTCTTTTTTTTCAGGAACTCTTCTTGGTGAAGATAAAAGATTAGGGTTTATTTACATTTTTTCAAGTGAGAAAATTTATTTGAATATACTTTTAAGCATTTCAAACTTTATGGATATTCAGTTCACTTATGAGAAGTAAAGTCTGTATCTTATAGACAAATGTTAAGAAAAGTCAAACTTCAGAAAGATGGCAAATTGAATTTGATATTTTTCAAAGTACACATGTTGTATTATTATACACTAGTTTTTAAATATGCGTGTTTTAATGCATATTGGCACCTATTTCCCTAAGTAACAAGTCTGTTTAGGTAGATTCTAAGAATTTAATAAAACACATTAGCAATTTATGTCATTTACCTCATTTGTTTTTGCATAGTTTTAAATATTAGAAGGAAAACTATGCATACAGAAGTCACTTACAATTCTTTCCATGGAAATTTCATAAATATTTTACTAGTGTTTTCAAATAGCATTTTTTTCAACTGCTGGTCAGTTACCAATTTTCAAAATATAGCCAGAAAATGACCGTGTTTTACTATATCCAAAATTACCTCCTTGTAAAGCACTTTGCCTTGGTTTACTAAAACTACAGTGAATATTTTCCCAATTTTAATCCTCACTTGCTAGAAGTTTATGTCTCATATTATCCAGAGATGAATACAAACTTTAAAATGAGTTAGAGTCGTGCAGAACCTTGCCCTTTATTTCTAGCCTACCTAAGTTCCAACTATTTGCTATCTCTGGCTCATCCTTTGCAATGTATAACAGTCCCTCGACTAAGCCCTATTTCTATTCTCCTTGTGTGGGGTCTTTTTCCTAATATAATTCATGCAAATTGTGTTTCTACTGAAAATCTCAGCTCAAACATTTTTTCCCTGGTAGTATAAATCCCCCTTAAAATTTCATTTTCCGTCATCTAAAAAGTCTATTTTAAGTTTGTTTTAATTCTTTTTCTTTGCATCAAATGTCACTAATATTACCATTTCCTAACTCCCCGCCCCCACACACACTTGCTTATTTTTACTTCTACCTCCATAAAATTTTAATTTCCAAATGAGGAAGAAAAAAATTATTAATTCTGGACACCAGAGAATTATGAGATCTTGAGGATTACTGTTGGGAACTGGCCTAGCCAAAGACTCCTGGGAGATTGTACACTATGCCCAGCTAAAAGCAGGCCTGAAGCTGTGGCTGAAGAAGAGCACCAGTGGAGATAACACGAGGAATGAACATGAGGCCTTGAATTTAAACCCCAAGAACTACAATAAATTTATTGAAAAGAGATAAGAATATAGGAGTGTTATTATTTTATAAACCAGACCAAATTACTGTGCTTTTTGATCTTACGTGTACTATGATTTGATTATGTATTGAACTTCCAAATTCATGGAAGAATTAATCCAAGTCTTATTTCAGTGGCAAGAAGAGTATAGAAACTTTCTTCAGCTGTAATGCTTACCAATGAGGCATTAAGTAATAATTAGATTCGATTATTTTACTATAATGGACCTGTAACTATGTCTTGAAGAACATACGGATAGTAAAATACACACAGTTCCCTAGTGGATGTGGGAGCACAGGAGAGATTTCCCTTTGTAGTTTGGGCATTGTATCTCTAGAATTGTGAGCCTAGAAATCCATAACTTTGTATATAATGATGCCTACCTCAGGTGTTTTATTACACTACAATATAATAATTTCATCCTGGAGGGAATATTTGTAAATCCACCTGAGTGGATGACATTTAATTTTAATGCACAAGTATTTGTGTAAAGAAACATTTCAATGACCAGTGAATGAGATATAAAATAGAAGTTGATAAAATGTTGCTTTACTAAATAACACATAAAATATGAAGTGGGGAAATATGTTAATGAATAAAGATACAGAAACTACTGACCTGCTTAAAATTATAGCATTCTGAAAAAATACAATTTAGTCTGATTGCCTGTTATGTTTTATATAAAATATAACTGTTAACAAAAAGCTGAAGTCATGTAATATAGTAATTTGCAGTACTGGTCCATTGATTAAGTCCCAGCTAGTGATATTAAAATCATATAAATAACTTTATAATATGTATGTTAATGTGTGATACTTCTATAATTTTTAATTAACAGGTATATTTGAGAGTTACTGCTTAAAAAACTAGTTAGTATTTCCTAAAATGTCTAGCTGCTAGTAGCACACAACTGTAATTCTAGCAACTCAGTGGTGGAGACTTTAAGGTGTACAATTTGAGATTGTTTGGGTAATCTGTGAGGTTCTTCCTACAAAACAAACAACATAAAAGAGAGATAAATATGAGGGTCATCACACGTTTTCACTGTATTTGATGTTGACAAAATTTGTGGAGGGGAAGGGAAAAATCAAATTGTTTAACAAGGAATACAGTTGGACCCATTGCAACAATAAGATGTACAAGATGCTATGTCAAAAACAAACTTTACAACTTTGGCAGGTGGGGGATTAGAGGGGATTGGGATTGTAGTCATCGAGGTGGGAGGGCAGGGATGGTACAGGATAAACAAAGGATGAGGCAAGAATACTTGATAAGAGATGTACTCATTACCTTGCTCATGTAATTGTAACCCCATGTACAGTATTTTCACAATAAAAAACTTACAAATAAAATATCTTTCTCAAAAAAATAAATATGAGAGTCAAGTAGTAGAGTGCCACAAGCAAACAATCCAAGAGTTCATGAGGCCTTTAATTCTAATCCTAGTACCACATAAAAAATAAAAATACCAGAAGCCCAAGAACTCATACCATTCTTGAATAACACGAAAATAATTGTATTTTTTCTTGCACAAATGTTCCCAGCATTCATCATGATATCTCAGACACTATATTCCAGAGTTATGCTGAAGATACCCCCAGGTCCTTTTTATTTTACATTAAGTAGAACGTGGCTAATTTCTGTGGTAATAAAATATTCATGGGATTATCCCCAAACAATGTGTTTTGTCTTTTAGGTTATTTATTTATGTGTATATTTTTCCAAGTAGTGATTTGGGAACTTTTCTTCTTATTTTGTTGCAATAAGAGCCACTAAGTCTTCAAGATCATGAAGGTTATTTAGCAGAAAGAAAGAACAAAAAATATAGGTGATAAAAATAATACCTCTTGCCTGGGAGCTACTTTCTAAGAACACTAGTGAATGTTTGATACTGAAGGACATTGGACTCTCTTTATGTTATGGTTTTCACTCTATATTTATACCCTAGATTAATAATCATGTTTTTTTCTCAGAGGAAGAAAATCAAGACTTCTCTTTGGTATATCTGAGTTCTAAACATTTCTAACTTACTCCATCACTATTGTGGTATTTTTAAACTTCTACATCACTTCAGAAATATGAATAAGTAAACACAAGTCTCATGATATCAACCAGTAATCGGTTACTGAGATATGTCTTTAGTGACTGACAGGTTGGGAAACATATACTGTGTCTACGTGGCAGGACCAGTGTGGTTGCATGGAACAGGTTAGTGTGAGATTTCATCATTTTAACTAGAACATCATGCAGTTTAATACTTATGAGAGAGGATGAATAGAATTGAGAGAGATGGAGGAAAATGACAGAGTCAGTGGCATTGATCAAGTAGCATCATACTCACAAATTGACATGTTAAAGTGAAACTCCTTGTACAACCACATAAATGTAATTTAAAAAATCAAAAGAGTTTAGTTCTAGATTTTTTCATTTCATAATTTCACACCTCAGTAGGCTGACACCAAATAGGTTGTCTACAAAAAACAGTTTAGGAGTGAGGCAAATCAAGTTTAATTACTTGGAAATGAGGATTTAAATTAAAGCCAACTTGCCTAAATGACGCCAGTGTTTAAACTTGAAGATACCAGATCTGATATGCTTGTTTACTATTGGGGCAGTGAGGGGAGAACAAAAATGGCCTTAATTTTTCAATTGCCCCTCAGGATAACTCATTTTACTTGGTTTGCCCAAGTAGCAACACATACTTGTGTGCTTGCTGTCTTGTTAGTTTCTCTGCTTTGTGTTGAATCACATCTGGCTCTCATTTTCCACTGTGTTGTAAGCCTTTGGACCTCATCCACTTGTGAGTTTAAATATCTTAGTTTTTAGAATGATAAATTTTATTTCATCTTCAAACTTGCAGGACTCAGAAAAAGTTAGCTTCATTTTCTTATTTCACTTTGATATGAGTCTTTACTTAGCTTGATCATGTTCCAACACACGACTTCAGTTTGTTTAACCACATTTGAGGGAGGCATGTACAAAGCCCTTTTGTAATTGTGTAATCACGTAGTCTGAAATCTAGACGCACACCCCCTTTCCCTTCCAGTTCTTTGATGTTACAGATTTTCGCATCCCACTCCGATGCTGTGGTGTCTGAGTACAGCAGCTCCTGTAGTGAGTACTGAGTATTTCCTTTAATTCTACATTGTGGAAGAAGAAATAAGAGTATTTGCAGGATAGATATCTTGTTTGACAAACCCTAAAACTTTATAAATGAAAGATGTACCTAGAGGGTGGTACAGTTGGTGCAAACTTGAGGTTTTTTTGTTTCATTTTCTTTCATCCAATAGAAATAAACAAGTTCAAGATGAAAAGTCTTTATGTTCGCTGTATCATTCAGATACAATTGCCCATGGACAATTGGATTTGACTTCTGATCTAGTCCAAACCTTGATTTTAAGGAGAGAGAAGTCTTTACAAAAGAAATAAAAACATCCCTCCAAGGCTTCTGAATAAGTTAACAATAAAACTAGGAAAAAGACTGGAAACAAGTCTAAATTCAAATTGAGCTTAATTCCTGTTACAAATTTCTATCACTGAATAAATTCTATTACTTTTTTGTTGTTATATACATATATAAAACATAATAACAATCCCGTGCACCTTTATACTTATTTTCCTATTTCTATGTAAGGTCTTTTTTGGTTATTTTATTTATTTTACATGAACTTGTATTTTTCTCTGTGTGTCTCTGAGAGAGAGAGAGAGAGACAGAGAGAGAGAGAGAGAGAGAGAGTGTGTGTGTGTGTGTGTGTGTGTGTGTGTGTGTGTACTTTGCCAGTACTTTTAAAACTCAAATTGCCTCAGTTCTTGCCTGGCTTTTCCACTCACAGCTGGAGCTCTACCACTTGAACCACACCTCCACTTCTTGATTTTGTTGAATGAGATAAGAGTCTATTGGACTTTTCTCATCTGATTGGCTTAGGATCAGATCTCAGCTTTCTGTGTTGATGGTATTACAGGTATCAGCCAACATTGCTCATGTGTTCAAATATTTATTTTACTTAATCATTTGCCTCTTTTTATTATTGTCATTATAAAGGTGATATACAGATGGGTTACAATTATGTACATCAGCTGAAGAGTACATTTCTTTATGAAGAGTGTCATCACCTCTTTCCTCATTTTCTTCCAGGTTTTCCTTCCTGAACCCTGTCCCTCCCAAGTTGTATAGTTCGTTTTCAACATAGTATCTAGTGAGCATTACTGCTGCATTTGTTCACCCTTCGTCCCACAATTTCTGGATGCCCCTTTACCCTCCACAAGACAAATAAACTTATGTACAAGATACAAGGTACAGAAATCACAATGATAAACAAAGGATTGAAAACAAAAACTAAAAGCAAAATAACAAAATATAACCCTCTTTCTTCCATTTCTTGGATTTCATTTTGATAAAGATCATTTTTATATGGTCATATTGCCTTAGCTCTTGAGCCTTTGTGATTCTTTCCTAAGAATATCCATCACTGTGTGAATGTCTACGTAAAGTCTTGCATTATTTATCATATCCTAGTATATTTTTTCTCTTTTACCATCTATTGTTTTTAGTTGTAGATTTATAGGCACATTATAGTTACAACAAATGAGGGAACCCATGCAGCCTATGTTTCTTTGGGTCTGACTTACTTTTCTTAATATAATTTTTCCAAGTCTTTCCACGTCCTTACAAAGCCAAAAATTCCACTGTGTATATATACCACATTTTCTTGACCCATTTGTCAAGGAGAATCTGGGTTGATTCCATTTAATACATTTGTTTCTTTTAATAAGATCACTAGGAATAAAGACTTTTCACTTCCTACATAACACAACTATTCTGAAGAAGCCATGAACGTATCATACAGTTATGGCCATAAGGGTGAACGTGTGATATAAGTCTGTTCCATCATTACATATAGCCATACCTGAGGCATTGCCTATGAGGATGAAATCTACCAACAAGAGAACTTCTTTGGAGATAAAGTATCAGGAGATCTGTCTGTTTACTCCACCTTCCTACCCTTTTGGTCAGGGTAATGTATTTTATGTGCTACCTCCACCTCATTTTCTATAATAGCTGAGACATAAACAAATCTTTCCTCTCTAACTCAGAATGGGACTGGTCTACGATGTACTTACTGAAACCATGGACCTCAGACACCAGGAATACAGCTTGGAAAAAAAAGAATGGCCCTGAGCAAGGTCACAGCCATGGGGATTGAGGACGAGCATCAACTTTGAACAAGTTTCCAGTGTAAAGACTGGTCACTGAGTTATATATAAACTCTGACACATATTTCCATGACCCCAGCTCCGTGAGGCAGTGTTTTAAGAGTAAGGAAGCCAGATGCAACACATTATGGAGAAAAAGACCCAATAAGAGGTAGAAAATGTCAGTTACTGTACCTTTATTTAGGATTTTTCAACCTGTGCCAAGGAGCTCTGGTGCTCTCCCTATCCTTTCCTGTAATATTTTCAGGTATTTGATCTTACATTGATATCTATGATGAATTTGGTATTGATTGTGGTACAGGAAGATATATAAGGATCTAACTTCAGTTTTCTATAAACGTATAGCCAATTTTGCCAGCATCATTTGTTGAAGAGAGTGATCCCGTAGTTCTACACCTGACATTTACCAAAAATAGCACAAACAAAGCCACACTAAAGCTACCAGCACATCTACTTTCACTGAAGCATTGTTTACCATAGGCAAGATGTGGAATCTATCCAGATTTCCTTCAGTAGATGAATGGATCTAAAAAATGTGATATACACAATAGAATTTTATGCTTCTATCAGAAAAAATCAAATCATCCCATTCAGAAAGAAATGGAAAGACTTGGGGAAAAATCATATTAATGAAGGAAGCCAGACTCAAAGAAACACAGGCTCCATGGCCTCACTCATTTGTAATAATTAGTACATGTGTAGCATATTCCTAGCAGAGGATCACAATAGCTCAATAGCTATGTACATATAACCATATAAAATGATGTTAATCAAAATTAGCTACAAGATATGGAAAAAAGAGGTTTTTTTTCTTTAGTGTACTGTTTACATTTATTGCTTTTTTCTTTTACATTTTCCTTTGGCTTATTCCCTGTTGTCACTGTTTTTAATTTTGGTACCCTTTGTCTTGTATATAATTTACCCGATTCAGGGGGAAAACTGAATATGAAAATGATGAGACAAAGGATAAAGGGTGAACCAACGCAACAGTGTCACTCACAAGACATTACATTGGATCTTTACAACTTGTGCAGGAGGGGAGTTGGGGGAAGGGAAAGTGGGAGAAACAAAGGAGGTAGTAACACTATTCAAAATGAAATATACTTACTGCCTTATTTAAGTAACTATAATCTTTACAATTTTTAGAAAAAACAAAAGAAAGAAAATGGCAATTACGCTGTTATAATCCCCTGAATTAGAACACTGGGAAAGTTAGGGCACTTTAAGAACCTAACAAATATACCTACACAAGTACATCCCGGTTCATACCTGGCTATGTGTCAAATATTAAGCAACATCAGTAACAGAGGAGAAAAGCAATGATGGCACATCTCTTCATAGAGAACTTCAGTAAAACCAAGTGAAGAAAAGATCATCCTGGGCAGTATGAAAGGGTGATAGTTCATCCTCTCTCTGTCCCTCAATACTAGAAAAGTACTCATGCATGAAATCTTCTTTTAGGTTTCTAGGACTGTAAGGTGCATTCAGATATCTAATATTAAATCTTAAGAGACTTTTTAAATTTGGTAACTAATTTCAAACTAAATGAGGTAATCTTTAAGGCAGTGAAGAGTGAACTTTGGAGTCAGTAGAATCAATGTCAAATTCACCTTGCTTACCCTAAAAATTTGCTGTTCCTATTTATTTACATTTTTTCTCCTATACCTTTGATTGCTTAATGTAGTTAAATATTTTTGGGGCCATATTGTACCTCAACAATTTGGTATCCAGTTCTCCCACTTGTTGGACAATTCTTCTGGGAGAACTTTATTGAGGACTCTTGTGAGTTCCATGATTCCTTGTCCTTCCCATACCAATGAGATTGGGGGCAAAATGGAATGAATAATAGGAGGAATTGAACCCTCAACAATGTAAACTTACCACTTATGTCAGGGAAATCTACCTGCTATATAATCTGAATTTTTCTTTTCTTGTCTTTTTTTTGCTCTTTAAGTTTTTATTTGTTTTTAGTGTTCAGTCAGCATTCTCTGCCTGGTCCATCCATGTGGAGAATGTGGAGTTTAGCCCTCATTGCTTTTTTTTTCTTTTTCTATTCAAGGCTAGTGTTCTATATCTATATATACTCCTTGAGCCATACTTCTAGCTTTTTTTTTTTTTCAAAAATTGGGCAAAGTAGCAGGGTATAAAATTAACCCTCAAAAATCAATGGTTCTTCTGTATGCCAACAATGAGAAAAGCGTGGCTGAAATCAGGAAAGCAACCCCATTTGGATTTTTCTTTTATATTTTTTCATCATTTGTGCAGATTATCCCTAAAAACCTACCATTTTAAATTTACCTCTATTTGAATTACTTCTATGATCCTGGATCAGTCTATAACATATATGCATATCAAAGTCCTTTCTTTGACAGAATATACCATAGCTGGTTAGTTGTGGAACCAATTTACTTCTCTTTCTCTTCACTAAAAATTTGACTGCATTTGTAACAATTGCTGTACATAATTATGACTATGTGACTCATTCTGGACTGTGGAACACGTTTGGGATAGATACGGGTCTCTTATAAACTTGGACATAAATGCTTCAATATATGTTTAAACCATTTTCTATATTCTAGGTTTTTCATCGTTTGGAGGGATTTGCTGTACACAGCACAGACCTATAAGAGTGTATAGATGCAAAACAAAAAGGGACAATTGCTTTATCAAATTCAGAAGGCTGATTTTCCAACACTCACAGAAAGAGCATGAACAAAGCCTCTGAGACTTAATGATTTCAGCATTCTGACTGTAAGCAGAATTGGGTTGCATTTCTCCTCTAGTTATATTGTGTTCCATAAAATCAAAATATGTTCTGTACATTTAACTTTATTGTTTAGGCACAATCAATAAACACTTGAGAATTCTTTCCAAATTTATGATCTGTGGGACATTACCTGCCACCAGGGGGCAGCTTTACTTAGTGCCATCCATCAACCAAAAACTGTGAAGTGACTTGTTCAATATATAGGTCTCATAAAACTATCTGAATGCTTGTTCTTCGACTTCAGATTAATAGCCAATTGCTGTACAATTTTAAGATAAGCATGGATTAATTACTGATCTTGTTTTTCTTTCCAATCAAAACTGAGCAAAACAGATTCAGAAAATGTACCCATTTTTGTAGAATTTATATACTTGTCATTTTACAGACATGCCTTTGTGTCTATATGTATATAAGAATGTTGTTGCATATGGGCACATATATAAACATTTCTAGTCAGTATATATTTACATAATGAATGGTTGAAGATGTGAATAGGTCATTTTAGTCTCTGATAGCTGAAATGAGTCACCCTCAACTCCCAAATACACCTTTCTCAAGAAATCTAAAATTTTTATATATGTGTATGTATGTGTGTGTGTCCCTGTGTGTCTGTGTCTGTGTATTTCCATATGCACACATATTAAATATATAACAGAATTATGACCTACTATGCTTATACTGTAATTCTGGATACTTAAGAGGCTGAGATTGGAGGAACATGGCTAGAACCCAGCCCAGGTAGGAATATCTATGAGATTCCTATTCCCAATGAAACAGCAAATAGTCTGAAATGGAGCTGTGACTCAAGTGGTAGAGAGCTAGCCTTGAAC
This sequence comes from Dipodomys spectabilis, assembly GCF_019054845.1. Lineage (NCBI taxonomy): Eukaryota > Metazoa > Chordata > Mammalia > Rodentia > Heteromyidae > Dipodomys > Dipodomys spectabilis. Next base: position 405,910 of record NW_024870808.1, on the reverse strand, counting down.
AGCGAAGCTCAGAGTCCTGAGTTCAAGCCTCAGCAACACACACACACACATATACACACACACACACAAATCTGTTCCTGTGATGGGCACTGGTGGCTTATCCCTACAATCCTAGCTACTGTAGAAACTGAGAAATTAGCCCTGTAGTTCAAAGCCAGCCCAATTAAGAAAGTCTTTGAGATTCTTTTCTCCAATGAATTAAAGGAAGTTGAAAGTGTAGCTCAAATAGTAGAGCTTCAGTTTTGCCTTAAAAAATCTAGACAGAGTGCAAATTCCTGAGTTTAATCATCAGTACTGGCACTAAAATTAAGTAAGTAAGTAAGTGCTCTTTAGAGCTTCTGTTTAATACAATGTAAAGCTTCTATTTAATGTAATGGTACACAAATGTCACCAGAGCTCTAGAGCAAATGTGTTATCTCCAGGCAGCTCCACAGATTAAGCTATACTACATGTCTCAAAGACAAAAGAGAAAAGAGCTTTAATTGTGGTCACATTAGAAATAACTGATCAAAGTGTTCAGTTACCCCGGGCCTATCTGTGAAGGGCTGTCATAACTTTGACATTTTTTAAATTTTTTTATTTATTTTTATTTTTTTAATTTTAATTTTAATTTTTTGTGAACATACTGTACAGAGGGGTTACAATTACATGGGCAGGATAATACGTACATTTCTTATCAAGCATTGCAGCCTCCTCCTTTATTTACCCTTCACATCCCTCCCCAGCATCCCCCCTATTGTAAATGAGTAACCAAAATTTAAAATTAGGGCTTTGTAGAGCTATTAGCTTTGAGAACGTGTTGTCTTCTCCAGCTATGATCTGCCTGACCATTGTCTCAGTCTTCAGGATGGATCTAGAGAAGTCTGCATAGCTGTTAGCACTTGAGCGAGTGAGTAATCTGTGTCTCATAAGATGATTGTTTCTGCTGAGGGTGAAACCTGTTTCCATCCTGGGGCTATTGCTCTCCCTTGAGGAGAAATCTCATCATGGGAAGATTTGCCCCGTGACCCTTATGTTTGCTGACAGTTCTTTTTCATAAAGACATTTATCAATCACTGCAGTCATTCCTGAAATCTAAGGGAAATATTGAAGAAGAGACTTAAAAGGGGGAAAATTTTGAAGAGACTGAATGAAGACAGAGAGGGACAAAATGGAATTAAAAACTGATGAGCTGTTTCAAACACAGGTAAGTCATATTACAATTAGATGAGTGCCTCAAACTCCAATGCTTCAATGTTATATAATTCCATTATTGAGGCTTAATAAAAGAGCTTAAATCTGGGAGTCCCAATAGACAATGCAGTAATCCACAACTGAGTTCTTTCAAGGTCCTATCTATATATGTCGTGATGATCCCACCGACTGTTTAGCTTGAATGTAGAAAAATGGGCTGTTTCAGACAGAGCCAAAATTAACTTGGTTATCTTTTTGTCCCTTTAAATAGACATCTATTCTGAACCTTTGTTTCTGACCTAATATCATTGTGACTATTAAGTAACATTCTTAGGATGCATTGTTAAACTTAACAGAGAGAGAGAGAGAGAGAGAGAGAGAGAGAGAAAGACAGAGAGACAGAGAGACAGAGAGAGGCAGAGAGAGACAGAGAGAGAGACACAGAGAGAGATGATATTACTAAAAGCAGGGAGAAGAAATGTATTACACAGCTCAAGAAGCCACAGGAAGATGGGAATTATGCACTTCAGCCAATCTTTAGCCACGTGAGATATAAGCTAGAGCTATAGGTTAAAATATGCAAAGAGGTAAGAGCTTATAGGAGAATGCTAGATGTAATGAATTAAAGGTCTCAGTTATGAGTATGGGCTGTTGACCATTATCTCATCCATATTCTTGGAGATTCTATAGAAGTGGCTATTGTTACTGGCATGACTTTAGTGATATGCACCAATGCCTGAAAGGTGACCTGCCCTGATATTGTAGCTGCTCTCTTCTTGTGGATTAGTTTATTCTATTCCATCCTTCCTTGCAATTTTCCTATCAAAATGACTGCTTAATGAAAGCACCACCATTTGCAAGAAACTGATTAAGTTAAGCAAAATCCTGTCAGAGAAATTATTCTCTCTAGGGCCTGAAGGTCTGCCTGACCAAAGTGACAGAGAGCCAGATGGGTAAGAATTATTTTTCTGATAAGTTCCTACTTTGGCTCAATGTTTGGTTGATTGCTCAGGTAAACTTTAACATTTTTTAAGTCAGCCAATAACAGAAGATTGTGAACCTAACCTCTGACTAATTATAATGATGGACAATAATGCACTAAGAAGTACACACCCAGTACATTTTCTAATTCGGCTACTGTCCATAGCACACCTTTCTGCAGGCATAAACTTCACCTTGTGAAGTTCTTTGGAGTTGATGTACTTAATCCTATGTGACATACAATATCCAGAGCTATTTCCTTGATTATTATTGTTTTTCTCAATGATGGGGCTTGAATTCAAGGCTAGGCACTATCCTTGAGCTTTTTTGCTCAAGGCTAGTGCTTTCCCACCTTAAGCCACAGTTCCACTTCCATTTTTGTTGGGTGGTTAATTGGTGATAAAAGTCTCACAGACTTTCCTGCTTGGGCTGGCTTCGAACCCCGACCTACTGATCACAACCTCCTGAGTTGCTAGGATTACAGGCATGAGCCATCAGTGCCAAGCCTGAAATTATTATTTTTTCACTATTTAGATTGTAATATTATAAGTTGGCTGAGATATTAACTAACTCTATTTGTATCGTGGTTTTTTATTTTTTTTAATTTTATTTTATTTTATTTGTGAACATACTGTACAGAGGGGTTACAATTACATGGGCAGGATAATGCATAAATTTCTTACCAAGCATTGCAGCCTCCTCCTTTGTTTACCCTTCACATCCCTTCTCAGCCTCCTGCCTCCCCCCCAATCCCAATCCTTCTCCTCCCCTCTCCCGCCCCCTCCCCCGCACCGACGTTGTAAAGCTCGTTTTGGACATGACAACTTGTACTTCTCATTGTTGCAACAGGTCCACCTGTATCCTTAAACGACTTTTTTTCCCCCATCTCCTCCACAAGTTATACTGACATCAAATATAATGAAAGCAGGGGTTATACCGTGGGGAAGGGACATACAAAGCAACAAAGAAATAATCTTATAAATGCGTTAGAAACAAATGCATGAAAGAAAAAACATTAAAATACATATCTAAGGGTTCATTTTCCTAACATCACACTATCTGACCTTTTCCGCTTGACTCATACATATACTAGATATTGCAAATAAGGGAAACCATGGGACCTATGTTTCTTTGGGCCTGGCTTTCTTCACTTAATTGAGATGAGAAAATTGATGGGATATTGACAAGATTAGAGCATTTCCTATCTTATATTCCCTGCTTCTTCTATACCAGGGGTGATTTTATTGAATGGAACTCATTACTCATCGTAAATATATTTCTCAGAGAATTACTTCTCCCTAAAATAGTGGCTTTTTGAACAGCACTAACTCATTGTCTTATAATCATATAGTGAAAAATTTGGCATACATTGCAAATCTCAAAGTGCTAGTGACCTTGATTCATTTCTTATCTCCTTCTGTTTATATCTGGCATTACTTCCCTACTGGTTATTTTCCTCCAACTTCAAAAATAACAAGTGTACACTAATTTCCTCACATGATCCGCCTGACCTGTGTTTCATTGTTACATCTCTTTCTGATCCACCAGCGTTAGATTCTCAACAATTAAGTTTTATAATTAGACTAGGCTCATCCCAGTTGTCCAGGTTAACTTTCCCATTTGAAGATGTTTAACCTTTGTCACATGGGCAAGGAAAATTTATCGTCACGTGCAAAGGAATTCACAGGTATGTGGGACTTACATATATATGTATCTCTGAAGAGCTCTTATTTCTATCTCCCACACAGGACCTTCTTAGCAATGGACAAGCTATTACAATACAATACAATTAAAAAAAGAAGTTACTGGGCAAAGTTTCTAGAAACAGTTCTTTAGCTAGAAAATACTGAGGTTTATTAGACCCTTTCTGCTTGATTCTGCTCCCATCATTCTTCGTGAACTATAATCAGTTTAGCTAACCCTCTGAGAGCAGAGACAAGCACAGAAAAAGAGAAAACTAGAAATTACAGTATAGTCTCCAACCTGCTTACATTAGAAACTTCTATGTAAAGGAACAGATAATTCTTATTTGATTTGTTACTGTTTAATTTGGCTGCTTCATATAGCTTTTGAAAAATTCCTAGTTAATGTATTCATCAAAGTAAAGCTGAGTTGGTCATTATAAAAGAGAAAGATCTATGGGGATTTCAGGATGCATTTCTTTTTTAATTTTTATTTATTTTTTATTGTGAAAATAATGTACAGAGGGGTTACAATTAGATGGGCAAGATAATGAGTACATTTCTTATCAAGCATTGTAGCCTCCTCTTTTGTTTACCCTTCCCATCCCTTCCCAGCTTTCCTCCACCCCCACCACCAAATCCTCCCCCCCACCAAAGTTGTAAAGTGAGTTTTCGACATGACAACTTGTACTTCTCATTGTTGCAAAGGGTCCACCTGTGTCCTTATTTAAAGGACTTGTTTTTCCCCTTCTGTTCCACAAATTATACCGACATCAAATACAGTGAAAGCAGGGGTTATACTGTGGGGGAGGGACATACAAAGCAACAAAGAAAAAATCTTATAAATGCATTAGAAACAAATGCATGAAAGAAAAAAAAAACATTGGAATACATATCTTAGGGTTCATTTTCTTCACACCTTATCTGACCTTTTCTGCTTGACTCATACATATACTAAATATTGCAAATAAGGGAAACAATGGGACCTATGTTTCTTTGGGCTTGGCTTACTTCACTTAATATAATTTTTTACAAGCCTTTCCATTTCCTAACAAATGGGGCAATGTCATTCTTTCTGGTGGAGGCATAGAATTCCATTGTGTATGTATACCACATTTTCTGATCCAGTTTTCTACTGAGGAGCATCTGTTTTGGTTCCATATCTTAGCTCTAGTAAATAATGCTGCAGTAAACATAGTTGTGCTGGTAGCTTTAGTGTGGTCTTGTTTGTAAACATTTGGGTAAATGCCCAAAAGTGGGATTGCTGGGTCATAGCTCTATGTGGAGCTCTATGTGTACTCTTTTGAGGAACCTCCATACTACTTTCCAAAGTGGATGAACAAGTTTAAACTCCCACCAACGATGAAGTAAGGTTCCCTTCTGTCCACATCCCCTCCAGCAACTGTTGTTATTAGAGTTCTTGATTTTTGCCATTCCAACTGTGGTGAGGTGGTATCCCAATGTTGTTTTGATTTGTATTTCTTTTATGGCTAGGGAGGTTGAGCATTTCTTCATGTGTCTATTGGCCCTCCTTCTTTCTTCTTCAGGGAAGTTTCTCTGTAAGTCTTTAGCCCACTTATTTATTGGGTAGTTGTTTCTTTGAGGATTTGTTGTTGGGGATTCAATTTTTTGAGTTTCAAGTATACTTTAAAAACTTGAAAAAGGAAATCAAAACAGAACTTAGAAAGTGGAAAATGCTCTCATGCTCCTGGATGGGAAAGATTAACATCGTGAGAATGGCAGTACTTCCCAGGATATCTACAAATTCAATGCGAAACCTATCAAAATTCCAACCAACCTCATTCTTCAAGGAAATAGAAGAGACAATCCAAAAATTCATATGGAACAATAAAAGACCCTGAATAGCAAAATCCCTCCTCAACGGAAAGAATACTGCTGGAGGAATATCAATACCAAATTTCAAACTCTATTATAAACCATAGTAATCAAAAGAGCTTGGTACTGGCCCAAGAACAGACCTCAGGACCAATTGAATAGAATTGAAAACCCAGAGATGAACCCATCGACTTATAGCCATCTAATCTTCAATAAGGGAGCTAAAAAATAGAATGGAAGAAAGACTGCCTCTTTAGTAAATGGTGCTGGCAAAATTGGTTAACTACTTGTAGAAAACTAAAGCTAGATCCTTATATATCACCCTGCACCAGAATCAACTCCAAATGGATCAAAGACGTCGGAGTCAAGGAGGCACTCTGAAACATTACATGATGAAATAGGAGAAACCCTTGGTCTCCTTGGCACAGGACGAAATTTTCTTAATAGAGACCCAGAAACACAACAAATCAAAGAAAGGTTGGACAAATGGGATTGCATGAAGTTGCAGAGCTTCTGCATGGCAAAGGACATAGCTAGCAAGATCAATAGAAAGCCTATGGATTGAGAGAAGGTCTTCACTAGCCATACAAAAGACAAGGGTCCTGTATTTATTTTATTGGGCTTTGTCTTCAATTTTGTAAAGAACTATATTATTTGGGGTCTCCCTTCATTCTTTTATGTTACAAGTAATTCATTTATTTGTTTACTTATGAATTTATAGGCCCAATTTAGCTAGCACAAATGAGAGAAACTATGTAACCTGAGGTTCTCTAGGACTAGCTTACTTAACTAATAATATATATTTGAATATATATATATATATATACATAATTGTAGTTATTATAGTACATTATTTTTGCTTTGAGTCAGGAGAAAAAACAAACAGAACATTTTACTTTTTACCAAAAATTTTACCAGTTAGAAATAACAATCACAAATACAAAATAATGACAGTGGAACAATCTCTTGAAAAATAATGAAAACTCAGAGAACTAAGTTGAGAAAAATGTTAGTAACTCAAAATATAAAATACCTTAATATCCCTGCAGAGAGCAGGTAGTTAAATATATTAGTATGTTACTCCAAATCATTCAGAACTTGCTACTAAAACATGACAATATTGTTTTTATATAAAATATAGATATAAAAAGTCGAGCTCTGAAAAAAATCTCAAATATGTCTGTATAATAAAGTTTATTCCAAAGAGGGAAATGCAACAGTTTGTTTCATATGATCACAAAGATGGAGAGTAATCTTAGATATTTTCTCCATATTTAATTGACAAATGTTGCTTGATTCTAAATTTCCTGTAGCATTTATAAGAGGTAAATTTTGTAAAGGTTTGTTTAAAGAACTATTACTAATGCTAGTGGAATCATTAAAGAAAGGAGTAACTTGCAAAAGAATCTACTAGTGTTTATAATTACCTATGTGGATTATAGTTATGCTATAATTTTCACATAGTGAGTGAAGAAAAACTCCTTGTGTTTCTTTTAGATAATGGTAAGGTTAGAACTTAAATAACATTCCTATTTTATTCAATTATATTTACATAAATCTACCTTAAAATTAAAATTTTAATATTGATAATGACTCTGACTATTTAATCAACATAATAAGGTAATTAAGCCAGGTGCAGGTGGCTAATGCCTTTAATCCTAACTATTTAGGAGGCTGAGATCTGAGGATAATGGTTCAAAGCCAACCTGGGCAGGTAAGTCTGTGAGACTCTTATCTCCAATAAACTACCAGAAAACTGGAAGTGGTACTGTGGCTCAAGTGGTAGAGCACTAGCCTTGAGCTAAAGAGCTGAGTGACAGCCCAGAGTTCAAGCCCCATGACCAACAACAACAAAAAAGAAAGGTCATTATTTATTATTGTCTTCATTATAAAGGGAAAAAACCTTAGAGTTAAGATTGATTCTAAAACCCACGCTAATATATCATTGACTGAATATCTTGTTATAGTTTATTAATACCCCTAGATTTCTGTACATAAAGTTCTCCTGGATAGACAATTATGATGATATTATTAACTTACATCCTTTACCAGTTCTGCATACAAGACTCCAGAAGGTGCTAAAATTGTTTCTATTGAATCTCTGGACACATGAGTAGTCGTGTATTGGTAACCTGGATTTTTATGCAGTGTTTCCAATATTTAGTCACAGATAATTCATCTTCTCCAGTTGTGAATCTTGTGAAATCAGTTATGAAGTGTCCAACTGTCAGTGAGCACGGTTTAAGCACAGTTAAGGAAAGCATTAGCATAATAGAAATAAAAAAAATCCAAGAGAAATGGGGTACAGGTGGCTCACATCTGTAATTCTACCTACTCATGAGGCTGAGATTTGAGAATAACATTTCAGAGCCACCTGGAGTAGGAAAGTCAATGAGTCTCTCATTTCCAATTAATCACAGAAAAAGCTGGAAGTAGCTCTATGGCTCTAGCACACGAGTCTTTATTAAAAGGAGCTCAGGAACAGTGCCCAGGACAAGAGTTCTAGTCCCAGGAATAGCAGAAGAGGAAAAAAGAAAAAGAAGAAAGAAAGAATAAAAAACGTAGAAAAGAAAATCCAAAGAATTGTATGGACCAATGTTCGACAAGACATATACTCTTTACTATGTAACTGTAACCCTTCTGTACATTACCTTTAAAACAAAAGTAAAATTAAATACAAACGAATTGAATGGAAAGAAATATAAATAAGAATTTTATCTTTACTAATCAAGGTAACCTATTTTCCTTTACCTCCCACAGATGCTTATATGGGATAGATAAATGTTCATTTATTTTAGTTTGAGATTCTTATTTTTTGTTGTTCTAAGAAGGCTAAAGTCCAATTTTCTTCTCACATCATATTCATCCCATTATAAATCCATACTATATATGACTTGGGATAGCATAAGAAACAAATGCAACATCTCACTCCACTTGGGAAAATTACGTAATAATTGAATCTCTACGTGGACTTAGTTGGAAGAAGCATAAAGATTGACTCAAATGTTATACACAATTTAAAGTGCTATTGGATCACGCGCACACATGCACATGCACACACACACACACACACACACTCCAAAGAAGTGCTGGCTTACATAATGCAACAGAGGAAAGATAAATCCCAGTTCTTGTTTTCAAAGAATTTTAGACCACAGTCTATTGTTTCTGGACCAGTGATAAAGCAAATGACCGTGGCTGAGCCTATAGAGGAGAGCAATGCTATTCACTTCAATCCAGATAGGAAATAGAGGGGGAAAATGCCCATGGACCAGGTACAAGCTCCAAAATCATGAGTCTAATGACCCACTTCCTCCACTTAACTTCCAACCTTTTCATGACCTTCTGAACGGATATCATCAGCGAGAAACTACATGTTTAACACACGAGACTGTGGGCTGGGAAGAGAGGGCATGCATTATTCAAATTATAACCCCCAAGATAGCAATGTGTATGTGATAATAGAATAGATAAAGCAAATGTTTTAATTCCGTTTTTTTTTTCTATGCATTTAAGGAGATCGCTTATAAAACATATGTTGGCCAGGAATAAAACAGGTGGTCAGCTTAAAATGCTACTAACTTGTTGACCTGCAAAAGGACTGAGAATAGCTACCTCTAGTGGTTCATGCCTGTAATCCTCGCTACCCAGGAGACAGAGATCTGAGGATCTCTGTTAGTAGCCAGCCCAGGCAAGAAAGCCAGTGAGATACATTAAAAAATAAAAATAAAAAATTGATGATATACAAAAGAGTTATAGTTATATAAGTCAAGTTTTTAATACATTTGAACGGTATCACCTCTTCCCTCATTTTCTCCAAATTTTTTCTCCTCCTCAACCCCCTTTCCCCATAAATTGTATAGTTTTCAACAGAGTTAAGTAAGTATCACTGCAGATAAAGTTTACCCTTTGTCCCACCATTTCTGTGCTTCCCTTTACTCTCCCCAAATCAGATATATTTACATACAAGACAGAGCATTTTGAAGTAAAAAAAACACAGAAGATGCAAAACAGAAAGAAAACAACAACAAAAATGCAAAAAATAAAATCCTTAACCACTATAAACTCCAGAAGCATAGCTGTGGTTCAAATGGTGGAACACTGGCCATGAGAACAGAAGCTCAGGACAGTGCTGAGACCCTGAGTTCAGACCCAGGACCAGTACAAAGAAAAAAAGGAAGAAAAAAACAACAGTACTAAGAGTAGAGGATCAGAAGATTGACAGCAATTATCATAATAAAAAATGTACGAGACATTACACAGTCCTGGATGGTAAGCTACAGATAGTAGAAGAGACCAATCTCCTGAAAGAAGCATAATATGATTACCGTGTAAAGTATTATTTTTTCCCAATCCTTCAGGGAGATATCTAATAATGCATTCTGACTGCTCAGGTTATTAATGGAGTCCTGCCCATGGTTCAGCTTAGGCCATGAATGCACTTACTATTTGTGTTCACAAGCCCTAAAACTACAATTGAGATTGACATACATAGTCTTTGGTACAGCTTCCCCATTTATTTCCTTGTCTGAGATAAGCTTTCTCAGATAGCAGAACACAAGAGAGAGAGACTGAATCTGCCATTCTATGATGTCCATAATAGAATATAATAATGCACCTTGGAGTAAGTAGAGTGAATGAGCAAGGTGCTTGAAAGATGCAGTAATTATGGTCTCAGTCATCTACTTGATTCACCGAAGGGGAACCTAAGAATGTAGAGGGATTTGAAGGATGACCTGTGTCATTTACCAGTTCAGAGAGGCTAGGCCTGATTACTCTTCTCATATGTAGTTTTTGCTATAGCAGACTATTATGATCTTCAGTGTCAGAGTTGGTGAATGTATTTTTATTATCAGAAGAAGGGCTTAGAAGCAGCTCATATTTATATAGGACATTTAAAATTCACCTTTATCATTTCCCTCATGCAGGTTCTACTGCCTCTTCTGACCCCCATCATTTAAACGTAGTAAGAAATTTAGACTATTTGGGTATGTAGTAAAATGTCAGAATGATCCACTACATTTAATACTTTTAAGCTACATGATCAAGAAATACCTGACACAATAGAGGCCCTAGTAAAGACAAGTACATTCTGGAGATCAACCACTTAAAGGTAGACACATCATGTTTACTGCAAGCAAGCAACATTTCCCTTCAAAATCTCCATAATCATGCAAATGGATAAACTGACACTGCAACTAGTATGTAGTAATTGAAAATTTAATTTTCAAGAATGAAAGTTTTATGAAAGAGCTGAAATAAATAATTTGAAAACATAGTATTTGCAAAATTTGTTTTTCTAAACAGAAAACATTAAGATTTGATTCCTTGGTTTCAAAATGATTCTCTATTAAATTATACATTTTAATGGCTGAGAGTCTCAGACATTTCTGGTAGTTGAATTTGATTGCTTATGGTATTAATCAATATATAAAATCAACTTCAAATTCCATTCAAATTAGAATTGCTTGAAGGAATAATAGAATTTAAGATTCTCCAAAAGAAAATAATTAAACTGTTAAAAATCTTTGGCAAAATGAATTAGCATGGTGAATTATTCTAACTTTGCTCAGTTAAGTGATTTGATAGCAGCTTTTGTGCATGTCAAAAATAATGGATTAATATGTGTAGAATATATACTTTTAAAAACCTAATTATTGTCAGTTTGATAGGCTAAGCTAATCACAGAAAGCAGTAAGGGTGATAATTTAAACTGAAAGCAATTCCCAAATAATTAATATTTTGTTCTATAGTAGGTTTTTCCCAGCACCTTAACTTCCTTATTGCATTTTTCTACTCTTTAGGTAAAATGTGCCATAATTTACATTTCAGTCATCTTTTAATCAACTTACTTATTGAAATATTGTTTCCACTAATTGTCATGTTTTTAAACATTATTCTTTTTTCCATTTTTATCTATTATCTCCTGACTTTATCTTTTATGATGCTTATTGTACACAACAATCATCAAAATATTTAAAAAGCTGTCTTTCGAGCAAAAAAGGAGTCATAGTTTTAAATCACTAAGAACAAATATGTACATCATTGATATAACTCCATCACAACTTTGATGCTATGTAGATCTATTTATTTATTTATTTATCTATTTCTCTATCTATTTATTTTTTTGTTGTGGGGCTTGAACGCTGTCCTTGAACTCTCCATCTCAAGGCAATCTCTCTACCACATGAACCACAGCACCACTTCTGGTTTTCTGGTGGTGTATTGGAGATAAGAGTCTCACAGACTTTCCTGCCTGAGGTGGCTTTGAACCACGATCCTCAGATCTCAGCCTCTGAATAGCTAGCGATACAGGCATGAATAGCAAGGAATACAACACTGGCTGGATTTCTTATACATTAATACATGTTTATAGCAACTTGTAACAGAGTTTACCAAAACAAACATTTGAAGAATGTGTTTGCCCTGCACCACCTGTTACAAAGGTATACAGTTATGTAATGTAAATGTATAGTCTAATCAATATATGAAGTTTTCTAAATTAATAAAATTTAGCAGTTTATCTAATTTATTTTACTCAGCAGCTATTCTCTTTAACTCATGAGGCATTTGGTTGGAAATAAAACAGAGAAGCAATGACTCTCAAGTCATGACACAATCGTTTTGGTGAGGTGAAAATTACCTTAGAAATTTAGTTTCAGTAAAATATAATCATACCAAAGGTATGATAATTGTCTTCAGTTTTCTTCCCTTCATTACTGTAGGTGGTTAAAAGAGCATTTCACACTGTTGTGGAGAGTACAATGTAAAATGTCCTACTGTGTGGATTTTTAATTAAATGTTCTCCCAAACATTATGATTCTTCTTTATGAAGGAATTGTAACTCTACTGAAAGCTATTTTAGAATAGGACCATTTAGTATGATACAAATTTTAACTTTGGGTAACATTTACATTTTATTTACCATATATTGTAATTTATAGACATTACTCATTTACAGATGTCTGACTACTTAAAAGAACAATAGAAATTGGTACCGTTTTCAACTGTTCATTGTATTTTGTATACAAGAAGCAGCCACAGTACTAGTCAACATACCTGAGGCAGGATTTTTAACAAAAATCAATTTATGTATTTGATTTTGGTACCATGCATCTTGTATATACATTTATCTAATTTGGAAAGAGGAAGGGGAGTAGCAAAATTCTAAAACAAAGACCCAGGATGACTCATTGCAAAAAAGTTCGATGCTCACAAGACACTATGTTGGAAATGACCTTTCAACTTACAACTTTAAGGGGGAAATGGGGGAAGAAAAGGATAGTAGTTGAAAAAAAAGGAGGGGTAACAATGCTCTACAAGAAATGTAATCATTACCTTCCTCATGTAATTGTAACCCCTCTGAACAGTATCTTAAAATAAAATTAATTTAAAAAATCAATTTATGGCTGTTTTCAAACACTTAAAATTAATAATTTTAATAATTGTTAAATATGATCATTGGTTATACAATATATATTACAATGAAATTAATTTGCATTAGACATCTTATATTTGCAATTTAAATATTCTTAAAAACTGAAAAATATGGCTGGCTTCTTTCCTTCTTTCTTCCTTTCTTCCTTCCTTCCTTCCTTCCTTCCTTCCTTCCTTCCTTCCTTCCTTCCTTCCTTCCTGCCTTCCTTCCTGCCTTCCTTCCTTCCTTCCTTCCTGCCTTCCTTCCTTCCTTCCTTTCTTTCTTCCTCTCTTTCTTTCTTTCTTTCTTCCTCTCTCTCTCTTTCTTTCCTTCTTCCTCTCGCTCTTTCTTCCTCTCTTCTCTTTCTTTCTTTCTTTCTTTCTTTTATGCTTTCTTTCCTTTCTTTCTTTGCTCAATTCCTCTGCTAATAGCTTTGCCTTGATTACTAAGCTCTGACTAAAAACTGTCAGTTAAAAGGAAAAATAACCCCACAATTTCTCAATTTGAGTGATAACTGTATCACAGTTTGGACAATTTCCAACACAAAGACATTTTTAATGTCTTTTCAAAAATGGAGGAAAAACTATTTATTTACATAAATATAAGTAAGTAGTTGGTTGAGTTTTTTAGATTAAATATTCTAGAGAGGACATACAAAGCAACAAAGAAAGATTATTTCTTTGTTGCTTTGTATGTCCCTCCCCCACAGTATAACCCCAGCTTTCACTGTATTTGATGTCGATATAATTTGTGGAGGGGAAGGGGAAAAACAAGTCGTTTAAATAAGGATACAGGTGGACCCGTTGCAACAATGAGAAGTATAAGTTGTCATGTGGAAAACCAAGTTTACACCTTCGGTGGGAGGGGGGAGGATTGGGTGGGGGTGGCGGAAGGAGGATGGGAAGCGTTGGGAAGAGGAAACAAAGGAGGATGCTACAATGCTTGATAAGAAATGTACTCATTATCTTGCCCATGTAATTGTAACTCCTCTGTACAGTATTTTCACAATAAAAAAAATCCTGAAAAAAAATTTTCTAGAGAGGAAAATGAGTTTTCTTTGTTGTCGAAGTTATCCTTTTGCTTTTGTGCATTTGTAATCTGTTTTAAATGTTCAAATATTTTTGAGCATACTAAGTATATAATATAGGAGCATATATATGTGTATATATATTACTGGAAAATCTCTTTTGAATTAACATTAATCAATGATGTGTAACAACTCAGAAAATTCATGTTTCACAAAATAGTTTTTAGATATTTTTCATATATATTCTGCCTATTTTATAGGAAATGTTTAGTCTTAAATGCAAATGTAGCATATTTGTAAAATTAAATAAAGGATAGTGCAAAAATAAGCTCTCATCTACTCTTACAGAACGAACTCTAAATACATGAACAATACACAGCTTTTTAGGGTACTATGTTTTATTTCTTCACATACAATTTGAGAATAGCTTGAAGTCATGTAAATAGGTCAGTTGTGGAGTTATGTAGCTTCTGGCCCATAATCAATACATCTCTCAGCAACATCATCCTTCCAAATGTTGCCTTTTTATTGACAAGTGTACTGATTTTCTGATTAATGTACAACTCTTTTATTGGCATCTGCTACAGCAGACATAATTTTCATGTTTGTATGATCAATAGTTCCATAACCACTGAGATTACCCACTGTTAGTCTGAATAGCTATATCTGTAGGGAATTGTATATTTCTTGATAAATCCAGGAAAGACACTGTAAATATTATCAAAGCAAAGGAGATGGATGTTCTCTACAGTGCTCGATTATATTTTCTTCTCAAATAAAAGGGGAAAAAACAGGAAACAAAAGCAGCAGGAAAGAGAATCTTGAAAGCAATTCTCTACAGAGGAAGAGACTCAGTAATTGCTGTTTATCTAAGGATAAACAGTGAGTGCATATGATAATTTCCCATATTTAAAAAAAATTATCAGTCTAAATGTGAAAACCGTTCTAATCAAATCTAGTTACAACAAGGTTAAACTATGATGGTAACAGTAATTATGAGATCAATAACAGTTACCCATTAAATACAGAGCCCAATAATGATAGCTTAAATATGATATAAATGTGATAAATTTGTACTTAGAAATTATAAAATTTTCAGTTTTGCTTAATATATGTTTTCCTTCACTATACTAAATGAGACATAAAGATCAAGTGGGGATTTGTTTTAGGTTTCCAAGATTTTTACCAAATAATACCAATCATTATTAACCAGAATACCAAAACTTTAAAGCAAAATATCATATAATTCTATCAATGTTAAAAGAAGATGAGCCACATTTTACCACCATTTGTTATTGAAATAAAATTCTGAGACAATAAGATATTGTAAGACTTTATATTTGTTGGGAAGATATCTATGGAAACTTCAGTGAATGTCTCACTTAACAGGATACCATAAAGAGTGGAATTCCTATCTGATCTCAGGATAAAGACTTATTGTAATCCTTCAGAACTGTTATTCAAGCATCAGACAGCAATAACACAAAACAGGAAAAAAATTGTAAGGAAGTGGAATGACGTGAAAAAAATTGTATTAAACAAAGTAAGCAAGAGCCAAAGAAGTATAGATTGTTATAGGTTGCAGTTTTCCTCATTAATGGTAGCTATAATTTTCCTCTAAATCTACAAGGAAGCACACTAAATTGTGTGTGTGTACTTGTGTGTGTGTGTGTGTGTCTTCACACATTGAACACAAAGGAGGGTATGAATAAGAAGAGATGTCAAAAGCTCAACAGCTATGTGCATAAGATTTTATGAACCCCAAGAAATGAACTCCAAGGAAAGGAAACCAGAGTAATTCCTTTTAGTTTCTATTACTCCTGTTTTTGCTTTCTTTTCCTTTGTCTTGCTTGTTTGTTTTTATTTGGGAGGGTAAGACGGCACAGAAAGATGGAACAAAGAGTGAATATAAACAGTGGTACTCACGAGACAATATCTGGAAATGAAATGTACATCTTGTGAGTGGGAACAAGAGGGAAAAACTGGATAAGAGCTAGTAAAGGGGAGACATGGTTCATAAAGAACTACACTGATTACGTGACTTGTGTAAATATAACTCCTCTATCAGCTGTACAATATCAAAATATAAAATAAAAGGTACATGTAGAACAAAAGGATAGGTCATAATAAACATTTTATTATTCACAATTAATGCAATTATCTGTCATAACATAGTACCACAAGCTGTATGGTATTTTCTTTTATTTATTTATTTCTTATTGTGAAAATACTGTACAGAGGGGTTACAGTTACATAGGCAACATAATGAGCACATTCCTTATCAAGCATTGTAGCCTCCTCCTTTGTTTCCCATTCTCATCCCTTCCCATCCACCCCTCCCCCTCCCACCCAATCCTCCCCCCCACACCAAAGTTGTAAAGTTCGTTTTCGACATGACAACTTGTACTTCTCATTGTTGCAACGGGTCCACCTGTATCCGTATTTAAACAACTTGTTTTTCCCCTTCCCCTCCACAAATTATACCGACATCAACAGGGGTTATATTGTGGGAGAGGGACATACAACGCAACAAAGAAATAATCTTTTTTTTTTTTAAATTTAATTTAATTTTATTTGTGAACATACTGTACAGAGGAGTTACAGTTACATGGTCAGGATAATGCGTACATTTCTTACCAAGCATTGCAGCCTCCTCCTTTGTTTATCCTTCACATCCCTTCCCAGCCTCCCCCCTCCCCCCCTAATCCCAATCCTTCTCCTTCCCCCCCCCCCCCCCCCCCGCGCACCAACGTTGTAAAGCTCGTTTTGGACATGACAACTTGTACTTCTCATTGTTGCAACAGGTCCACCTGTATCCTTAAACAACTGGTTTTTCCCCATCTCCTCCACAAGTTATACTGACATCAAATATAGTGAAAGCAGGGGTTATACTGTGGAGGAGGGACATACAAAGCAACAAAGAGATAATCTTATAAATGTGTTAGAAACACATGCATGAAAGAAAAAAAACATTAAAATACACATCTAAGGGTTCATTTTCCTGACATCACATTATCTGACCTTTTCCGCTTGACTCATACATACACTGGATATTACAAGTAAGGGAAACCATGGGACCTACGTTTCTTTGGGCCTGGCTTACTTCACTTAATATAATTTTTTCCAAGTTTTTCCATTTCCTAACAAATGGGGCAATGTCATTCTATCTGATGGAGGCATAGAATTCCATTGTGTATATATACCACATTTTCTTGATCCATTCATCTACTGAGGGGCATCTGGGTTGGTTCCATATCTTAGCTATGGTAAATAATGCTGCAATAAACATAGTTGTGCTGGTAGCTTTAGTGTGGTCTTGTTTGTAAACATTAGGGTAAATGCCCAAAAGTGGGATTGCTGGGTCATAGGGGAGCTCTATGTGAAGTCTTTTGAGGAACCTCCATACTGCTTTTCAAAGTGGTTGAACAAGTTTACATTCCCACCAACAATGAAGTAAGGTTCCTTTCTGTCCACATCCCCTCCAGCATCTGTTGTTGTTAGAGTTCTTGATTTTTGCCGTTCTAACTGGAGTGAGGTGATATCTCAATGTTGTTTTGATTTGCATTTCTTTTATGGCTAGGGATGTTGAACATTTCTTCATGTGTCTATTGGCCATCCTTCTTTCTTCTTAAGAGAAGCTTCTCTTTAAGTCTTTAGCCCACTTACTTATTGGGCAGTTGTTTCTTTGAGGATTTGTTGTTGGGTGGTTTAATTTTATGAGTTCCAAGCATATTTTAGATATGAGACCCTTGTCCGTTGTATGGCTAGTAAAGATCTTCTCCCAGTCCGTGGGCTTTCTATTGATCTTGCTAGCTATGTCACTTGCCCTGCAGAAGCTCTGCAACCTTATACAATCCCATTTGTCCAACCTTTCTTTGATTTGTTGTGTTTCCTGGTCTCTATTCAGAAAATTTCGGCCTGAGCCAAGGAGACCCAGGGTTTCTCCTATTCCATCCTGTAATGTTTTCAGAGTGTCTGCTTTGAGTTTGAGGTCTTTGATCCATTTGGAGTTGATTCTGGTGCAGGGTGATATATAAGGATCTAGGTTTAGTTTTCTACATGTAGTTAACCAGTTTTGCCAGCACCATTTACTGAAGAGGCTGTCTGTCTTCCATTCTATTGTTTTAGCTCCCTTATCGAAGATTAGATGGCTATAGGTCTGTAGGTTCATTTCTGGGTTTTCAATTCTATTCCATTGGTCCCGAGGTCTGTTCTTATGCCAATACCAAGCTGTTTTGATTACTATGGCTTTATAGTAGAGTTGGAAATTTGGTATTGATATTCCTCCAGCCGTGTTCTTTCCGTTGAGGAGCGTTTTTGCTATTCGGGGTCTTTTATTGTTCCATATGAATTTTTGGATTGCCTCTTCTATTTCCTTGAAGAATGAGGGTGGAATTTTGATAGGTATTGCATTGAATTTGTAGATAGCCTTGGGAAGTATTGCCATTTTCACGATGTTAATCTTTCCAATCCAGGAGCATGGGAGGTTTTGCCATTTTTTAAGTTCTGTGTTGATTTCCTTTTTCAAGATTTTAAAGTTTTCATCATAGAGGTCCTTCACTTCTTTAGTTAAGTTAATTCCTAGGTATTTTATTTTTTGTGGGGCTATTACAAATGGAGTTGCTTTCCTAATTTCAGCCACACTTTTCTCATTGTTGGTATACAGAAAAGCCATTGATTTTTGGGGGTTAATTTTATAACCTGCTACTTTGCCAAAGTTTTGAATCAGCTTGAGTAATTTGGGAGTGGAGTCTATGGGATTCTTTAAATACAAGATCATGTCATCTGCAAAGAGGGAGAGTTTTATTTCTTCTTTCCCTATTTGGATCCCCTTTATGTCTGCATCTTGTCTTATTGCTGTAGCTAGGCATTCTAATACTAGATTGAAGAGAAGTGGAGAGAGTGGACATCCTTGTCTTGTTCCTGAGTTAAGAGGAAATGGCTTTAGTTTTTCACCAGTAAGTATAATGCTGGCTGTAGGTTTGTCATATACAGCCTTTATTGTATTGAGGAATGTTCCATGAATTCCTAATTTTTCCAAAACCTTCATCATAAAGGGGTGTTGGATCTTGTCGAATGCTTTTTCTGCATCTATTGAGATAACCATGTGGTTCTTATTCTTGCTCCTGTTGATGTGATGAATAATATTAATTGATTTGCGTATATTGAACCAGCTTTGCATCCCTGAAATGAATCCTGTTTGATCATGGTGTATGATTTTTTGGATGAATTGTTGAAATCGATTGGCCAAAATTTTGTTGAGAAATTTTGCATCAATGTTCATCAAAGAAATGGGTCTATAGTTCTCTTTCTTTGATGAGTCCCTGCCTGGTTTTGGGATGAGGGTTATGATGGCTTCATAGAATGTGTTCGGTAGTGAGCTTTCTCTTTCAATTTCATTGAAGAGTTGGAGGAGTATTGGTGTGAGCTCTGCTTTGAAGGCCTTGTAAAATTCCGCTGTAAACCCATCTGGTCCTGGACTTTTCTTAGCTGGGAGGTCTCTTATTGCTGTTTCTATTTCAATGCTTGATATGGGCCTGTTAAGCTGGTTTAACTCATCTTGGTTTAGTTTTGGCATGTCAATATTTGCTAGGAAATGGTCCATTTCTGTCAAGTTCTCAAACTTATTAGCATAAAGTTTTGAGAAGTATTCCCTTATAATGTTCTGAATCTTGCTTGTTTCCGTGGTGATGTTTCCATTCTCATCTCTGAGTTTATTAAATTGGGTGTGTTCTCTTCTTTTTCTGATAAGATTTGCTAAGGGTCTGTCAATTTTGTTAATTTTTTCGAAGAACCAACTCTTTGTTTTGTTGATTCTTTCTATAGTTTTTTTGGATTCTAATTCATTTAATTGTGATTTAATTTTGATTATTTCTTTCCGTCTACTGGATTGGGGTTTATCTTGCTGCTCTTTTTCAAGGAGGTTTAGATGTGTCATTAAATTGCTAGTTTCAGATCTCTCCAATTTGTTGATGTAGGAGCTCAGAGCTATAAACTTGCCTCTGAGTACTGCCTTTGCTGTGTCCCAGAGGAGCTGGTAATTTGTGTGTTCATTTTTGTTGAATAGCATGAACATTTGAATTTCCTTTCTAATCTCTTCCATGACCCACTCTTGATTCAGCAGTGTGTTGTTCAGCCTCCATGTGATACTGCACTTTCTTTGGTGGCTTTTGGTGTTGAGTTCAAATTTTATTCCCTTGTGGTCAGAGAGAATGCAAGGTATAACTTCAATGTTTCTGAATTTAGACAAGTTTGCTTTGTGGCCTAAAATGTGGTCTATTTTAGAAAACGTTCCATGTGCTGCTGAGAAAAACGTGTATTCTGATGCTGCTGGGTGAAATGTTCGGTAGATGTCTGTTAAGTCTAGTTGATCTATGCAGCTGTTTAGATCTGCGGTTTCTCTGTTGAGTTTTTGCCGAGTTGATCTATCTAGTGGGGAGAGTGGTGTGTTAAAATCCCCAACAATTAATGTCTTTGGATCTATATGGGATTTGAGGGAAAGTAGTGTTTCTTTGATAAATTTGGGTGCTCCATTGTTTGGCGAATAGATATTTAGAATTGTAATATCCTCCTGAAGGAGAGATCCATTAATTAGTATGTAGCGACCTTCTTTATCTCTTCTCAAGAATTTTAATTTGAAGTCTATTTTATCTGATATTAAGATTGCAACTCCCGCCTGTTTATGGGGGCCGTTTGCTTGGTAGATTTTGTTCCAGCCTTTAACATTGAAAATGTGTTTGTTTTTTACGGGCAAGATGTGACTCCTGAAGGCAGCAGATAGAAGGGTCTTGTTTTTCAATCCAACTAGACAGTCTATGTCGCTTAATTGGAGAGTTCAGTCCGTTAACGTTAAGAGATAGGACTGAGAGGTATTTGGGAGTTCCTGCCATGTTATCCACCTTCTTGGGGGCTGCGAAAACTGAGTTCTTCCTATGGTTCTTGGATTCTCAGTTTGGGTGCAGTTTCTTGGCCTTTGTTGTGGTCTTGTTGGTTTTCTATGTGTAGGACATTTTAAGAATCTTTTGTAGGGCTGGTTTGGTGGAGATGTATTGTTTCAATTTTTCTTTGCTATGGAAGGTTTTTATTTGGCCTTCAGTTATGAAGGAGAGTTTAGCTGGGTACAGTATTCTTGGTTGATAGTTGTTTGTTTTTAGGGCATGGCATACATCATTCCAGGCTCTTCTTGCTTTGATTGTCTCTGCTGAGAAATCTGAGGTGATTCCAATTGGTTTCCCTTTATAGGTGATTACCCTTTTCTCCTTGACAGCTTTAAGGATCTTTTCCTTGGTCTGAGTTGATCCTGTATGGATTATAATGTGACGGTGGGATGTCCTATTCTGGTCTGGTCTATTTGGGGTTCTAAAAGCTTCTTGTATCTGAATAGGCCTATCTTTTTGTATGTTTGGGAAGTTCTCTGCTAGGATCCTGTTAAACAAATTTCCTAGACCATTAACTTCTGTTTCTAGGTGCTCCTCTACACCCATTATCCTTAGATTAGGCCTTCTGATGGTGTCTTCCAGATGTTGGATAGATCTATCATACTTCTTGGACTTGTCTTGGATGGTTGTATGTTCTTTCTCTATAATATCTAGGCTGTCTTCAATCCCTGAGATTCGATCTTCTGCATGGTCTAACCTGCTGTCAAGACTCTCTAATATGTTTTTTATCTGTTTTCCTTCTAATTGGTCAGCTTTGATGGCTTCAAGTTCTTTGTTGAAGCTCTGTTTTAGGTCTTGTATGAATTTCTTTACTTCCTTAATTTGGTGTTCAGTGTTTGTTCTCAAATCACTTAGTTGATTGGTTATGGTTTCTTTGGACTCCCATTCCTTCTGTTGGGTTCCATTCAGCATTCCCTTTGTGGTCTCCCTGACTTCCTTCAGCTCTTTGTTAATGGATTCCATGAATGCCTTTAGTGATCTTTCTGTGTTCTCTACCTGGTCTCTCAATTCCTGAATTACTCTTTGATTAGCTTTCTCCCGTTTGTGGGATTCCTGCAGTTCTCTTTCCTCCCATTCGTGGGATTCCTGCAGTTCTCTTTGAGTGTTCTCAGCCTGCTTACGCCATTCCTCCCTTTCTCTTTGAGTATTCTCAAGTTGTTCACGCAAATCCTGTATCAGTTTTTGAGTAGCTTCCTCACGCTTATGATATTCCTGTATAAACTTCTGGGATGCCTCCTCTCTCTCCCTATCACGCTCATACAGAGTCCTTTGTAAGTTGTCAAACTTCTCATTTATCATGTTTGCCACCAGTGTTTGTAGAGCTATTTGGGAACTCTCCTCTGGATTGTTCATTATCTGATCTGACCCCTGATTATCAAGATTGGGAATTGAGATACCCGGATTTGCCATTTTTCTTGTGTTTTTCCAGCTTACTCTGCCCATTTGAGATGAAAATAGCACCAGTTTTGTGCTAGAACACTATCTTAAGGCAACCATCAACCAACGTTTGCATTTATACAGTCAATAGTCTACAGATACAATCTAGTTCAACAGATACATCTATTCAACATCAAACAACTATAGGTTAATGGGCTTCGAACCGCAGAAAAGAATTTGGAAAACCAGAAATTTTTAGGGTTAGGGAGAGATGTGGGTAAAAATTAGTAATAGATTGGTGTGGGGAGGCACAGGGAGAGTTAACTATGTCCTAATCTCAATGCAGGAAATAGGTTGGGCAGGATGCAAGTAGAGAGGGAGAGAAAAAGAAGAAAGGGAAAGGGAAATGAAAAGAGACCAGAAAAAAAATTAGAAACGTAAAAATTAATATAGTTATGGAGATTGAAAGACCATCTATTTAGGGAGGAATGTGAATATAATGAGAAAACAGGAGGGAGATAGAGGATATGTGAAAAACTTAAAAAATGCTTAAAATATTATATAGGTATAAAGAGGTAGTACTGCTATTAAGGAATTTAAGTCTCAGAGGTTTTGGATTGAGTAATAAATTTGTGGATTAAGTGTGTACACAATGGGGGATAGGGTCTACTAGTTAACTATGGGTTTATCTGAGGATGTGCAGGACAAGAGTTAAGTCACATACAGAAGAACAAAAGAGAGGAAAAGGTGAAAAGGATAAGAAAGGGAGAAAAAAAAGATCAGAAGTTCAGTAGAGCTAGACAAAAAACAAAAAGATAATTAAGAAAGAAAGAAAAAGAGAGAGAAGACAAGAAAAGAAAGGAAAACGTACATTCACGTATTCCTAAAATAAAAATTATAAGAGGGAAAAAAAAGTTACTGGAAAACAATTATTTTTTCAAAAAAGGCAAAAATTAAAGATTAATAAAAGTTTTAGGAAAGGAAAAAAAAATTTTATATATATAAGGTACCAAAAAAAAAAAAAAAGAAAAAAAAAAAGAAAAAAGAAAAGAAGAAAAAAAAGTTCTTTGATTTTTTTTTTTTTGATTTTTTTGGGAGGGGTGGGAAGAATCCTGTATCTCCCTTTTGTCTGTAACCAGCCTCTTGTTGGAGTCTCGGGTCAGCTTGAGGTCCTGTGGCTTGATTGGTTTCTTAAGTCAGTTTGTTCGAACAGACAGAAAAATGCTCTGCTTTACCCAAGATTTTGAGATCCCCCTCCCAGGTTAGTTTAATGGGAGGGTGATCTGCTTTGAGAATCACAAAAGAGGGGTGATGAGGCTAGGTTCTGGTAGAGTTGAGGCCTTTCAACAAACAGTAGCTTTTCCCTGGGGCTATTTTGTGAAAAATTCACAGAGCCCCCCCTGGAGCCATTCTCAGGGTTTCTGTTTTTCAATTGATTGTGGAGGCTGCTAGAGGGAGGGGCAGCCTCTGGCTCTGGTTACCCAGTGAGGAAAGCCACTCCAATGGCTGGTGCCTGAGCTGGGTGACTTTTCCCTGGATGGAGCTGAGTGTGGCAGGTCACTTTGCCGTTAAGTTCTTGTGACCTGTTATATGACTCGTTTTATTCCAAGTTCTGAGTTGGAGCTAGCAGCTCCTCTGAGCTTTGTCGGTATCCAAGATGGAGATCACCGGTGCTCGGGGGGGAGGGGTGGCCTTCCCTCCTCTGCTCCCGTAGAAGGAGTGAGGATGTCGGGCTTCTACTCACGCTGAGTCTTGGATCCTGGGTCGTCACTGGTCTGCAAACTGCAGGATGAAGATGTCCGCTCCTTGTCGGTTCTTGCTGGTGTTGAGTAGAATCCTCTCGCCCGCTGCGTCTGGCTCCTTCGTCCCGGACTCTCTGTGTGAGCGTTCAGGTATGGCCGCGGCAGCGGTCGCCGCCGCGACCCTGCCGCCGCCGCCGCCGCTGCTGCTGGCAGGCGCTCAGATGTGTCTCCTTGTCTTGGCTTCCCCTCTCTTGTCTAACTCTCTGTCCTGTGATGGCACACTTGGTGTGATTCTCTGGCTTAGGACTGTTCACTGGAACTCTAAACCTGCTTTCTATGCGAGAGCTTGTTCAGATTCCAGCTTCTCCTCCGCCATCTTCCCGGAACTCAAGAAATAATCTTATAAATGCGTTAGAAACAAATGCATGAAAGAAAAATAAACATTTGAATACCTATCTTAGAGTTCATTTTCCTAACATCACCTTATCTGACCTTTTCTGCTCAACTCATAAATATAATTAATATTGCAAATAAGGGAACCATGGGACTTATGTTTCTTTAGGCTTGGCTTACTTCACTTAATATAATTTTTTCCAAGTCTTTCTATTTCCTAACAACTGGGGCAATGTCATTCTTTCTGATGGAGGCATAGAATTCCATTGTGTATATATACCACATTTTTTTATCCATTCATCTACTGAGGGGCATCTGGGTTGGTTCCATATCTTAGCTATGGTTAATAATGCTGCAATAAACATAGTTGTGCTGGTAGCTTTAGTGTGGTCTTGTTTGTAAACATTTGGGTAAATGCCCAAAAGTGGGATTGCTGGGTCATAGCTCTATGTGGAGCTCTATGTGGACTCTTTTGAGGAACCTCCATACTACTTTCCAAAGTGGTTGAACAAGTTTACACTCCCACCAACAATGAAGTAAGGTTCCCTTCTGTCCACATCCCCTCCAGCATCTGTTGTTATTAGAGTTCTTGATTTTTGCCATTCTAACAGGGGTGAGGTGGTATCTCAATGTTGTTTTGATTTGCATTTCTTTTATGGCTAGGGAGGTTGAGCATTTCTTCATGTGTCCATTGGCCATCCTTCTTTCTTCTTCAGATAAGTTTCTCTTCAAGTCTTTAGCCCACTTATTTATTGGGTAGTTGTTTCTTTGAGGATTTGTTTTTGGGGGATTTAATTTTTTGAGTTCCATGTATACTTTAAAAACTTGAAAAAGGAAATCAAAACAGCACTTAGAAAATGGCAGAAGCTCCCATGCTCCTGGATGGGAAAGATTAACATCGTGAAGATGGCAATACTTCCCAAGGCTATCTACAAATTCAATGCGATACCTATCAAAATTCCAATCTCATTCTTCAAGGAGATAGAAGAGGCAATCCAAAAATTCATATGGAACAATAAAAGACCCCGAATAGCAAAAACGCTCCTCAATGGAAAGAACACTGCTGGAGTAATATCAACACCAAATTTCAAACTCTACTATAAAGCCATAGTAATCAAAAGAGCTTGGTACTGGCACACGAACAGACCTCAGTACCAATGGAAAAGAATTGAAAACCCAGAAATGAACCTGCAGACCTATAGCCATCTAATCTTCAATAAGGGAGCTAAAAAAATAGAATGGAAGAAAGACAGCCTCTTCAGTAAATGGTGCTGGCAAAATTGGTTAACTACTTGTAGAAAACTAAAGCTAGATCCTTATATATCACCCTGCACCAGAATCAACTCCAAATGGATCACAGACCTCGGAATCAAAGCTGCCACTATGAAAACCTTACAGGATGGAGTAGGAGAGACTCTAGGTCTCCTTGGTGTATTGTATTTTCTAAGTGTGAAATCTATCTTTTACAATCATGGAGTCTAGAAGTCTACCAATAAGTTGTATTCAGAAGCACTCTTTGCCTGCCACTCACTTTCTCCATCCTCCCTCCATCCCTTCCTTCTTCCCTCCCTTCCTCCCTTCCTCCCTTCCTTCCTTTCCTCCTTCCTTCCTTCCTGTCTCTCTCTGTCTCTCTCTATCACTCTCTGTCTCTGTCTGTCTGTCTGTCTGTCCATCCATCCGTCCGTCCGTCCGTCCGTCCGTCCGTCCGTCTGTCTGTCTATCTGTCTGTCTGTCTTTCTGTGTGTCTGTGTGTCTGTCTGTGTATCTGTCTGTGTGTCTGTGTAGCTGTCTGTGTGTCTGTGTGTCTGTGTGTCTGTGTTTCTGTGTGTCTGTGTGTCTGTGTGTCTGTGTGTCTGTGTGTCTGTGTGTCTGTGTGTCTGTGTGTCTGTGTGTCTGTCTGTCTGTCTGTCTCTCTCTCTCTCTCTCTCTCTCTCTCTCTCTCTCTCTCTCTCTCTCCAGTCCAGGGGCTTGAACTCCAGGCAAGGGCAGTTTTCCTGACCTTTGATGCTCAAACCTAGTGCTCCACCACTTAAGACAACTCACTTAAGTATTTTTGGTGGTTAACTGCAGATGACAGTCCCACAGACTTTGCTTCCAAGGATGGCTTAAAACCATTATTCCCAAATCTCAGCTTCCACAGAAGCTAGGTATAGGCATGAGCCATTAGTACTTGGCAAAATTTAGTCTTTAATTTTTAACAAATACCAATATCAGTCTTTAATAATGAGAAATATTCAGTATTCATATACACTATAAAGTAGAGCAAATATGTTGTGAAAATCATAATAAATTTTAAACAATGGAATTGTCTTTAAAGTAAAAATCATGAAAAGATTAAGAAAATAAATTAATCAAGAAAAGTAAAACTATTACTTTTAAACTATAAAAACCTCAATCACAGATTTTTATATCAGTTAATAAATAATAATCATATTCTTAAAATTTGAGCAAATTTGTAATGAGATCGAAAAGCTAAAACTAAGATATAATCTATATTCTCTATTTATAATAAATTCCTTGTAAAAATAAAAATAAAAAAATAAATTCATTGTGATGCAAGTGTTAAATTCTACAATCCTTTCTTAGAAAGGGACATGATTCCTGATACCTACTCCCTTATTTCTTTCTATCTTTTGGCCTAATATCATAGAAATTTCTTAAAATTTCCATTTAAATATTATTTTACTTGGAGATGTTTAAAACCAGTGCCATCTGAGGAATTCTAAATGCCTTTAATGTCTCTCAAAATCTGTTGAAATAGTCATAGGCATTACAGCTTCTGCTTTTCTCTAACCTAAATACTAAGGGAATGATAGTTCAGTGTCTTCCTGAGCTGACATACAGATAAAACTTCAAGTCAAAATTTATTATACTTGTTCCCTAAAATTAGGTTTAATGTGTTTAATCAATATAAAGACAATACTAGATTTTGCCCATATTTACCCTAGTTATTCTATGTTATTTGTTGGTCAAAATAGCATATATAAGCAACAAATCTATGTTCCTGTAAGATTTTCTTTAAGTTAGATTTTTTTAACCTAATGTCCATTCCAGTCCATGAACAATCTGTGATGGCCCCTGTCTCTGTTCATCTGAGAGATTTAGAAGAGCAGCACATTCAAACGTCTTTCCCTTCCCTCTAACTCCTATCTGGCACTCTAGATTTCTAAAAGGTACTGCCCTTGAATGTCCCCTAGTAACTTTTATTTGGTCAGTCATGGGGCTTGAACTCAGGTCGTGGCAGCTGTCCCTAAACACTTTTGCTCAAGGTTAGCATTCTGCCACTTTACGCCACACTGTCACTGAAGATTTTCACTTCTGACTGTCCTGCCTGGGCTCTCAGCCTCCTGAGGAGCTCGGATTACAGATGTGAACCACCAGAGCCCAGCTCCCTCAGTAAAATTTTGTATTTATTTCTACAGACACATTGTTACTAATACTGGAAGATAGAATCAGATTTCGTTCCTAAGGAAAATGGAACAAATTAACACAATTTCACTGGAACAAACATACCTCAGAACATAGGTTTTTATTTCAAATTGCACCTTTTTACAACTACATATGGATCACTATACAGGTTCTCAACACAGTTCCAAACGTGTGAGATTGGGTCAATCTTGTACTCAACATTCTCTAGTAACTCATTTTATTCAGAGTAAAACTAAAGGCTTACATTTACTGTCAAGACCTTAAAAGATTTACCATAGTTTTCCTGTGATAACCTCTACTTTTGTTTTGTATTGTTTTGTTTAACAAATTGTCTGTACTTAGAGAATATTGGTTTTTCCTGACTGCTTTACTTTTTACCCCTGCAATCTTTTCCCCATAGGTTATACACGTAACAACTTCATTCTGCTTACAAACATGGATTTTTGCAAACATGGTTGTACATATCTGTAATTGTTAGCCTTGGGAAGCTGGGACAGTAAGATGGTTAAGTTACTACACTAGAAGTGAGATCTTGTCCCAAAACTAAATGAATAAATAAAACAAGATAGGAAAACCATGATTGAAATCTGATGTTTTGTGTTTTCTTCCCTGCTCAACTTTTTGAGTACTAAATTTGCTACTTCTTATCTCTCAGGTGCCTTTTTGTGCTCTTTAATTCGTTCTAGTCTATCTCCTTTTCCAATAGCATTTACTATTTTCTATCATTGCATATTTATTACTGATTCTTTTCCTGTTTCTCTCACCACATATATTTAGATCCTATAAGTACATAAAACACTGATTGCATCATTATTGGTTACCAATAATCTAGAAATGTGTTTGGTGCCTAGAACAGATTCAATAATCATGAATAAAATAAATAACATTAATATAAACAAGTTCTCTTTTGGCCTTTTCTATAAAAAAATCTTCAACAGATGTCTTAACTTGGACCAAATCCTCCTTCTTCTTAATGCTTCTATAAAGAAGCACAAACTGTGTTTTTTTCTTTTACTTCTTTTTGATTGTTACCGTAAGGTGATATACAGAGGGACTGCAGTTACAAAAGTCAGATGATGAGTACATTTCTTTTTGAACAGTGTCACCTCTTCCCTTATTTTCTCTGTTTTTCCCTCCTGACCCCCTTCCCTCCCAAGATGTGTAGTTCATTTTCAGCATAGCATCTAGTGAGTGTCACTGCTGCATTTGTTCACACTTTATCCCACCATTTCTGTGTTGCTCCTTTCCTTCCCCCCAAAAGATAATCTTACATATTAGACAAAAGGTACAGAAACAAAAAACAGTGGCAAATAAGAACAAAAACTACCAAAAATGCTCTTTTTTCCATTTCTTGGAGTTCATTTCGATAAACAACATTTTATATGATCATATGCACAGATTAAGTGAGTCTTAGTGATCGTGTCCCAAGAATATCCTCCTTTGATCCCAGCATTTGAATGTTTAAAGTTTTGTATAATTTATTATATCTAAGTATATATTTTTTCTCTTTTACCATCCACTGCATGTAGTTGTGGACTTACAGGAACATTGTAGTCACAAAAAATGAGGGAAACTGCAACCTTTTCGGGTCTGGCTTACTTCACTTAATATATTTTTTACCAAGCCAACAGAATGGGAGGAGATTCTTACTAATTATATATCAGACAAGGGCCTTATATCTAAAGGATACTTAGAGCTCAACAAATTAATCCCACTCCTAAAACAATCCTCAAGGAAAAAAACACACATTGATAAGTGGGCTAAAGACTTAACAAGAGACTTCTCTGAAGAAGAAATAAGAATGGCTCATAGACACATGAACAAATCCTCAACTCACCCTTCAAACATTACAGGAAGCAATAAGAAAAAATCCTCTTTGAACAGGCTGAAATTTTCTTTTCTGTTTTTTTTTTTTGGATGGAAATCATTTTTTATTGTGAAAATACTGTACAGAGTGGTTACCATTACATGGGCAAGATAATGAGTACATTTTTATCGAGCATTGTAGCCTCCTCCTTTGTTTCCCCTTCCCATCCCTTTCCAGCCTCCCCCGCAATCCCACCCAATCCTCCCCCGACAAGCAAAGTTGTAAAGTTCGTTTTCGACATGACAACTTGTACTTCTCATTGTTGCAACGGGTCCATCTGTATCCTTATTTAAACGACTTGTTTTTCCTCTTCCCCTCCACAAATTATACTGACATCAAATACATTGAAAGCAGGGGTTATATTGTGGGGAAGGGACATACAAAGCAACAAAGAAATAATCTTATAAATGCATTAGAAACAAATGCATGAAAGAAAAAAAACATTTAAATACATATCTTAGGGTTCATTTTCCTAACATCACCTTATCTGACCTTTTCTGCTTGACTCATACATATACTAAATATTGCAAATAAGGGAAACCATGGGACCTATGTTTCATTGGGCTTGGCTTACTTCACTTAATATAATATTTTACAAGCCTTTCCATTTCCTAACAAATGGGGCAATGTCATTCTTTCTGATGGATGCATAGAATTCCATTGTGTA
Organism: Dipodomys spectabilis; assembly: GCF_019054845.1. Lineage (NCBI taxonomy): Eukaryota > Metazoa > Chordata > Mammalia > Rodentia > Heteromyidae > Dipodomys > Dipodomys spectabilis. Next base: position 375,381 of record NW_024870808.1, on the reverse strand, counting down.
TATATACCACATTTTCTTGATCCATTCATCTACTGAGGAGCATCTGGGTTGGTTCCATATCTTAGCTATGGTTAATAATGCTGCAATAAACATAATTGTGCTGGTAGCTTTAGTGTGGTCTTGTTTGTAAACATTTGGGTAAATGCCTAAACGTGGGATTGCTGTGTCATAGGGGAGCTCTATGTGGAGTCTTTTGAGGAACCTCCATACTGCTTTCCAAAGTGGTTGAACAAGTTTACACTCCCACCAACAATGAAGTAAGGTTCCCTTCTGTCCACATCCCCTCCAGCATCTGTTGTTATTAGAGTTCTTGATTTTTGCCATTCTAACTGGGGTGAGAGAGAACCAGAAACACAAAAAATCAAAGAAAGGTTGGACAAATGGGATTGCATGGAATTGCAGAGCTTCTGCATGGTAAAGGACATAGCTAGCAAGGTCAATAGAAAGCCCATGGGTTGAGAGAGGACCTAAACTAGCCATACAATGGGCAAGGGTCTTATATCTAAGAAATAACTGCCCAATCAATAAGTGAGCTAAAGACTTAAAGAGAAACTTCTCTGAAGAGGAAGTAAGAATGGCCAATACACACATGAAGAAATGTTCAAATTTTCTGTCCATAAAAGAAATGTAAATCAAAACATTGAGATTCCACCTCACCCCAGTTAGAATGGCTAGAATCAAGAACTCTAACAACAACAGATGCTGTAGGAGATGTGGCCAAAAGTGAACATTACTTCATTGTAGGTGGGAGTGTAAACTTGTTCAACCACTTTGAAAAGCAGTATGGACGTTCCTCAAAAGAGTCCACATAGAGCTCCCCTATGACCCAGCAATCCTACTTTTGGGCATTTAGCCTAATGATCACAAACAATGCCATACTAAAGCTACCAGCACAATTGTGTTTATCACCGCATTATTTACCTTAGTTAAGATATGTAACCAACCAGATGTCCCTCAGTAGATGAATGGATCAATAATATGTGGCATATTGCTGGGCGCCAGTGGCTCATGCCTGTAATCCTAGCTACTGAGGAGGCTGAGATCTGAAGATCTCAGCCTTGGTTCAAGGCCAACCCAGGGAGGAAAGTCTGTGAGACTCTTATCTCCAATAAACCACTAGAAAACCAGAAGTGGCTGTGGCTCAAGTGGTAGAACACTCGCCTTGAGCTGAAGAACCTGGGGTAGTGCTCAAGCCTAGAGTTCAAGCCCCACAACTGACAAAAAAAAGAAAAAGAAAAAAAATGTGGCATATTTATACAATAGAATTCTATGCTTCCATCAGAAAGAATGACACCGCCCCATTTGCTAGAAAATGGAAAGACATAGAAAAATTATACTAAATAAAGTAGGCCAGGCCCAAGGAAACATAGATCCCATGTTTTCCCTTATTTGCAATAACTAGTATATGTCTAGCATAATCTTACCAGCCAGGTATAAAAGGTGAAAAGCTATGCATGTATGACCATATAAGATGGTATTAAGCAAAATGAACCCCAAAATAGGAAAACAAGGGGTTTTTTTCTTTGTTGCTGTCATTTTTAAAATATTAAAATGTACTATGTGAGTTGTTTGTTTCTTTTGTATATTCTTCTCCTATGGTATAACCCCTGTTTTTAGTTTATTTGATTCTGATGCCCTGCATCTTCTATATACATTTTTCTAATTTGGGGAGGGGAATGGTAGAAACAAAATGCTGAAACAAGGATACAGGTTGATCCATAGAAACAATTAGATGTACTATGTTGAAAATGAACATTACAACTTTGTTGGGGAGAGGAGTTGGGGAGATCGGGAAGAAAAGATCATAGGGGAAAACAAATGAAGTGGTAACAATGCTTCAGAGGTAATGTACTCATTACCTTACTCATGTAACTGTAACCCTTCTGTACAGTATCTTTACAATTAAAAACATATTTATATAAAAAAGAATCCTCAAATTCTTTAGCCATAAAAAGAATGCAAATCAAAACAACATTGAGATTCTACCTCACCCCAGTTAGCATGGTTATAACCAAGAAATGTAATAACAATAGATGCTGGAGAGGAGGTGAGGAAAAGAGAACCATACTTCACTTTTGGTGGGAATATAAACTTGTTCAACCACTCTGAAAAGCAGTATGATGGCTCCTCAAAAGACTGACCATAGATTTTCTTATGACCCAGCAACTCCACTCAAGGGCATTTATCTCATAGACTACAAATAAGGTCACACTAAAGCTGTAAGCACAACCATATTCATTGCAGCATTGTTCATCATAGTCATGCTATGCAACCAATCTAGATACCCCTCAAAGGAGGGATGGAATAAAATGTGGTATATATACAAAATGTAATTCTAATCATCCATCAGAAAGAATGATAGTGTATCATTAGTACAAAAATGGAAAGACTTGGGCAAAGTGATTTTAAGTCAAATTTAAGCACATAAGATGAATCCTTTACTTTTGTTTACATAAAATTCTTTGATCACATTTAACTTGTTTTCTGAAGGAACATTTGACATATAAGCTTTTACATGATGAATATTCAATTATTTAAAACATCAGACTTACATACAGGAAATAGATGAAGCTAGTGGTCATTCAGGAGTCAAATTCTATAGAATTTGTAAATAAAATGTTCATTTAGAAAAAGCAGTGAGTGGAATCCACCAGGGTAATATTAAATGCAAACTTATTTGGATTAGAAAATATTATGTTATTTTTGTAATTAATCAATTTGATATTTCACATATGTATAATTACAAATTGATTGTATTGATATCCCTTTTAATAATTTTGGGTAAAGAACAAAATGAACTTTAAATGAGCTCTTAAACTCCATATACAGACGAAATGCTCCAGGTATATTTCACCACACTCTTCTAACTTTCTATGTTAAAATATAAAAACATGTTTTCTCCTTTTGGTCCATTTGGAATCCTGTAAGAAGGTAGCTTGAGCCTCTTAAAAGCAGATGAGAAGCCGGGCGCTGGTGGCTCACGCCTGTAATCCTAGCTATTCAGGAGGCTGAGATCTGACGATCACGGTTCAAAGCCAGCCCGGGCAGGAGAGACCGTGAGACTCCTATCTCCAATAAACCACCAGAAAACCGGAAGTGGCGCTGTAGCTCAAGTTGTAGAGCACTCGCCTTGAGCTGACGAGCTGAGGGACAGTGCCCAGGCCCAGAGTTCAAGCCCCATGGCCGACCAAAAAAAAAAAAAAAAGTAGATAGAAGAAAAGTTAGCGTATATGGATTTTACTACTTATTTTATATATTTTGAGATTTCCCTTTTATTCTCAAAAAATGGAAAATAAATTCAACAGTCTTCATTCTTTTTCAAGCAACCATTCTCTCTAAACATTAGAACCATTCTACATAAGTGGAGAAACAGTTTCAACATTTTCTCTCACAACTCAGGGAGATTTCTTAAGAAAAATCAAGACTTCCACATACATCTTTTTCCTTTTGAAAAACCTAATGCCACTTCTTAAGTGACTTATAAAATACAAGGTTTAATATCTAAGTCAGATGACAAAAATGGTGAGAAGATGTTTTATCTGTCAGTGTTGAGGTACTAACTATATTTCTATGGGTCTATAATAGATCCAGAGTTAAAGGTAACTGAGCTATGTGAGCTTCTACAGAGAAAAATGGACCAGTCAGAACACATCAGTCTTAGGGTATTCTTCACAAGGAATAATGATGAGGTTTCAGAGAAGGGAAAGAAATCTCATTGCAAATTAAAATATTAGCTTCTTTATTTTAAGGAAGAAGCAGCGCACAGAAATGCAAAGCCCAAAATGTGAAGAATGACCTTAAACTGGAGTTTAAATTCAACTTAATTAAATCAAGCCCGGTGTGTCATAATCTATAGGAGAGTTGAGAGATGGGAAAAGTGAAGGAGGTTCAAGCTGGGGCAACTGGCAGGGGGTTGCTTCACTCAAACAAAACAAAGATTATGTTAGCTTCAGGCAGTTTGAACTCAGTAGGGCAGGAAAGTCTGAGGTCACCAAAGAATATGATTATAGTTTGAGAAGGAAACAGCAAAATTTTCTGATGACTTCCTTGCCAAAAAATACTAATAGTTGTTATATAGATTAGTTGTTATATATTAATAGTTGTTATATAGTGATATATATTGAACTTCAATGTCCATTTATACATAGCTCAGCACTCCTGAAAGTGACCAACGAGTAAAATAAACCAGCATTTGTAACTCAGTGAGTTCCAGTACATAACTAGCGTTCTAGCAAGAAAAATTTGCACATTATCATCACGATTATATGTTGCTTAAAGATTGTCTGGGAATCTTCTCTATGCTAAATTTTTGGATAAACTACCACATTATACTTTCTTCTTCACAATGTGGTTAGATACTTGACATAAATTTTAACATGATTTTATAGCCTACACAGGATTTACTTCATAAGTAGCAGTAACAAAAAATAACTTTATGTCAGTTGCTCAAGACAGCAGTCCCAGCTACTCAGGAGTTTGAAATTTGGGAATCACAGTTCAAAGCCAAGTGGTGTAGAAAAGATCTTGACAGCTTTATTTCTAATTAAGTAACAATAAGCCTGAAATGGAGTTGTGGCTAAGTGATTGAGTACTAGCTTTGGGGAGTGAACGCCAAGGGACAGGGCCTAGGCACTGTGTTTAAAGCCCCAGTACTTCCTTTCCTCACCTTTAACTAACTTAGTTACAATTATATAAATATTAATGTATAAAATTAGTCATTTTCTGCAAATAGCTTAAAAACAATTATACTTTGTATATTTTTAATGGTTCTGTTAATAATGTAAAGAAACTGAACCCCAACAGCTTCTCATCACTACATACATGGCTTGATTTATTATAATGTAACTTACTATGCAAATGATCCTTGTTTTGTTTAACACCATCCTCCATCCATTAGTATTAAAAACATGTTTTCACATGTCTTCTGATGTCCAGGAAACTTAACTAGCAGCACTTGAGAATACATAGTGTGTTTAAAATTAACAGATTTGTCACAAGGTGGAGGTGGTCACACCTGTAATCCTAGCTACTCAGGAAACTGAGATGTAAGACTCCCAGTCCAAAGGCAATAAGGCAAGAGTGGCCTTGAGACTCTTATCTCCAATTAACCACCAATGCCAGAAGGTTGATTAAGTGGTAGAGCACTAACTTGGGCCAAAGGGGTCCAGCGTCAGGCAGGAACAGTGGCCAGGATGTAAGTTTAAGTCCCAGGAATGGAATTGTGTGTGTGTGTGTACACACACATATATTTATATATATATATTTTTTATTATGTGCACTTATATAGATTGGCACTATATTTAAAATGGGATCATATACATATAAAAGGCACTATATATACACTATATATATGCACCATACTACAGTACATATAAAATAAATATACAATATATAAAAGTATATAAAATATATAGAGGACATACAGTGCATGTACACTTTATTTGTGAGATGAATATACACAATATGAGAATTACATTTTTCACACTTTCTATATTTATCATTTATTTTGATATGTTCGAATTTCCTTATATCCTTAAAATTTCACACTTACAAAATAACTTTTTCCTTACTATTTACATATAAAATTGAATGTAATGTTTGGAGTAAGGCTCAAGAAGTACAGCACTTGCAGAAGAGTTGTACAAGAAGAGTTGTACAAGCAGTGCATTAAAAAGCATCTGCAAAATATCAAAATCTATGAAACAGTATGTGTGAATTAATACATATAAGAAAAACACAATCCAACAATTATGAAAAAAGTTTATTACTGCTCTCTGTGAAGTTGATATTCAAACAACCAAGCAATATTGGGTCCATAAATATCTCCCATCATTCTCTCTTTTTGCCCCTCCTCCATGGCTGTTCTCTCATCTTTATTCACACCTGTCTTCATTTTGTTTGTTTTTTAAGTTGTAATTTCATGTATAAAATAAAACACAATATTAATCTTTCCGAGTCTGGCTTACTTTGTTTAACATGATTTCCAATGCCATCCTTTTTTCTGCATATAGTCTAATTATATTTTATGACTAAATAATACTGTATTTCTCTCTCCATATATATATGTGTGGCATATACCGCACACACACTCACACACACACCCACATACTATAACTAATTTTTATGTGTTCATCCATTGTTGGGCACGTTGAAGTTTTCATAACTTGGTACAGTGAATTGTGATGCAATTTAAGGGCAAAATAGTCTCACTCTAGTGCACTATAACCCTGAATGGATTAGACACCCTTTGAGGGACCTTTCAGAATTTTCACAAGCAAAATGTTAGATTTGTAAAAAAGTTTATGTAGGTCGATTATGTGACCAGATTTAAATCTGTAGTAACACTCAAGAAGAATTTTGGCCTTACATAATTTAAATAATTAACTCTGAACTTGGAAGAGACCTCTTTTGGCAATATTAACCTTACTACCCATCAGTTTATGTGATTACAGTAGTTGATGTGGTCAGTTGGGGAGGGAGGAAGCTGTGTATCAAGTGGTAGAGCATGAGCCTTGAGCAAAAGGAAAGCCCAGGAACAGTGCCCTGGTCCTGAGTTCAAATCCCAGAACTTCTGAATGCATACTCATTCACATGCACTCACACACACACTTGCACACACACACACAATCGCTAAAGTTGGGAAATTATTGCCAACATTTTTGTGATAGAAGTTGATAGAACTAAGATTTTATTCCAGATATACATAATTTGAAGTTGTGGATTGTTCTCAGATACCTGAAGAAGAACTTGATGCAGCATATAATTTAATAAACATTCGAATCTGTGTTGAAAATGGACTAAATAGAATTGAATCTCTAAAGCTTACAAACTGTGTTATGATTACCATTTTCCCCAATTTCTGCAAGCAAATAAATGCTTTCCAACTGAGGAAATTAGTTGAGATACAATTAAACGCCTTTAAATGTTTTTCAGAAATTGAGGATACATTATTCTGGATATTGATTTACTGACTCCTACAGTAAAGGAGAAAGAAACCATAAAACCAAGAAGCTCTCAAAGAGATGACAAATTGGAGACTTAAGTGATTGATGGTTTAGGTAAATGAACTGGAAATTTTTAATTACAAGTACTCACTCTCACAGGTAAGTGGTTTTGTATGATAATCCTGACCTCTAGTTCTTCATTACACATAAATTTAATACGAAATATTTTAAGGTTATTACATGGCTGTATGTGCATGAACTGATATGTGTGTGTCTGTTTCTATGCATATGTTATAGTTAACCAAATACTGTGTGAGAACATGTTTTAGCAAGAAAAATCCACTTGCAGACATATAGATTAATATATGGGATAAAGACTTAACCTCTTAGAAGAAGAATTAAGAATGAGAAATAGACAAAACTCTCTCCATTAAAGAAATGTAAATCCAAACAACAATGAGATTCATCTCACCCTGTTGCAATATCATGAAAAAACAATCAAACACAGATACTGATAGGGATGTGGCCCAAAGGAAACTGTATTACACTGTTGGTGGGAATGTAATCTTGTTCAAACACTTTGGAAAACACCATGGAAATTGCTCACAGAACTGAATGGTGAACTACCTATGATCCAGCAATTCCACTTATGGGCATTTATCCAATAGATCAGAAACAAGGACACACTGAAACTACTAGCCCAATCATGTTCATTATTGTATTGTTTACTGTAATCAACATACAGAATCAGCCCAGATGCCTCTCATTGTAAAAAGAGATCAAGAATTTTATATGTATATACAAATTATATATATATATATATATATATAAAATTTTATTGATCCCAATTTACAAGTATATATGTATGTATATAATCTATGTATATATATGTATGTATGTATATATGTATATATACATACATATATGTATGTATATATGTATGTATACATACATATATGTATGTATATATGTATGTATACATATATACATATATATACAAAAATATATATATACATACATAATAGAATTCTGTTCATCCATCAGAAAGAATAATATTGCACCATTCTTAAGGAAAATGAAACACTTAGAAATAATATTAAGTGAAATAAAACAGTCCCAGAGAAACTTATCTAGCATGATTTTCCTCATTTGTGGTAGATACAAGGTGCCTATAAATGTAAAAGTAAACACACTAGATGATATGGAAGGAGGTACAAAAGAATTGTCTGAAGTGTCTGAGTCCATGGAGAGTGAAAATACTATAATTCTCTTAAAAGACTAAGTCAAAACCAAACAAAATAAATATCAGTAAATGTGTAATGAAAGAGAGGTCAGTAGGAGGAAATGTGAGAGGGGTAGGAATTTGAAGGGGAAAGTACAGGCAAGAATCCATTGTATACTTCCCAAAATTGAAACATACAAAGCAAAGGGAAGTGTGAAATTGGGGTGAAGATGTAGAAGTGGTAACACAATTCCAGGTTCATTGTACAATAAACTGCTTTCTTAAATGCCAAGTAATTCCATAACATAATATTGAGATATATAAGGATTTGGAGGGTTGGATAAAAATGTTGAAAGGCGTGGCATTGATCAAGATGCTCTGTATCCACACACTGTTTCAGTGAATGGCAACCCCTTCATACAAATAAACATAATACAAATATTCAAAAAATTAATTATGATAGTTGAATAGAGAGTTGAATCTCAATTCAAATCCCATTTGAAAATATTTTCAACCTGGGACTTGGAGAATAAAATTCAAATAATAAAATTTTATGAACCCTTTTATCAGAATTTGTGAAATTTAAATATAAACTGCTTTTCTTTTTGTCAGCCTTTGGGCTGTTAGAATATTTCAAAGTAAGTGGTTTGAAAATATCAGGAGTATATTATCCAATATCAGGGAGCTTAAACATTGATTATAAAAAAGGTAATTCAAAGCAATTATTGGTCTTTTTTGGGGGGAGGGCGGTGCGGCCTGGGGCCTGAACTATGGGCCTGGTTGCTGTCCCTCAGCTCTTCAGCTCAAGGCTAGAGATCTACCACTTGAGCCACAGTGCCACATCTGGCTTTTTCTTTTTGTTTATGTGATGCTGAGGAATTGAACTCAGGGCCTCATGCATGCAAGGCAAGAGCTCTACCACTGAGCCTCTCAGATTCACCCACTACTATACTAAATTTTTTCCTAAGTTTAATGCAAAACACTCTGTAATTCTTGATAAAGTACAATGATTCTTAGAATGATAAAGAGTTGGAGTAAGAACATCACCTTCAGTTCTGTAACATTTTGTCATTACTACCCTCTCAAAATACTCCAGTATTTATTAGTAGTCACTTCCTTCCATCATTTCAACCTACCCTCCCCTTGAGCAGCTATTATTTCATATTCTACCTCTACAAATGGGCCAATTTTAAAAAGCTCATATAATTAGAAAATGTAGTCTATTTTATCCATTTCTCCCACGTAATATTACTATTTGCAAAGTAAGTCCATGTAAATTTTTCTCATGGATAGAGTATATTTTTTTGTAAGCATATGAATAATCCTCAATGGGCATTTCAATATTTTATTGTATGTTATTGTAAAAGGTTTTGCTATGTATATTCTTGTATATGTGTCTCATTGAACATATGTTGAAATCTATTTTTATATAAAATTATGGTTCAAAATGCTGGATCTTAGAGGCAACTCTATGTGTAATATTTTAAAGATTGCCAGTATGTTTAACTGAATATATCATTTTAAGTGCCAAGCACCATTGTATAAGGATCCCAATTTCTACATAATGGTTGTGCAGGGCTATCTTATTTTTTCTATTATCACTAATCTCTATATGTATGCAATGTATAGCTATGTTATGATCTTTCCATATGTTCCTTTGTTGTTTTCACATTACTATAGAGATACGCATTTGGTTTTTTTGATAACTTTTTCAGGATAGTTATAGTATTTCTTTGACATTAATATGCTCTTAATATATTTCTGATTCAAGTCTATTTAAATAAATGCATATGTATGCACACTATGTGTACATATGTATAGATTCATACTTATATTTGTATAAATACAAATACCTATATATACATATATACGTATATAAAGATGTGTACATATATATATAGGCATATACGTATATTATTATTTTCATTTGAGTGTAAGTTATCATTTTACATTATTTGCCAAACATGTCCTTTTTTTATTTTACTTTATTTTATGTTATGGTTAAGATGTTGTACACAGGAGCAGGGCGCCAGTGGCTCACACCTCTAATCCTACTCTGGAGGCTGGGATCCGATGATCGAGTTTCAAAGCCATCCTGTGCAGGTAAAGTCTATGACACTCTTTTCTCCAATAAATCACCAGAATACCGGAAGTGGCTCTATGGCTCAAGTGGTAGAGCTCTAGCCTTGAGCTGGAGAGCTGAGGAAGAGCATCCAGGTCCAGAGTTCAAGGCCCACTACCACCACCACCACCAACTACAATAAAAAGGAATACTGACTAAAAAAGCAATAGTATTAAGCAGTCTTAAAGATAGACCCAAGTCTAACATTTTAGTATTATCTTACATACCAGCAGCCTTCTAGTCCAATGAGCCATTAGCCCTCAGAATGTTGACCAAATTTCGTAGTTTATTTACACAATCACTGTAAGTATGTATTCTCTCATCTATCTTTCTTTCATTTCACCACAGAATGTGTATTTATTCTTTATATCATACTTGAATACCAAAGCCTTTGTTGTATATTAATTGTATGAAGAAATCTTATTGAAATATTTTACACTCGCACATATTGATGAAGGGCCTGATTAACCCATTTCTCTTTCTCCATTCCCATTGCCTTTTATGTTTCAACTGTTTTCTGTGAATTTCTTTGTGCTATCTTCACACATCGTCAAAATGTGTTAAAGTGTGTTCACCCACTGACATTGAAAATTATACTATACTGAATATAAAAGCAAAAATCTAAATAAATGGAGACATACAATTTTTTTTTTTGGGTCCGGTCGTGGGGCCTGAACTCTGGGTCTGGGCGCTGTCCCTCAGCTCTTCAGCTCAAGGCTAGCGCTCTTCCTCTTGAGCCACAGCGCCACTTCCGGCTTCTTTTTTCTTTTTGCTTATGTGGTGCTGAGGAATCGAACCCAGGGCCTCAGGCATGCAAGGCAAGCGCTCTACCACTGAGCCAACTTCCCAGCCCCGAGACATACAATTTTTGTGGATTGGAGGATACAATTGAGCAAACATATAAATTGTCTCCTCCCTTTTTTATCATCATTCATGGGGCTTGAAATCTGGCCCTGGGCACTGTCCCTCTGCTATTCATTTCAAAGTGAATGCTCTACTCATTGAACAATTGTGCCACTTCTAGTTTTCTGGTGGTTAATTGGACATAAGAATCTTACAATCATGTTCCAGCTGGCTTTGAACGGCAATGCTCAGATGTCAGCCTCCTATGCAGCTAGAATTAAAAACAAGAGCCAAGAGTGGCCAGCTTCACAGTTTTATTTATGTTTATGACAATTTCTAAAAACATCTGACTAGCAATCTTTGACTCACTGACAAAGAAAGATAAACTGTAATATATTTCTCTGTCAAATTTTAAAGGTGTAAGTTTAAAATTGTTATATTTGTAGAGAAAAGATTATACAGCTCAATGGGTCTGTAGGGCACCAGATTAGATCCACATAAATATTATCAAGGAATATTTAATAAAGGTTAAATCAAATATTTGTGGAATGACATTCTCTTTAATAAATGGTGATAGGTTAGACAGAATTTGGGCAAATTAAAAAGTGAACATTGACTTACACATAACAATTTATTCAAATATTAACTTCTAGCAGGATTAAAATGTATATAAAACAAAAAGAGTGATGAAAATGAAAAGCAAAGGAAGATGTCTTGATAATTTTGGAGATGAAGCATTCTTAAATTTGGCATTAAAATTATACAAAATGAAAACGATATAGTTGAACTCAATAAAAGTATAGAACAATTTAGTCTGTGAAAGCTCATATACAAGTAGTGAATAGAAGTTATTAGCAGATGACTCATGTATCTCATCCTAGCTACTTGGGAGGATGTGATTTTAGTATTGCTGTTTGAAGGCAGCCCACAAAATAAAGTCCCTGAGAATCTTATTTTTTTAATCAGCAAAAAGCCAGAAGTGAGGCCCGACTCAAATGGTAAATTGTTAACAAATTGCAACAAATCCCAGGGACCCTGAGTTCAAGCCCCAGAAACATACATACATGTACAAAACTAATAATAGTAATAATAATATGACGATGATGATGATGATGATGATGATGATGATAATGATGATGAAGGGTACCCATAGTCAAGGATAAAATATTTGCAAATCCTATACCTGAAGAATGCCTTAAATCTAGATTCTACATAGAACTCTCAAAACCTAATGTTTAAAAGAACATCAATTAGAAACCAGCAAAATACATCTTGTGAAAAATAAGCACAAGAAAAGCATCATCAGTCATCAACTAAATGCACATTAAAACAAAAATGATATCATAAAACATGTGTGAGAATTATTTCATGCAATACAATAATGACCATACTAAATGCTTTCAAGAGGGGCTGGGAAGATGGCTCAGTGGTAGATCACTTGCCTTGCATGCCTGAGGCCCTGGGTTCGATTCCTCAGCACCACATAAGCAAAAAAGAAAAAAGCTGGAAGTGGGAGTGTGGCTCAAGTGGTAGAGTGCTAGCCTTGAGCTGAAGAGCGGAGGGACTGCGCCCAGGCCCAGAGTTCAGGCCCCACGACCGGACCCCCCCCCCCAAAAAAATAAATAAATGCTATCAAGAAACCGAGAAACTGGATGCTGAGTGGGGTAGTGCATAGTCACAGGCACTGTGACTACTCTTTCACATATTACCCAAGAGTCAGGTTTCAACACAAATGACTACAATGAGATTGTGCAAAAGAGATTGCGACTTTTCCCTCTCATGAATCAAAATTCTGTCAAATGATTTCTGTCTTCCAGATATTTACATATTTCTCATGATCTTTTCTAATATTTTGTCTTCATTACTGATGTTCATAGTACATTTTTGTGGTTGTCTTGTGTGTATATCTCATTTATAGGGCTTGAACTCTGTGTTTACTGGTCTCCCTTGTATATTTTGCTCATGTCTGATGACACTCTATCCTTGAGCCACATCCTCACCTGCTACTTCTTGCTGGATAATTGGAGATAAGTTTTCACATTTTTGTCTGTTTGGACTGACGTTGAACTAAAATATTCAGGTATCAGCCTCCTGAGTTCTAGGATTGTACACATGAATGGCTAACACCAATCTTTGCTTTACTGTTATTTTAATTATGTGATAGAGGAAAGTGGAAGTATATTTGTGTTAAGTGTGCAATTTTCAAATACAAGTTTGAATCAACTTGATATAATGTAACTGTTATCAATTTTAAAAGTTAAATCAATGAATATTACACATTCCCACAGAAATACAATTGAAAAAAAAGGCATAATTATTTTCTTAAAATAAGTAATGGAACCATGAATTTCTTTCATTTTACAATTCATGTTTTATATAACTTTAATTAGCAGACTTCTATGACTAAAAGTAAACATATTAATTGTATAACACAAGAAGCAAAGTGATTATAGTTAAGAATAGATATTTCCTCACAGCCAGAAGATAAGTTTTAGAGCAGTCTCACGAAAAAGAAATGTTACATGCAGAAATTAATGGATATGATGTACCTTGATCATCACACAACATATAAATGAATGGGATTAGCACTCAATACTTCATAAATATGTAAAAATAATTATGTAGCTAAGTGCCAGTGGCTCATACTTGCAACCTTAGCTACTACGGAGGCTGAGAGCTGAGAATCATGGTACAAAGCCAGCCTAGGCAGGAGAGTACGAGAGACTCTTATCTACAATGAGCCACCAGAAAACTGGCAGTGGCTCAAGTTGTAGAACACTAGTCTTGAGATGAAGAGCTGAGGGACAGTGTCCAGGTCCAGATTTCAAGCCCCATGACTGACAAAAATTAAAAATATACAGTTACAAATAAACACATATTTTGCCATAAATGTTAAAATATATATTCTAAAATTTTTTAAATCCTCAATAGATATACTAGTTTATATAAATATAGAGAAGTGGGTTCTGGATTTAGTTGTCATTGAATCAATTTTGTAACACACATTTCTCACTCAATTCATATTTGTATGTTTATATACCTTAAGTATAATTAACTGATACGTGATAGGCAGTTCTGTTTTAGGAATCTACCTTGACATTCTAACATTAACCCTTCTACCCTAAAAGCGATATGCCCTCCAACCTTGTCAGAGGTTTCATCTCATTGGATCAGAAAGGTATAAGCCAAAACCATTGTTTGGAACAACTGTAACATTTTACATGTATTTCACTTAGTTTAAGAATCAAAACATTCAATTCATCTTAACCATGCCAGTAACAGCAAAATGTCTTCTGAGCTTTTCAGTCTCTTAAGAGATGAAAATCTTTAATTATACACCTATTTTTTTCTGTCAAACATCTTATATCTTAAGAAATTTTTGGGTAATCCTGTGTTCTTGATTAGAAGACAGGAACAAAGGTAATAATGAATATAGCCAAAGAAAATACTTGAAAACAATTATAAAAGCAATTACAAACCCTCCTGTTTTCACCGATTTCAATGACAATATACGTTAAAGTATCACGTTTTTTTTGCATTTAAAGAGCAATAATTAAACTTTTATTATCAGTGAAAAAGGGAACAGAAAACTTTGAAGACAGCTTGACTTTGAACAATCCAAGATAAGCGTAATGGATTTAACTTGTTTTTCTATGTATTTGCCAAAATAATTGAAAGCAACAACCAAAGGCAGGAAAACATCTAAGCCAAAGCAATAAAGTTTTATCTATAAAATAATTTTGAGGGTCTGATTCTTTCAAAGTCAGGTTTCAAAGAGGAAAGTATATTTGAACAAGAAAAAATATAAAAATCCTTTATTAATGTTTATCATATCATGACTAGGGCTTCTCATTTTGGAGAAGAGGAAAGATATGAAAAACTTCAAGACTGTTTAACTATTCCCCAAGATCATTCTTATTTATCTGCTATAGCGATGGAAGTAGGCTTGGTTACTATTAGTATCATGCTTGTCTACATTTAGAAGCATTGTTTGTTTCTGGGTTATAAGCTACAAATCTTGAGTATTAATAAAGGGTGATTTCCTAAGAGAAGAAAGTTTTTGTGTAATCAGACCTAAAATATTAAAGACAGCATAGTGGATACTATTTTCTATCTATTTCACAATCTTTAGGTACGTCAGCGTTACTAGACTTAGTATTCTTTTCCAGTTCCTTTTATACGACCTGTCCTAAATTATAATACATATTAACGGAATGAAAAAGTAATTCCATCTTAAGAAAGTCCCATTGCAACAAGATGTTATGTTGAAAAACGAACTTTACAACTTTGGCGGGGGTGGGGGGCCGGGGAGCGATCGGTGGGCAAGGATGGTAAGGAGGAAAAAAGTGGGAGGCAACAATGCTTGATAAGAAATGTATTCATTACCTTTCTCATGTAATTGTAACCCTCTATAATGTATTTTCACAAAACAACTTATTAATATTAAAAAAGAATGTCATTTAGGACTCTGGGAATGTGGCTTCATGGAACAGTTATTGCTTAGCATGCATGAACCTGGGTTCAATTTCTCAGTACCACATAACCAGAAAAAAAAACACTGAAAAGGGTGTTTTGTCTCAAGTGGTAAAGTGCTAGCTTTGATCAAATTTAAAAAAAAAGAGCTCAGGAACAGTTCCCTAGCCCTGATTTCAAGCCTCAGGTCTAGCAAAAGAGTCATTTAGCTAGTAAATGCAAAATAAAAAACCCATAATTGGAATATATAATTGCTCCTTCCAACTGATACCTAACAATAGTCCTTAAATCATGCATGGACTTTACCTATATTAGAATACTGTGTTGAACAAAAAAAAACACTTTTTTTTAATAGGTCATGGCAATTAATACCTGGAATGAGCTTAGATATCAAGTGAAGATTAATCCTGGAAATTCAAAGATGCCAGGCTTTTGAGTGGTCACTGCTAATCACAATTAGAAGGGTAGTATAAGTGAGATTTGGAAAACTTTTTGGTAAGTCATGGTACCAAAAAGGCAGAGATTCATTTATTGTTTTGACAGAAGAGAAGAAATAACTCCAGATGGAAAAAAATAAATGATAATAATAACTAAGTTATACCACAAACTGTTCTAGAGAGCAATTTTTGGTTATTGAACAACTAGTTATTTACTAGGCTTATTCCTCATTGCCGTTGCAATATAATCACTTATGCCAGTTGTTAAACTATGTGTGGTAAGTTGTATATCCTTCTATGCTGCTCTTTCATACATAATCTCCTTTGCTTTCTAAAAATCTCAGCCTTTATTTCTCAATGAACAATTTCTGATACTAAGTCCACATAGGGAGACAACAGAGGATGCTAATGTAAGAGTCCCATAGCTCATGAGTCACAATGTAACAACATAGTAAAAGAGGACATATATATTGCTACCTCAAATTTTCTGAAAAACTGCAATGTCATCATTTGATTCAAATTTCCATTATTTGTGTACAGTGTCATTAAGTGCACATAAATGCAAATATGATCTGAGTGTTGGTGGTTCACCCCTGTAATCTTAGCTACTCAGCAGGTTGAGACCAGACGATTGTATTTCAAACCTAGCCTGGTCAGGAAAGTCCATGAGATATTTATCTTCAATTAGACACCAGAAACCCGGAAGTGGTGCTTTAACTAAACTGGGAGAGCACTCAACTTGAGCTGAAGAGCAAAGGGACAGTGCCCAGGATCCGAGTTGAAGCCCCAATACCAACAGAAAAAGGACAAATATGACTTTAATTTTCCCTAAGAGGAATGACGAAGTCAATATAAATCTTCACAAGCGGAGAAAATAATTCCTAAATAGTTCAGTGCACCTTTTGCTGAGTTAAGTTATGGCTTCTTTGCTGGACATATCCTCTTCTTTTAAAAATTGTCAAATATTAGCTTTATAATAAACTTCACCAAAATTTTCTTGGTTCAAAAGAGAAGTCCATACAGTTTATGTAACTTGGATTTAAAAATATCACAAAACCAACACAGACAAGAGAGTCTGTCAAACTCTTATCTGTAATTAAACACCAAAAAAGCCAGAAGTGGAGTTGGCTCAAGCAGTAGAGTCCTAGCTTTGAGGGCAGGTGGGCAGGAAAGACACTGTTCAGGGACAGGGCCCAGCCTCTGAGTTCAGGCCCCAGAACCAGCACAATCTAAACAAACAAACAAGCAAACAATAAAATAACACATTTTTCTTTGGGACCATCCTTAAAGCACTGGTTTAAAAAGAGGCTCCTTTTGCTGATCAGACTCATTGGATCTTGCTTTTTTGTATCCTTGTAGTTATGGAGAACTCAGGAGCAGATTAAAGGAAAGGATAACTGACTCCTGCAACAAGAGAATCATGTCAGGAGTGAAATATCTATGAATAAGGCACTATTAAAGCTCCATGTCTTTGTTTCTTTGCTGAAGAACACTTTTAAAACAACGTTATTCCCCTAACATCACCTTATCTGACCTTTTCTGCTTGACTCAGACATATACTAGTTGTTGCAAATAAGGGAAACCATGGGACCTATGTTTCTTTGGGCCTGGCTTACTACACTTAACATAATTTTTTCCAATACTTTCCATTTCCTAACAAATGCCATTCTTTCTGAGGGAGGTAAAGAATTCAATTGTGTATATATACCACATTTTCTTGATTTTAGGGGAATGAACCCCAAGATAAGTATTCAAATTTTTTTTCCTTTTATGCAATTGTTTCTAATGTATTTCTAAGATGATTTCTTTGTTGCTTTGTATGTTGCTCCCCCACAGTATAACCACTGCTTTCACTGTATTTGATATTGGTATAATTTGTGGAAGGGAAGGGCAAAAATAAATCGTTTAACTAGGGTTGCAGGTGGATCCATTGCAAAAATGAGATGTACAAGTCATTGTGTGGAAAAACAAACTTTACAAATTTGGTGTGTGGGGGAGGATCAGGTAGGGGGAGGGGAGGTAGTATGGGAAGGGATGGGAAGGGGAAACAAAGAGGAGACAACAATGCTTGATATGAAATGTACTCGTTATCTTGCCCATGTAATTGTAACTCCTCTATACGGTATTCTCACAATAAAAATAAAAAAGAAAAGAAAAAAATAAAACAACGTTATTTCCTTTTCATCTATGCTGGCCTTTAAATGACATATTGTTTCCTTTTGTAATACTCTCAACTAGAAGTTCACAGACAAGTCTTATATAAGTGAAGAACACACTTGAAAAATTCAGGGACAGAGTTTCCTTCAAGCCTTAGATTTTTTCATGTACAGTAAAAACTAAAGCACAAATTAACTTGAACTTTGTCATTTCTCTGTGTTCAATTATCAAAGACTTAGCATAGTAGAAACTATTTTCTAGCAATATCACAATCTTTAGATGAAGATTTTGTTTCCCACTGTTCCAGGGGACCCATTTTTGTTAACTTTTTTTGACCATCTAGTGATCCTATAACATCCTATACTGTCCTGGGATTGCTGTATCTTTACTGGATTCTCTAATTTCTGTTGGAAAGTTAGGAAGGATAGAAAATTGAGTTACTGTTTCCGTTTTACCTTATTTTTTATTACCTTAGAAACTGTAAATCAAAATAACATAAAATATCTTTATAATATTAGGAGACAGATTTCATTTCTACATGCTTACCTTAACCTTCTACATATCTTTAGTAATTAGTGATCCCCAAATGTGAAAATGAAGATAGGGAGCTTCTTATTTAAATATTATTTAGAATTTCAAGACTTCATTAATGCAAGGTCCTTTGTAGTATGCACATCATACATGTGTAAAAAGATGGCGGCAAATTTTTTTATTCTCAGAAACTAGGACATGTGGTATTCTTGTAGCTGCATCAAGAAAAGGCTGTAGTTGAGATAGTTTACTAAACCAAATCTGCTGTAAAATATTTCTACAAGTTAATTCACTTGAATAATCTGTATTTATCATTTTACAGTTCTAAAGGACAGAAATCTAAAAGAAATCTCACTAGATTAAAATTGAGCCATCTACAGAGCTAAAATATTTTTCAGATGATTCTAGTGGAAAAGGCATTTACTTCCTGTTCCGCTTTCCAGAAACTTCAGAATCTGGATTGTTATCTTTTCCTTTAACTTCTAATGTAGCATCTTTGCATCTTTCTGATGGCTCTCACTTAATCATGTCCCTTTGAACTACCCTGGGACTTTTGAGTATACTTTCCCCATCTGATAATTATTCAAATTTGTGTTCCTTGGGTAATGAAAGGTGATTATTTTACAAACTTATATAAAATGTAAATCTACATTAGATGGATTAGATATTTTGGGACTATAGATATTTGGGGAAGATATTTTACTGCCTACCACAATGAGTGTGTAAGCATTCTTTCTACTATAACCTGTTATCCTTTCATTAATTTTGAACAACATATTTCTTCAATGAACTATAACTAGAAAAAAATTAGTTCCTGAAAGCATTTAATCCTGATTAAAACATTGTCATGTACTAGAAATCTTAAATGTCAGAGAGCAGCTGCTGAAGCAGTTCTGGCATTATCACTTTTTGTATATTCTGCTTACAATCTTCTCTTTTCAAGAGCATTTGATTGTTATTATCTTGGAATTATGGTTAATAGTTATTTGACTGCTATTTTTAAAGAATGTACCACCAATACTGGTTCTCTTCCTCTAACTTTTTTACGTCTAAACTATTTCTGAAAGAAACATATCTATTTGAATTACATGAACTGCTTATTGATTTGTGGAGAGGAAAAGAAGAAAAAAGATGTCCCTGTGTGTGTGCCATGTCGAAAATGTACCTAAAAGCTATTTATCTTAATACCATATATTTTTCATTTTGTTTAAATTCTGATAAAAATTTAGCCTTTCAACTCACACAATGTTAACGCAGTCTTTTGTCATGCCTCCCAAAAGCAAACAACAAATTACTATTTACTTTAAATTTTTAAAATTTTTAAAATTATTATTTATTTAAAGAAAACTATATTTTAAAAAATTAGCCAAGGCAAATGGTTTATTAGATATTTAGAATCCTATTCAGACTCTATTGTTGAAGCCAGAAAAGGGGAAAATAATGTTTTCATGTTTTTCTTCTTCCTTGAGCCACTCTGATTTACTTCATCTATTTCTGAAAGAATAAAATTCTGGCTTTGAAATTTTTGGTTGGTATCCACAATGTTTCATTCTTCCTTTATTAATAGGAGAATTTGGAGAAAAAGGAGAAGAGGAAAAGAGAAGTGAGAAATCTAGATTTTTTTTCTTACTCATCTCAATCACAAGGTCTGTATAATGATTGTGGATACTAGATACAGTACTCTAGAGTGATTAAACACATTTATGGAAAAAATTAACCCCTCAAGTGATCACACAGAGAATACTTATTTATTAAAAATATGTAATAGCACCAAGCAGGATGTGTTAACTGTTAAGTATTTGTTTAGTATTTCTTAAATTCCGATGTGCTGTAGTCAACTATCATAAAGGTATACAAGAATGGTAAGTAACTGATATCAATATAATATTCTAATATTAGCTTAATTCTTGCTGTGTTTGAGTTTTGCCTCAATTTCACATGCTATATTCTTCCAGTATATAAGTTGAAAGAAAATTCCCTCTGGAAATATGCTATTTTTATAGCTAAGTGGAAAGAAGTTAGCTCTTAGACACAGACAATGGGATAGAAATATTCCCCTAGAAATAGCCTTTGATCACTTCTGGTTCACTTTTGTAAGCTGAAGTGGGTCACCGACCCATCTTGACATTGCAGAGTAGAGGTAAATCTCACCTACAGGAAGCTGCTGCAGGACAGACTAATATATGTCAAGATATGCAACACTTGAGATGAAGAGGAAAAAGAAGACAACTATAATACAATCAGTCATGCTTGCCATCACATGTCTCTGCAGGAAGGATACTATTATGTACCTTTGTTTCTAAAACTACTGAGATTGAGTTCCGGGAAGATGGCGGAGGAGAAGCTGGAATCTGAACAAGCTCTTGCATAGAAAACAGTTTCAGAGTTCCAGTGAACAGTCCCAAGCCAGAGAATCACACCAAGTGTGCCATCACAGGACAGAAAGTTAGTCAAGAGAGGGGAAGCCAAGCAGACACATCTGAGCAGCTGCCGCTGCGGCGGCAGTGTCGCAGCGGCGACCACCGCTGCGGAGGCATACCTGAGACGCAGTCCGGGACGAAGGAGCCAGACGCAGCGGACGAGCGGATTCTACTCAACACCAGCAAGAACCGACAAGGAGCGGACAACTTCATCCTGCACTTTGCAGACCAGAGACGACCCGGGATCCAAGACTCCGCGTGAGTAGAAGCCCCACTTCCTCACTCCTCTGGGAGCAGAGGAGGGAAGGCCACCCCTCCCCCCCCAGCACCGGTGATCTCCATCTTGGATACCGACAAAGCTCGGAGGAGCGGCTAGCTCCAGCTCAGGCCTTGGAATAAAACGAGTCATTTAGCAGGTCACAAGAACTTAACGGCGAAGTGACCTCACAGACTCAGTTCCATCCAGGGAAAAGTCACCCAGCTCAGGCGCCAGCCATTGGAGTGGCTCTCCTCACCGGGTAACCAGAGCCAGAGGCTGCCCCTCCCTCTAGCAGCCACCACAATCAATTGAAAAACAGAAACCCTGAGAATGGCTCCAGGCTGGGTGCTGTGAGTTTTTTTTCACAAAATAGCCCCAGGGAAAAGCTTCTGTTCTTTGAAAGGCCTCAACTCTACCCAGAAACTAGCCTCATCACTGCATCCCCCTCTTTTGTGATCCTCAAAGCAGATCACCCTCCCAGTAAACTAACCTGGGAGGGGGATCTCAAAAACTTGGGTAAAGCAGAGCATTTTTCTGCTTGTTCCAACAAACTGACTTAAGAAACCAATCAAGCCACAGGACCTCAAGCTGACCAGAGACTCCAACCAGACTCTGGTTACAGACAAAAGGGAGATACAGGACTCTTCCCACCCCTCCCCCCCAAAAAAAAAATCAAAGAACTTTTTTTTTTCTTCTTCTTCTTTTCTTTTTTTTTCTTTTCCTTGTTTTGTTTTTTTTTTCATTTTTTGTTACCTTATATATATATAAAATTTTTTTTTGCCTTTCTAAAACTTTTATTAATCTTTAATTTTTGCCTCTTCTGAAAAAATAATTGTTTTCCATTAACTTTTTTTTTTTTTCCTCCTCTTATAATTTTTATTTTAGGAATATGTGAATGTGTGTTTTCTTTTCTTTTCTTGTCTTCTTGCTCTTTTTCTTTCATTCTTAATTATCTTTTTGTTTTTTTTTCTAGCTCTACTGAACTTCTGATCTTTTCTTCTCACTTTCCTATCCTTTCCATCTTTTCCTCTTTGTTCATCTGTATGTGACTTAACTCTTGTCCTGCACATCCTCAGATAAAACCGTAGTTAACCAGTAGACCCTATCCCCCATTGTGTACACACTTAATCCACAAACTTATTACTCAATTCAAAACCTCTGAGACTTAAATTCATTAATAGCAGTACTACCTCTTTATACCTATATAATATTTTAAGCATTTTTTTAAAGTTTTTCTCATCTCCTCTATGTCCCTCCCTTTCTCTCAACATATTCATATTCCTCTATAAATAGATGGTTTTTTAATCTCTAAAATAACATTAATTTTTACGTTTCTATTTTATTTTCTGGTCTCTTTTCATTCCCCTTTCCCTTTCTTCTTTTTCTCTCTCTCTCTACTTACATCCTACCCAACCTATTTCCTGCATTGTGATTAGGACATAGTTAACTCTCCCTGTGCCTCCCCACACCAATCTATTCCTATTTTTTACCCACATCTCTCCCTAACCCTAATAATTTCTGGTTTTCCAAATTCTTCTCTGCGGTTCGAAGTCCTTTAACATATAGTTGTTTGATGTCGAATAGATGTATCTGTTGAACTAGATTGTATCTGTAGACTATTGACTGTACAAATGCAAACTTTGGTTGATGGTTGCCTTAAGATAGTGTTCTAGCACAAAACTGGTGCTATCTTCATCTCAAATGGGCAGAGTAAGCCGGAAAACACAAGAAAAATGGCAAATTCGGGTATCTCAAATCCCAATCCTGATAATCAGGGGTTAGAACAGATAATGAATAATCCAGAGGAGAGTTCCCAAACAGCTCTACAAACACTGCTGGCAAACATGATAAATGAAAAGTTTGACAACGTACAAAGGACACTGTATGAGCGTGATAGGGAGAGAGAGGAGGCATCCCAGAAGTTTATACAGGAATATCATAAGCGTGAGGAAGCTACTCAAAAACTGATACAGGATTTGCGTGAACAACTTGAGAATACTCAAAGAGAAAGAGAGGAATGGCGTGAGCAGGCTGAGAACACTCAAAGAGATCTGCAGGAATCCCATGAACGGGAGGAAGCTAATCAAAGAGTAATACAGGAATTGAGAGACCAGGTAGAGAACACACAAAGATCACTAAAGGCATTCATGGAATCCATTAACAAAGAGCTGAAGGAAGTCAGGGAGACCACAAAGGGAATGCTGAATGGAGCCCAACAGAAGGAATGGGAGCCCAAAGAAACCATAACCAATCAACTAAGTGATTTGAGGACAAACACTGAACACCAAATTAAGGAAGTAAAGAAATTCATACAAGACCTAAAACAGAGCTTCAACAAAGAACTTGAAGCCATCAAAGCTGACCAACTAGAAGGAAAAGAGATAAAAAAACAAAGTAGAGAGTCTTGACAGCAGGTTAGACCATGCAGAAGATCGAATCTCAGGGATTGAAGACAGCCTAGATATTATAGAGAAAGAACATACAACCATCAAAGACAAGTCCAAGAAATATGATAGATCTATCCAACACCTGGAAAACACCATCAGAAGGCCTAATCTAAGGATAATGGGTGTAGAGGAGCACCTAGAAACAGAAGTTAATGGTCTAGGAAATCTGTTTAACAGGATCCTAGCAGAGAATTTCCCAAACATGCAAAAAGATAGGCCTGTCCAGATACAAGAAGCCTTTAGAACCCCAAATAGACCAGACCAGAATAGGACATCCCACCGTCACATTATAATCCACACAGGATCAACTCAGAACAAGGAAAAGATCCTTAAAGCTGTCAGAGAGCAAAGGGTAATCACTTATAAAGGGAAACCAATTAGAATCACCTCAGATTTCTCAGCAGAGACAATCAAAGCAAGAAGAGCCTGGAATGATGTATGCCATGCCCTAAAAACAAACAACTATCAACCAAGAATACTGTACCCAGCTAAACTCTCCTTCATAACTGAAGGCCAAATAAAAACCTTCCATAGCAAAGAAAAATTGAAACAATACATCTCCACCAAACCAGCCCTACAAAAGATCCTTAAAGATGTCATACACATAGAAACCAACAAGACCGCAATAAATGCCAAGAAACTGCACCCAAACTGAGAATCCAAGAACCATAGGAAGAACCCAGTTTTCGCAGCCCCCAAGAAGGTAGATAACATGGCAGGAACTCCCAAATACCTCTCAGTCCTATCTCTTAATGTTAACGGACTGAACTCTCCAATTAAGCGACATAGACTGTCTAGTTGGATTAAAAAACAAGACCCTTCTATCTGCTGCCTACAGGAGTCACATCTTGCCCGTAAAAACAAACACATTTTCAATGTTAAAGGCTGGAACAAAATCTACCAAGCAAACGGACCGCATAAACAGGCGGGAGTTGCAAACCTAATATCAGATAAAATAGACTTCAAATAAAAATTCGTGAAAAGAGATAAAGAAGGTCGCTACATACTAATTAAAGGATCTCTCCTTCAGGAGGATATTACAATTCTAAATATCTATTCGCCAAACAATGGAGCACCCAAATTTATCAAAGAAACACTACTTTCCCTCAAATCCCATATAGATCCAAAGACATTAATTGTTGGGGATTTTAACACACCACTCTCCCCACTAGATAGATCAACTCGGCAAAAACTCAACAGAGAAACCGTAGATCTAAACAGCTGCATAGATCAACTAGACTTAACAGACATTTACCGAACATTTCACCCAGCAGCATCAGAATACACGTTTTTCTCAGCAGCACATGGAACGTTTTCTAAAATAGACCACATTTTAGGCCACAAAGCAAACTTGTCTAAATTCAGAAACATTGAAGTTATACCTTGCATTCTCTCTGACCACAAGGGAATAAAGTTAGAACTCAACACCAAAAGCCACCAAAGAAAGTCCGGTATCACATGGAGGCTGAACAACACACTGCTGAATCATGAGTGGGTCATGGAAGAGATTAGAAAGGAAATTCAAATGTTCATGCTATTCAACAAAAATGAACACACAAAATACCAGCTCCTCTGGGACACAGCAAAGGCAGTACTCAGAGGCAAGTTTATAGCTCTGAGCTCCTACATCAACAAATTGGAGAGATCTGAAACCAACAATTTAATGACACATCTAAACCTCCTTGAAAAAGAGCAGCAAGATAAACCCCAATCCAGTAGACGGAAAGAAATAATCAAAATTAAATCAGAATTAAATGAATTAGAATCCAAAAAAACTATAGAAAGAATCAACAAAACAAAGAGTTGGTTCTTCGAAAAACTTAACAAAATTGACAGACCCTTAGCAAATCTTATCAGAAAAAGAAGAGAACACACCCAAATTAATAAACTCAGAGATGAGAATGGAAACATCACCACGGAAACAAGCAAGATTCAGAACATTATAAGGGAATACTTCTCAAAACTTTATGCTAATAAGTTTGAGAACTTGACAGAAATGGACCTCTTCCTAGCAAATATTGACATGCCAAAACTAAACCAAGATGAGGCAAACTATCTTAACAGGCCCATATCAAGCATTGAAATAGAAACAGCAATAAGAGACCTCCCAGCTAAGAAAAGTCCAGGACCAGATGGTTTCACAGCGGAATTTTACAAGGCCTTCAAAGCAGAGCTCACACCAATTCTCCTCCAACTCTTCAATGAAATTGAAAGAGAAAGCTCACTACCGAACACATTCTATGAAGCCATCATAACCCTCATCCCAAAACCAGGCAGGGACTCATCAAAGAAAGAGAACTATAGACCCATTTCTTTGATGAACATTGATGCAAAACTTCTCAACAAAATTTTGGCCAACCGACTTCAACAATTCATGCAAAAAATCATACACCACGATCAAACAGGATTCATTTCAGGGATGCAAAGCTGGTTCAATATATGCAAATCAATTAATATTATTCATCACATCAACAGGAGCAAGAATAAGAACCACATGGTTATCTCAATAGACGCAGAAAAAGCATTCGACAAGATCCAACACCCCTTTATGATGAAGGTTTTGGAAAAATTAGGAATCCATGGAACATTCCTCAATACAATAAAGGCTGTATATGACAAACCTACAGCCAGCATTATACTCAATGGTGAAAAACTAAAGCCATTTCCTCTTAACTCAGGGACAAGACAAGGATGCCCACTCTCTCCACTTCTCTTCAATCTAGTATTAGAATGCCTAGCTACAGCAATAAGACAAGATGCAGACATAAAGGGGATCCAAATAGGGAAAGAAGAAATAAAACTCTCCCTCTTTGCAGATGACATGATCTTGTATTTAAAGAATCCCATAGACTCCACTCCCAAATTACTCAAGCTGATTCAAAACTTTGGCA
Source organism: Dipodomys spectabilis (assembly GCF_019054845.1). NCBI lineage: Eukaryota > Metazoa > Chordata > Mammalia > Rodentia > Heteromyidae > Dipodomys > Dipodomys spectabilis. The sequence goes on along the minus strand of NW_024870808.1, from coordinate 348,635 downwards.
AAGTAGCAGGTTATAAAATTAACCCCCAAAAATCAATGGCTTTTCTGTATGCCAACAATGAGAAAAGTGTGGCTGAAGTTAGGAAAGCAACTCCATTTGTAATAGCCCCACAAAAAATAAAATACCTAGGAATTAACTTAACTAAAGAAGTGAAGGACCTCTATGATGAAAACTTTAAAATCTTGAAAAAGGAAATCAACACAGAACTTAAAAAGTGGCAAAACCTCCCATGCTCCTGGATTGGAAAGATTAACATCGTGAAAATGGCAATACTTCCCTAGGCTATCTACAAATTCAACGCAATACCTATCAAAATTCCACCCTCATTCTTCAAGGAAATAGAAGAGGCAATCCAAAAATTCATATGGAACAATAAAAGACCCCGAATAGCAAAAACGCTCCTCAACGGAAAGAACACGGCTGGAGGAATATCAATACCAAATTTCAAACTCTACTATAAAGCCATAGTAATCAAAACAGCTTGGTCTTGGCATAAGAACAGACCTCAGGACCAATGGAATAGAATTGAAAACTCAGAAATGAACCTACAGACCTATAGCCATCTAATCTTCGATAAGGGAGCTAAAACAATAGAATGGAAGACAGACAGCCTCTTCAGTAAATGGTGCTGGCAAAACTGGTTAACTACATGTAGAAAACTAAACCTAGATCCTTATATATCACCCTGCACCAGAATCAACTCCAAATGGATCAAAGACCTCGAACTCAAAGCAGACACTCTGAAAACATTACAGGATGGAATAGGAGAAACCCTGGGTCTCCTTGGCTCAGGCCGAAATTTTCTGAATAGAGACCCGGAAACACAACAAATCAAAGAAAGGCTGGACAAATGGGATTGTATAAGGTTGCAGAGCTTCTGCAGGGCAAATGACATAGCTAGCAAGATCAATAGAAAGCCCATGGACTGGGAGAAGATCTTTACTAGCCATACAACGGACAAGGGTCTCATATCTAAAATATACTTGGAACTCAAAAAATTAAACCACCCAACAACAAATCCTCAAAGAAACAACTGCCCAATAAGTAAGTGGGCGAAAGACTTAAAGAGAAGCTTCTCTGAAGAAGAAAGAAGGATGGCCAATAGACACATGAAGAAATGTTCAACATCCCTAGCCATAAAAGAAATGCAAATCAAAACAACATTGAGATATCACCTCACTCCAGTTAGAACAGCAAAAATCAAGAACTCTAACAACAACAGATGCTGGAGGGGATGTGGACAGAAAGGAACCTTACTTCATTGTTGGTGGGAATGTAAACTTGTTCAACCACTTTGGAAAGCAGTATGGAGGTTCCTCAAAAGACTCCACATAGAGCTGCCCAATGACCCAGCAATCCCACTTTTGGGCATTTGCCCAAATGATCACAAACAAGGCCACACTAAAGCTACCAGCACAACTATGTTTATTGCAGCATTATTTACCATAGCTAAGACATGGAACCAACCCAGATGCCCCTCAGTAGATGAATGGATCAAGAAGATGTGGTATATATACACAATGGAATTCTATGCCTCCATCAGAAAGAATGACATTTCCCCATTTGTTAGGAAATGGAAAGGCTTGGAAAAAATTATATTAAGTGAATTAAGCCAGGCCCAAAGAAACATAGGTCCCGTGGTTTCCCTTATTTGCAATATCTAGTATAGGTATGAGTCAAGCGGAAAAAGTCAGATAATGTGATGTTAGGAAAACGAAACCTCAAATATGTATTTAATGTTTTTGTTTCTTTCATGCATGTATTTCTAACGCATTTGTAAGGTTATTTCTTTGTTGCTTTGTATGTCCCTCCCCCACAGTGTAACCCCCGCTTTCACTATATTTGATGTCAGTATAACATGTGGAGGAGATGGGGACAAACAAGTCGTTTAAGGATTCAGGTGGACCTGTTGCAACAATGAGAAGTACAAAATGTCATGTCAAAACCAGCTTTACAATGTCGGTGGGGGGGGGGTGGGGGGGTATGATTGGGTGGGAGGGAGGGGGGAGGCTGGGAAGGGAGGTGAAGGGTAAACAAAGGAGGAGGCTGCAATGCTTGGTAAGAAATGTATGCATTATCCTGCCCATGTAATTGTAACCCCTCTGTACAGTATGTTCTCAAATAAAATAAAATAAAATTTAAAAAAAAAATAAAAATAAAACTACTGAGATCTTCAAATCATGTCTTTAATGCTTGTATATTACTGGAATTAGAGAACATTTTAATACTGAGACAGCATAAAATCTCAAAGAAATCTGGAGAAATCATTTCAATACTACATCTTGTTCTACTAGGATATGAAACGATTTTATATTCAAGACTTTATACTAGTAACTTTTTTCCAGAACTGGATTTTGTTAATATATGTGACTATCCACCAGAATAAATGTCTTCATTTATCCGCATCTTGTACAGACAGCATAGTTAAGCAGATGTGGGAATTCATCAGTAGCACTTTTGAAAAATGCAAAAAATGTGGAGTGGGAGCCAATATGAATATTTTTCCAATATCACCTTCCACATCCTCTTTCTTCCTTCCTAGGAAACAACCCAATCAATAAAAAGGCTTAGTTTTTGGCTCTTCAACTTGAAAGTGGAGGCAGAATGTTATGGATGTCAGAGATGACTGTTCATGGTTTTTTGCATAATAATGTCACATGCAACAGCCCTATGAGTCCTGCAGGACTTAGCATTGTACTTCCTTAGTGATGTGATAGGAATGTCAGACTTACAGGACTTAGTATTGTTTTCCATTTCCATTTTTACCACCTAGCCTACATTATAATACATAGTAATGGAATGAAAAAGTAATGCCATGTTAAGAAAGTCATTTAGGGTTCTGGGAATGTGGCTTCATGGTACAGTGATTGCTTAGCATGCATGAAATCCTGGGTTCAATTACTCAGTACTACATCAACAGAAAAAGAAATTGTGCTGTGCCTCAAGTGGTAGAGTGCTAACCTTAAGCAAAAAAAAAAACAACAAATCTCAGGAAGAGTTCCCTGGCCCTGAGTTCAAGCCCCAAGACTGGCAAAAAATTCATTTAGCTAGTAAATGTCAAATAAAGAACCTACACTTGGAACATATAATTGCTCCTTCCAACTACGACATAACAATAGTTCTTAATTCATGTACTTCCCTATATTAGAAGATTGTTTTGAGGAAAAAAAAAAAAACGTTTGTTTGTAGGTCATCGCAATTAAAGTCAGGAATGTGCTTAGATATCAGGTGCAGATTAATCCTGGAAATTCAAAGATGCCAGGCTTTTGAGTGGTCACTGCTAATCACAATAAGAAGGGTAGTCTAAGTGAGATTTGGAAATCTTTTTGGTCAGTTGTGGCACCAAAAAGGCACCAGCTAATTAATAGTTGTGATAGAAGCGCAGAAATAAATCCAGAAGGAAGAAATAAATGATAATAATTACTAAATTATACCAGAAACTCTTCTAGGGAAACATATTTGTTTATTGAAGAACTATTTATCAACTAGGCTTATTCCTCACTGCCTTTAGCATTCTAAATCACTTAGGCTAGTTCTTAATCTCTGTGTGACAAGTTGTATCTCATTCTATGTTGTTCTTTCATATCTGATCTCCTTTTTTTTCTAAAAATCTCCGTCTTTCTCTATTTCTCTACTAATAATTATTTATTCTAAATCCACTCACGCAGACATCAGAGGATGCTATAGTAAGACTCCAATAGCACATGAACCATTAACGTACCAACATGGAAAAGGATGGCATATTTATTGCTACCTCAATTTTTCTGAAAAGCTGCAATGTCATCATTTGATTCAAATTTCCATTATTTGTGTACAGTGTCATTAAGTGCATATAAATGCAAATATGAGCCGGGTGCTGGTGGTTCACCCCTGTAATCTTAGCTACTCAGCAGGTTGAGACCAGACGATTGTATTTCAAACCTAGCCTGATCAGGAAAGTCCATGAAACATTTATCTTCAATTAGACAGCAGAAACCCAGAAGTGGTGATGTAACTAAACTGGGAGAGTACTCAAATTGAGCTGAAGAACTGAGGGGCAGTGCCCAGGATCCGAGTTGAAGCCCCAATACCAACAGAGAAAGGACAAATATGACTTTAATTTTCCTTAAGAGGAATGACAAAGTTAATAGTAATCTTCACAAGCAGAAAAAATTTTCCAATATGATTCAGTGCACCTACTTTTGCTGAGTTATTTAAGTTATGGCTTCTTTGCTGGACATATTCTCTTCTTTTAAACATTTTCAAATATTACCTTTATAATAAACTTCACCTTATGTTTCTTGGTTCAAAAGAGAAGTCCATACAGTTAATGTCACTTAGCTTTCTTACTATCTCAGTTCAAAGCCAACCCAGGCAGGAGCATCTGTCAAATTCTTATCTCTAATTAAACACGGAAAAATCCAGAAGTGGAGTTTTGGCTCAAGCAGTAGTGTACTAGCTTTGGGGGCATGTGGGCAGGAAAGACACATGTTCAGGGACAGGGTCCAGCCTCTGAGTTCAAGCCCCAGAAGCGGCACAAACTAAATAAACAAACAAGCAAACAAAAAATTCATATATTTCTTTGGGACCATCTTTAAAACACTGGTTTGAAAAGAGGGTCCTTTTGCTGATCATACTTACTGCATCCTGCTTTTTGGAATCCTTATTGCTATGGCGAACTCAGGACCAGAATAAAGGAATGGATATATGACTTTTGCAACAAGAGAATCATCTCAGGAGTTAAATATCCATGCATAAGACATTTTAAAACTCCTTGTTTGTCCCCGTCTCCCATATCTTTGTGTCTTTGAAGTAGAACACTGTAAAACAATGTTATTTCTTTTTTTCTATGCTGGCCTTCAAATGGCATATTTTTTTTTCCTTTTGTAATACTCTCAAGTAGAAGTTTATAGAAAAGTTTAATGAGTAAAGAGCACATTCGAAAAAGTCAGGGACAAAATGTCCTTCAAGCCTTGGATTATTTTCTTGTACAGAAAAAATTAGAGCACAAATTAACTTGAACTTTGTGATTTCTCTATGTTCATTTTCTCTCCTGGATTCAGTTTCTACTTCTAGTAAAAGTTCCTTAAAATGAGTGTTTTCTGGCTTCATTGAAATAGCCCAAAGACATCTTTGGACATGAGTTAACACGTGTTTCAGAGACAACTTATTAACAAGAAAACATGGAATTTACATGGCTCATAAAACATTATCCATGCACATATGACCATATAAGACGATGTTAAGTGAAATGAACCCCCAAATAGCAAAACATCTTGTTTTTTTCTTTCTTACTACTGTTTTTAACGTATCTAACATGTATTATGTGATTTTTTTGTTTTCTATTTTCTTCCTCAATGCTATAAACCTTTTCCACTGTATGTGATGTCAATGACCTGCATCTTGCATATAAATTTTTCTAATGTGGGGAGAGGAAGGGAAATAAAATGTTGAAAGAAGTATACAGTATGAATCGTTGTTAAAATGAGAATAACAAGACATTATGTTGAAAACGAATTTTACATCTTGGGGATGGGAGGAGAGAATTGGGGTGGTGGGGAGAAAAGGGATGGCAGGGGAAAAACAAAGAGGAGGTAACAATGCTCGTTAGATAATGTACTCATTAAATTACTTTTGTAACTCTAACCCCTTTGTCCACCATTTTCACAATAAAAAACATGAGAAAAAACATTATCCTGGAGTATATTAAGTTCAAATTTCCTAAGTGCTCTGGGAAGAAGATTCTCAGAAACATTTTTAGTCAGTGTTTGTGTTGTGCATTATTACCCAAGTATACATAAGTTAAAAGAAGGTGAAATAATAGGAATAGGAGAAAGAGAAGTTCTGTGTTTAAGTATAATGGTTCAATACACTATAGAAGACTATGCAAATAAGACAACTTTGAAACAATAAAGCCAAGGCCAGTATGTAGACTTATGGAGAAAGCATTACTCCTAAGTGGAACATGAAGGATGAGGCCACTGTCTTTCTTCTACTAGCTCTAAATCATGGTAGCTAATCATTCAAATTTGTAAAAAGGAGAATGGAAGAATAATTCCAGTTCCAAGCAAGTCAGATTTAAGAGCAATGACTTAACTGGAAAAAAAGGCCATATTGAGAGAGCAGGAATTATACTAGCAATGAACTGGTGGCTAAGATCACATTTCTTTTTCTTTTTTTCTTTTGTTTTTGTTGGTAGTGGGGCCTGATCTCTGGGCCTGGGCACTGTCCCTCTACTCTTCAGCTCAAAGCTTGTGTTCTACCACTTGAGCCACAGCACTACTTCCACTTTCCTGGTGGTTAATTAGAGATAAGTGCCTCAGAAACCTGTCTACTTCTGCTGGATTTGAACTGCAATCCTCAGATTTCACCCTCCTGATTAGCTAGGATAGTAGGCATGAGCCACTGGCACCCTGCTTAGCATTACATTTCTAACAGTGTACACTCAGCATATGTAATATGTATGTTCATCTATCTTTATATGAACTCAATTTAAAAATCTGGGCTACAGCTTAGATTTAACACTCACAAAAATGTTTGCAGTTCCAAAGTTTATACTACTGGAGAAATACAACCTAAGAATGTAAAGGAGCCTGGGAAGTTCAGTTTGCATCCAGCCTGGGCAGAACAGTCTTTGAGACACTACGTATAACTAACCAGCCAAAAGATGCATTGGAAGAATGGCTCAAGTGATGGAATACTATTTATGAGCAAGAATGCTGAATAAGAGTTTGAGGTTTTTGTATACATATATACTTACAAACATGCACATACACACATAGGCACTTATATGTTCAAACATACATATATAACAATTCTCAGATTGTGTAGAAAAGTTAGAAAATAATAGAGAGTATGTCCCGAGTAAGACTAGAATCAAGTGATAATTTTTAATATTTGAAAGTCCTCAAATGAAATTTCCCCCCAAAAGCTTGAGAATATTACATAGGTGGGAACAGAGATAGTAAGAAACTCAAGTCATCATTAATAAATTATACTTCAACAATTCTTGGAACATTCTACTTTGGGCCTTTTTCTTCTTTGCACATTCCTTTTGAGTTCATGGTTGCTCTATTTCTATTTTATCTGTAAAAACTGCTAAGAAAATGGTTCAACTTCCACTTCTTCTTTAAACACGCCCAGTCTATGTATGAAGGTACATTGTCCATGTTAAGCAATAGGTAGTACTCACTCTCTGAGGAGAAAAGTTCCACAGTTTAAACCTATGCCCACATTAGAGTGTGTAGAATTTAAAGCATTTTGAGACAAACAGTGATATTAGAATTGACAGAATGTCCTTAGGGACATTTCCTTGGAGCTCATTAGTTTTCCCAGGAGAAATATAAATATGCACAAAATTTGGAGCTAATTAGTTAAGTATCTGAATTAAAACTAGATGTTGTGTTAATACAAGTCACCACTGTATTATTGTTACTTCAGAATCCTTCACTACTTCACAATATGTATGAGAAAATGTAAGAAAGGCATTAAACACAATATATTATCTTTTTAAGCATTTAACCCAAGTGGTGAGGGTAATGTCTGAACTCTTCCATTCAATAAAAGCTTGAAGTTTATTAGAGCACTTCCTACATATAAGAATTTGTGGCAGGTTGATTGATAGAGTTATTTCAGCATGGAGATATCCTTAAAAAGAACTACACTTAAAAAGAAAATGTGGCAGTTATGATGTGTCAATGCCTATTGAGGCATTTTCTATTCTAAAGAAGAATCAATTTGAGGAGTCTTCACTCACATCCATAAAGCTCTATGTTCAACCTAATACCTGGTGTTACTTGTCCTACATTTATAATGAGTAGGTGATAAAATATACAAACATATCTTTATACAAACCTTCTTTATCTCTTCTCACGAATTTTAATTTGAAGTCTATTTTATCTGATATTAGGATTGCAACTCCTGCCTGTTTATGGGGGCCGTTTGCTTGGTAGATTTTGTTCCAGGCTTTAACATTGAAAATGTGTTTGTTTTTATGGGCAAGATGTGACTCCTGAAGCCAGCAGATAGAAGGGTCTTGTTTTTTAATCCAACTAGTCCGTCTATGTCGCTTAGTTGGAGAGTTAAGTCCATTAATGTTAAGAGATAGGACTGAGAGGTATTTGGGAGCTCCTGCCATTTTTTCCACCTTCTTGGGGACTGCGAAACCTGGGATCTTCCTATGGTTCTTGGATTCTCAGTTTGTGTTCAGTTTCTTGGCCTTTATTGTGGTCTTGTTGGTTTTCTATGTGTAGGACACCTTTAAGAATCTTTTGTAGGGCTGGTTTGGTGGAGATGTATTGTTTAAATTTTTCTTTAGTATGGAAGGTTTTTATTTGGTCTTCAGTTATGAAGGAGAGTTTAGCTGGGTACAGTATTCTTGGTTGATAGTTGTTTGTTTTTAGGGCATGGCATACATCATTCCAGGCTCTTCTTGCTTTGATTGTCTCTGCTGAGAAATCTGAGGTGATTCTAACTAGTTTCCCTTTATAGGTGATTAATCTTTTCTCCTGACAGCTTTAAGGATCTTTTCCTTGATCTGAATTGATCCTGTGTGGATTATAATGTGACAGCGGGATGTCCTATTCTGGTCTTGTATATTTGGAGTTCTAAAAGCTTCTTGTATTTGAATAGGCCTATCTTTTTGCATGTTTGGGAAGTTCTCTGCTAAGTTCCTGTTAAACAAATTTCCTAGACCATTAACTTCTGTTTCTAGGTGCTCCTCTACACCCATTATCCTTAGAATAGGCCTTCTGATGGTGTCTTCGAAGTGATGGATAGATCTATCATATTTCTTGGATTTTTCTTGGATGGTTGTATGTTCTTTTTCTTCAATGTCTAGGCTGTCTTCAATCCCCGAGATTTGATCTTGTGCATGGTCTTACCTGCTGTGAAGACTTTCTACTTTGTTTCTTATTTCTTTTCCTTCTAGTTGTTCAGCTTTGATGGCTTCAAATTCTTTGTTGAAGTTTTGTTTTAGATCTTGTATGAACTTCTTTACTTCCTTAATTTGGTGTTCAGTATTTATTTTCAAATCACTTAGTTGATTGGATATGGTTTCCTTGGACTCCCATTCCTTCTGTTGGGTTCCATTCGGCATTACCTTTGTGGTCTCCCTGACTTCCCTCAGCTCTTTTTTAATGGATTCCATGAATGCCTTTAGTAATCTTTTTGTATTCTCATCCTTATCTCTCAATTCCTGTATTACTCATTGATTAACTTCCTCCCGTTCTTGAGTTTCCTGTGGTTCTCTTTGAGTGTTCTCAGCCTGCTCACGCCATTCCTGCCTTTCTCTTTGAGTATTCTCAACCTTCTCACGCAAATCCTGTATCAGTTTTTGAGTAGCTTCCTCATGCTTATGATATTCCTGTGTAAACTTTTGGATTGCCTCCTCTCTCCCTATCACGCCCATACATAGTCCTTTGTATGTTTTCAATCCTTTCATTTATCATGTTTTCCAGAAGTGTTTGTAGAGCTATTTGGTAACTCTCCTCTGGATTATTCATTCTCTGTTCTGTCCCCTGATTATCATGAGTGGGAGTTGAGATACCTGAACTTGCCATTTTCCTTGTGGTTTTCCGGCTTACTCTGCCCATTTGTGATGAAATTAACACCAGTTTTGTGCTAGAACACTATCTTAAGGCAAGCATCAAACAAAGTCTGTATTTGCACAGACAATAGTCTGCAGATACAATCTAGTTCTACAGATACATCTATTCAACATCAAACAACTATATATTAATGGGCTACGAACCACAAAGAAGAATTTGGTAAACCAGAAATTATTAGGTTTAGGAAGAAATGTGGGTAAAAAATAGGAATAGAGTGATGTGGGAATGCACCGGGAGTGTTTAAGTCCTAATCTCAAAGCAGGTAATAGGTTTGATAGGATGAAAGTGGAGAGAGAAAAAAAAGAAGAAAGAGAAAGGGAACAAAAAGAGACCAGAAAAAATAGAAAGGTAAAAATTAAAAATATTAGACAGATTCAAAAACAAACTGTTCAGAGAAGAACATGAATATAATGAGAGAAGGGGAGGGATATAAAGGAGATGTGAAAAACTTAAAAATAAAAGTAATTAAAATATTATATAGGTATAAAGAGGTAGTACTACCATTAAGGAATTCAAGTCTAAGAGGTTTTGAGTTGAGTAACAAATTTGTGGATTATGTGTGTACACTATGGGAGATAAGGTCTAATAATCGACTCTGGGTTTATCTGAGGATGTGCAGAACAGCAATTTAGTCACACAAAAAAGAACGAAAGAGAAGAAAATGTGAAAAGGATAAGAAAGAAAGAAAAAAGATCAGAAGTTCAGTAGAGCTAAACAAAAAACAAAACAAAACAAAAAAAACAAAAACAAGAAAAAAATAAAGAAAGCGAGAAAAATGCACACACACTTATACACCTAAAATAAAATTCTAAGAGGAAAAAAATTAGTAGAAAACAATTTTTTTCAAAAAAAGTAAAAATTAAAGATTAATTTTTATAAAAGGTACAACAAAAAAAAGTTCTTTGATTTTTTTGGGAGGGGTGGGAAAAATCCTGTGTATCTCTTGTGTCTGTAACCAGCTTCTTGTTGGAGTTTCTGGTCTGCTTGTGTTCCTGTGGCTTGGTTGGCTACTTAAGTCAGTTTCTTTGAACAGGCAGAAAAATGCTCTGTGATCTTCCTCCCAGATTAGTTCAATGGGAGGGAGATCTGCTTTGAGTATCACAAAAGAGGGAGATGGATTTTTCCTCAATTTGGAGATGCTGTGTTGAGGCTAGGTTCTGGGTAGAGTTGAGGCTTTTCAGCAAACAGTAGCTTTTCCCCGGGGCTGGTTTGTGAGAAATTCACATAGCCCAGCCTGGAGCCACTCTCAAGGTTTCTGTTTACTGAATTTCAATTGATTGTCGGAGTTGCTAAAGGAAGGAGCAGCCTCTGGCTCTGATTAACCCGTGAAGAAAGCCTTTCCTGGGGCTGGCGACCGAGCTGGGTGACTTTTCCCTGGGTGGAGCTGAGTCTGGCCGGTCAGGTTAGGCTCTTGTGACCTGCTAGATGACTCTAGATTTATTCCAAGGCCTGAGTTGGAGCTAGCAGCTCCGCTGAGCTTTGTCAGTATCCAAGATGCAGATCTCCAGTACTGGGGGTGGGCAGGGAAAGGGTGGCCTTCCCTCCTCTGCTCCCTGAGACGGAGTGAGGATGTCAGGTTTCTACTCACGCCGAGTCTTGGTTCCTGGGTCGTCTCTGGTCTGCGAACTGCAGGATGAAGATGTCTGCTCCTTGTTGGTTCTTGCTGGTGTTTAGTAGAAACCACTCTCCTGCCACGTCTGGCTCCTTCGTCCCGGACTCTCTGTGATTCAGGTATGGCGGCTGCAGTCGCCGAAGCCACCGTTGCCCCGCCGCGGTGGCTGCTGGCAAGTGTTGAGGGCTGTCTCCTTTCCTATATTTTCTCTCTCTGGCCTAACTCTCTGTCCTGTGAAGGCACACTTGGTGTGATTCCTTGGCTTAGGACTGTTCACTGGAACTCTAAAACTGCTTTCTATGCGAGAGTTTGTTTAGCTTCCAGCTTCTCCTCCGCCATTTCCTAGGAACTCTCTTGTTATTCTTATTGTATGTAATCTATCATCATTTATTACTATGAATTCAATGTGGGAATCTAGCTTTAAAGGTGTCTAAAATTTCTTCCTTTTCAATCAGAACATTGTCATTATCATGATATGCTGTGGTCATCATCATCATCTTCATCAAAATTATTATTAGCATCAGAAGTGCTAATTATTGAAAGTCTGTTTTGTGTCTATGATTTTATTATTTGTCTTTTTATTAATATGTTTAATGTCACCACAATGAATGCATCCATATTAAAATTTTGAACAAATAAAGAAACAAAAAACTAAACCATATCAGATAGCTTGACTATGTGCATATAACATATTATTGAATAGATTTTTGAAGCATTGCAAATTCCTAACCAATATGAATTAACTTCCTCTCTCCCCATCACTACACACAAATATTTAAGAGTTTCAACAGAAATTTTTCAAGTGATATATTGTAAGTGTTACTACAATATCAAATGCATATCTAAAATTTTCATGAAAGTAATAAACTCTATTTGCTATTGAATTATTAGTTATTTTATTCTAAGAAACTTTTAGAAAAATAGACTACATATCTTTGAAATGAAAAAGGTCAAAATAGTAGCATAAAAGTTTTAGAGAGAGTCTGTCCTCTTTGTCTCTCTCTGTCTCTCTGTCTCTCTCTCTCATATATATATATATATACATTATGTGTAGAAAGATATATTTTTAAAGATTATTTGTCAGAAATATATACATATATCTAAATTTATATGTAAAATGATATATATTACAGTGAAAAATATTAAAACATAATCAATTTTTTTTAATTCATCAAACCAAATGCCAGTAACTCATGCTTATAATTCAAGCTATTCTTGTGCTGAGATCCTAGAATTATATTCGAAACTAGTCCAGACAGAAAATAATTTGTTAGATTCTTATCTCCAATTAACCACTAAAAACAGAAATTAGCTCTGTGCCTCAAGTTGTAGAGTGCTTTCCTTGAGCATAAAAATGCTTAGGGACAATGCCCAGGCCTTGCAAACAACAACCACAACAAGAAAATGTATCACATTAATTTCCCAAAAGCATCTTTTAACTGCTGTGAACATTTCTTAGAAACATGAATATATTCCCTTGGAAAATGTTAAGTTAAAATGTATACAATATTTATGTCTATGTTAAAGACAGGACTATTTAGATTAAGATATTTAGGTAATGATCAGGAATTAAGAATAATGACGGGTAGGTAAAATATTGGGACTGGTCTTTTACTCTATTTTACAATAGTAATAAAATGATATTTTTAATGATTATATAAAATTACTCTTGCTTGTTACTTGAATTTTAATAAGTGATAAATGTTTTTAAATGATTTCCAATGCAAAGGAGTATCAATGTAGAGTGTCAGATACAGAAGCCAGAATACAACAACTGGACCAAAAAATGACAGATATGGAAAAATCACTCAAATTATGCCAAAGGGAAATTCAAGAGAAAGCACATAGTGCCAAGAAATTTAACCTTCATATAATTGGAGTGGACGAAGGTGAGGAATATCAAAGCAAGGGAATGCAACACCTATTCAACAAGATAATCAGTGAAAATTTTCCCCACTTCAAAAAAGAACATCTCACCTACATAACAGAAGCATATAGAACATCCAACAAGCAAGATCCCAGAAGAAACACTTCTAGACACATTATAGTAAAAATGATAGGTCTGAATAATAATGAAACAATCTTGCATGCAGCAAAAATGAAGAAGGAGCTATACAACAATGGGAAAAAAATTAGAATCAGTGCAGATCTCTCCACACAAACACTGAATGCAAGAAAGGCCTGGGAATGTACCATACGAGCCCTGAGAGCCAGTAACTGCCAACCCAGACTGATATATCCGGCAAAGCTAGCATTCACATTCGATGGAGAAGTGAAAATTTTTAATAGCAAAGAAAAACTAAATGAATACATAAATATTAAGCCAGCATTACAAGGAATACTAAGAGCGGGGACACAATCTGAAGAAAGCAACCAGGAACTGGGACCTGCACCCAGACAGACATTAATCAAAGTCTAACTGCGCAAGCACAGGAGGAAAGGAAAGAAGAAAAACTCTCAGGAAAATAGGGAATGACAGGGACAACAATGCATCTCTTTATACTTTCTCCTAATATTAACGGGCTTAATTCGCCAATCAAAAGAAAAAGAACTGCAGACTGGATCAGAAAACATGACCCATCCATCTGTTGCCTTCAGGAGACCCACCTCTCAGCCAAACATACAAACAAATTCAGAGTAAAGGGTTGGCAAAGGATCTACCAATCAAATGCCCCCAGTAAAAAAGCAGGTGTAGCTATCCTGATATATGACAAAATAAACTTTTCATTAAAATCAGTACAGAAAGACAAGGACGGACACTCCATATTAATACAGGGAACAATCCAAGAGGAGGTATTACCATCATCAACTTATATGCCCGAAATATTGGTGCACCCAGATATGTTAAACAAATATTCTCAAACTTAAAGAATAAAATAGACCCCAATACAATAATACTAGGAGACTTTTAACACACCACTCTCTCATCAAAGGACAGGTCTCCCAACCAGAGGATTGGCAAAGAAGCTACCGAGTTAATTGAGGCCATACTTCAAGGGGAATTAACTGACATCTACCGAGTATTTCACCCTAAAACAACACAGTACACATTCTTCTCAGCAGCTCATGGAATTTTCTCCAAAATAGACCATATCATAGTTCATGCAAGGAATTTAAGCAAATACAAAGGGATCGACATAATCCTATGTATCCTATCAGACCACAGTGGAATCAAGCTAGTTCTCAATAACAAACCATACGGCAGAAAAATTTCTCTAATTCATGGAAATTGAACAGCAAACTCCTTAGCAATGCCTGGGTAACCGAAGAGATCAGAGAAGAAATAAAACATTTCCTACAACTCAATGAAAATGAAAACACCTTGCAAAGAAACTAGTGGGACACAGCAAAAGCAGTTCTGAGGGGCAAATTTATTGCCCTCAGTGCCCATATCAAGAGAATGGAGACAGATCAAGTAAATAATCTCATGTTGCAATTAAAACAGCTAGAAAAACAAGAAAAAATGGAACCTAAAGTTACTAGACGGAGCCAGATAACCAAATTAAGAGCAGAGATTAAATAAATACAAAATCAGAAAATTATAGCCACAATTAAGCGAACAAAAAGCTGGTTCTTTGAAAAAATAAACAAAATTGATGGACCGTTGGCAAGATTAATTCAAAAAAGAAGAGAGGAAACCCATATTAACAGTATTAGGGATGCCACGGGAAAAATCACAACACATAACCAAGATATCCAAACAATCCTAACGGACTACTTTCAAAAGTTATAATCTCTAAAAGAAGAAAACCTGGCAGAAATGGATGCATTTTTAGAGAAATACAAGTTGCACAAACTGAGCAAAGAAGAAATAAACCAATTATATGAGCCAATATCCTACAACACGATACAGGAAGCTATCAAAAGTCTTCCAACAAAAAAAAGCCCAGGACCAGATGGAATCAGAGCAAAATTCTATAAGACCTTTAAAGAAGAACTAATACCCATACTCCTCAAGCTCTTCAAAGAAACAGAGAAGGAGGAACTGTCCCAAACTCATTCTACGAAGCCAATATCACACTCATCCCCAAACCAGGCAAAGACCCAATCAAAAAGGAGAATTACTGGCCAATTTCCTTGATGAACACAGATGCAAAGATCCTTAACAAGATTCTAGCTAACAGAATCCAGAAACACATTAAAAAAAATCATAGACTATGACCAGGTAGGCTTCATCCCAGAGATGCAGGGATGGTTTAACATACATAAGTCAATAAATGTAAGCCAACATATCAACAGAGCCAAGGTCAAGAATCACATGATTATTGCAACAGTTGCAGAAAAGGCCTAGAAGAAACATTTCTTAAAACAATAAAAGCCATTCATGACAGACCAATAACCAATATTATACTTAATGGGGAAAAGCTACGACGAATTCTCCTAAAATCAGGAACAAGGCAAGGATGCCCACTGTCTCCACTCCTCTTTAATATAGTCCTGAAACCCTTAGTCAGGGCAATAAGGCAAGACATTAAAGGGATCTGCCTAGGGAAAGAAGTAGTTAATCTATCCCTTTTTGCAGACAACATGATAGTATACCTTCAGGATCCCCAAAACTCCATCCCCAAACTTTTAGAAATCATAAATCACTTCGGCAATGTAGCAGGATACAAATAAACCCACAAAAATCAGTTACCTTCCTGTATACTGACAATGTACAAGAAGAGAGGGAAATAAAGGGAGCAATCCCATTTACAATAACCTCCCAAAAAATAAAAATATTTAGGAATTAATCTAACCAAAGTTGCAAAAGAACTATTTAATGAAAACTATGAAAAGTTAAAGAAAAAAATTACAGAAGACACTAGGAAATGGAAAGACCTCCCATGCTCTTGGATAGGCAGACAATATAGTGAAAATGGCAATACTGCTCAAATTAATATACCAATTCAATGCAATTCTTATTAAAATCCCAATGATGTACATCTCTGAAAAACAGAAAACAGTCCAAAAATTCATATGTAACCACAAAATACCTAGAATAGCCAAAACAATTCTAGGGAATAAAGACAACATTGGAGGTATGTCAATGCTGCATTTCAAACTCTACTACAGCATGGTACTGGCACAAAAACAGACCCGAAGACCAATAGAATAGAATAAAAGATCCAGAAATAAGTCCACATGCCTACAGTCAGCTGACATTTGACAAAGGAACCAAAGACATACAATGGAAGAAACACTGCCTCTTCAACCATTTGTGCTGGCAAAACTGGGCGGCCACATGCAGAAAACTTAAAGTGGACCCAGCCTTTCACCAAGCACCAACATCTACTCAAAATGGATTAAAGACCTTAATATTAAACCTAAATCTCTGAAACCACTGCAGGACAGAGTAGGAGAGACACTTGAACTAATAGGCACAAGAAGGAACTTCCTGAACAGAGTCCCAAGGACACACCAAATTGGAGAGAGACGACGAATGGGGCTACCTTAAAATAAAAAGCTACTGCACAGCTAAATCTATCGCAACCAAGCTAGAAAGACAACCAACTAATTGGGAAAAAATATTTACCAGCAATGTATCAGACAAGGGGTTAACATCCAGTATATACAGGGAACTGAAGAAACTAATCCCTCCCAAACCTAACAAACCAATTACTAAATGGGCAAGGGAACTAAAGAGAGACTTCTCAGATGAAGAATTAAAAATGGCAAAGAAACACATGAGGAAATGTTCATAATCCCTGGTGTGAACGAAATGCAAATAAAGACAACCCTGAGATACCACCTTACCCCAGTCAGAATGTCTCACATTCACAAATCAGCCAACAACAAATGCTGGGGGGGGATGTGGAGAAATAGGAAACCTATTACACTGCTGGTGGGAATGTACACTTATACAACCACTTTGGAAAGCAGTCTGGAGGGTCCTTAGTAAGCTAAAGACTGACCTCCCTTACGACCCAGTCATACCACTTCTATGGCAAATCCGGGTATCTCAACTCCCACTCATGATAATTAGGGGACAGAACAGATAATGGATAATCCAGAGGAGAGTTCCCAAATAGCTCTACAAACACAGCTGGCAAACATGATAAATGAAAAGATTGAAAACCCACAAAGGACTCTATGAGCGTGATAGGGAGAGAGAGGAGGCAATCCAAATTTTATACAAGAAAATCATGAGTGTGAGGAAGCTACTCAAAAACTGATACAGGATTTGCGTGAGCAGCTTGAGAATACTCAAAGCGAAAGGCAGGAATGGCTTGAGCAGGATGAGAACACTCAAAGAGAACTACAGGAATGGCATGAACGTGAGGAAACTAAGCCAGGAGTAATACAGGAATTGAGAGGGCAGGATGGAAAAACACGAAGATCACTAAAAGCATTCATGGGATCCATTAACAAAGAGCTGAAGGAAGTCAGGGAGACCACAAAGGGAATGCTGAATGGAACCCAAAAGAAGGAATGGGAGACCTAGGAAACCATAATCAATCAACTAAGTGATTTGAGAATAAACACTGAACACCAAATTAAGGAAGTAAAGAAGTTCATACAAGATCTAAAACAAAGCTTCAACAAAGAATTTGAAGCCATCAAAGCTGACCAATTAGAAGGAAAAGAAATAAAAAACAAAGTAGAATGTCTTGACAGCAGGTTAGACCATGAAGAATTAATTAAATTTCTGACAGGACAATATCATCACTGTACAACTCGCTTCTATACTCTAAGTTTTAAATTACTATCTAAGTATGTGCATTAGGTAGCTATAGAGGAAAAACTAGAAGCCACACTGGTGGCTCATGTGTTTATCTGAGCTAATAAGAAAGATGAAATCTGAGGATTGTGGTCTGAAACCAGACCAATCAAAAAAATTCCATTAGATTCTGATTTGGACGTAACCAGCAAAAGCTACAAATGGAGATGTGGGATAAGCAGTAAAATTCTAGGCTTGAGAAAACTAAAACAAAAAAACAACAAATTCTGGGACAGAGACAGGCCCTGAGTTCAAGCCTAGTATTTGCACCAAACAAATGAATGAATTAATTAATAAAAATAAATTAAGTGGTGAGGCCACATGTGGGATTGAAGACAGCCTAGATATTATAGAGAAAGAATATACAACCATCCAAAACAAGTCCAAGAAATATGATAGATCTATCCAACACTTGGAACACACAATCAGAAGGCCTAATCTAAGGATAATGGGTGTAGAGGAGCACCTAGAAACAGAAGTAAATGGTCTAGGAAATTTGTTTAACAGGATGCTAGCAGAGAAGTCCCCAAACTTGCAAAAAAAATAGGTCTATTCACATACAAAAAGCTTTTAGAACCCCAAATAGACCAGACCAGAATAGGACATCCCGCTGTCACATTATAATCCACACAGGATCAACTCAGACCAAGGAAAAGATCCTTAACGCTGTCAATGAGGAAAGATTAATCACCTATAAAAGGAAACCAATTAGAATCACCTCAGATTTATCAGCAGAGACAATCAAAGCAAGAAGAGCCAGGAATGATGTATGCCATGCCCTAAAAACAAACAACTATCAACCAAGAAAACTGTACCCAGCTAAAATCTCCTTCATAACTGAAGGCCAAATAAAAACCTTCCATAGCCAAGAAAAACTTAAACAATACATCTCCACCAAACCAGCCCTACAAAACATTCTTAAAGATGTCATACACATAGAAAACCAACAAGACTGCAATAAAGGCCAAGAAACTGCACCCAAACTGAGAATCCAAGAACCATAGGACGAACCCAGTTTTAGCAGCACCCAAGAAGGTGAATAACATGCCAGGAACTCCCAAATACCTCTCAGTCTATCTCTCAACATTACCGGACTTAACTCTCCAATTAAGCGATTAGACTTTCTACTTGGATTAAAAAAACAAGATATTTCTATCTGCTGCCTTCAAGAGTCACATCTTGCCCGTAAAACAAACACATTTTCAATGTTAAAGGCTGGAACAAAATCACCCAAGCAAACGGTCCCCATAAACAGGCGGGAGTTGCAATCCTTATAGCACATAAAATAGACTTCAATTTAAAATTCGTGAGAAGAGATAAAGAAGGTCTCTACATACTAATTAAGGGATCTCTCCTTCAGGAGGATATTACAATTCTAAATATCTATTCGCCAGACAACGGCGCACCCAAATTTATCCAAGAAACACTACTTTCCCTCAAATCCCACATAGATCCGAAGACATTTATTGTTGGAGATTTTAACACACCACTTTCCCCACTAGATAGATCAACTTGGCAAAAACTCAACAGAGAAAACACAGATCTAAACAGCTGCATAGATCACCTAGGTTTAACACACATCTACTGAATATTTCACCCAGCAGAATTAGAATACACATTTTTCTCAGCAACACATGAAACATTTTCTAAAATAGACCACATTTTAGGCCACAAAGCAAACTTGTCTAAATTTAGAAACATTGAATTTATACCTTGCATTGTCTTAGAACACAAGTGAATAAAATTAGAACTCAACACCAAAAGCCACCAAAGAAAGTCCAGTAACACATGGAGGTTGAACAACATTCTGCTGAATCACGAGTAGGTCAAGGAAGAGATTAGAAAGGAAATTCAAATGTTCACGTTATTCAACAAAAATGAGCACACAAATTACCAGCTCCTCTGGGACACATCCAAGGCAGAACTCAGAGGAAAGTTTATAATCCTGAGTTCCTACATCAACAAATTGGAGAGACCTGAAACCAACAATTTAAAGACACATCTGAATCTCCTTGAAAAAGAGCAGCAAGATAAACCCCGGTCCAGTAAATGGAAAGAAATAATTAAAATTAAATCAGAATTGAATGAATTAGAATCCAAAAAAACTATAAAAAAGAATCAACAAAACAAAGAGTTGGTTCTTCGAAAAAATTAACAAAATTGACAGACTCTTAGCAAATCTTATCAGAAAAAGAAGAGAACACACCCAAATAAATAAACTCGGAGATCAGAATGGAAACATCACCACAGAAACAACCAAGATTCAGAACATTATAAGGGAATGCTTCTCAAAACATTATGCTAATATGTTTGAGAACTTGGCAGAAATGGACCTTTTCCTAGCAAATATTGACATGGCAAAACTAAATCAAGATGAATTAAACCATCTTAACAGGCCCATGTCAAGCATTGAAATAGAAACAGCAAAAAGAGTCCTCCCATCTAAGAAAGGTCCAGGACCAGATGGTTTTACAGCGGAATACTACAAGGTCTTCAAAGCAGAGCTCACACCAATAATCCTCCAACTCTTCAATGAAATTGAAAGAGAAAGTTCACTACCGAACAGTCTATGAAGCCATCATAATCCTCATCACCAATCCAGGCAGGGACTCATCAAAGAAAAAGAACTATAGACCCATTTCTTTGATGAACATTGACGCAAAACTTCTCAACAAAATTTTGGTCAATCGACTTTAACAATACATCCAAAAAATTATACACCTCGATCAAACAGGATTCATTTCAGGGATGCAAACCTGGTTCACTATACGCAAATCAATTAATGTTATTCATCACATCAACATGAGCAAAGATAAGAACCACATGGTTATCTCAATAGATTCAGCAAAAGCATTCGACAAGATCCAATACCCCTTTATGATGAAGGTTTTGGAAAAATTAGGAATCCATGGAACATTCCTCAATACAATAAAGTCTGTACATGACAAACCTACAGCCAGCATTATAATTAATGGTGAAAAATTGAAGCCATTTCTTCTTAAATCAGGAACAACACAAGGATGTCCACTCTCACCACTTCTCTTCAATCTAGTATTAGAATGCCTAGCTACAGCAATAAGACAAGATTCACACATTAAGGGGATCCAAATAGGGAAAGAAGAAATAAAACTCTCCCTCTTTGCAGATGTCATGATCTTGTATGTAAATAATCCCATAGACTCGACTCCCAAATTACTCAAGCTGATTCAAAACTTTGGCAAAGTAGCAAGGTATAAAATTAACCCCCCAAAATCAATGGCTTTTCTGTATGTCAACAATGAGAAAAGTGTGGCCGAAATTAGGAAAGCAACTCCATTTGTAATAGCCCCGCAGAAAATAAAATACCTAGGAATTAAGATAACCAAAATGTGAAGAACCTCTATGATGAAAATTTGAAAAACTTGAAAAAGGTAATCCAACAGAACGTAGAAAATGGCATAAACTCTCATGCTCCTAGATTGGAAAGATTAAAATCATGAAATTGGCAATACTTCCCAAGCCTGTCTACAAACTCAATGAGATACCTATCAAAATTCCAACGTCATTTTTCATGGAAATAGAAGTGACAATCCAAAAATTCATATGGAACAATAAAAGACCCCGAATAGCAAAAGTGCTCATCAACAGAAAGAACACTGCTGGTGGAATATCAATACCAAATTTCAAACTCTACTATAAAGCCATAGTAATCAAAACAGCTTGGTACTGGCAAAAGAACAGACCTCAGGACCAATGGAATAGAATTGAAAACCCAGACATGAACATGCTGAGCTATAGCCATCTAATCTTCGATAAGGGAGCTAAAAAAATAGAATGGAACAAAGACAGCCTCTTCAGTAAACGTTGCTGGCAAAATTGGTTAACTACTTGTAGAAAACTAAAGCTAGGTCCTTATATATCAACCTGTACCAGAATCAACTCCAAATGGATCAAAGACCTCGGAGTCAAAGCAGACACTCTGAAAACATTACAGGATGGAATAGGAGAAACCCTAGGTCTCCTTGGCGCAGGCCGAAATTTTCTTAATAGAGACCGGGATACACAACAAATCAAAGAAATTTTGGACAAATGGGATTGCTTGAAGTTGCAGAGCTTCTGCATGGCAAAGGACATAGCTAGCATGATCAATAGAAAGCCCACGGACTGGGAGAAGGTCTTCACTAGCCATAAAATGGACAAGGGTCTCATATCTAAAGTATACTTGGAACTCAAAAAATTAAATACCCCAACAACAAATCCTCAAAGAAACAACTGCCCAATAAATAAGTGGGCCAAAGACTTAAAGAGAAACTTCACTGAAGAAGAAAGAAGGATGGCCTATAGACACATGAAGAAATGCTCAACCTCCCTACCCATAAAAGAAATGCAAATCAAAACAGCATTGAGATACCACTTCACCCCAGTTAGAATGGCAAAAATCAAGAGCTCTAATAACAACAGATGCTGTAGGGGATGTGGACAGAAGGGAACCTTATTTCATTGTTGGTGGGAGTGTAAACTTGTTCAACCCCATTGGAAAGTAGTATGGAGGTTCCTCAAAAGATTCCACATAGAGCTCCCCTATGACCCAGCAATCCCACTTTTGGGCATTTACCCAAATGCTTACAAACAAGACCACACTAAAGGAACCAGCACACCTACGTTTATTGCAGCATTATTTACTATAGCTAAGATATGGAACCAACCCAGATGCCCCTCAGTAGATGAATGGATCAAGAAAATGTTGAATATATACACAATGGAATTCTATGCCTCCATCAGAATGAATGACATTGCCCCATTTGTTAGGCAATGGAAAGACTTGGAAACAATTGTATTAAGTGAAGTAAGCCAAGCCCAAAGAAACATAGGTCCCATGGTTTCCCTTATTTGCAATATCTAATAGATGTATGAGTCAAGAAGAAATGGTTAGATAATGTGATTTTAGGAAAATGAACCCTAATATATGTATTTAAATGTTTTTTTTTCCTTTCATGCATTTGTTTCTAACGCAATTATAAGATTATTTCTTTGTTGCTTTGTATGTCCCTCTCCCACAGTATAATCCCTGCTCTCACTGTATTTGTTGCCAGTGTAATTTGTGGAGGGGAAAGGGAAAAAAAGTCGTTTAAATAAGGATACAGGTGGACCCATTGCAACAATGAGAAGTACAAGTTGTCATGTGGAAAACGAACTTTACATGTTTGTTGCGGGGGCGGGGGGGGAGGATTAAGTGGGGGGGTTGGAGGGGGGCAGGGAAGGGATGGGAAGGGGAAAAAAAGGAGGATGCTACAATGCTTGATAAGAAATGTACTCATTATCTTGCCCATATAATTGTAACCCCTCTGTACAGTATTTTCACAATAAAAAATAAATTAAAAAAAATAAATAATGTGCCATTTGAAGGCCAACATAGAGCAAAAGGAAATAATGTTGTTTTAAACATGTTCTACTCCAGGGACTGGGAAGGTGGCTCAGTGGTTGAGTGCTTGCCTTTCATGCATGAGGTCCGGGTTCGATTCCTCAGCACCACATAAGCAAAAATAAGCCAGAAGTGGTGCTGTGGCTCAAGTGTTAGAGGGCTAGCCTTGAGTTGAAGAGCTGAGGGACAGCGCCCAGGCCCAGAATTCAGGCCCATGACTGAACCCCCCTCCCCCCCAAAAAAAGTTCTACTGCAAAGAAACCAAGGCATGGAGGTTTTAAAGTCTTATCGATGTATATTTCACCCGTGAGATGATTCTCTTGTTGCAGGAATCAGTTATCAATTCCTTTAATTTAGACCTGAGTTCTCCAGAGCAAGAAGGATTCCAAAGAAGTATCCAGTGAGTATGATCAGGAAAAGGAGCCTCTTCTCAGATCAGTACTCCTTTAAGGAGGGTTCCAATGAAATATCTGGGTTTTTTCATTTGCTTGTTTGTTAAGCTTGTGTTGGTTCTTGGGCTTGAACCCAGAGGCTGGACCCTGTCCCTGAACAGTTTTATTTCCTGCCCACCAGCCCCCAAATCTAGTATTCGACTGCTTGAACCAAAACTCCACTTCTGGCTTTTTTGCTGTGTAATTACAGATAATAATTTGACAGACTCTCCTGCCTGGGTTAGCTTTGAAGTAAGATAATAAGAAAGCCAAGTGACATCAACTGTATAGACTTGTCTTTTCAAACATGAAATATTAGATGAAGTCTATTTTAAAGCTAATATTTGACAATTTTTTCTTTTTTTATTGTGAAAATACCGTTCAGAGGAGTTACAATTACATGGGCAAGATAAGTACATTTCTAATCAAGCATTGTTTCTTCCTCTTTGTTTCCCCATCCCATCCCTTCCCGTACTACCCCCCTCCCCCTCCTGGTCCTCCCCCCCACAAAAGTTGTAAAGTTCTTTTTTCGACGTTACGACTTGTACATCTGATTGTTGCAATGGGTCCACCTATATCACTAGTTAAACGATTTGTTTTTAGAGAATATGTCCAGCAAATAATCCATCACATTACTCAGCAAAATTAGGTGCACTGAATCATTTTGGAATTATTTGTATTGCTTGGGAAGATTATTGATCTTTTCGTTCCTTTTGGGGAAACTTAGTCATATTTCACCGTTTTTATTGGTTGTGGGGCTTGAACTCTGATCCTGGGCGCTGTCCCTCAGCTCTTCAGTTCAACTTGAGTGCACTACCACTTTACTTACAGCACCACTTCTGGGTTTCTGGTGGTAAACTGAAGATTAGGGTCTCATGGACTTTCCTGAGCAGGCTGACTTTGAACCACAATCCTCTGGTTTCAACCTCCTGAGTGGCTAGGATTACAGGTGTAAACAACCAGCACCTGGCTCATATTTGCATTTATGTGCACTGAATGACACTGTGTTGACAAAGAATGGAAATTTTAAACAAATGATGACATTGCAGCTTTTTAGAAAAATTGAGATAGCAATAAATATGTCCTCCATTTCCATTTTGTTTCATTAATGACTCATGAGCTATGGGACCCTTACATTAGCATCCTCTGACATCTGTATAGGTGAATTTAGTATCAGGAAATGTTCACAGAGAAATATAGAAAGACTGTGATTTTTAGAAAGCAAAGATCACCTATGAAAGAACAGCCTAGAAGGAGATACATTTATCACACAGAGATTAAGAACTAGCCTAAGAGATTTAGAATGCTAATGACAATGAGGAAAAGCCTAGTTGACAACAAGTTCTTCAATAACCAAAAATGGTTCTCTAGAACAGTTTCTGGTATACTTTAGTTACTATCATTTATTCCTTACATCTGCAGTTATTCTTTATCTTCTGTCACAACACTTAATTAGCCTCTGCCTTTTTGGTGCCATAACTGACCAAAACGTTTCAAAATCACACTTAGACTACGCTTCTCTTTGTGATTAGCAGTGACGACAAAAAATCCTGGAATCGTTGAATTTCCAGAATTAATCTTCACCTGACATCTAAGCACATTCCTGGCATTAATAGCTATGACTTAATGAACAAAACTTTTTTCAACACAGTATCATAATATAAGTACATGAATTAGGGACTATTGTCAAGTGTCAGTATGGAAGGAGCATTTATATTTTGCATTTACTAACTAAATGTTTTTGTTTTGTTTTGTTTTTTGTTTTTGTTTTGCCAGTCCAGGGGCTTAAACTCAGGGGCAGGGAATTAGTCCTGAGTTTTTTTGTCTTTTTTTTGCTCAAAGTTAGCACTATACCACTTGAGGCACAGCACCACTTCCAGATTTTTTCTTTTTATGTGTTACTGAGGAATTGAACCCAGGGTTTCATGCATGATATGCTATCACTGTACCATGAAGCCACATTCCAGGAGCCCTAAATGACTTTCTTAAGATGGAATTACATTTTTATTCAGTAACTATGTATCATAATTTTGGCCAGGTGCTAGAAATGATGTCGAAAGCAATACAATACAATAAGTCCAGTAAGGCTGGATCAACAATGAAGAACTGTCATGGTCTAGCCAGGGCACAGAGGGACTTATCTCATGGAGCTGTTTCAACAGGCTGAGCAAGACAACACCTGACCTACAGCCCACCTCCAGAATGAGAGGGCCACCTTGGGTTCTAGCCACATGGGGATGCCGAACCCCCTCCTCCAGCACCCATTCAACCAGTTCTTGTGAAAGAGGGAGAGAAAAAGTCACAATTACAATTAAGAAGGTTGCTGGTGGCTTAGAACTCTAGTTCTAACTACACAGGAGCCTGAGATACGAGGATCATGGTTCATAGCCAGCCCTGGCAGAAACATCTGAGACTCTTATATCCAAAGCACCACCAGAAAACCGGAAATGGTGCTGTGGGATCAAGTCGTAGAGTGCTAGCCTTTTGCTGAGGAGCTCGGGAACAGTGCCCAGACCCAGAGTTCAAGCCCCACGACTGACAAGAAGTGGACTTCCTACCACCAGAAGTCTACTGAATAAGAACCATTGTCTTAGGGAGCATGGTAGGGAATCAGGCTGAGCTTCCTGTGAAGTTGAAGTCATAAGTAGGTCACCTGGCTTCTCTGTGAATCAGTTTCCCTAGCTGCAAAACTCCACAGAATGAAGGATCCCCTTCCTCATGGGGATAGGGTAATGATGAAAGAACGCCATGTTTTGTTTCATAATCCCACATCTGTTGCATGATTAATAAAAAGCCCCATCGGAGCCCTTTTCGTGTATCTTCTTGTCATTTGCTCACAGAACAGCAGAGAACCTTATCTGAAGGCTGCTCCCTCTGTGCCTAGCCAGTTCCAGAAATCCCTCTGCATAACAACTGTCCTGTGAGGAAAATGAGGTCTGATGGTTGCAGCCCTACCCAGAGCTTCACCTATGGTCAAGAATCTGCTGCTGTGGACTAAAAGTTGGGGATAAGCCATCTAAATTGATAACAGCGCATGTTGCTACATGTCTAGCATCCCAACTACAGAGGACCATGCCTGGAGTAGCATACCTGTCACAGATAGGGGGACCTCGATCCAGCCCAGCCAGAGCATATATTGAGTCTCTGTTTCAGAAATGCCCAAGAAGAAAGTTGGCTCCTCAGAGCCTGGGAAAGGAAACAAGCAGGGGTCATGGTGCCCCCAGTGGGGGGGTCTGACCTCGGTAGGGGTGGTTTGGGGACGGTCACTCACCTGTGCTCCTGGGAGAAGCTGCTGGAGGCTGCTCCAGATGGGCCGACCAGTGATGGCAGTGGTATTGTGGACAAATGGGCCCAAAGTAGAGAACCAGGTCCAGGGATCAGTTGGGGCTTAAATTGGGCTGGCAGTGTGACATTGCCTGATATTTGAAATCTTGAAACTTAGGAAAGGGGGAAAGGGGCTGGGGCGTGGACAGGCATCTCAATTTCCTGCTATACTCCGAAGTCACCTTGAGTCTCTTCCTCACCACTCAAACTTCCTCAACTGATGGTAGTGGTGTAAACTAACAGTAGGAATCCTGGTGCTACCTGGCAGCATGGAATGTGGGCGTGGCCACCATTCTTGTATCCCATTGGTCAGAAAGAACCATGAAAGAATGGGGGTGTGGCCAGAATCCTGTGATGCAAGCAGCATGGGCAGAGTCAAGAAGTTAGCATCTCCCCAGCCCTTTTCCCAGGGAAGAATGTCAATTCAGTTGGAGACAAGAGGGTGACCAGCTTTAACCGGATGGCTGCACAGATTATTGTCTATGTCTGTTTGTTGCCAGTCCTGGACCTTGAACTCAGGATCTGGGCAAAGTCTGTGAGCTACTTTTGCTCAAGGCTGGCTCTCCAAACTGGAGCCACAGCGCTTCTGGCTTTGTTGTCACTTAAGTTAGCAAGAGGTCTCAAGGACTTTCCTGCTTAAGATGACTTCAACCATGATCCTCCAATCACAGCCTTGTAAGTATCAAGGAGGACTACTGAGAGCCACTGGTGCCTGCTTAATCATTGGTCTTGCTGATGTTCTTGGACAAACAGGTTAGTTCCCTATCCTTGGGTTTAAGTGGTAGGAGCTGTAGCCCACAGTTTGAATACTGGTCCTGCCACCTCCAAATGGCAGGAGATCCAAAAACCTTACTCCTATCCATATGATTACCAAAGGAATGTGATGTGTGTCATGATTGAATGAGCAGTTCTTGAATGATTTCAGTATGAAATTATACACAATTATATTATAGGACACTGATAGATGTTAGCTAATATTTTATTGAGCATTTAAACAATCACATTAATAAAATGGAGGCATAATGAAATAACTAAGAATTGGGTCTCACATACTATAAAGGTGCCATTTTTCTTCCCGGACTGGTTTTGGAACTCATGGTCTTGGTTACTCTGATGCACTATGTGGGAAGGGAAAGCTGGTTTCCGTGAAGTCAAGAAATTCAAGTCTGTTCCTTAGGCCTGAAATAGATCCCCACCACTAGAAAACATCTTATTCATGTACAATTTACATATATGATTTATATTTATACACATATGTTGACTATATTTCATTCAGTGCAATTATTTAATTTTTTGTTTTATTCATGCATTGAACATTTATTTTATTGACTATTATGTCACATAAAACATTGATTATATGGGCCTGGGAAGGTAGCTTAGTGGTAGAACACTTGCCTTGAATGCATGAGGCCCTGGGTTCGATTCCTCATAAGCAAAAAGAAAAAAGGCAGAAGTGGCGCTCTGGCTCAAGTGGTAGAGTGCTAGCATTGAGCTGAAGAGCTGAGGGACAGCGCCCAGGCCCAGAATTCAGGCCCCACGACCAGACCTCCCCCAAAAAAGCATTTATTACATTAATTACATAGGATATATGTCTGCATATGTATTCCACTTCATACCTGACACCCAGGACTTTCACAGAAAAGGAAAACATGTGTCACCATCAGCTTCTTATTCCACAATTCATTTTTTGGCAGTGCTGGCATCTGAACTCATGGCCTACAAGCCTACAAGGCCCAATTCATGAATGGGTGTGTGTCAGCACTCCAACCTGGGGCAAATTGAGCCGACAGGTTGTTCCCAGGACCTGATATCAACTCCCAGGGGTTCACAAAATAATAACATTGATATGCAGATGGCAGTACGTTAATAAATATATATATCTTTATCGAGTGTAAGAGATATCTATACATTATTCAGTTATATAGATTACATTCCTACCAATTCCTGGGTTTTAATTATGCATCAAAGTAATTAATATAATTGTTTTCATCCTTAATGAAATCAGTGTCCTGAAATTATTGTGTTCTTGTAAGTAATAATATTCTCTTAATGCTTCATAAATATTAAATAAAGTCTATCAGCCTCCTGAAATGATGCTGTCTAATTTTATAGGAGCATCATTCACGATCAACTCATTCAACCGTGACATTGAAAATATTCCATTGTTATTCCTATGGATGGGGGACCATTTTCTTAGTATCTCCTGCCATTGGTTGGAGTCAGGACGGGGACTCGAAATCAGGGACTATGTTGCCACATGGGCCTATGGCCTCCCCAATAGTCTGGCAGCCTTCAGCAATGCAAGATGAAGTACACTTTGCAACAGTGTCATTCAGACCCATAAGGGTCACCGTGCAAAGGAAGAAAAAAAAAACAGGCCACATTTTTCTGTGCATTGCTTTCCCTGCAAGGCCTAGGGGATCTAAGATCCCAGGAGCAACTATAGGTCTAGTGACTGCACCCCAGCCTAGGGTGAATGAAGCTGAGCAGAGTTGCTACAACCTGAGTTCAAGCCCCATATTGAGAAAAGTAAAATTAAAAAAAAAAAAAGCTCCCTGGCTTGCAATTCATGCCGTTTACTCTTCTAGGTTTTGGATTTGAACTCAGGATGTGGGTAAATCTGCAGCAATGTGGATGAAAGGGAAGATCACTGTAGTTGAAGATAAGAAAGTCAGGCCTGTTCACTAGTCCTGAATTCAAGCCCAAGCCCTGGAAAACATACTAATTATATACATTGTAAAGATAGGATTTATACTTACCTGTAGATGTTCAGTCCATACATGTTTGGTGTGGTTGTTCCTTATATTTTTTGTTTTATTCATTTATTTACCATTGATTGTACTATGATGAAACCTATTCTGTCTATTTCATTGATGACATCCTATCACAGAGCATCTAGATTTGTAGAAATGTGCTCTACCTTGGCAGGATTCTCAGGATCACCCAGGATATTCAGAAAAAAGGAAAACAAGTTTCACACTTGGCTTCTTACTCCACGATCCACTTGTTGGTAGTGCTGGGATCTGAACTCTGTGACTAGTAGGACCAACTGGCCAATAAGTCAAGGTTAACACACCAACCTGTGATCTGACATTGATCCCTAAGGTGGTCCACTATAGTAATAAATTCATAATTTAAACATACAATCTATATTGACATATATCTATCAATAGCATATTGTGTTTAGTGAACTTCTTCTTATTTTGTATCTACATCATGGAGGTATTGTGTATTTTACTAAGTATGGTGACAGGTATAACTGTGCTGACATGGATGACAAAAGGTTCCCATGGTTATAGGGTTGTCTATGAATTCCCCTTCCTAGTTGATACTCAGGACTTTCACAGGAGAAGAAAACGTGTGCAACAACTGGCTTCTGACATCAGGATGAATCTTTTGTCAGTGCTAGGATTTGAACTCAGGTTTGGGTAGCTCTGTTGCACTGTGGGGAAAGGGGAAGCTCTCCATCCTTGAAGACTAGAATGTCAGACCTGGTCCAGGGCCTGATTTGAAGCCCAGCACTGGACAAAATAACAAGCTTACTTTTTTAAACATAGGACCCCTCTTTACCTACAGGTGTGGTATGCATCTTGCATTCAGTGTAGTTATTCTTTTTATTTTGTGTCTTATTCATTGATGTATTGCGCATTTTATTGAGTATAGTGACAGATATAACTGTGCTGACATGGATGACAACCTATTCCCATGGCTATAGGGTTGCCTATATAGCATTCTCCATCCTCAATGACACCCAGGACATGCACAGAACACGAAAACATGTGCAACCCTAGGCTTTCCACATCAGAATGAATCTTTTGGCAGTGCTGGAATTTGAACTCAAGGCCAAGCAGGCCCAATTGGTTAATGGGTCATGGTAAGCACACCAGCTGTGAGCCTCTAAGGAGCTAGACCAAACCCGGGACCTGAGATTGATCCCTAGTAGGGGCCAATATAGTCATAAACTCATAATTAAACAGAGGATCTATATTTCCAAACATAGGTGGGCAGCATGTTGCGTTTGGTGTAGTCATTCTCTTTATTTTGTGTCTTATTCATTGATGTATTGTGTATGTTCTTAAGTATAGATTGACAGATATAACTCTGGTGCAGTGGATGAGAACCTATTCCCATGAGTATAGTTTTGCCTATACCTTCTCCATCTAGCAGAGACCCAGAATTTGTGCAGCACAGGAAAACAGGTGCAACAACTGTCTTCTCACATCAGGGTGAATTTTTGGCAGTGCTGGGACTCGAACTCCGGATTAAGAAACCCAACTGCACAGTGGGTCCAAGTGATCACACCTTACTGTGAGCCAGTAAGGAGCTGGTAAGGAGTTGTTCCCAGGAACTGAGATCGAGCCCTAGTGAGGCCAAAATAGTCCTCAATGCATCATTGAAACATGGGATGTATATTCACATCCGTGTGTGGACTGCATCATGCATTGAGTGTACTTATTGTCTTAATTTGTACGCTATTCATGAATGTATTGTGTATTTTCTTGAGTATATGATGACAGGTATAACTGGGCTGACATGGATAACAACTTACTCCCATGACCACAGGGTGGCCCATGCATTCGCCATCCTAGCTGGGACACAGTACTTGCACAGGAAATGAAACAGGTGTAATGAATGGCTTCTGGCATCAAGATGAATCTTTTGGCAGGGCTGGGATCTGAACTTAAGCCTAGCAGGCACCATTGGTGAATGGTTCCACATGAGCAGAACAGCCTGTTAGCAACGAAGGAGCTAGGCCTTCCCAGTACCTGAGTTTGAGCCCCCCTGGGGGGAGAGTTGAGAGCACAATAGTCACCCATCCATAAGCTGAAGGTAGTATGCAAATAAGTATATATTTGTATAGAGTAGGATTAATGGTGACCTATGATGGAATCCAATCTCTGTGACTACTGATTCTTTGATCTTTCCTGATGCCTCCATTTCATGACTGTGATTATTATTGTCACGCTTCATCAACTCTCCTTTACAAATAATCTATACCCCATGAGTCTTGCCTATCATTTCCTACTTGCATCATGCACGAAGTACTCATTCAAGGATGAGATCGGTTGCATTCCATGACTCTTCCTAGGTCCAGAAATGAGTATCTCAGAATCTCTTGCCATTCCCTCTTCATAGGGGGGCTGAGTTCAAGCTTCATGCCTTGAAAAGATACTCCTTATATAAATTTTAATGATGGGATTTATACTTCCATACAGATGTTCAGTCCATATTGTGTTTGGTGTGGTTATTCATTTTATTTCTTGTTTTATTCATTTATTTACCATTTATGTTATTGACTCTGATGACACCTATACCATTTATTACATTGCTTACATCCTATCACATAAAATCTAGATTTTAGATGTGTTCTCCATCATTTCTGGCAGTGTGAGGATCTGAACTCGGTGTCTAGCAGGCCCAATTCATGAATGGGTGAGTTTCAGCATGGCAGCCTCTAGACAATGAAGCTGTCAGGTGTTTGCCCAGCACTGAGATCAACCCCCAAGTTTGGCCAAAGCAGCAATACATGGATAGGCAGACGGTGGTATACAAATAAATATATATTAGTAAAGAGTGCCAGAGCCGTCTATCTATGATTGAATGACAACTACTATGTTCCTACCAATTCTTAGGTATTTATTATCCCACCATTGAAGGAATATTATCTTTTTCATGCTTAATAACATTAAGACCAATCAGCATTCTAGGATTATTGAATCCAATTTTAGACAAGACTGATGCATGAACTACTCTTTTAATCAGTATTCCTATGCATAGGAATGAGTCTCTTGTGATCTCCTGCCATTGGTATCAGGACTGGAATTTGAACCCAGGGCATATGTTGACAGGTTGGCCTATGGCTTCAATGATAGCCCACCAGCCATCAGCAAGGGCAGGGCAGGTCCACCTTGTAGCCATGTCATTCAGACTCAGGATGGTTACTGTCCAAAGAAAAAAAATCATAAAACCCCAGCCCTCTACAGCTTGCCACTTTTTGTGCTTTCCAGTTTTTTTTTCTTCCTGCAAGAACTCTGGGCCTAGGATCTCAGGGTCGGCTATGGGACATCCAAGCTGAGGCAGAGTTTAAACGAACTGAGTTCAAGCCGCATGGTTGTAACAAAAAAAAAAAAAAAAGAATAAAGAAAAAACATTATTTAAGTAAATTAAAAAAAAATAAAGCTCCCTGGTTTGGAATTTCTGCCAGTTTTCTTTCCTAGCCTGGGATTTGAACTCAGGGTCTTGGTAAATTTGTAGCAATGTGAGGGAAGAGTTGCCACAGCTTGAGTTCAAAACCAATCAAAAATGAAAAACTAAGTCACTGACCTCGGCAGGGTGAGGTAGTTGTGGAGATGGGAGGCAAGGGATGGTAGGGGGAAAACAAAGGAGGAGTCAACAATGCTCAATTGGAAACGTACTTATTACCTTGCTCCTGTAACTCTAACCCCTCTGTAAAACAATTTTGCAATAAAAAAGTACAAAAAAGAGAAACAATATAGTTCTCAGAGAAGCACTTTAGTGGTAAGGAAAGTATGTCTGAATAGCTGTACAAAATTCTCCACTGCTTTTTTTAAATGTTCAGTATGGAACTGAGTAAACATGATTGCTTCCATTAAAAAAAGTAAGTCACGGTCGAAACTGGGGCCAGTATTTCTGCCATTGCTAGGATTTGAGCTCACCATCCAGGTAACTCTTACACATGGGTGAAGGCAAAGCTCATTGTCTTTGAGGAAAAGAAATTCAGGCTAGAGTTCCCAGGGCCTGAATGAAGGTCCTGCAATTGAAAAAATATTTCAATACATGTGTAATATATGATATACACTTATGTAGTGTTAATTTCATATTATGATTTTATTATTGATTTTTTATTTTATTTTTCTTTGATTCATTAATTGATTGATTATTTTATTTAGCATATTATACACATAATATTTATTACATTTTGCACATCTATAATAAAATTCTATGCAACAATTTAGGACATTGACTCATTTTTCATTAATATTTTATTAAGTGTTGAAACATAATACATATTAAATGGACGCATTTGTCACAGTTTTCACATGTTTAGAGTCTCTTCCAAGTATGAGCTTTGTCCAATCTTTGGACTTCTTCCTATTGGGATTTCTTTAGATGATTTATATTCAGAAACCTTTTCCTGAGGATAGTCAAGTGAGGGAAAAAATTGAAAGGATGGAGCTAGAAATGTGGCTTAGTGGTAAAGAGCTCGCTTAGCATGCATGAATGCCAGGGTTTGAATCCTCAGTGCCACATACTCAGAAAAAGGTAGAAACTGTGGAGTGGCTCAAGTGGCTAGCCTTGATATAAAGGAGCTCTTACCTAGTTCTTACCTAGGCCCTAAAATCAAGCCCCAGGACTGTCAAAAACAATAGACCAGATGCCAGTGTCTCACACATGGAACTCTAGCATCTCAGGAGGCTGAGAGATGAAGACCACCGTTCAAAGACAGCTTAGCCAAGGAAAGCCTGTTAGACTCTTATCTCCAGTGAACCACCCAAAGACCCCATGTCGTGCTATTACTCAAGTGGTAGAGTGTTCGTCTTGACCTGAGGGGCTAAGGGACAGTGCCCAGGCTTGAGTTCAAGACACACCATTGGGAAAAAAGTGAGGGTTAATCCAGGTACTTTTCCTATTTGCTAATTGTTGCTTATTCTGTGTATGTGCTACTGAGGAATCATACCCAGGGCTTCTTGCATGCTAGACAAGCACTCTCTCAGTAATCCACATTCCCAGCTCCCTCATCTTTCCTTAATGGTAGTTTTTTAGGAAAGTATGTTGCCATTTTACCTCCCCAAGTTTAATTTTCTGAATACTGGATACTTCTATGAAACCTGGTCTTCTTTTCCCCTGCCTAGTGTGTTATGGTTCCTGCATTGGCCTCATAACAAAATGTAACTAAAGGCTCCTGAGAGCGTCAGTGTATCATGTAAGGACACAGGCCTGGAACCCTGGAAGAGAAAAGCCATGGGCCTGAAATGAAGAGAATGATGCAGTATATGAAAGGAGCATATCTGAAATATAAATCAGTAAATAAAAGGAGAAGCACTGCATAAGGTCTGCTTGCATTCAGGGAGGTAATATACAGACATAAGTAGGTAGGGCACTGATACATAAAATTGGCCTTCTCTTTTTGAAAATTTTTTGTGGACATCCCAGTGCTTAACCTCAGGGCCCAATGCATTCCTCAGCTGTTTTTCCCAAAGCTGAGGCTTTATCACTGCCACAGCTCCACTTTCAGCACCTCCCAGGCTTTCCTGCCTGGTCTGGCCTGTGTCTCCTTCTCAGCTTTCTCTCTCAAAGCTGGAACTCTGCCCTCTGGACCACTGTTCCACTTCTGGTTTTCTGATGATTTAATGGAGATAAGAGTTTCACAGAATTCTTGCTCAGGCTGAATTTGAACGGCGATCTCCCAAACAGGATTCAAGCGGCTTTCCTCAGGGATACACCAAGGAGTCCCTCCACACAATCCCTTAGTCTAAATCTCGAGAGGCACTAGAGAAAAAGATACATGAAGATGCTTGTAGTGGGTTCTAGATACTTAAGGTTGTAGACACACAACATTCATAATTACTAGATCATTTTATAGACAAAAGGAGTAATGCAGACACTATGAGGATCGCTCCAGGTTTGGTCTTATCTTGAGAGAGCAAATTCACTGCAGCTCAATGCTAAGTGACAGAATTGACATGTCCTGTGGACATTTGCTCCCAAATCCTGTGACACTCATTTCTCACTTTTGGCTTCAAACACGTGACCCAGAGGAGAAGATGAGGAGAGAAAATCTTTCTCAGGTAAACCAGCTCTAAAGAACATTGGGTAGTTAATTTATAAATTCAAATCATTGAAATGACCATGCTAAGAAGTCAGATTGTCCAGATTAAAAATGAAGAAGAAAAGAAAGAAGGTGCCAGTGGCTTCTCACTGTAATCCCAGCTCCTCAGAGGGTGATATGTAGAGAATCTGAATTTTATTCCAGCCAGATTAGGAAAGTCCATGACACTTATTTCTAAGAGATCACAGAAAAACCCAGAAGTGGGGATGTGACTCAAGCTTAATGCATTACCCTTGAGCAAAATGAGCTCAGGGACAAGTTCTAGGCTCATAGCTCCACCACAAGAATTGCCCCCTCAAAAAGAGCCTCTACTTCCATGTCTTTGGGTATGTATGGATGTATTCCTATAGGTGAAGCTCCAGAATAGCTATGATGAATGGCACCAAACTAGGTAATGTGTATTCAATAAAATGATTTCACAACAGAGACTGTTTTCATGATAGTGCATGTTGCGGGGCTCCCCTCACTGTTCCCAGTGTAACCTGAGGGTTTCTCTGCATCCCAGGCCTGCTGGAAGAAGTCTGTCTCATTGTCTGGACAGGCAGACAAAAGGCCTCAGTCCTGTACAACTGTGTAGCAAACAACTCCGTCTGGGTCAGATAGTGAGGATGAGTGTGGGTGGGCTCTGAAGTTCAGGAGAAATAGGTCTCTTTGTACCCCAAACTATCTATTTCCCCAGTGCTCTGGTTTGACAGGAAGCCTTCATATGTGCCACCTTCTGTGACAGGCAACATCCTGTGCACTTATCCTGGTTTTGTGAGGCTATATTCCAGTGTTCAGATACAGTGCTCAATATAATTCAAGAATCCTTCTGGTGGACAAGTAGGGCATTGAGCCTAATGAAATGTTTCATTGCCTGTGATGATGGGCCTATGATGCCTCTCCTAGGTTTCAGGAAGCTTGGGAAATCCAAGCATATATTTGGTATCACAAAGCTTCCTGTCATCTAGGGCTGGTGAACCTCATCAGGTTTTGAAACATTTGACCTCTCCTAGTTGGGCCCTGGGTGGCTAGGTTTTGGGGTTGAACACAGGGCTTGGGTGTTGACCATGAGCTCAGTGTAGAAGCCTGGTGCTTTACCATTTTGTGTAACAGCATCACTTCTTGTCTGTGTATGTATGAGTGTGTTTGTGTGTGTGTGCACACGTGGTAGAGGGCACATAGGCACATACACGATTCTTGGAGGGTGAACTCAGGACCTGAGCACTGTACTTAGTTTCCCTTGTATGAGTATAGCCCTCTCCTACTTGAGCCACAGAGCCACTTCAGGCTTTTTTTTAATGACTGTGGTCCTGAGAAATCAAACTCAGGGTTTCATATTTGCAAAGCACTCTACCCCTAAGGCACATTTCCAGCCCTCTACTTCAGGTTTGTTTGTTTGTTTCTATCTTTTTTTTATTGTTGTAGAAGATGATGTCTGGCTTTGGGTCCTGTCCTTGAGCTCTTCAGCTCAAGTCTTGTGCTCTATCACTTAAGCCAAATGCCACTTCAGCTTTTCTGGTGGTCCATTGAATCTAAGTGTCTCAAGGACTTTCCTGCCCATGCTGGCTTTGAACCATGATCCTCAGATCTCATCCTCCTGAATAGCTTGGATGACAGACATGAGTGACAAGCACCTAGCTTCCACTTCAGGTTTCTTAGTGGTGAATTGGTGATAATAGGCTCATGAGGACTTTTGTGTCTGGGATAGTTTGGAACCCAGGTCCTCAGATCTCAGCTACCTGAAAAAGCACGATGAGAGACCTCAGCTATAGACCCCTAGGGCTGTTGCCTCTCCATGTAATCAATATTATTGTTTTCATCCTTAATGAATTATTAATTAAATCAACCACTGTTCCGAAACTATTGCGTCCATGTAATTAATACTATTCTTTGAATATGTCAAAAATATTCATTAAAATCCATTGGCCTCCTAAAATCACTCTATTTATACAATAGTATTCAGAAAATACTTATTCAACCTTGCCATTCATAATCTTCTGTCGGTATTCCTATGAATATGAAGGAGATTCTTAGGATTTCCCGCCTTTGGTAGGGGTCACGACCGGGCTTCAAACACAGGGCCTATGTTGCCATGTTGGCCTATGGCTTCCTTGGTAGCCCGCCAGCCTTCAGCAATGCCAGGTTACCAACATATTTCAACAGTGTCATTCAGACAGGATGATCACCTTGCAAAGAAAATAAATGTAAAACCGGCAGCCTTCTGCAAGTTGCCAGTTGTTTTTTTTTCCTCTGTCGCATTAATTATTTTTTTTCTTGTCAGACTTTGGGGCACAGGAACCCAGGTTCGGCTGAGGGTCCAGTGGCTACACCCCAGCCTAGAGTGATCAAAGCTGAGGCAGAATTGCCACAAAATGAGTTCAAGCCCTGTGCTTGACAAAATAAAAATACATACATACATACATACATACATACATTAAAAATATTTTTAAAATTATGAGGCTCCTTGGCTTGGAATTCACACCATTTTTTCTGGAAGGCCTGGGAATTGAACTCAGGGTCTGGGTAAATCTGCAGCACTGTGGGGGATGGGGAAGATCACCCTTCTGGAAGACAAGAAATTCAGGCCTGTTCCTAGGGCCTGAATTCAAGTCTTAGTCCTCAAAAAATTAATATTTGTATATATTTTAAATACATGATTTATATTTACCTACACATGTTTACTGCATATTGCGGTTAGTGTATTCATTTTATTTTGTGTTTTCTTTATTTCTTATGTACTTTAGTGAGTATGATTACACTTATAAAATTTTTGGCATCCTATTATATAAGACATAGATGTGCCTATGTATTCTACATCATTCCTGAATGCCAGAAATTTCACCGATAAGAAAAACAAGTGGGACAATTGGCTCTCCACAAGGATTAAGTTTTTGGCAGGTTTGTGACTTAAACTCAGTGCCTAGCAGGCCCACTTCATGAATGGGTAAATGTTAGCACACCAGTCTGATGCAAGAGAAGTTGGCGGGCAGAGGAACTGAGATCAAGCCCTAGGAATGGCCAATATAAAAACAGATAGATGTTTAGATTGCAGTTTGTGTGTGTGTGTATGTGTGTGTGTGTGTGTGTGTGTGTGTGTGTGTATTTAAAAATGTGTATGTATCTATAAATGTATACAGAGAGAGAGGCAGATAAACATTTATGTAGACTCTAGTGTATAACTCTATATAAAGGGTGATCTCTATATCTTATTTCTATATATTATATTACTACCAATTATTTAGTATAAAATTATGCCTCCATTAACCAATTATAGAAGAAGACTTATAAAGTATTAATCAATGACCTATATTTATTGAATACAATCTTAAACTGGAATGACTAGCTAATTAGTAATTCAGTTAGTACATTTCAAACATTCTATTAGTGTTCCTATAGATAGGAATAAGTTTCCTAGGATCTTCACCCTTGTGTAGGTGGCATCCCAGGATTGAACTCACGGCCTAGGTGTCTAGGTTGGGCGCAGGCTTTACTGAGAGCCCTTAGCCTTCATCAATGCAAGCTCACGTACAATTTTCAAGCTGAGTCATTGAGACCCAGGAGGGTCACAGTGCTAAGGAAACAAAGGTAAAACTGTTATGTAAAACTTCCTGATTTTTCCTCCTCCATTTTTGTTGGTTTGTTGTAATTTTGCCAGCGCTGGGAGTTGAACTCGGGTCTTAGGATCCCTGGATTATCTGTGGGTGTAAAAGCTGCACCCCAGCCTAGGGTAATCATGGTTTAAGACACAATAAAATGCTTCCTTGAGCAAAAGGAGCTCAGTGAAAATGTCTAGGCTCACAGTACAAGTCTCAGGATATGCCACAAAAAAAAAGAGCCAGTAACTCCATGTGTCTGTGTATGTATGCATGTATTTATATCATTGAACATCCGAGTCTCTATGAAAAAATGTACCCAGCTAGGAAATTTGCTTTGAATAGAATGATTCCATAGCACAGCAAATGCTTTCAAGACAGTGCATGTTCTGGGGCTCCCCTTATTGTTCCCAGTGTAGCCTGAGGGGTTCTCCATACCCCAGCTGCTGAAGGAAGTCTGCCTCATTGTTGGAACAGGCAGACAAAAAGCCTCACTCCTGTATTGCTGTGTAACAAACAACTCATCTGGGCCAATTATTGAGGATGTGTGCGGGCAGGCGCTGAAGGTCAGGAGAAAAAGGCCTCTTTGTACCCCAAGTTATCTCTCTTCCCAGTGCTCTGTTTTTTTTGTTTTTGTCTTTGTTTTTTGGTCGGTCATGGGGCTTGAACTCTGAGCTTGGGCGCTGTCCCTGCACTCTTCAGCTCAAGGTGAGTGCTCTACCACTTGAGCTACAGAGCCACTTCCGGTTTTCTAGTGGTTTATTGGAGATAGGAGTCTCATAGTCTTTCCTGCCCAAACTGGCTTTGAACCATGATCCTCAAATCTCAGCCTCCTGAGTAGCTAGGATTAGAAGCATGAGCCACCAGCCCCAAGCCCAGTGCTCTGTTTTGACAGGAAGCCTTCATTTGTGCAACCTCAATGGCAGGCCAAGTTCCTGCACTCATCCTGTCATTGTAAGATTGTGTTTCAGTGTTGAACCAAACTGCTAACATTAATTCAAGAGTCCTTCTGGCAGATAATTAGGGAGCTGAACCTAATGAAATGATTCATTATTGGCAATGGTGCCTCCGTGTGTGTGTGTGTGTGTGTGTGTGTGTGTGTGTGTGTGTGTGTGTATGTGTGTGTGTG
The DNA here is from genome assembly GCF_019054845.1 of Dipodomys spectabilis. Lineage (NCBI taxonomy): Eukaryota > Metazoa > Chordata > Mammalia > Rodentia > Heteromyidae > Dipodomys > Dipodomys spectabilis. The sequence continues at coordinate 308,025 of NW_024870808.1, read as the reverse complement.
CTTGAACTCAGGACCTAACCACTGTACCTGAGTTTCTCATGTCCAAGGACAGCACTCTACCACTTGAGTAACACAGCTACTTCAGCCTTTTTATGTGGATCAAACCCAGGGTTTCACACATGTAAAGCAGTCTACCCCTAAGAAACAATCCCAGCTCTCCACTTCAGGTTTCTTTCTTTTCTTGTAAGTTGGAGGAGTTCAAGTCTTGGCCTGGGTGTTGTCTCTGAGCTCTTCAGCTCAAGTCTAGTGCTCTGCAACTTGAGCTACAGCACCTTTTTAAGCTTTCTGATGGTTTATTGGATATAACCATCTCAAGGAATTTCCTGCCCAGGATGGTTTTTGTCCGTAATCTGGGATAATTTTTTTAACTCCATAATTTAGTGACTTTAATTTTGAGAGCAGAAATTAACAAACTTTTTGAAAATTTCATTAGAATATTTTAAAATCACTTTCAAAAGTATTTTTAAAAGGTACTTTAAAGTCCTTGGATAGAGATGTGCTCATTTCCAGATACAAACATCTCTCTGGCATCATTACATCAAGACTAAAGGAGCATCAGAGCCACTCAACCACCATGGGGAAAAGGTACCAAGATCCTCAGCTTCCTGAGCAGGCAGGATGGTAGATCTCAGCTAAAGAGACCTAAGCCGTGACACTTTGCTGCAAGGGGATCCTTGGCTCCACATAGTAGAACGTTAGCCATGAAGCCAAGAAGAAAGTCAACACCTAGGCTCTGAGTTCAAGGTTCATGATATAGAAAACTAAACCAAAACAATTGTCTACAGGAGACAAGTCACTAGAGCTCAGTATATACATAAATTTGGCCCTGCCTTTGGGACATATCTGAGCCTCGACTTTTTCATCTGCACAATCATCTTACTTGTGCAGATCTTATAAGGACCAGATGAAAGAATACAACTGGTGAAGGACTCAACACATAGTACCCTGTGAATGACTCATCACACAATACCCCATGAACAACCCAGTAACCCGTGAAGGACTCAACACCCAACACCCAAGGAAGGACTCATAACATAGCTGTATCCGACAAATTGTCATTAGATTTAGGGTGCTTATCACCATTCTTTCAGATACAGGTCACAAACTGCACAAGTTCACATCTAACAGTTTAGAGGGGTGTTTTTTTTGTGGGGAGGGCCATCAGCCTAGGAGATTTCACTCATAGGTTGGAGGTACTGTCCTAAGACCTTTTCCTCAAGGCTAGAGCTCTACCACTTTGAGGCGCAGCTCAGAGTCTAGCAGATTTCCTGGCAGGACTGAGTTTTCAACCCACCATTGTCTGATCTCACCCTCTGAGCAGCTAGGGGTGAGCAAGCAGTATCTGGTTCCATGATGTTGGGTTGCAGCTGTTGACCTCTGGCTAAGTCAATTTAGATGGCAGCTATCATCTTCAGACTACCAACTTGATCTGTGAGGAGGTATTTGAAATCCTGGCCTTCTATTCTTGCAGTTAGAACATTCTAACTTATTTCTGGTGCCAGTCCTGGGGCTTGAGTAAGGGCCTAGACACAGTCCCTAAGCTTTCATGCTCAAAGCCAGTGCCCAACTGGTTGAGTAACAGCACCACTTCTGGCTTTTTCTGTGCATGTGATAGTGTGGAATCGAACTCAGGACTTCATAAATACTAGGCGAGCACTCTACTACTGAGCCCCAGGAATGACAAGTTTAGAAATATATATATAGAGAGAGAGACTTTTACATACATATATATATATATATGTATGTATGTGTATATGTATAAAACAAGACAGAGATGTCTGTATAGTATTTAATTATATATACGATATTACTACCAATTATTGATAAATTATCCCTTAATTTATTTAAGTATTATGGTTGAATACATAACAAAATATTAATTGTAAATTAGTCAATGTACTATAATTATTGTGTATAATTTTATAATGGAATCATACACTACTAATGTAATTGTTACTTTACAACATTCCATTCATATGGATGTATATTGGAATGCGTTTCTTAGGATCTCCCACCGTTGATAGGTGGCAGTCCTGGGATTCGTACGTCGGGCCTAGGTAGCTGGTTTTGGCTATGGCTTCCCTGATAGCCCACCAAAGTTCAACAGTGCAAGGTCATGTACACTTTATGGTCCCTGATATTTAGACCCAGGATGGTTGTAAAGGAAAAAAAAATGTAAAACCGCCTCCTGGAACTTCCCAGTTTTATCCTTCTCCGTTTTTTTTTTTTTTCCCGGTACTATTTTTTTCTTTCTTTTTTTTCGGTTTGGAGCCAGAACTCTGGGTCTGGGTGCTGACCCCAAATTTTCAGCTCAAGGCTATCGCTCTATCACTTGAGCCATAACACTACTTCCTGCTTTTTTCTGCTTATGTGGTGCTGAGGAATCGAACCCAGGGTCTTATGCATGCAAGGCAAGCAATCTATAACTGAGCCAACTTCCCAGCACTTCTCCGTTTTGTTTTGTTTTTTTTTTTTTTTGCCAGTCCCAAGATTTGAACTCGGGTCCTAGGATCTCAGGATGGACTGTGGGTCCAGACGCTGCTCCCCATCCTAGGATGATCGAAGCTGAGGCAGAGTTGTCATGAGCTGAGTTCAAGTCCTAATCCTGGCCAAAAGAAATTAAGGCCCTTGCTTGTAATTTTCATCATTTTTCTGGCAGGCCTGAGATTTGAATTCAGGGTCTAGGTAACTCTGTGGCACTGTGGGGCAGAGGAAGCTCACCGTCATTGAAGACAAAAATTTCAGCCCAGTTCCCAGGGCCCAAATTCAAGCTCCAGCACTGATAAAAATAATATTCATATATGAGATCTATTTACATACATGGGGTTACTCCATATGGCATTTATTACCCTTATGTTTTATTTTAGTTTATTATATATATACCATTTATTATATTTATTACATATTATCACATGGATATATTTGCATGTGGATTATACATCATACTAAGATCCAGGACTTTCACAGAGAAGGAAAAAGTATGTGTCAAAATTGGCTTCTGACTCCATATATAAAATTTTGGCCATGCTGGGATTTGAACTCACAGCCCACAATGCCGAACTTATAAATGGGTCAGTTGTAAAACAAAAGCCTTTGGCAAACTGAGCTACCAGCCAGTTCTGAGAACCTGGGAACAAGCCATAATTGTGACTGATATATATATAGATATAGATGTAGATGTAGGTATAGATATAGATGGTTAGATAAATGGATAGATAGATGTGTAGTTTGCAATATATGTAAGAGAGAGACAATGTGAGGATATTAAATTATATATATTGTGAATTATTATTAAATTATGCCTCCATTTAATGAAGTATCATGGTTGAATATTTATTAAAGCATTAATGTAAAAGTAGTCAGTATTCTTTAACTGGGATAATCATACCATGGTGCTAGAATGGAAGACATAATCCACTACTTTTTTGAATATCCATATGAATGGAATGTTGTAAAGTAACAATTACATTAGTATTGTATGATTACATTATAAAATTATACACAATAATTATAGTACATTGACTAATTTGCAATTAATACTTTGTTATGTATTCAACCGTAATACTTAAATAAAGTAAGGGATAATTTATCAATAATTAGTAGTAATATCATATATATAATTAAATAATATACATGAACTAACTGCAAATTTAATTGTTATTTTTATAACATTCCATTAAGCATTCACATGAATAGGAAAATTTTCTCAAGATATCCCTCCATGTGTAGGTGGGAGTCCTGGCATTTGAACTCCAGGCCTGGGTAGTTTACTTCGAAATGCAAACCATTAGAATGACACTGTGAAGATTTCATTTTGTCACAATGAAAAAAAAGAACAGGAAGAAAAGAAAGCCAGGTGTCAGAGGTTCCTGCCTGTAATCCTAGTTCTTCAGGAGTCTGAGAGGTAGAGAATGCCAGTTTGAATTCAGCCGGGACAGGAAAATCTACAGCACTCTTACTTCTGAGGGATCACAGGAATAAAAGATCACCATGAATGGGGTTGTGGCTAAAGGGCGGAGGGCTACCCTTGAGCAAAATGAGCTCAGAGACAGTGCTTAGGTTCATAATACAACCCCCAGATGTGCCAAAAAAAAACCACACAAGTAACTCCATGTCTCTCCTTGTATGTATGCATGCATTTCTATCTGTGAATGTCCAGAGTCCCTATGATGAAAGGCACCCAGCTAAGGAAATTTGCTTTAAATAGAATGATTTCATAGCACAGAGAGTGTTTACAAGACAGTGCATGTTCCTGGGCTCTCCTCACTGTTCCCAGAGTAGCCTGAGGTTTTCTCCACACCCCAGGCTGCTGGAGAAAATCTGCTTCATTGTTGGAACAGGCAGACAAAAAGCCTCACTCCTGTACAGCTGTGTAACAAACAACTCCTTCCAGGACAATTAGTGAGGAGGAGTGTGGGCAGGCTCTGAAGGCTAGGAGAAAAATTCCTCTTTGTACCCCAAGCTATCACTCTCCCCAGTGCTTTGTTTTGACAGGAAGCCTTCCTTTGTGCCACCTCCCTTGGCAGGCCAACTTCCCTGTACTTATCCTGTCTTTGTTATACTATGTTCCAGTGTTGAAATAACCTACTACAATTAATTCAAGGGTTTTTCTGGCAGACAATAAGGGAGCTGAACCTAATACAATGATTCATTATTGGTAATAGTGCCTTTCTAAATTTCTGGAAGCTTTATAAATCCAAGCATATGTCTAATATCACAATGCTTCCTGTTATTTAGGGCTGTTGAAGCTCATCAGGTTTTGAAACCTTTGACCTCTCCTATATGGGCCCTGAGTGGCTAGGTTTTGGGGTTGAACACGGGGCCTGAGTGCTGAACATGAGCTCAGAATTTTACAATTTGGTATCACAGCTTCAATTCTGGTATCTGTGTGTGTGTGTGTGTGTGTGTGTGTATGTGTGTGCGCGCGTCTGTGTGCATGTGTGTGTGTGTGCATACACTTGTCCTGGAGCTTGAACTCAGGACCTGAACACTGTACCTGAGTTTCTCCTGTGCAAGGATAGCACTCTACCACTGGAGCCTCACAGCTATTTCAGGCTTTTTTCTAGAGATGTTTTACTAAGGAATCAAACTCAGGGATTCATACTTGCAAAGTACTCTACCCCTAAGACACAGTCCCAGCACTGCACTTCAAGTTTCTTTCTTTCTTTTCTTGAAAGTTGGAGGAATTGAAGTCTAAGCCTGGGAGCTGTCCTTGAGCTCTTCAGTTAAAGTCAAGCACCCTACCATTTGAACTACAGCACCCCTGCAGGATTTTGGTAGTTCACTGGAGAAAAGCCTCTCAAGGAATTTCCTCCCAGCCTGGCTTTGGACTGTATTCCTCAGCTCTAAGGCTCTATGGCTAGGATGACAGATGCAAGTCACCAGAGCCCAGCTTCCACTTCAAATTTCTAAGTGGTGAATAGGAGACAATAGACTTATGGGACCTTTTGTGTCTGGAATTGTTTGGAACTGAGATCATCATATTTAAGCTTCCTGAGTAGGAAGGATGATAGACCTCAGCTACAGATACCTAGACTGTAACACTCTGTTGCAAGGCGGTTCTTGGCTCCACGTGGTAAAGTGCTAGCCATGAGCCCAACAGGGAATGGTCAGTGGCTAGGCCCTGAGTTGTAGGTTAATGACTGAGAAAAATAAACCAAAACAATTATCTGCAGGAGACAACTCACTAGAGTTAGGTACATACATAATTTTGGCCCTGACATATCTGATCCTCAAGTTTCTCATCTACACAATCATCTTACTTGTGGAGCTCTTATAAGAAACAGATGAAAAAATGCACCCTGTGAAGGACTCAGGACACAACACCTCCTGAAGGAATCATCACATAGCTGTATCTCACACACTGTCATTAGAATTAGGGTGTTTTCATCAGTATTATCATTCTTTCAGAAACACATCCCAAGCCGCACAAAGTTCATGTCTAATGATTTAGAGGGTTGGCTTTTTTGGGGGGAGGTGGAGTCAGACACGGAGATTGCACTGAAAGGTTGGGGGTACTGTCCTAAGAAATTTTGCTCAAGGTTAGAGCTCTACCACTTTGAGCCACAGCTCAGAGTTTCGCAGACTTCCGGCCAGGGCGGGTTTTAACCCCACCAGTGTCAGATCTTAGCCTCCAAGTATATTGGATGACAGGGGTGAGCAAGCCAGCAGCATCTGGTTCTGTGGAGCTGGGTTGCAGCAGTTTACCTCAGGATAAGTCAGGTTAGATGGCAGCTGTCAGCACCAGACTCAAGGCTTGCTCTGTGATGAGGTATTTGCAGTGCTATCCTTATATAGTTGCAGTCAGAACATTCCATCTTTTTTTGGTACCATTCCTGGGTCTTGAGTAAGAGACTAGACACAGTCCCTAAGCTTTCATGCTCAAAGCTAGTGCTCGGCTGCTTGAGCAACAGCACAACTTCTGGATTTCTGTGTGCACATGGTAGTGAGGAATCCAGGGCTTTGTACATACTAGGCGAGCACTCTACAACTGAGCACCAGGAGTGACAAGTGTATAAACAGATAAATGTGTAGATCCGTAGATAAACAGACAGACAGACAGACAGACAGACAGACAGACAGACAGACAGACAGACAGATAGATAGATAGATAGATAGATAGATAGATAGATAGATAGATAGATAGATAGATAGATAGATAGATAGATACATAGATACATAGATACATAGATACATAGATACATAGATACATAGATACATAGATACATAGATAGATAGATAGATAGATGGATAGATAGATAGATAGATAGATAGATAGATAGATAGATAGATAGATAGATAGATAGATAGATAGATAGATGTAGATTCATAAAACAAGAGAGAGATGTCTGCATACTCTGAAATTGCATATACCATATTTCTCACCATTATTGGCAATTAAATTATTCCTTCCTTTTCAAAGTATCATGATTGAATACATAATAAAGTACTAATTGAAAATTAGTCAATGTAGTATAATTGTTGTGTATAATTTTTATAATATAATCATGCACTACTAATTTAATTGTTACATTTATAGCATTCCATTTGTACGGATTTATATGGGAACGGGTTTCTTAGAATCTCGCCATTCATTAAAGGCAATCCGGGGATTCGACCTCCATACCTAAGTTGCCAGTTTTGGCTATGGCTTCCTTAATAGCCCGCCAAGCATCAGCAATGCTAGGTTATATTCACTTTCTGGGCCTTGTCATTTGCACTCAGGAAGGTCACAATACAAAGGAAAATAAAAGTAAAACCACCTTCTTGAACTTCTCAGTTTTATGCTTGTACTTTTTATTTTTTTCCCAGTCCCAAGAATTGAACTCGGGTCCTGGGATATAAGGGTGGGCTGTGGCAAAGATGCCAAGACCTGAGTGCAAGCCCGGTGCTCGGCTAATAATAATAATAATAAGGCCCTGGTTTGGAATTTGCACCATTTTTCAGGAAGCCTTGTATTTGAACTCAGGGTCTGGATAACTCTGTGGCACTGTGGGTGAAGTGGAAAAGATCACCGTCCTTGAATACAAGAAATTCAGATCAGTTCCTAGGGCTTGAATTGAAGCCCCAGCTCTGGAAAAATTAATATTAATATATAAGATATATTTACATACATAGGTATACTGCATATGTTGTTTATTACTCTTATATATTTAGTATTATTACATATACATGTTTCTTTTATTACATCATATCACATAGGATATATTTGCATATGGATTATACATCATATTGAGAGGACTTTCACAGAGAAGGAAAAAAAATGTGTCAACATTGGCTTCTGACTCCAGGAATAAATTTTTGGCCATGCTGGGATTTCAACTCATGGCCTACAATTGCCAATCCAAAAATGGGCCACAATCTTAGCACACCAGCTTCTGGCAAACTGAGCTGCCAGGAAATTCTGAGTACCTGTGATCAATCCACAGGTGTTCCCAATAGTATATACATGCATAGAGAAACAGGGAATGTGCGGATATTAAATTGTATATATACATATATATATAATACCAATTATTAGTTATTAAATTATGCCTCCATGTAATACTTAGAAAAGCATTTATTAAAAATTAGTCAATATCCTTCCATTAGGGGAATCATACCATGGAGCTAGAATGGAAGATATAAATCCAATAATTTTTGTGTGGCATTCTAAAATAGAATCATGAATTTACTGAAAATTTATTTATTACTTGTATAAATAGCATTCCATTAGCATTCACATGAATAGGAATGAATTTGTCAGAATCTCCTTCCATTTGTGGGTGGCAGTCCTGGAATTCGAACTCCAGGCCTGGGTAGTTTACTTCGGATGCAAACCATTGGATTGACACCGTGAAGATTTCAGATTGTTACAATTACAAAAAAGAACAAGAAGAAATGAAACCCAGGAGACAGGGGCTCTTGCCTGTAATCCTAGCTCCTCAGGAGGCTGAGATGTAGAGAATACAAATTTGAATTCAGCCAAGGCAGGAAAGTCTGCGACACTCTTATTTCTAAGAGATCACAGGAAAGGAAAACATGAATAGGGCTGTGACTCAAGGGCAGAGCACTATACTTGAGCAAAAGGAGCTCAGGGACAGGGCCTTAGCTCATAGTACAAACCCAGAACTGCCCCTTCCCCCAAAAGGAGGCAATAACTCCATGTTTCTGTGTATGGATGATGATGGATGGATGATGGATATTCAGCAGATTGCCCATGCCCCGCCCCCCAACCTGGGCAAGCAGGGAAAAACCCTCAGAGACTACTAAGTCTGAGCCAGCAGCATGAACAAAGCATTCTTCTCTGCCATTTAATAATTGAAGTCTTATATTCTGGCTGAGGTGTCCCATCGGGACACATAGCAGACAGTCACTGCCTCCAAGGAGACCACAGTTCCTAGATTGTAGGAGTTGTCGAAGGTTCTGGCTCCATATTCTCTATCCCTCTGTAGGATGTGAGCCTAGACCTCTTGGGCCTGGTGGCTGTCACTAATTAATCATTCCTCATTGCTAAGGCATAGGCTGGTCCCAAATCTTGGCAAAGATATGAAATAGTAAGCTATTTCTATGCCAAAAGAGGTATGCCAATAAATCCCACTCTCATAGAAATGGGATTTGGGCTGCGAATGTGGCTTAGTGGTATAGTGCTTACCTAGTATGCACTAAGTCCTGGGTTTGATTCCTCAGTACCACAGAAGGAGAAAAAGCTAAAAGTGGCAATGTGGCTTAATTGATAGAGTGCTAGTCTTGAGCAAATAAGCTCGGAACATGCAGAGAACCTGAGTTCAAGCCCCAAGACTGTCAAAAAAATGAGCCTGGTGAGACATATTTTTCTGAGACTCAGAGGAGGGCCGAGGATATAGGTAAGCAGTAGGGTAGAGGGCAGGTGCTGGTGGCTCACCCCTGTAAGCTACTCAGGAGGCTGAGATCTGAGGATCCCCATTGTAAGCAGGAAAGTCTATATGAGACACTGTTCTCCAATTCAAAACCTAAGAAGCCAGAAGTAGAGCAGTGGTTCAAGTAGTAGAAGGCTAGACTTGAGCACAAAAGTTCAGGGATAGGATAGCATCCAGGCCATGAATTCAAACCCCAGGACTGGTACACACACACACACACAAACACACACACACACACACACACACACACACACACACACACACACACACACACACCATGATAGAGAATTCGCCAGTCAGCCTGCACAACTTCCATTTCTAGCAACTGAATATTTAAAAAGAGGGAGAAGGGAAGGAAAGACTTGCTCCAGGAGGTGATATAACCAGGGCTAAAATTCCACAGGACTTCTAAGATGTGGATACAGGACAGAGAGCCTCAGGAAGAAGTTACAGCATGGGCAAAGGTCCTGAGGTATGCTGTAGAACAGGTAGTATGGGTGGAATGAAGGTTCTGTGGCTAGAGAAAAGTCTGGCAGGACGTTCAATGCTGGGTCAACGTTTGTACTTGAGTCACAGGGCAGAGGGTGGGGTCCCAGAATTAGGCCCAGGGGGAAGATCAACTTGAATTTTCACCATGGACCCCAGCCATTTCCTGTGGCTGGAAGCCACAGCTCCTGACCCTTAGACCTCCTTTGCATGGAGGAGTCAGGGCAAATGCAGGGAAGGACCCTTGCTTAAAAAAGGTTCTAGCCCAATGCCAGCAGTGGCTCAACCCCTGTAAATCCTAGCTACTCAGGAAACTGAAATCAGAGATCATGGGTCAAGCCAGCTCAGGGGAGGAAACTTAGTGAAACTCTTCTTGCTGATTAACTACCAAAAGCCAGAAGTGGAACTGTGGGTCAAGTGGTAGAGTGCTAACTTTGAGGGAAATAGTTGATACCAGAGCCCAGACTCTGAGTTCAGGCCCTAATACTGGCACGAAAAAATAAAGAAAAGCTTTCAGGAGCTCCTAGTACACTGTGGTGAAAGGCCAGATCAGCGGGGCACTGGTGACTTATGACTGTCTTCTTAGTTCCTCAGGAGGCTGAGATGTGAGGATTGAGGTTACAAGCCAGCCTGAGGAGGAAAGTCTTGGAGACTCTGACCTCCAAGGAACCTCCAGAAAATCAGAAGGGCTCTGTAGCTCAAGTGGTAAGCTGAAGAGCTGGGGACAGAGTTCAGGCCTAGAGTTCAAGCCCCATGACCAACCCTTGGCTTGCTTGGACCTCGCTCTGTGGCTCTAGGCAGAGTACTTTCCAGTGGGCCCCTGAGGGTCTCCCAATGTCTAGATGTTGTACAAGTCTTGAGAGCAGTCTGTTTGGAGGCCATTGCCTACAGAACGGGCCACAGTACTAGAGAAGGGTCGAGTCTTGGGGCATGGAGAACATCACAATGGCATGTCATGGGTGCAATGTAGATCTGAGCAGTAGTAAATCGACGTCTCAGACCATGGTTCTGGGCCAGGAGGGGCAAGAGCTGCAACATGTCACACCAGGTAATACCCGCTCTTGGCCTAGGGTGGAACAGATCTGCTCTGGCATCAGCACTCAGAGTGAGCAAGAGTCAGCTTAGCCATGGTCACTTCCCCCAATTGAACTCTAGAGGATTATGGCAAGGGGCCGCATGTCCCCCATCTGGCCACCAGAGAGCAGGAGTCTCTCTCCATAGGGATTGTACCTGTGAGTTGTGTTAGTCTTGCTTCCCTGGGGCCACCATCTTGCTTCAAAGACATCCTGGACAGGGAAGTCCTTGAGAGTCTTACCTACAATTAACCATCAAGTTAACCAAAAAGCAAGTGGGGCTGTGGCTCAAGTGGCAGAGCACTACATTGAGCAAGAAAACTCAGGGATAGAGCCTAGGCCCTGAGTTCACACACAAACACACACACACACACACACACACACACACACACACACACACACACACACACACACACACACGCACCACATGAATGCAAAATCAGAAATTTTGACACTGCTATCTTTGGATATTCTCTACCTTTTCCCCACTAAGTCTGATGGCTGTTGGCCTAGGTGTTTGATGCATCCAACACCATCTGGCATCTTTAATTTTGGGGGACAGGATGGCTAGAAGGTCAGTCTTCCCCCATCCCAGCTCCTTGATTGGGTCATGGTCTACCCAAGCCCCTTTTGGCTCCTTTTACAGACTTGCCAAGATGCCTTCAAAAGGCATCACATGTTGGGCACTGGTGGCTCATACCTGTCATCTGAGATACTCAGGAAGCTGAGATCTGGAGGATCATGGTGCCAAGACAGCCTGGGCAGGAAAGTGTGTGAAACTCTTATCCTCGATGCCAGACTTGAGAGAAAGAGCTCAGGGACAGCGCTCAGGGACAACAACAACAAGGAGAGGCATTGCATGTTGGCTTTGGGATTAGCATGGGCCAAATATAATTGGAATTTTCAAGTGCTCCAAGACAAAGCAGTACCTCCTTTAGTACCATGCTCCTCCATCTTTTCTCACACTCTGGCCTTGGCCCTGCTTTGGGTCAGCATGGCTTTGGCTTGATGGGAGGGCTCCAAGGAGGAAGATCCCAGAACAATTGCCCCAGCTCCTTTCCCCTGCTCACCCTGCTGCTTTTGCCCTTTGCCCTAGACCTTCTTTCTGGAATCTATGCATGAGGTCATCACCGCCACCATTGTGGTGAGTGGTGGGTCCAGCCTAACTCGGGGCAGTCAGAGGTGGAAGTCGGTCTGGGACTAGGAGCTTCTACCCTGTGTGTGGGCTAAGGACAAAGCTGACCTTTATTTCATCCTGAGCATTGAAGTGATAGGGAGACAGTGTAGACTCCACATTGAATCAGGTAATATTGGAGTCTAGAGGACCACTTGTGTAGGTTAGGCTGTGGGGCTCAGGGGACTATTCTTCTTGGTACTCCTCTCTCGCGACTCCCTCTCCCTCTCTCATCCCTAAACGGTAGAAGAGAAACTTCAACTAAGGGGGTCAAAGAGGAGGCAGGGGAGTATTTCTCTGTGAACCATACTTGTGTTTCATATTCATCCTAGTCTCTACTTCCTATTTATCTGAGGAATGGCCATATGTGTTTGGGAGGGGGGATAATCATCCTAGCTGAGAATGTGGCTCAGTGGTAGAGTGGTTGTCTAGCATGCCTGACAACCTGGGTTCAATTCCACACAGAAAAACCTGGAAGGGGAGGTGGGGCTCAATGGGTAGAATGTCAGCTTTGATCAAAAAGAGCTCAGAGAGTGTAGTCAGGCCCTGAGTTCAAGCCACAGGACTGGAAGAACAAATCTTTGTTGTAGGCGTTTCTTCCCCTTGAAAACAATTTATTGTTTGGGATAAGCATAACATGGGTCTCTTCCCTGGCCACCAATGGGCCATTAGATGTCCCTTGAATTTGGGCTGTTTCCGCAAGATGTGAGAATGCAACAGCACCAGTCCCAATCACTAGCTTTAGCTTTACAGGCTCAGACATCTGCAATGACTGAGGCTATTACCCAGGCGCTGGCAGCCCAGGGCCGAGGAACCCCAAGATCATTGGGGAGAGGGATTTGAAGGGTGTAGGGTGAATTTTCCCCCCAGCCGTTTGGCAGGGGGATTGTTGTGAGCAGTCCTTCTTAAAGTGTCTCTCTTGCAAGTCCCTCTCTCTGATGATCAACCTCAACAGGTGATCTGGACAGTGATCGGTGCTGACAATGCAGAAATCATCAATAGACCACAAGAGAAGCTGTACCTTTGACCTGGAGGCCTGACCTTCATTTTGATCACCACCCTTTGTCATTATGTATGGACCATCTAATATTTCTGTAGGAGCAACTTATTTTAATGTTACCTGCTCTAACTGTTCTTTTACTACTTGCTTATACAACCACCTTTTGTTATGCTTTCCTGTGAACTAGTCTAAAATCTGCTCCAGAACAACCCCCACCTCTGGACTCTGAAGTGGCAAAGACTGCTATCCCCCCTGACTAATGCTAAAGGGCTGCTAATGACATTTCTTGGCCTGGGAATGCTTTTGCTGATTGTTTTTCTATGCCCTACTTGCACTATATGTGCACTGCAAAACTGTTATGAGCTTAGCCAGCCTGTTACATAAGATCAAGCTCCAAGTGAATAAATTTCCCCAGAGAGGAATCGCAGCCAGAGATGGGTAAGAGGGGGTGTCAGTCTGGCCAACCTAAGACAGGCCTTCAGCTTCGCTCTGAAGAAGTTCTTGATGATGGGTCAGGCACACAAGGTGATCCACCCAACCTAAGATAGGTGGGTTCGCTTCCTTAAACAAAGACAGGGGAGATGTTGGGAGTCATTTGGAGCTTAAAGTAAAGCTCAAAGTCATCTTGACCCCTGTGCTCGCTTAAAGGCACGTACAAGGAACTGGCTTACTTAAAAGACACCAGGTGCCCAGGATTGCTCTGCTATGTCTGCAGTTTGTTTTAAATTTTCCTTGTTTTTATGGACTATAGTAGAATGGCCTGAGTGTGGGGGCCCACGAGGATGCACCATGTTGCATGTGTGGAACTCCCAGTACCCAGGCTGCTCCCAGGTCCTGAAGAGGATGACCTTATGAGATACTGACTTTTATATATGCCCAGGAATTAATTGAACTGCTTTGGACATTTCTAACTGTGGTGGGACTGATGTTTATTATTGTGCTAGGTGGGGATGTGAGGTAACTGGGATGGGCTCTTGGATCATGCACAAGGGCCCTCCCTATCCTTGTCTGGCGAATCTCACCACCCAGACTTGCCTCAAACCCCCTGCATGGCCAATGCTATCCTTACCAATGGAATCCTTTTTAAATAACCTTTACAGAGGAGGGAAAAAGATAACTAACTTGGAGATGGGTCTGCCATTAAAACAAAAAAGAGGGACTCTATAGAGCACATGGGCAGCAAAGCTGGTGCTGATAGGGAGTTGAGTGGGCAGAGCCCGATTTGCTTTACAGTATGTAAGCAGACCGTGGAAGCTTAGGTGCATGATAGGGTGTGACGTTGACAGTGATTGGTTCCTCTACCTCCCTTCCCATGCCAACCGCACTTTTTTGCTTTAAAAACGGCTTGCTCTGTGTTAATAAACGAGTTTTCCTGCTTGAGTTGACTCCCTGCTGCATCTGATTGTCTCCTGGGATGGTGGAGGCTGGGGAACAGATGAGTGGCCGCACTTACCTTTCCTCGGACCCTGACCGTCTTTTGTGGGATGAACGAAGACCCGACAACATTGTAGATGGGATTCCCACACAGCTAGCCACATCTCCTACTCTATCCAAATAGGTATTTATTAGCATACTAGCTTCAGCTTATGAATGGATGAATATTGTGCCCCACCCCCACCCCGGTGCTCAATCTCAGGTCTCAGGAACACCCTAGCTCCTTAGTTGCTCACAGGTTGGTATCCTCACCTAGACCCTTTCGCCAATTGGGCCTGCTAAGCTCTGAGTTCAAATCCCAATACTGCCAAAAGATGAATCCTAATGTGAGAAGCCCATCGGTCCACCTGTTTTCCTGTCCTGTGAAAGTCCTGGGTCTCAGGGAGGATGGAGAATTCTATATAGGAAATTCTATAACCATAGGAATAAGTTGTTATTCGCATCGGCACAGTAATGTCTGTCATCATACTCAATAAAACACAAATGCATCCATGACTAAGACACACAATAAAAAGAGTAACTACACTGAACTCAAGATGCATTCCATACATATATGTAAATAGAGATCCTATGTGTAAAATAGGTGGGTACATTATTTTTTCCAGTGCGGGGGCTTCAATTCAGGACCTGTGACCTGGCCTGATATTGTAGTCTTCAAGGATGATGAGCTTCCCTTTCCCCCAGAGTGTTATAGATTTACCCAGACCTGAGTTGGAATCCCAGCTGTGGCAGAAAAATGGTGCGAGTTCTGAGCCAGGTTGCATTATTATTATTATTGCCAAGGAAAGGATTTGAACTCAGTTTGTGGTAACTCTGCCTCAGCTTCAATCACCTCAGGGTGGTTGGCTGCCATGGGCCCATATCCGATCCTGGGATACTAGGCCCTGAAGTCTTGCAGGAAAACACACACACACACACACACACACACACACACACACAAAGAGAGTAAGATAGAGAGAGAGAGGGAAAGGGAGAGAGAGAGAGGAAAGCCGCAGGATTGATTTTTACATTTTGTTCCTTTCCAAGGTGACCATCCTGGGTCTTAATGATATGCTTACAAAGAGTACTTCACCTTGCGTTGGTGAAGGATAGCAGGCTATCGGGGAAGCCATAGGCCCATGAATCAATGTAGGCCCTGAGTTCCAGTCCTGGTCCTGATACCTACCAATATGTGGAATTCCCAAGACACTCGTTCTTACGTTTCGAAATACCGATGGGATGTGAGCAAACTCATGATTGAATGATAAGTTTCTGACTGCATCAATCAGTCTAGTCTAAAATTAGATGCAATGATCCTAGAATGCTGATTTATCTTAATGAATAGTCTATTCAGCATGAAAAGAATCCTATTCCTTCAATGGTGGCATAATAACTACCTAAGCGTTGGTAGGAACGTAGTTGATATACTTGAATCCTAGGCAGATGTCTCTGGCACTCTATACAAATATATATTTATTGGTATACTACCACTGCCTATCCATGTATGGCTATTTTGTCCACCCTGTGGCTCGATCTCAGGGTCTGGGAACTGCCTGGCAGATTCCTGGGCTAGAGGTTGCTGTGTTGACACACCCATTCATGAATTGGGTCTGCTAGTCCCTGAGTTCAAGTCCTAGCACTGCCAACAATTGGATCATGGAGTAAGAAGGAGTGTAACACCTGTTTTCCTTTTTTCTGAGTGTCCTGGGTGTCAGACATGAAGAAGAACATGTCTACAAATATAGATATATGTGATAGGATGTCATCAATATAATAAATGGAATGTGTGTTATCACAGTAAATAAAATAAGTGGTAAATAAATGAATAAAACAGAAATACAATAAATAACCACAACAAACAGGATAGGGACTGAACATCTATAGGTAGGTACAAATCCTATCTTTTCAATGTGTATAATTAGTGTGTTTCCCAGGCCTGGGGCATGAATTCAGGCCTAGGGTGCAGGTTTGACTTTCTTGTCCTCAAGCATGGTGAGCTTCCCTTTCATCCACAATGCTACAGAGTTACCCAGACCCTAAGTTCAAATCCAAAGCCTGGCAGATAAAACAGCACCAATTGCAAGCCAGGGAGTTTTTTTTGGCCAAGCAAGGTCTTGAAATCAGGTCATGGCAACTCTGCCTCAGCTTCCATCACCCTAGGCTGGGGTGCAGCCACTGGAACCACAGACGATCCTGGGATCCTAGACCTCCAGGCCATGCAGGGGTGGGGGGAATGCACAGAAAATAAGTGGTGGGATGGCCTTTTTAGATTTTGCACCATGACCATCTGGGTCTGAATGACACAGCTCCAAAGGGTACTTCAACTTGCATTGCTGAAGGCTGGTGGGCTACTGGGTTATTGAGCCATAGTCCTGCAGGGCAATATAGGGCTAGAGTCAAATCCCAGTCATGTCACTTCTGGATGATGGGAGATCCTAAGAGACTCATTCCAATCTATAAGAATGACGATGGAATTTTATAAATGTCACGGTTGAATGAGTTGCTCGTGAATGATACTAGTATAAAATTAGACATCATGGTTTCAGTCGGCTGGTTGATTTTATGTAATATGAAACATTAAAAGAATACTCTTTCTTACAGGGATTCAATGATTTCAGGACACCAATTTACTTAAGAGTTTAGTTATTTATTTTTTTATTGCGAAAATACTGTACAGAGGGGTGACAATTACATGGGCAAGATAATGAGTACATTTCTGATCAAGCATTGTAGCCTCCTCTTTTGTTTCCCCTTCCCATCCATTCCCATCTTTCCCCCGCCTCCTCACCCAATCCTCTCCTCCCCACCTTCACCACCCCACTCCCGCACCAAAGTTGTAAAATTAGTTTTCAACATAACGACTTGCACATCTCATTGAGGATGAAAACAACAACATTAAATACATGGAGGAATAATAATACCCAAGAATTGGTAGGATAATGGATAGACATCTCTGGCACTCTATAAAGATATATATTTATTAACGTACTACCATCTGAGTGTCAATCTGTTCTTATTTTGTCAACCGCTGGGACTCTATCTCAGGCCCTGGGAACTTTCTGTCAGCTCAATTTGCCACAGGAGGGCATGCTGACACTGACCCATTCATGAATTTGGCCCTGTAGGCCATGAGTTCAGATGCCAGAACTCCCAAACAATGAATCGTGGAGTAAAAACCTGATGGTGACACATGTTTTGCTTTTCTGTGAAAGTCCTGGGTGTCATATATGAAGTAGGATACATATGCACACCCATATCCTATGTAATCAATGTTCTATATGCTATTATAGACAATAAAATAAACAGTCAATACATGAACAAAACAAAAATAAAATGAAAAAATATACTGAACTCAATATGTACATACATATGTCTGTAAATATAAATCATATATTTAAAATATATATGAATAGGATTTTATCTAGCGCAGAGGATCGATTTCAGGCCTAAGGAACAGACTTGAATTTCTTGACTTCAAGGAGGCAAGTCTCCCCTTCCCACACAGTGCAACAGAGTTACCAAGACCATGAGTTCAAATCCTAGTCCTGGCAGAAAAATGGAATCTCTATGCTATATGACACCCAATTCTTAGGTATTTCATTCTGCCTCCATTTAATGAATGTGATTGTTTAAATGATTAATAAAGTATTAACTAAAATCGATCAGTGTCCTATAATATAATTGTGTATAATTTTATACTGGAATCATTCAAGAACTGCCCATTCAATCATGACATACATCACATTCCATTGGTATTCATATGGATAAAATGAGTTTCTTAGGATCTCCTGCCATTTGCAAATGGCAGGACCAGGATTCAAAGTGTGGGCTCCAGCTCCCACCACTTAAACCTGAGGATAGGGAACTCACCGGTCTGTCTAAGAACATCAGCAAGACCAACGATTAGCTAAGCACCACTGTCAGCAGTCCTCCTTGATACTTACAAGGCTGTGAAAAGAGGGTCATGTTCAAAGTCACCCTTGGCAGGAAAGTCCTTGAGACCACTGTCCAACTTAAGTGGCAACAAAGCCACAAGAAGAGATGTGTGTCTCACGCTAGCCTTGATCAAATGCAGCTCAAAGACTGTGCCCAGATCCTGAGTTCAAGGTCCGAGACTGGCAACAAACAGACATACACAACAATTTGTGCAGCCATCCAAGTAAAGCAGGTCACCCTTATGTCCCCAACTGAATTGGACAGAGTTCCCTGGGAAAGGGTCTGGTGAAGCCACTGTCATCTTTACTCCACCCATTTTGCCTGCATCACAGGATTCCGGCCACAAGCCCATTCTTTCATGGTTCTTTCTGACCAATGGGATTCAAAAATGCTGGACACGCCGATATTCCATGCTGCCCTGTAGCACTAGAATTCCCTCTGTTGGTTGACACCACTACCGGCCATTGAGGAAAGTAGAGGTGGCTGAGTGGTGAGCAAGAGATTCGAGGCAACTTTGGAGTAGGTTAGGATATTGACCTCTTAGTCACTGAGTGAGAGAAGGGAGGATTTCCCAGAGCCTGGGAATGTGGCCAGCCCATCTTTCCCATCACAGCTCTCAGATGTCTGAAACAAGATTCCGTGAGAGAGCTTAGGACAAGAACTACTACAAGAACACCAGCATAAGAATACTCCCATCAGATCTGCAACATTCAACAAAACAAAGAACATGAAAAAGGGAGGGAGGCTCAAGACAAACATCATCTTATAAATATGATAGAAATAATTGCATAAAAGGAAAAAAACACACAAAAAAACATTTGAATACTTATCTTGGAGTTCATTCCACTAACATCAACTTATCAGAACTTTTCTGCTTGACTCAGACATATACTAGTTATTACAAATAAGGGAAAACATGGGACCTATGTTTCTTTAGGCCTGGTTTACTTCACTTAATATAATTTTTCCAAGTCTTTCCAATTCTTAACAAATGGGGCAATGTCATTCTTTCTGATGGAGGAATAGAATTCAATTGGGTATATATACCACATTGTCTTGATCCATTCATCTACTGAGGGGCATCTGGGTTGGTTCCATAACTTACCTATGGTGCATAATGCTGCAATAAATATAGTCGTGCTGGTAGCTTTAGTTTGGTCTTGTTTGTGATCATTTGTGTAAATGCCCAAAAGTGGGATTGCCGGGTCATAAGGAAACTCTATGTGGAGTCTTTTGAGGAACCTCCATACTGCTTTTCAAAGTGGCTGAACAAGTTTACACTCCCACCAACAATGCAGTAAGGTCCCCTTCTGTCCGTATGCGCTCCAGCAGCTGTTGTTATTATAGTTCTTGATTATAACCATTCTAACTGTAATAAGGTGGTACATCATTGTTGTTTTGATTTGGATTTCTTTTATGGCTAGAGAGCGTGAGCATTTTTTCATGTGTCTATTGGCCATCCTTCTTTCCTCTTCAGAGAAGTTTGTCTTTAAGACTTTAGCACAGTTATTTATTGGGCAATTGTTTGAAGATTTGTTTTGGGGGAATTTAATTTTTTGGGTTCAAGGTATATTTTAGATATGAGACCCTTGTCTGTTGTATGGCTAGTGAAAATCTTCTCGCAATTCGTGGACTTTCTATTAATCTTGCGAGCTATGTCCTTTGTCATGTAGAAGCTCTGCAATTTCATGCAATCCCATTTTTCCAACCTTTCTTTGATTTGTTCTGTTTCTGGGTTTCTATTAAGAAAATTTCAGCCTGTGCCAAGGAGACCTAGGTTTTCTCCTACTCCATTATGTAATGTTTTCAGAGTGTCTGCTTTGACTCCGAGGTCTTTGATCCATTTGGAGTTCATTCTGGTGAAAGGTGATATATAAGGATCTAGCTTTAGTTTTCCACAAGTAGTTAACCAATTTTACCAGCACCATTTACTGAAGAGGTTGTCTTTCTTCCATTCTATTTTTTTAGCTCCCTTATGGAAGATTAGATGGCTACAGGTCTTTAGGTTCATTTCTGGGTTTTCAAGTCTATTCAATTGGTCCTGGGGTATGTTCTTGTGCCAGTACAAAGGTATTTTGATTACTATGGCTTTGTAGTAGAGTTTAAAATTTGGTATTGATATTCCTGCAGCACTGTTCTTTCTGTTAAAGATTGTTTTTGTTATTCGGCGTCTTTTATTGTTCTATGTGAATTTTTGGATTGAGTCTTCTATTTCCATGAAGAATGGGATTGGAATATTGATAGGTATCCCATTGAATTTGTAGATAGCCTTGGGAAGTTTTGCCATTTTCACGATGCTGATTTTTCCAATCCAGGAGCATGGGGTTTTTTCCCATTTTCTAAGTTCTGTTTTGATTTCCTTTTTCAAGTTTTTAAAGTTTTCATCATAGAGGTCCTTCACTTCTTTGGTTAAGATAATCCCTAGGTATTTTATTTTTTGTGGAGCTATTACGAATGGAGTTGCTTTCCTGATTTCAGCCACACTTTTCTCATTGTTGGCTTACAGAAAAGCCATTGATTTTGGGGGTTTAATTTTATACCCTGCTACTTTGCCAAAGTTTTGAATCACCTTGAAGAATTTCGGAGCAGAGTCCACGGGATTTTTTAAATTCAAGATCATGTCATCTGCAAAGAGGGAAAGATTTACTTCCTCTTTCCCTATTTGGAACCCCTTGATGTTCACACCTGTTATTATTGCTGTAGTTAGGCATTCCAATACTAGATTGAAGAGCAATGGAGTGAGTGGGCATCCTTGTCTCGTTCCTGAGTTTAGAGGACATGGCTTTAATGTTTCAACATTGAGCATAATACTGGCTTGAGGTTTGAATATACAGCCTTTATTGTATTGAGGAAGGTTCCCTGGATTCCTAGTCTTTGCAGAACCTTCATCCTAAAGGGGTGTTGGATCTTGTCAAATGTTTTCTCTACATCTATTGAGATAACCATGTGTTTCTTATTCTTGCTCCTGTTGATGTGAAGAATTATGTTATTTGATTTGCGTATATTGAACCAGCATTGCATCCCTGAAATGAATCCTCTTAGATTGTGGCGTATGATTTTTTTTGATGAATTGTTGAAGTCAATAGGCCAAAATTTTTTTGAGAAGTTTTGCATCAATGTTCATCAAATAAATGGGTCTATAATTCTCTTTCTTTGATGAGTCCCTGCCTGATTTTGGGATGAGGGTTATTATAGCTTCATAGGATGAATTTGGTAGTGAATTTTCTCTTTCAATTCCATGAAAAATTTGAAGGAGCATTGGTGTGATTTCGGCTTTGAAGGCCTTGTAGAACTCTGCTGTAAAACCATCTGCTCCTGGGCTTTTCTTAGCTGGGAGGTTTCTTATTGCTGTTTCTATTTCAACGCTTGATATGTGCTAGTTAAGATGTTTTAACTCGTCTTGATGTAGTTTTGGCATGTCGATATTTGCTAGGAAAAGGTCCATTTCTGCCAAGTTATCAAACATATTAACATAAAGGTTTGAGAAGTATGCCCTTATAATGTTCTGAAATTTGTTTGTTTCTGTGGTGATATTGCCATTCTCATCTCTGAGTTC
The DNA here is from genome assembly GCF_019054845.1 of Dipodomys spectabilis. Taxonomy (NCBI): domain Eukaryota; kingdom Metazoa; phylum Chordata; class Mammalia; order Rodentia; family Heteromyidae; genus Dipodomys; species Dipodomys spectabilis. The sequence goes on along the minus strand of NW_024870808.1, from coordinate 286,010 downwards.
ATTTAGTTGGGTGTGTTGTCTTCTTTTTCTGATAAGATTTGCTGGGGGGGGGGTCTGTCTATTTTGTTGATTTTTTCGAAGAATCAACTCTTTGTTTTGTTGATTCTTTCTATTTTTTTATTCTAATTCATTTAATTCTGATTTAATTTTAATTATTTCTTTCCATCTACTAGATTGGGGTTTATCTTGCTGCTCTTTCAAGGAGGCTCAGCTGTCTCATTAAATTTTTAGTTTCAGATCTATCGAATTTGTTGATGGAAGAACTCAAAAGATATAAACTTGCCTCTGAGTACTGCCTTTGCTGTGTTCTCTTCTTTTTCTGATAAAATTTGCTGGGGGGTCTGTATATTTTGTTATTTTTTTCGAAGAACCAACTCTGTTTTGTTGATTCTTTCTATTTTTTATTGTAATTCATTTAATTCTGATTTAATTTTAATTATTTCCTTCCATCTACTGTATTGGGGTTTATCTTGCTATTTTTCAAGGAGCCTCAGCTGTCTCATTAAATTGTTAGTTTCAGATCTATCCAATTTGTTGATGTAAGAACTCAAAGATATAAACTTACCTCTGAATACTGCCTTTGCTATGTCCCAGAGGAGCTAGTATTTTGTGTGCTCATTTTTGTTGAATACCTTGAACACATGAATTTTGTTTCTAATCTCTTCGATGACCAACTAGTGGTTCAACAGTGTGTTGTTCAGCCTCCATATGTTACAGGACTTTCTTTGGTGGCTTTTGGTGTTGAGTTCTGATTTTTTTCCCTTGTGATCTGAGAGAATGCAAGGTTTTACTTCAGTGTTCCTGAATTTGGAAAAGTTTGCTTTGTGACCTAAAATGTAGTCTATTTTGGAAAATGTTCCATGTGCTACTGAGAAAAACATGTATTCTGATGCTGCTGGGTGAAATATTCGGTAGGTGTCTGTTAAATCTTGTTGATCTCTGCAGTTGTTTATATCTGCGGTCTTTCTGTTGAGTTTTTGCCAAGTTGATCTATCTAGTGGGTATAGTGGTGTATTAAAGCCCCCAACAATTAATGTATTTGGATCTATATGAGATTTGAGAGAAAGTAGTGTTTCTTGGATAAATTTGGATGCTCCATTGTTTCGCGAATAGAGATTCAGAATTGTAATAACCTCCTGAAGTAGAGATCCCTTAATTAGTATTGAGAGACCTTCTTTATCTCTTCTAACTAATTTTAATTTGAAGTCTATTTTATCTGATATTAGTACTGCAATTTCTGCCTGTTTATGGGGGCCGTTTGCTTGATAGATTTTGTTCCAGCCTTTCACATTCAAAATGTGTTGTTTTTATGGACAAGGTGGGATTCCTGAAGGGAATAGGTAGAAGGATGTTCCTTTTTAATCCAACTAGACAGTCTATGTCACTTAATTGGAGAGTTAAGCCCATTAATGTTAAGAGATAGGACTTAGAGGTATTTGGGAGTTCCTGCAATTTTATTCACTTTCTTTGGGGCTGCCACAACTGGGTTCTTCCTATGGTTCTTGGATTCTCAGTTTGGGTGTGGTTTCTTGGTGTTTATTGTGGTCTTGTAGGTTTTCTATGTGTAGGACATCTTTAGGTATCTTTGTAGAGCTGGTTTGGTGGAGATATATTGTTTCAATTTTTCTTTGCTATGGAAGTTTTTTATTTTACCTTTGGTTATGAAGGAGAGTTTATCTGGGTACAGTATTCTTGGTTGGTAGTTGCTTGTCTTTAGGGCATGGCATACATCATTCCAGGCTTTTCTTGCTTTAATTGTCTCTTCTGAGAAATCTGAGGTGATTCTAATTGGTTTCCCTTTATAGGTTATTGATCTTTTCTCCTTGGCAGCTTAAAGATTTTTTTCTTGTTCTGATTTGATCCTGTGAGGATAATAATTTGACAGTAGGATGTCCTGTTCTGGTCTGGTCTATTTGTAGTTCTAAAAGCTTCTTGTATTTGAATAGCACTGTCTTTTTGCATGTTTGGGAAGTTCTCTGCTAGGATCTTGCTAAACAAATTTCCTAGACCATTAACTTCCGTCTCCAGTTGTTCCTCTACACCCATTATCCTCAGATTAGGCCTTCTGATGGTGTTTTCCAAATAGAATTGAATAGGTATATCATATTTCTTGGATTTGTCTTGGATGGTTTTATGTTCTTTTTCTATAATATCTAGGCTGTATTCAATCCCTGAGATTCGATCTTCTGCATGGTCTAACCTACTGTCAAGTCTTTCTACTTTGTTTTTTATTTCTAATTGGTCGACTTTGATGACTACAAATTCTTTGTTGGAACTTTGTTCTAGATCTTGTAAGAAATTCTTTACTTCCTTAATTTGGTGTTCAGTGTTTATTCTCAAATCACTTATTTGATTGGTTATGGTTTCCTAGGACTCCCATTCCTTCTGTTGTTCTCCACTGAGCATTCCCTTTGCTGTCTCCCTGATTTCTTTCAGCTCTCTGTTTCTGTATTCCATGAATGCCTCCATTGATTTCTGTCCTTTATCATCCCGATCTCTCAGTTCCGGTGTTTCTCTTTGATTAGCATCCCCACGTTTACACATTTCCTGAATTTCTCTTTGAGTGTTCTCAGCCTGTTCATGACATTCCTGACTTTCTCTTTGTCTATTCTCAGCCAGATCACGTAATTGCTATCTATCTGTTTGACTGACCTCAACCTGCTCACACAATTCCTGTCTATCTCTTTGACTGATCTGAACCTGCTCACACAATTCCTTCATTTCTCTTTGAGTGTTCTCAATCTGCTCACGAAATTCCTGTATCAATCTTTAAGTAGCTTCCTCAAGCTAATGAGTCTCCTGTATTGATCTTTGGTTTGCCTCCTCTCTCTCCCTATCATGCTCACACTGAGATTTTTGCAGGTTTTAAATCTTTTCATTTACTCTGTTTACCTGTATTGTTTGTAGAGCTTTATGGGAACTCTCCTCTGCTTTATTCATTATCTCTTCTCTCCTCTGATTGTCACGAATGGGAGTTGAGAACCCCGGGCTTGCCATTTTTCTTGTGTTTTTCCGGCTTGTTCTGCGCATTTGGGATGAGAATAACACCAGTTTTGTGCTAGAACACTATTTTAAGGTAAGCATCAACCAAAGTCCGTAGTTGCACAGTCAAAATTCTGCAGATACAATCTGGTTCAAGAGATACAATCTATTGAACATCAAACAACTATGTCTTAATGGCCTAAGAACAGCAAAGGAGAATTTGGCAACCAGAAATTATTAGGTTTAGGGAAAATGTGGGGAACAATAGAATTAGAGGGATGTGGGAAGGTGAGGGAGAGCGGAATTAACCTTGTCCTCATCTCAAAGAGGGAAATTGATTGGACAGAATGATAGCAGCGAGAGAAAAAAGACTAAGAAAAAAAGAAGAAAGAAAAAAGACACAAGAAAAAATGAAAAAACAAAAATTTAATATTAAAAAATGGAACCCTTAAAAACTGCAAGTTTGAAGAAGTAGTATTCAGAGAAGAATGGGTATGGGATGAAAGGAGGGAAGGCATAGAAAGGAGACATGAAAAACTAGAAAAATAAAATGTTTTAAAATATCTGGGTATAAAGAGGTAATACTGCTATTAAAGAATTTAACTCTAAGAAGCTTTGAATTGAGTAATAAATTTCTGAATTAAGTGTGTACACAATGGAGAATAAGATCTAATAATCGACGACGGGTATATTTGATGTTGAGCAGAACAGCAATTAAGTCATCCAGAAAAGAATGAAAGAGAAGAAGTGAAAAGAATGAGAAAAGAAAGAAAGAAAGAAAGAAAGAAAGAAAGAAAGAAAGAAAGAAAGGAAGGAAGAAAGAAAGGAAGAAAGAAAGAAGAGGATCAAAAAGTTCAGTAGAGATTAAAAAATAAGCACACACACATATTCACCTAAAATAAAAATTATATGAGAAAGAAGACAATAAACAATAAAAACAAAAATTTTAAAAATAATAAAAATAAGGTACAAAAACAAAAAGAAAGTTCTTTGATTTTTTTTTTTTTGTCAGCTGGGAGATGGGAAGATTCTGTATTTCCCTTGTGTCTGTAACCAGCCTCTTGGTGGAGTCCCTGGTCTGCTTGTGGTTTTTGCTTTTCCTGTGGCTTGATTGGTTACTTAAGGCAGTTTGTTTGGGAAAGCCGAAAAATGCTCTGCTTTACCCAGGATTTTGTGATCGTCCTCTCAGGCTAGTTCAGTGGGAGAGGGATCTGTTTTGAGTATCGCAAAAGAGGGAGATGTCTGTTTTCTCTTGTTTGGAGATGCTTTGATGAGGCTAGGTTCTGGGTTGAGCTGAGGCCTTTCAGCAAACAGTAGCTTTTTCCTGAGGGGCTAGTTTCTGAGACACTCTCAGAGCACAGCCTGGAGCCTTTCTCAGAGTTTATGTTTACTGAATTTCAATTGACTGTCTAGGCTGCTGTAGGGAGGGGCAGCCTCTGGCTCTGTTTACCCAGTGAAGAAAGCCACTCCCAGGGGGCAGATTTCCACTGCCTGGGGTGGGTGACTTTTTCTTAGGTGGAGTTGAACCTGGCAGATCTGGGCAGGTTCCTGTGACCTGCCAAATAGCTGTCTTGTTTTCTCCCAAAGCCTGAATTGGAACTGGCAGTTCAGCCAATCCTTTGTCAGTATCAAAGATGGAGATCTCCAGTAGTGGGGTGGGGGATGAATGCCTTCCCTCCTCTGATCCCTGAGAAGGAGTGAGGATGTCAGGCTTCTACTCATGCCGCCGGAGTCTTGGTTCCTGGGTCGTCTCTGGTGTGCGATCTGCAGTGTGAAGATATCTGCTCCTTGTCAGTTCTTGCTGGTGTTGAGTAGAAACAGCTTGCCCGCTGCATCTGGTGCCTTTGTCCCAGACCCTCTGTGTTGCAGGTATGATGGCTACGGGCGCCACCGCTGCTGCCGCTGCCACAGTTCCTGGCAAGTGCTCAGATGTGTCTCTTTGGCTTGATTTTCCTTCTCTGGCCAAACTCTCTGTCCTGTGATGGCACACTTGATGTAATTCTCTGGCCTAGTACTGTTCACTGGAACACTAAAACTGCTTTTTATGCTAGAGCTTGTTTAGCCTCCAGCTCCTCTTCCGCCATCTTCCTGACCTTATCTTGAGGCTTATTTTATATTCTTGACATTTTTTTCTATACTTGTAGTTAATTTTCCATGACAGGCTAAGTGTATTATATTGGATGTATGAAAGTAAACTGAATGCTTATTCCATTAATCCTTTGCCACTTGTCTAATACGAATATAAAATATCCATGTGTTTGAAGTAATGAAAATAACAACAGATATAAGCAAGATAAATCAATCTGTTGTAGACAAGTATTTTCACCTTTAATTTGAAAGTTGGTCCTTTTTTACACTACAGAATATTCTTGAGAAAATGTGCTCCAGGCTCCACAACTGAATAACATTATGGTTTGATCTATCATAAGAGAAGGAAGGAAGGGGAACCTTCCTTCCAAAAGTTTGATCCTAGGAATTTGATGTGCTTTATGGTGCCTACTTGGAAATGAACAATTTTCACAGTCAACCTTGGAAAGCCATCTTGATAGACAACTTCTGTAAGTGGTTACAAAGCATTATTGATGGCTTTGCAAGGATGCCTGATTCCCTCATTGTGGGACAATTAAAACAGGAATTTAGTAACCTGTTCTTTGTATCTTTAGAAAAACCCATTGACTCTAGGCCAGGGGATCATAGGGGCCAAGAGAAACTACTACCTTGAATAGTAATCCTAGACTTCTAAACAACACACACACACACATAAACACACACACACACACACACACACACACACACACACACACACTAACAAACACACAAAAAACACTCCAGTAAGCACAGCCAGGCAAGGTTGCCATCACAGCCTAAATGAAGTCAGGCAAAAAACAGAAGCTGAGAGTCATTTAGCTGATAACTAAAATATTTTTTATGAGGCAAACTCAAATGAGACTCCAGAGAGAGAGTCAGAAAAACTGATCAGAGACACTAAAATTGGTCACACAAAGATTGGAAAGTAGAATTCCTTGTAGAACAAATAAATCATAGAAAGCCTTTGCATGTAAGAACAAGACAGCCGACCAAATTCCAGAAATGCACATTTTCTTAGAAGTCAGCTTAATCAATTATCAATGCAAATCTTTGAATTCTTAAATATTTGAACATATGTGGGAGAAGGCTGAAGAGAAAGAAAATGTCATCATTTTCTTAGGAGGTCCAATATCACATTAGGAAGTAATCCAGCACAGACTTGTAATAAAAAGAAAACACAATAATTCCAAATGAGGGTTTTATTTATTTTGATGTAAAAGTTCTTAAATTAGGTGCTAGCAATTACCATACAATTGATCCAGTCCCCCAGCTGAGTTGATATTGACTGCAGTATTCCCACATGAAGGAAAAGAGAAAATTTACAAATGTCTGATGAAATGCGTTAAAGGTGAAGTGTTTTAATAGTAATATCTGAGGTTTAGACACAGGTGAAAAGGGCAGGGCGATTTTCTTTTCTAAAAATTCCTCATTTTTTCCTGGTGCCAGTGGCTCACAGCTGTAATCCTAGCTACTCAGGAAGCTGAGATCTGAGGACTTTAATTGAAAGACAGCCTCGGCAAGAAAGTCCATGAGACTCTTATTTCTATTTAACCCCCAGAAAACCAGAAGAGGCACTGTCTCTCAAGAGGTAGAGCACTCACCTTGAGTTGAAGAGCTCAGGGACAGTGCCCAAGTCCAGACTTCAAGCACCTCGAACAATAAGAACAAATCCCCATTTCATGGACTGCCCACATCTTGTCCTAACATTCAACGAAGAGCCATTTTATCACCTACTACCTTTAAGTCCTAAACTAGCTCCTGGAAATAGATTGATTTGGTATCTTATATCAAACGGTTCATATTTGCAGAAACAAATACCTGCAGTGGTAAATTTTTTCCAGTCCTTCAATTCTGGGCCTGGGCCCTGAACATGGATATACTGATAGCTTTCATGTGAGACTGTTTGGTATTGATTGGATTACTGCCCATGTGAGAAATTACTGGGTCTTAAAGGAGATATAGGTTTAGTCTTTTCAGGAAACTCCATACTGCATTCCACAATAGTTGAACCAGTTTAATTTCCCACCAACAGTGTAATAGAGTTCCCAATTGGCCAGCATTTGCTATTGTTAGTTTTCTTGGTAATGGCCATATTAACTGGGACGAGGTTTATTTATAGATTTGTATGCACCTTCTAGTTTCAATAAATGAATGAATCCCTGAAACCTATACTGCTCTGTGTCTGCATTCCTTTCTTTTTTCTCTTAATATAATTTTCCCAAACCTTTCATTTTCGTTACCACTGGTGAAAAGTCATCTTTCTGATGGGTGAATATAATCCCATTGTGTGTGTGTGTGTGTGTGTGTGTGTGTGTGTGTGTAAGATGACTATAGGCCCATGAATTCATTTCTAAGCATTCTGCATCATCTGTAATTTTGTAATTCCATATTAAAGTTGGACTGCTTTCTCTACTGCACTGAAGAATTTTGTTGGGATTTTGATGAGTATTGCACTGCCAATTGTTTGGGGGAAGTATTGCAATTTTAAAAATGTTAATTCTTCTAACAAGGAACATTGAAAGACATTCTATTTCCTTAAATCTCCTTCAATTTCCCTTTTTATATTTTTAAAGTTTTCACATATAGGTCCTTCACAATTTTAGTTAAATTCATTAATTCCTAGTTTTGTTGTTTTGTTTTGTTTAGATTTGATTTGTTTCTGAGGCTAATACATATGAGGTTGTATTTCGGATTTCAGCATGGATCTTCCCATTGTTGGTAACAGAAAAACTACTGATTCTTGTGGTTTTTATACACTGCTACATTGCTGAAGCTTAGCATCACCTGTACTAACTTGAGAGAGGAAGCCACAGGGTCTTTAAATACAGGGTCATTTCATCTGTAAAAAGGGATAGTTTTACTTCTTCCATATTTGGATCTGCTTTATGTTTTTCTCTTGTCTATTGTTCTTGCAAGAAATTTGACTACCCTATTGAAGAGTAGTAGAGAGAGTGGACATTCTTGTCTCATTCCTGATGTTAATGTCTTCAGGTTTCCACCGTGAGGTAAATGTTAATTATCTGTGTCATATATATACTCAGTATTATATTGAGGAATGTTTCATGCATTCCTAGCTTCTCAGACCTTTTAATCATAAAGCGGTATTGGAGCTTGTTAAAAGCTATATATTAAAAGTTATATATTACAGACTGTGGTAGACAATTTGCTCCAGGGAAGTTAGAATGAACTTGTGACTTTGAAATTATGTAATCATTTAATCACAATCAAAAAAAAAAAAGAACCTCGGGGAAGGGTGGGAGGGAGGGGATGGTAGGGGGAAAACAAAAAAAAAAAAAAAAAAAAAGATAATCTATAATTTACCATATTAAAGATCACTTGAAATAAAAAAAAAAAAAAAAAAACCCTGATGCTCAGATCTCAGCTTTTTCAGTAGCTAAGATGACAGCTGATGCCCAGATAATCTACATTTTTTAAGTGATTTGTGTAATCTATTTAATCACTGAAGTATCCAATAACTTAAAATAAGGTGAGCAGCATGTGATATATACATGTAATAGAATGTTATTTAAACAGACTACAACATGGACGAATGTTGAAGGCATTATGCTAGATAGAGTAAGCCACACACACGAGTGCAAAAGTTATATGGTTTAAAAAAAAAAAAAAAAAAAAAAAGAGATTCCTGCTTCCCAGCTCTACCTGTTTGCCTCTGTGGGCACCACTGCTGAAGACACACATCCATCTGTTCTGCAGCCCTGCACCATGAGGGAGATTGTGTACATACAGGCAGGCCAGTGTGGCAACCAGATTGGTGCAAAGTTTTGGGAAATGCTAAGCGATGAGCACAATATTGACTGCACTGGCAACTACTATGGGGACAGCCATTTACAGCTGCAGAGAATCGAGGTGTATTACAATGAGGCAGCTGGCAACAAATATGTTCCTCGGGCCATCATGGTGGACCTAGAGCCTGGCACCTTAGACTCAGTAAGATCGGGACCATTTGGCCAGAGCTTTAGGCCAGACAACTTCATATTTGGCCAGAGCGGGGCAGGCAATAACTGGGCAAAAGGCCACTACACGGAGGGAGCCGAGCTGTTAGAATCGGTGCTGGATGTGGTACGACGGGAGTCAGAAAGGTGTGACTGTCTCCAGGGTTTCCAGCTGGCTCACTCCCTGGGAGGTGGCACTGGATCAGGCATGGGCACCCTGATTCTCAACAAGATCCGAGAGGAGTATCCAGACCGCATCATGAACACCTTCAGCATCATGCCCTCCCCCAAGGTTTCAGACACCGTGGTAGAACCTTACAATGCCATCTTGTCTATCCACCAGTTGGTGGAAAATGCAGATGAAACTTTCTGCATCGACAATGAGGCCCTGTATGACATCTGCTTCCGCACCCTGAAGCTGCCCACACCCACCTATGGAGACCTGAACCACCTGGTGTCTGCCACCATGAGTGGAGTCACCACCTGCCTGCGCTTCCCCGGCCAGCTGAATGCAGATCTGCGCAAGCTGGCCGTGAATATGGTGCCCTTCCCCCGCCTACACTTCTTCATGCCTGGCTTTGCACCCTTGACCAGCCGGGCCAGCCAGCAGTACCATGTTCTCTCTGTGCCCCAGCTCACCCAGCAGATGTTTGATGCCAAGAACATGATGGTCGCCTGTGATCCCCGCCATGGTCGTTACCTGACAGCAGCTGCCATCTTCCGCGGCCGCATGTCCATGAAGGAGGTGGATGAGCAGATGCTCAACATGCAGAACAAGAACAGCAGCTACTTTGCAGACTGGATTCCCAACAATGTGAAGACAGCTGTATGTGACATCCCCCCGCGTGGCCTTACGATGTCGGCCACCTTCATCGGCAACAACACAGCCATCCAAGAACCCTTCAAGCGCACCTCAGAGCAGTTCAGTGCCATGTTCCGGCGCAAGGCATTCTTGCACTGGTACACGGGAGAAGGCATGGATGAGATGGAGTTCACTGAGGCTGAGAGCAATATCAACGACCTGGTGTCCGAGTACCAGCAGTGCCAAGATGCCACTGCTGATGAACAGGGGGAATTTGAAGAAGACTTGGTGGAGGAAGAAGTTTAAGACTTCCCATTGGTAGCAGTGCAACAGGACTGTCAGAACCTGCCTACTACTTCTCAAATGAATGGTGCTTTCCTGAGATCCTGTTGTCATGCATTGAGGTCCCTGCTGTGTATCATCATGCACAGCCTTTCCGGTCAGGAACTAACTGATGGTGAATGTAAAAATGCAGATTTCTTTTGAATAGTATTATTTTAAAGCCCTATTTATATAAATAAAGAAGTATACATTTTGTAAAAAAAAAAAAAAAAAAAAAAAAAAGCTATTTCCACATCCCTATAGACGATCATGTGTTTCTTGTCCCCGCTTCTGCTGATAGTTTGTATTATGTTTATTCACAAGAATATTAAATCCACTTTTATCCAAGTTGAATCCTATTTGATCATAACATATGATTTTTTTGTTAGTTGCTGAAATTGGTTAGTGAGAATTTTATTAAGAAGTTCTGCATTAATGCTTATCAAAGAGTTGAGTTCATAGTTCTCTTTCTTTGGTGAGTCTTTATGTGATTTGAGGAGGAGTCTACTTCTAGCTTCATAGAATGTGTTTGATAATGTGTCTCTCATAGATACTAGATGCATGCATCTTGGTTTTTGATACTATTATCTAATCTATGTCTTCTATTTGCAAATTTAAGTCCATTGATATGGAGAGTTCAGACAGAAATATCTGATAAGTTCTGTTATGTTATACACCTGTTGTTAGGAGCTGTGCCTCGTCTACTCTTAACATATTTACCTTGTTCTCTGGTAGGGAGCATATTATATAACCAGTTCTCTTCTTCTTGATCTTCTGTATGTAGGATATATTTGATTATATTCTATCCTGATAATTTGTTGTGTCAAGTTTTCTTTGTCATGAAATATGTTTATATATCCTTTAAATGTAAAAGAGAGTTTGGCTTGGGACTATATTCATGGTTGGTAGTTGTTTACCTTTAATGTTTGTCATATAAAATGCCAGGCTTTCCTTTTTACCATATCAGCTAAGAAATTTGTATTTATTCTGACTGTATATCCTTTATAAATAATCAATCTTTTCTCTATGGCATCTTTAAGAATCCTTTCCTCGATCTTTAATAATCCTCAAAAGGATTATGATGTCATGGTGGATTGTTCAGTTCTAGAATTCTGTTTGGTTTCTACAGGCTTCTCTTTTCTGAATGAGCCTATCTCGCTGGATGTTTGAAATGTTCTCTGCTAGAATTCTGCAATATTCTTCCCATCCATTTAGTTTCTTGCTCTTCTCCTCCTTGATACCTATCTCCCCGAAATATGATCCTTTAACTGAGTCTTGAAGTTCTGGCAAGATCATTTCTTATTTCTTGGATTTGTTCTAAATGATTATTTCCTCTTTCTTATTATATCTATTCTGTCTTTGACCCTGAGATTATCTTCTATGTCATCAATTTGCTGTGGAGACTTTCTACTTTGTTTTTGATTTCCCTGCCTTCTAATTGGTCATTTTTTTAGGGATTCTGTCTCTTTATTAAAGCTTTGTTTTAGGTCTTGTATGGGCTTTCTGTACATTTTTTCTTTGGTTAAGGGAGATGTAAGGCTTGTTTTCTTGGCTGTGTCTTCTCTCATATCTTTTAGCTAGGCATCCATTTTTTCTTGGACTCCCTTGCCTTCTCAGAATTTATTTATCTTTCTGTTTGAAGTCTCCATGAATTATTTTGCTAATGACTGGTTGGTCTCATCTTGTTCACAATTTCCTTCTAGAAGTTTTCTATCTTTCCATTAATCACATTTTTCTGCAGTATCTGTAATACATTTTGATAACTATTTTCTACATCCTTGATTGTCTGTTCTAATGCCTGGTTATTTACTGTGTGAATTATACTACTTTGACATCACTTTTCTTGTATTTTTCTTATTTGTTTTGTCCATTTGGAGGGTTTCTTTTGGGGGATCTATGATATTAATAGGTGACTATCTATGTTCTTGGTTGATTTTCAGGGTCTTGGTTTGGTTGTCTCTTGTGATTTGTTTTTCTGGAATTGCGTTTTTGTCGAGTCCATTAAGGAATAGAAATCAGTTGTGTTGAGATTTTGTGATGTTAATATTTGTGGTTCCAGTGACCATATGGACTGTTCAGTGGTATGGTGAATTGTCTATGTGTATGGATGTGGCTCTCTCTGGTGTATACTTCTGTTCCTGCTTTTTTCCATGTTGCCCTTTTATTTCCACACTGCACATGTGGTTTTGAATGTGCTGCCCAATGTGTTACTGGCTGGCACCTTTTCATAGATTTCTGTTTTCTTGTGAAGACAGAATAAAATCTTCTTATGAAATGTATGTCTATAATTATGTCTATATTTATAGCTGCATATCTATAATTATAGCTGATTTGATGTGACCCTCTAGATGTGGAGTACCTGCTAGGACTCTAAATCTCTGTTTCATTAGAGATTGCTAGGATAATTTTCTGTTGTTATTCTGTCATTGTTTTTCCTCTTCCTCAGATTTATTGTTTATATTTTGGATTTTTTCACATAATTTAGGATTTGTGATTGTTGTATCAGGTTATTTTGTTTTCCTGCTTAGACTACTTTGAAATAGTGATTTCAGCCTTGTAAGAAGAAACAGAAAAAGACAGAAATGGATGTAATTAAATAGAGAGGAAGAGAAGACATTTAAACCTATTTACTACAAGTAAATTAATATTAAGCAAAGCTATTGAAAATAATTACTTATTTACTCTTCAGAGGATGAGTGTAGTACTCTTGGATTTCTTGGAGGAAAAGACTTTAGACTCATTACAGTTGATGACTTACATTGAAATTACTGGCTAAACGTTCTTCTTCAGAAAGAGAAAAGCTCCATTACTTCCATATTAGTATTATAAAATCATAAAAGCTGCATGTTGAATTGTTTTCCCTTTGCTATTTTCAATTGCATTCTTCATCCATTATGTATCTAGGGTTTTGAATGACTAATTCCTTAAATACCTATATTGCTTATATTGTGTTGTAAATCTCAATAATATAAATATGAATTTATCTGTGAGTCACATCTTGAGCTACATTCATACGAAATTTATGCAGTCTCAAGCAAGAAACCTGACTTTTTTACTCTATTCTATGTTTTAATCAATAAACCCATTCTCTTTAGATATGCCTTCTCAGCTTTTAAATTGCTCCAGTAAACATCATGTGTTTCTAGTACTTTGACTGAAGTAAATATAAAGTTTGGAACATGAAGACAACTCCCCTATTATCACTATCACTTTAAAGTAAACCCTTGGGGATTATTTTATATATAAAAATAAAAAAGTGCAATGTAATGTTTATGCATGAGTAATATAATGGTTAAGTCAATTAGGCACAAGAACTACCATAGCAATTATCAATTAACTTAAAGGCATCAAAATATTGTTTTCATGAATATCACTAATTTTAAAAAATGACTAGTCAATACAAAGTTTATATTATATTTGAAGTTTACAAAATGAAGATTACACTCAGATTTGCTGTCAATATCCTGTTTCCAGGAATACATTTATTCAGAAAAAGGGGAAAAAAATAAGGGTTTGTCACATAGAATGAAAAATGTAGAAGCAGACTGTCTTTCCGTAAGATGTTAAGTACCAAAAAATCGTGTGATTTATTCAAAGATATTATGCATACTCATAAGAGAATTTGTGATCAGAAGTGATAGGTAAGCAAAGTAACTGAAAAACTGTATGCTTAAATTGAGCTTTCAATATAGGATGACAAGTTTTCAATAAATGAGCCTATTATTCTGTATCTATAACACACATACAGCATTCTACATTTTCCCACATACTCCCATTCACTTAGGTCAGTTCCTGATCGATATTCTTCTATTTCATGATTTCAATTCCTTCTAAAATAAAAAGGTGGGCGTTTTTTTGTCTCTAGATGCAATACATTCTAGTATCTTGGAACAGTAGTATGAATTCATGGAGTTTGACTTGAATGTCAAGTTTGAAGATATTGTATTCAGGTTACTCTTAATTGGCCTGAAGTATATAAAGATACACAGTATACTAAGAACAAGGCACTTGAATTCAGGGAAACATACAGGTCCAGGCAAGATCCTGAAGCAAAGAAAAGCAAGGGAGCACAAACATCAATCAACTATACTTACAAATGAATGGAACTGATCTCTGATGTGTCTGAGTGGCAGCTCTATGTGTTTGTGTGTGTGTGTGTGTGTGTGTGTGTGTGTGTGTGTGTGTGTGTGTGAGTAGAGAGAGAGAAAGAGAGACAGACAGAGATAGAATTTAGTGTGGTTCCCATATTTACAGTACATAGAGCATTACTTGTTAGGGAGGAGGTGCTCATATCAGAGCTATGATACTACTGTCATCACTTTACTGCAAAAAAAACTCTTGCTTAATCTCTAATTAAATTGGGAAAATAAACTAACATCTTACACGATTGTTTTGACAATTAATTAGTATACTGAAGGCCAAAGGGAGGAATTGGAGATCAATATAATATTTTTCCTCTCTTCTAAATATTACACTGAAATAGATGTAATTTCAGGAGTCTCCTGCCATGTACTTCTTGTTGAATTACTAATATGCTTAATAATATGAAACATGTCTTAGAGAAATAGATCAGCCAGCAAGCCCAAAGAATTTGTGATAAGATTGAGCTTTTGAGCAGGGTTGCCACAACTTTTAGGAATGTAATTCCTTCATATGAACTTCAAATTTTGTGGTTTTCCCTGTGTGATTAAATGGCAAGAAAGTAATGTAGAAACAAAATTCTTGTTCAGCCAAGTAGAAAGTGCTCATGTTCCCATCCTCAAGTTGCAAATTTCCATTCCCTATAGACTCTCTGTTAGAGTGCTTCCATTTAATACATTTCAGCACTTCATCCTTCCCTGTGGGAGACAAGAAAAAAGATAATTTTGTTTGAGTATTAAATTATGTAAATTAGCATGTACAGGCATGATTTGTATAATTACAGAAGTTTGTAATAAATATAAGTAGGTATCATTTCACAATAAAATTATAATTAAAATCACGTAAAGGCTAGAAGTCACAGAATTTTGTGCATGAAAAAGTACATTAGATTAGATGCAGAATTTCTATTTTGAGATAAAATTTATATTAAAGTATAATGCACTTTACCTAAGGACTGAAACATTTTATTGAAAAATATATTTCCTGGAAATATTTTTGCTTCATAATTTTAGGGATATCGTTGGACCCATTGTAATAATGAGATGGATAAGACGTTATGTGGAAAGAAGAACTTTACAACTTTGGCTGGCGAGGGTGTGGAGGTGGGTAAGGATGAGAAGGGTAAACAAAAGAAGAGGAAACAATGCTTGATAAGAAATGTACTTATTATTTTGCCCATATAATTGTAACCCCTCTGTACGATATTTTCACAATAAAAAAATTAAGAAGAAAATGTGATTTATCTCCAATTTAGAAATCTAGATAGAAAATTTAATTTAACCAAAAATATTATTGAGTATAAGATTCTTATACTCTGTACATTCTTCAAACTGAGATCATCAAATATGGTGAATTTGAAATGATTAATCTCTGTTTGACCTATGTTAATATTATTTACAATTTGAGTGAAATGTTTAAAAAGTAGTATTTATTTTAGTAGCTCTGAAGAGACAATAACTGATATAATCAAAGGTTAAAAATGATTAGATTTAAAATTTAGAATTCAGGAAATGTTTTTGACCACACTGCTTACTGGAGCCTTCACAAAAACCTCATGAGATAATTTATATTGATGAAGCAAAAATCCCACACTGGTTACTGGAGCCTTCACAAAAACCTCATGAGACAATTTATATTGATGAAGCAAAAATCCTAGAGTTTAGACATTTACGAATAGAAAAATCATGTCATTCTGAATATGTAGAGCTACATAACAAACATAGAAAATTTAGATTTTGAATATCTGAATATACTAATACATTTAATTGCAGGATAAGTACTTGTTCAGCAAGGAGATAAAATTGCATTTATTTTGAAAAGTAAAGCTAAGTATTCATTTGAATAAAAGACAATGTTTAATATATCACTCATCCAAGACACAAGATGTACAGTTCATTGTTTTTCATGCCTATTATGTTTTCTAAACTTCAAACAATTACTAAGTAACTGTTTTATATTTTTTGTAATGGAATCTTATTTGATAAATTTTTATTCAGTAAGTTAAATAATTGGCCAATACCAATATAAATTATGCATGAACAAAGTTTAGAACAAGTATTCCTTTCACAAGACATATCATGGTTCTCTTCAAGAACACTGGAAGGCAGTGTGTCATTTATTTATTTTTAGTTATTTTATTAATGGTTATTAATTTTCAGAAGTGGCTGTTTGGTTATTCTCTTTCCCTAATATACTCCCTCTATTTCCTTTTTGTTACTCCTTCCTCCAAAAATCTTGTTTTTTACATAAAATTATATCTTTATATATGCACATATAAACTCATTTGGAAGATTTAAGTTAAACTGCAACTTAATTAAAGATGTACAGAGGATTAACAGGATGAACAAAAACGAGTATTTTTTGTTAACTTCTGAATTGAACTATTATTATTATTATGGTTAGGGTTAGGACAGACAGAATTAGAATTAGGGTTAGAGAAATAGCAAATTTGGGTTCAACCCAGGATGACTTATTGCAACAATAATACTCACAGCACACTGTACTGAAAATGAACTTTACAGTTTGGGGAGAGAAGTGTGATGGAGATGGGAGAGGGAAGGGATAGTTGGACAACAACAAAGAAGGTAGTAACAATGATAAACAAGAAATGTACTCATTACCTTACACATTTAAATGTAATCCCTCTGTCAGCCTCATTACCTACTCAGGAAGCAGATTTCTGAGGACCCCAGTTCAAAGCCAGCCCAGGCAGGAATGTCTGTGAGAATTTTATCTCCAATTAACTACCAGGAAACCAGAAAGTGGTGCTGTGGCTCAAGTGGTACAAGCTCACACCTTGAGCTAAAGAACTCAGGGATAGTGCCCAGGCCCAGAGTTCAAGCTCCACGACCGACAAAAAGAAAAAAAAATGTGTTAAATGTTAAGTAAAGCTGAACTTTTTTAGGTTCTAGGAATTCAGGAAAATCTGGGATAATGGAAGTACAGTGTATTTCATAAAATCAGGATTTGAGATCAATGGGTATAATGATTCCTCTTATGGAACAAGATAGGTTCAGAGATAAGAGTGAGAAAATCTGTAGGGTTTAGGAAAACATGCAATTTATTTCGAAGCAGTGAAATTTCAGTTAGGATTGCACAAAATGAACATTTTTCATAAATTTTAGAATTGGGGTACGATTAATGGCAAGGATATGGTTAGGATTCCAGCCATGGTTAGGGTTAGAGTGAAGGAGAAAAAAATGAGGGTCAAATTGAAGGTAAATTTTAATATAAGCCTGGTAAGAATTAGACTGAATGTGAACTAGAGTATTGCTATTAATATTAGAATCTACTTGCAATATTCAATATACCAGTTAAGGTTAAGTTTAGGGTTAGAAAATGACTAAGATATTGGAAAAAAATTGAAACCTATGTTTGGAAGGCTTATTTGAATCAAGTTAGGATGAATGAAAACTAGTGTAACACTAACTAGTTAGTGTTAGTATTGACATATAACTTGGATTAAAATCAGGGTCAGTATTTTGTTCTGATTATGATCAGTGTTATGAATAGGAAAGTTTTACTATAAAATTGAGTTTTCACTAACAAATAGAAGCAAAAATGTGAACGTGAATAATAACTAGAGCATTATCATTGTATTTATTTCTCAGTGATCATTCTTGTAATGATTAATGAGAGTTTTCCAGCCAGGTTTAGGTTGAGAGTTAGCGTTAAGTAAAGGACTAGGTGATATGTAAATCTGAAATTGTTTTAGGATACAGTGGTTCAGGAAAAAGTAGGATTAATGGTAACTACAGTATTTTTCCTGGTAAGAGAATTTGAGGACTAGTAATATAATGGTTCATGTTAGGGAACAAGATCACTTCAGAGGTAGAGTCAGGAAATTTGTTGGAATTAGGGCAAATTGAAACTCATTTAAAGAGTGCAAACTGGAATATTCATTACAATGTATAAAAACTAGAGTATTTTTAATATTAATTTTGGACTATAAGTAGGTTTGAGAATTAGGTTTCAGTTCCAGCTGGGCTTAGTGTTAGCATTAGGGAAATGGAAAATTTAAGGTCAAACGGAAAGTAAATCTTTGAATAACAAGTCAAGATCGAATTAGGATGAATATAAATAGGAAACTGCTAATAATATGAGAATTAGGGTATGATTAATGTGAGGGTTAGCCTGAATGTTGGGTTAGAAAAATGGCACGATATTGAGTAAAACTAGAAACTATTTTAAGAAAGATGAGTTGAATCAAAGACAGGATGTATAAATTTAATGTACTTTTGTGGCTTTTAGAATCCAAAGGCAATTGGTTCTAGGGTTAGGGTTACTTTTCTAATTAATGAACTAATTAATTAAAGGCACAATTCTTTCATTCTTACAAACCAAGACAGTCACAATTTGGGGAAAAAACAATTTTGTACATGAAAATGTGTCTTAAAATATTTTCCAACCAGGATTAAATAATAGTGAACAGGGTATCATTCATTAAAATTAGGTAAGTTGATGATAAAACTTTCAAAAATATCCAAACACATAAATTGGAACTCAGATATGTTATTGGGAAAACAGATACTTGCTCTTGCTGGGAAATTGTGTGTGTGTGTGTGTGTGTGTGTGTGTGTGTGTGTGTGTGTGTGTGTGTGTGTATGCACCCACCACACTTCTCCAAATGAGGCCTGGGCCCTGTCGTTAGCTTATTCTGTGGAAATATGGCACTAAACCACATAGCCACAGGCTTTCTTCTGGCTTTTTAGTAGTTATTTTGAGATACATATCTCATGGATTTTCCTGTCTGGACTTAATCTTCTTATCTCCAGCAATCCTTGGGTTAGTGTTACTGTGGGTGCTACCACAAAATGACAGTTCATTAAACTGGGAGCAATATGGAAGTACTCGTGCAATATATGAAGTAACCAGTTCATTAATGTGGGAGTAACAGGATCACATTAGATTGCCTTCAAAACACATTATTTCTGATAAGTTTAACTGAAGCCCAAAGCATAATCCAAACCTATTAGCCACACTGTATGAAGTAGCACATATTCATGGTTTAGAATATGTACAATGAATTAAATCCTGAATCAAAAGACTTTGTTGGTTTTGCACCAAAGAAATAGAGTGTCATTGAAATGAAGTCCAGACTGGAGGCCTGTAGCGAGCAGGAGAGCATCTGCTTAGTGTGTGTCCAACCCCCAGGACCATAAAGAAGTAGAAGAGAAATAGGAAAGGAAAGGAGGAGGAAGGGGTAAGAAAGGAGGAAGGGCATAGCAGGAGGGAGAAGAGGATCGGACAGGGAGAAAGTAGAGGTAGGAGAGAAGGAAGAGGGAAACAGGACTCGAGAAGAGGAGCAGAAAAGAAGGCAGGAAGAGGAAAATAAATGCAATATAACACCAAGAGTTGTTGGAAAACATTTTGCATAAGCGATCTGCATATGCATGGCAGGATTATTTTCTAATCAGAGAGACAGCTAGCACAGTGACAATATGGGTGTTACCTGTTGCTCAGTCATTTTATTCTCTTTCTTCAGTGAGGAGTTCAGAAGAAATGCTGAGTTCGGTGTTTTACAGATATACTTCAGGAATTCTTTTTCATGAATCAAACAATGGAAAGAACTAAATGCAACTTCCCTTAACTAAAAAAGAATAGAAGCTATATTTATTTGTATTACTATGCATGAACAAATCCTGAAGATTTCTGGTTAATTCAGAGGGCCCCATGCAAAAATACAGGACAAGAAGAAAGTAAAACTGTTTTTAAGGTATAATCGGTTATCATTGCTGAAAAGTTTTACTGGACGTTTTTCATTTTTCTTTTGTTTTTGTTTTTGCCAGTTGTTCATTGCTCCAAGGCTGTGCCCTGGAGCCCTTTCCAAGTCACCACGTGAAACTCCATTTCTGTAGTCCCTGTGGGTGTGGGTGCCTACTCAGGTCACCCGTTGAGATGTGTGGCCAACTCCTTTACGGTGGATGTGCAGTGAGTGGATGTGTGTGCATGCTCCCCAGCATTGCCAGATGAGCCCCGCCCACCCTTCCCACCTAACTTCCCAGTCTCAGTTGCTCCATTTCACCCAGGAACTGGCAGCCATGTGTCTGTAGTTGAGGACACTGCTGCCCTCTCCTCCTCCAGCTCTGCTGGTGGTACTGGTCTTCTGTGCTCCTGAGTGCATGGCCCATCCTACGGAGACTCTGTTCTGGGGTCACTGCCTGCCCCCACGAGTGCGGGGTGGGGGACACCATGTTTGTATACTGCACAGTCCATGGGTAAAGGAAGGCTAGGCATGAAGCCTGCCCCCTTGGGGCCAGGCAGCCAAGCCTTGGTTCACCTCTCAGTTTTTAAGGGGGTCTGGGTACTGGAGCCATGTGTTGGCCCCTCTGTCAGCTTGCTTGTGCCAGCTGCAGCAGCTCAACAACCTGGAGCCCCTTCAGCATCTCTGTGGACCTCCACTTTCTGGTCCTTGTCGACTCGATACAGGGCCAACCCTTCATATGCCAATCAGTGCCAGAGAATCCTGGACTTGCAGCACACCAGCTGCAGCACCGGGGGAATGAATCCCCTCTTGCTTTGCTGTGTAGCCTCCTCTGTCTCCCTTCTGGCCCACATGGGTCCAGCTCTGAGTGCCATTCTAGGGATACTCCATTTGGAGGCAATGGGCTCACCCCCTACCCTTGTTGCTCTCCAAAGCAGGAGAAAGGGCTTGGCCTTGGAATTGTAGGCTGCACAGATGGTAGCCAGGACTTGGCGTCTGTCCTGCCTTCCCCCCTGGCTTTGGCACCTGAGTCTGGGTTGCTTGGTTTGGTCACTAATGGAACCTTGTTGGCTACAGCCCACCGGAAAGGTCCTGCAGCTGCTGCAGTAGCTATGCGGTGTCCTGGACCCCCTTAGGGTCACCACATGGACCTCTGATGGGTCTACTTGGGCGGGGTGTGGTTTTCATCTCAGGAATCCCATTAGGACGTGCCACTCCCCTTCGTGGTACTGCAAGCAAGAGGTGCCACAAATAATTTCTACTTTCTAACATTTTCCTTCACTGAGATAAACAGAGCTTGGAGATTTAAATAAGTTTTATAAAAACAAAATATATGACCTATATCACTTCAACGTTTTAAACTACTGTAATATTTTTTTATCCAGTAGGAATTGTGTCTGTAATTACTTATTTTACATTTGAACGTAACTAATGTAATGTTTTTTGTGTGTATTTTGCTATTCTAGTATAATTTCATTTGCACTACTTACAAACAATTTTTTTTCAAATTCTGAGATTTAATCAGGTGTTTATGGATAAGAGTTTTGTTGTATTTTTATTTCAGTTTTCCATTATGGCCTTATGAATACAAACAATAAAATCCATTCTTGCTAGTATAAAGTTCAATAATTTTGGACTAGAGACAGAGACTCAAGGATATAGCATTACATATCATATAGTAATGTGTATCACTTTGTTTAATACTGCTCCATAAAATAATTAATAATTCAGGTGGCAGCCACTTCATCTGGCATGCATGTCTGTCTGGTGAAGTAGGATCCTAGTGGCAGCCTGCCCATATCGGGCCATTGCGGGCACCTCGCCTGGGACTGTGGGAGAAGATCAGGGTGCAACTGCTGTTCAGCTAGGGCAGCAAAACGGCAGCTGCTGTGTGAATGACAGTGTCACTGACTCACATCTAACACATGCCTGCCCCGTGGGCTTGGGCCCTGAGGATCAGACTCTGGGAGCACACACACACCGCGGGGCAGAGGGCGCCTACCTAAGAAGGTGTGCAGACCAAACAGAAACCACTCTGCAGATTGGCTGGTACAATATTTATTCTTCTTAGAGCAGGGGACAATTCTGCTCTGCTGTGGGGAGAAAACAAGAAAGACAGATCCAGGCGGGTGAAGCCATCTTTTTGTACTCAAGCTGGCAAGGAAACTCCTCCATGCACTCTCCAGCAGGCTCAGGGAGCCCTTCCATGCTCTTTGTCCATGGAGTAGCAGCCAGGGACACTCACGTCTGGTACTCCTGGCTGCTCTTTTGGGTTTGTTTGTTAATTTATACAGTCAGCCCCTCCCTCAGACAGCAGAGTTATTCTGGGTTTTGTAAAACATTCTGCATCTGAGCATTCCCAATGTTTGGTTTTTGCATTGTTTCTTGTAAATGCTTTGTGAAATTTGTGTTTTAGGTGTTGAGGTGCGAGAGAAGGAGCCAGATTATGAACATAGTTTCCTACCAGTCTTTCATTTAAAAAAGAAAACAGATTCTGTATAAAAATGCCTATCAGGAAATAAATTTGAGAGGGGAAAAAAAGGCTGCTTTCTCATAAGATCAAAATATGCTAGTTTTATATGCATATTTTATGCACTCAAAATACAATTAAGTAACACATTATCTAGGAACAATTGTCCAGAGCTAAGAGTTAAGTGTCTGGGAGCTAGAGGCAGGGTGTTTGTGAGCTTTATCCAAAGGGAGGGAAGAAATTTAAAATTCATAAATGACTTTGTAGAATCAAGGTGGCAATACAAAATGATTGTCACAATAAACTTCTTTGCTATTCTGGGTCTTTTATTGTTCGAATTTTTGGATTGCTTCTTCTACATTATTGAAGAGTGACATTGGGATATTGGTAGGTATCACATTGAATTTGGATATAGCCTTTGGCAGTATTGCCATTGTCATGATGTTAATCCTCCCAATGCAGGAGAATGGGAAGTTTCCCACTTCCATAGCTCTGCTTTAATTTTCTTTTTCAGGTTTTTAAACTTCCCATCATAGAGGACCTTCACCTCTTAAGTTAACTCCTAGGTATTTTATTTTTTGTGTGGCTAGTAAAAATAGGTTGCTTTCTTAATTTCAGTTCGGGTTCAGGTGTGGGTTTTTGGTCGGGTTCGTCTTAGGGTTCGGGTTCTGGTCGGGTTATGGTTCGAGTTCGAGTTCGGGTTCGGTTTCGGGTTGGGTTCGGGTTCGGTTTTGGGTTCCGGTTTTGCTTGGGGTTCGGGTTCGGGTTTGGGTTCGAGATCAGGATCGGGTTCGGGTTCGGGTTAGGGTTCGGGTTCGGATTCAGGTTCGGATTCCAGTTCGGGTTCAAGTTCACGTTCAGGTTCGGGTTCGGGTTCAGTTTCAGATTTGGGTTTGGTTTCTTATTCGGGTTAGGTTTCGGGTTCGGGTTCAGGGTTGGGTTCGGGATAGGGTTAGGGTTAGGGTTTGGGTTAGGGTTCGGGTTCGGGTTCGGGTTTGGGTCGGTGATCGGGTTTGGGTTCGGTTTTGCGTTCGGGGTTGGGTTTGGGTTCAGGTTCGGATTAATGTTAGGGTTAGGCTTAGGGTTCGGGTTCAGGTTGGGGTTTGAGTTAGGGTTCGGATTCGAGTTCGGGTTCGGGTTAGGGTTCGGGTTTGGGTTCGGGTTCGGGTTCAGGTTCGGGTTTGGGTTCGGGTTCGGGATAGGGTTCGGGTTCGGGTTCTGGTTCGGGTTTGGGTTTTGGGTTGGGTTTGTCTTAGGGTTCGGGTTCGAGTTCGGGTTCGGTTTCGGGTTCGGGTTCGGGTTAGGGTTAATGTTAGGGTTAGGCTTAGGATTATCATTCGGGTTAGGGTTTGGGTTAGGGTTCGGGTTAGGGTTCGGGTTCTAGTTCAGATAAGGTTTCTGGTTCGGGTTAGGGTTGGGTTTGGGGTTAGGGTTTGGGTTGGGTTCAGGTTCAGGTTAGGGTTCGGGTTCGGTTCAGTTTCGCGTTGGTGTTCGGGTTCAGGTTCGAGTTCTTGTTCGTGTTTGGGTTGGGTTCGGGTTTGGGTTCAGGTTCCGGTCGGGTTCTGGATCGAGTTCAGTTAGGGTTTGGTTCGGGTTCGGTTTCGCGTTGGTGTTCATGTTCGGGTTCGGGTTAGGGTTTGAGTTGTGTTCGTGTTCGGGTTCGGGTTCAGGTTCAGGGACGGGTTCGGGTTCGGGTTAGGGTTAGGGTTCGGGTTCGGGTTAGGATTCGGGTTAGGGTTCAGTTTAGGGTTTGGGTTCAGGTTCGGTTAGGGTTCGGGTTCAGTTTTGGTTATCGTTATTGGAATACAGGAAAGCCTTTATTTTCTTAGGGTTAATTTTATACTCTGCTAGTTTGACAAAGTTTCTGATCAGCTCAAGTAACTTGGGAATGGAGTCCATGGGTTTCATTATATACAAGACCATGTCATCTGCAAAGAAGGAGAGTTTTACTTCATCTTTTGCTATTTGGATCCCTTTAAGATTGCATCTTATCTTATTGCCCCAGCTAGCATTCTAATACTAAGTTGAAAAGGAGTGGAGAGAACAGACATCCTTATCTCATTCCTGAATTTATAAGAAATGGGTTTAACTTCTCACCATTAAGTATAATGCTGTCTGTAGGTTTGTCCATTCTTAGCAGAAAGAACAGCACTAGAGCAATATCAGTTCCAAATTTCAAATGCTACTAAAAAGCCATAGTAATAAGAACAGCTTGGTTCTGGCACAAGAACAGACTTGAGGACCAATGGAGTAGGACTGAAGACTCAGAAATGAACCCCCTGACCGATAGCCACCTAATCTTTGTCAAG
Organism: Dipodomys spectabilis; assembly: GCF_019054845.1. Taxonomy (NCBI): domain Eukaryota; kingdom Metazoa; phylum Chordata; class Mammalia; order Rodentia; family Heteromyidae; genus Dipodomys; species Dipodomys spectabilis. Next base: position 261,241 of record NW_024870808.1, on the reverse strand, counting down.
GGAGCAAAAAAAAGAGAATGGAAGAAAGACAGCCTTTTGAGTAAATGGTGTGTGCAAAATTGGTTAAACACCTGTTGAACTAAAGCTGGATCCATATATAACACCCTACACAATAATCAACTCCAAATGGATGAAAGACGTCATAATAAAAGAGGGCAACATTAAAACATTATATGAAGGAATAGGATAAACTAGGGCTTTTTAGCACATACCGAAATTTTCTTAATAGAGAGCCAGAAACAAAGAGTAAAGAAAAATCAGTTAAGAAATTCATTCCTTAATTCATCTCTTCATGAAACAAGTAATTTACTATTACAAGATGAGATGGAATTATAAATTCCAAGTGCTCATACAGTCTGTATTTAATAAACATATTACAATTGTCAATAGAAAGAAATCAAAGAAAGGTTGGACAAGTGGGATTGCATGAAACATGAGAGCTTCTGCAAGGGTCATAGATAGCAATATCAATAGAAAGCATACGTTCTATGAGAAGATCTTCACGAGGTATAAAAAGGACAAGGTCTTATATCTAAAATGTACTTAGGACTCAAAAAATTAATCCCCCAACAGCAAATCTTCAAAGAAACAACTGCTCGATAATTAAGTGGGCTAAAATCTTAAAGAGAGACTTCTCTGAAGAGGAAATAAAAATGTCCATTAGACACATGAAGAAATGCTCAACTATTCTAGCCACAAAAGAAATGCAAATAAAGACAACATTGCGATTGCACCTTACTCTAGTTAGAATGGCTATAATCAAGAAATTTAATAACATGTTGGAGGGGATGTGGCTAAAATGGAATGCTATTTCATTGATGATGGGTAGTGTAAACTTGTTTAACCACTTTGGAAAGCAGTATGGAAGTTCGTCAAAAGACTCCATGTAAAGTTCCCCTATGTCCCAGCAATCCCATTTTTGGGCATTTAGGCATTTACCCAAATGATCACAACCAAGGTCATACCAAAGTTGCCTGTGCAACCATGTTTATTGCAGGATTATTCACCATAGCTAAGAGCTAAGATATGGAACCAACCTCGATGCTCCTCAGTTCATGAATGGATCAAGAAAATGTGACACACACACACACACACACACACACACACACACACACACACACACACACACACACACAGAGGAATGCTATTCCTCCATTAGAAAGAATGAAATTGTCACATTTGTTAGGAAATGGAAAGACTTGGTAAATATTATATTAAGTGAAGTAAGCCAGACCCAAAGAAACATATGTTCCATGGTTTCCCTGGTTTGCAAGGACTAGGACATGTCTAGGACAAGCAGAGAAGGTCAAAGGCTATGGACGTATAACCATATAAGATGAAATTAAGTGAAAGGTACCCCAAGTCAGACACACAAGTGATTTTTTCTTTCTTGTTTTTGTTTTTAGTATACTTATAATGCACTATGTGATTCTTTTGTAGGTTCATCCCCCCATGGTATAATTTCTGTTTTCAGTGTATTTTATTCCAGTGTTCTGCATTTTTATATACATTTTTGTAATTTGGGGAGTGGAAAGGTTACAGCAGAATGCTGAAATGGGGTTGCAGGTTGACCCATTGGGATGATGAGATGTACAGGACAGTTTGTCGAAAATGAATTTAAAATGTTGGGTAGGGGTAAAGGAGGGAGGAGTTAGAGAGTTGGAGAGGGAAAGGATACTAGGGGAAAAACAAAGGAGAAGTTAACAATGCTCAATAGGAAATGTACTCATTACCCTACTCATGTAACTGTAAACACTCTGTATAGTATTTTTATAATAAACAATATAAAACTCTCTTTCTGGTATAGATTTCCAGTGCTGTCCTCAGCATTGCATTTTTGCCTTTTCTGGCTGTGGTTAGGTCCATCTGCCTAGTGGATCAGTAGTCTTCAATGCTTCTTGGTCCTGAAGTGGCACTTGGATTATCCAGTGATGGTTGGAGCTAGGCCAAGGACAGGACAAAACCACTTCCAGGGCATGGCTTCTTCATCCCCCCGCTCCAACCAACTAGGATTGCAAGCAGAATTTATCTGAATTTAACTCCAGAAAACAAACACTGAACCAAAAGGCAAGGTCACCAAACACCTCCACTCTTCCCCCCATTTCCTCCTTTCTTCCTCTTTGGGAAAGTACAAAATAATTTTGCAGGTTTTGGCAAACACACAAATTGCCCACCACCTCCACTTTAAAATTAGGTTTAAAGTCACTAACTCATGTAAACGAATAATGCCGCACTCATTATTCTGGACAACAACTTCAGGTTGTTTGATGTTTTAATTTTTTGTTGGTGGTGGTGGTAGGAGGGCCTGAACTCTGGGTCTGGTTGCTGTACCTGATGAGCTTTTCAGCTCAAAGCTAGTGTTCTACCACTTGGGCCATAGAGCCATTTCCACACTTTTCTGCTTATGTGGTGCTGATGAATTGAACCCAGGACCTCATGCATTCAGGAAATGCACTCTACCACTGAGTCTCCTTCCCAGCCTTAATGCTTCAATTCTTTAAATTTTATTTTTGTCAGTCCTGGGGTTTAATCTCAGGGTGTTAACATATCCCTGAGTTCTTCTGCTCAAGTGGAGCCCTTTATCACTTGAGCCACAGTGCCAATTCCTGTTTTCAGATAAGCGTCTTTCAGACATTCCTGCTAGAGTTTGCTTTGATCAGTGAATTTTTAAATTATATTTCTTCTATGTGTTTATTGGAATATTGCAGTTTATCTGAAATTAAAGTTTTCTGTAAAACTTTGTCTTCAATTATTCCAATAGTATTAAATATTACATTTACAATCTATTCTGTAGCAATACATTTTGAAATTTCTATGTTAAGATGAAAATCTTGTTGTTTGTAGAAAAATCCCATTAAAGCCCAAGTGGGAAATATGCTTATTTCAGCAGCTTTGAGTCTCCTTCGTATTTATTTATTTATGAAAATACCATACAGAGGGGTAATAATTAAAAGGGCAAGATAATGAGTACATTATTCAAGCACTGTTGCCTCCTCCTTTGTTTCCCCTTCCCATCTGTTCTCATCTGCCCCCTGCCGTGCTCTCCAGACACCCCTTTGCCCACCCCCCACCCTCGCCGGGCAAGTTGTAAAGTTCATTTTCCTTATATTTTTTATTTGTTTATTTTTTTATAGTGAGAATACCAAACAGAAGAGTTACAATTACATAGGCAAGATAATGAGTACATTTCTTATCAAGCATTGTTGCTGCCTCTTTGTTTCCCCTTCCCATACCTTTCCATACTACACCCTCTCCCCACCCGATCTTCCCCCCACCACCCATCAAAGTTGTTAAGTTCGTTTTTCCACCTAACGACTTGTATATCTCATTGTTGCAATGGGTCCACCTGTATCCCTAGTTAAAAGATTAGTTTTTTTCCCTTCCCCTCCACAAATTATACCAACACCAAATACCATGAAAGCAGGGGCTATACTGTGGGGGAGGGACATACAAAGCAATATAGAAGTCATCTTATAAATATGTTAGAAACAATCGCAAGAAAAAAAAACACTGAATCCTTATCTTGTGGTTCATTTCACCTAACATCAACTTGAGTGACCTTTTCTGCTTGTCTCAGACATATATTTAGATATTGCAAATAAGGGAAACCATGGGACCTATGTTTCTTTGGGACTGGTTTACTTCACTTAATATAAATTTTTCCAAGTCTTTCCATTTTCTAACAAGTGGGGCAATGTCATTTTTTTCTGATGGAGGCATAGAATTCTCTTGTGTGTGTGTGTGTGTGTGTGTGTGTGTGTATTATATATATATATATAATATATATATATATATAATATATATATATATATATATATATATATATATATATATATATATATATATACCAAATTTTATTGATCCCTGCATCTACTGAGGGGCATCTGGATTGGTTCCATATCTTACCTATGGTAAATAATGGTTCAATAAACATAATTGTGCTGGTAGCTTTAATATGGTCTTGTTTGTGACCATTTGGGTAAAGGCCCAAAAGTCAGATTGCTGGGTCATAGGGGAGCTCTATGTGGAATCTTTTGAGGAACCTCCATACTACTTTCCAAAATGGTTGAACAAGTTCACATGCCCACCAACAATGCAATAAATTTCCCTTATGCCCACATCCCCTCTAGCATCTGTTGTTATTAGAGTTCTTGATTATAGCCATTCTAACTGGGGTGAGGTGGTATCTCAATGTTGTTTTGATTTGCATTTGTGTTATGGCTAGAGAGGTTGAGCATTTCTTCATGTGTTCATTGGCCATCCTTCTTTCATTTTCAGAGAAGTTTCTCTTTAAGTCTTTATCCCACTTATTTATTGGGCAGTTGTTTTATTGAGGATTTGGTGTTTGGGGATTTAATTTTTTTGAGTTCCAGGTATATTTTAGATATGAGACTCTTGTCTGTTGTATGGTAGTGAAGAGCTTCTCCCAATCAATGGGCTTTCAATTGATCTTGCTAGCTATGTCATTTGCCATGCAGAAGATCTGCAATTTCATGCAATCCAATTTGTCCAACATTTCTTTGATTTGTTGTAATTCTGGGTCTCTATTAAGAAAATTTCAGCCTGTGCAAAAGAGACCTACTGTTTCTCCTATTCCATTCTTTAATGTTTTCAGAGTGTCTGTTTGACTCCGAGGTCTTTGATCCATTTGTAGTTCATTCTGGTGCAGGATGATATACAAAGATCTAGCTTTAGTTTTCGACAAGTAGTTAACCAATTTTGCCAGCACCATTTACTGAAGAGGTTGTGTTTCTTCCATTCTAATTTTTTAGCTCCTTTATCGAACATTAGATGTCTATAGGTATATAGGTTCATTTCTGGGTTTTCAGTTCTATTCCATTGGTCCTATGGTCTAAAGTTGTGACAGTACCAAGCTGTTTTAATTACTATGGCTTTGTAGAAGAGTTTGAAATTTGGTATTGATATTCCTCCAGCTCTGTTGTTTCCGTTAAATATCGTTTTTGCTATTCAGGGTCTTTTATTGTTCCATATGAATTTTTGGATTGCCTCTTCTTTTTACTAAAAGAACGAGGCTGGAATATTGATAGGTATCATATTGAATTTGTAGATAGCCTTGGGAAGTATTGCCATTTACACGATATTGATCTTTCCAATCCAGGAGCATGGGAGTTTTTGCCACTTTATAAGTTTTATTTTGATTTCCTTTTTCAGGTTTTTAAAGTTTTCATCATAGAGGTCCTTCTTTTGTTTGTTAAGTCCTAGGTATTTTATTTTTTGTGGGGCTATTACGAATGGTGTTACTTTCCTGATTTCAGCCATACTTTTCTCATTTTTGACATACAGAAAAGCCATTGTTTTATGAGGGTTAATTTTATACCCTGCTACTTTGTCAAAGTTTTGAATCAGCTTGAATAATATGGGAGTGGAGTCCGTGGGATTCTTTAAATCCAAGTTCATGTCATCTGCAAAGAGGGAGAGCTTCTTCTTTCCCTATATGGATTCACATTTATATTTGAATCTTAACTTATTGCTGTACCTTGCCATTCTAATACTAGTTTGAAGAGAAGTGGAGTGAGTAGACATCCTTATCCCATTCTTAGTTAAGAGGAAATACCTTTATTTTTTTACCATTAAGTAAAATGGATGTAGGTTTGTCATATACATCCTTTATTGTATTAAAGAATGTTCCCTGACTTCCTAATTTTTCCAGAACCTTCATCATAAAGGGTTGTTGGATCTTGTCAGATCCTTTTTCTGCATCTATTGAGGTAGCCATGTGGTTCTTATCCTTGCTCTTGTTGATTTGAGTTATTGTTTTAATTGATTTGCATATATTGAAACAGCTTCATATCCCTGAAATGAATCCTGTTTGATCATGATGTATGATTTTTTGGATGAATTGTGAAAGTCGATTGACCAAAATTTTGTTGAGAAGTTTTGCATCAATGTTCATCAAAGAAATGGATCTATAGTTCTCTTTCTTTGATGAGTCTCTGCTTGGTTTGGGGATGAGGTTTATGATGGCTTCATAGAATGAGTTCGGTAGTGAACTTTCTCTTTCAATTTCATTGAAGACTTGGAGAAGTATTGACGTGATCTCTGTTTTGAAGGCCTTGTAGATTTCTGCTGTAAAACTGTCTAGTCCCGGGCTTTTCTTAGATGGGAGGTCTCTTATTGCTATTTCTATTTCATTGCTTAATATGGGCCAGTTAAGATGGTTTAACTCATCTTGGTTTAGTTTCGGCATGTCTATATTTACAAGGAAACGGTACATTTCTGACAAGTTCTCAAACTTATTAGCATAAAGGTTTGAGAAGTATTCCTTATAATGTACTGAATCTTGGTTGAGTCTGTGGTGATGTTTCCATTCTCATCTCTGAGTTTATTTATTTGAGTGTGTTCTCTTGTTCTTCTAATAAGATTTGTTAAGGGTCTGTCAATTTGTTAATTTTTCAAAGAGCCAACTCTGTTTTGTTGATTCTTTCTATGATTTTTGGATTCTAATTCATTTAGTTTTGATTTAATTTTAAGTATTTCTTCCCATCTACTGGATTGGGGTTTATCCTGCTGCTCTTTTTCAAGGAGGCTCAGATGTCTCATTAAATTGTTGGTTTCAGGTCATTCCAATTTGTTGATGTAGGAACTCAGAGCTATAAACTTGCCTCTGAGTACTGCATTTGCTCTGTCCCAGAGGAGCTGGTAATTTGAGTGTTCATTTTTGTTGAATATTATAAACATTTGAATTTCGTTTCTGATCTCTTCCATGACCCATTTGTGATTCAACAGTGTGTTGCTCTGCCTCCATGTGTTACAGGACTTTCATTAGTGGTTTTTGCTGTTGAGTCCTAATTTTATTCCCTTGTGGCCTGAGAGAATGCAAGGTATAACTTCAATGTTTTTGGATTTGGATAAGTTTAATTTGTGACCTAAATGTGGTCTCTCTTGGAAAAAGTTTCTGTGTGCTGAGAAAAACGTGCATTCTGATGCTGTTGGGTGAAATATTCGGTAGATGTCTGTTAAATCTAGGTGATCTATGCAGTTTTTTATATCCGTGGTTTCTCTGTTGATTTTTTTTGCCGAGTTGATATATCTAGTGGGGAGAGTGTGTTAAAGTCCCCAACAATTAATATCTTTGCATCTATGGGAAATGTGAGAAAAAGTATAGTTTCTTGGATAAATTTGGGTGCTCCGTTGTGTGCCGAATAGATATTTAGAATTGTAATATCCTCCTGAAGGAGAGATCCCTTAAGTAGTATGTAGCAACCTTCTTTATCTCTTCTCACTAATTTTAATTTGAAATCTATTTTATCTGATATTAGGATTGCAACTCCTTCCTGTTTATGAGGCCGTTTGCTTGTTAGATTTTGTTCCAGCCTTTCACTTTCAACATGTGTTTGTTTTTATGAGCAAGTTATGACTCCTGAATGCAGCACACAGAAGGATCTTTTTTTTCATCCAACTAGACAATCTATGTTGCTTAATTGTATTGTTAAGTTTTTAATGTTGGGCTATAGTACTGAGAGATATTTGGGAGTTTCTGCCATTTTATGCACCTTTTTGAGGGCTGCGCCAACGGGGTTCTTCCTACCGTTCTTGGATTCTCAATTTGGGTGCAGTTTCTTACCCTTTATTGTGGTCCTGTTGGTTTTCTCTGTGTAGGACATCTTTAAGTAACTTTTGTAGGGCTGGTTTGGTAAAGATATATTGTTTCACTTTTTCTTTGGTATGGAAAATTTTTATTTGCCCTTCAGTCATGAAGGAGAGTATAACTGGGTACAGTTTTCTTGGTTGATAGTTGTTTGTCTTTAGGGCATGGCCTACATCATTCCAGCCTCTTCTGGCTTTAATTTTCTCTGCTGAGAAATCTGAGGTGATTCTAATTGTTTTCCCTTATAGGTGATTGATCTTTTCTCCTTGACAACTTTGAGGATGTTTTCCTTGGCCTGAATTGATCCTGTGGGGATTATAAGGTGTTGATATGACGTCTTGTTCTCTGGGTCTATTTGGGGTTCTAAAAGCTTCTTATATTGAATAGGCCTATCTTTCTGCATGTTTGGGAAGTTTTCTGCTAGGATCCTGTGAAACAAATTTCCTAGACCTTCTGTTTCTAGGTGCTCCTCTACACCTATTATCTTCAGATTAGGCTTTCTGATGGTGTCTTCCAAATGTTGAACAGATCTATCACATTTCTTGGATTTGTCTTAGATAGTTGTATGTTCTTCCTCTATAATATATAGGCTGTCTTCAATCTCCGAGTTTCAGTCTTCTGCATGGTCTAACCTACTGTCAAGAATTTCTACTTTGAGGGCTGGGAAGGTGGCTCAGTGGTAGAGTGCTTGCCTTGCATGTATGAGGCCCTAGGTTCAATTCCTCAGCATCACACAAGCAAAATAAAAAAGCCGGAAGTGACGCTGTGGCTCAAGTGGTAGAGCGCTAGCCTTGAGCTGAAGAGCTGAGGGACAGCGCCGAGGTCCAGAGTTCAGGCACCAGGACCGCAACCAATAAATAAATAAAAAAAGAATTTCTACTTTGTTTTTTTTTTTATTTCTTTTCCTTCTAATTGGTTGGCTTTGATGGCTTCAAATTCTTTCTTGGAGCTTTGTTTTAGATCTTGTATGAATTTGCTTACTTCCTTAATTTCGTGTTCAGTGTTTATTCTCAAATCACTTAGTTGATTGGTTATGGTTTCCTTGGACTCTCATTCTTTCTGTTGGGCTCCATTCAACATTCCCTTTCGGGTCTTCCTGACTTCTTTCAGCTGTCTTTTAATGGATTCCATGAATGCCTCTATTTGGTATGAAAGTAACACCAGTTTTGTGCTAGAACACTATTTTAAGGCAAGCATCAACCAAAGTCCTGTAGTTGCACAATCAAACGTCGACAGATACAATCTATTTCAACAGGTACTTTCTATTCAATGTAAAACAACAATATATTAATGGGCTAAGAACAGCAAAGTAGAATTTGGCAAACCAGAAATTATTAGTTTTAGGGAGAAAAGTGGGGAAAAATAGGATTAGAGAGATGTGGAAAAGTAAAAGGACAGTGAAAGTAACCAAGTCCTAATCTCAAAGAGGAAAATGGATTGGACAAAATGATAGGAGAAAGAGAAGAGAAAATAAAAGAGGAAAGAATAAATGGAAAAACAAAAATTTAAATTTAAAAAGTGAAACACAAAAATGATGCAAGTTTAAAGAAGAAATATTGAGAGAAGAACAGGAATAGGATGAGAGGATGGGAGGAGTAGAAAGGAGATGTGAAGAACTAAAAATACTTATAGTAAAATTAAAAATAAAAAATAATTATAATATTATATAGGTATTATGAGATAATACTGTTATTAAGGAATTTAAGCCTAAGAGTTTTTGGAATAAGTAATAAATTTCTGGATTAAGTGTGTAAACAATGTGGAATAAGGTCTAATAATCAATGAATCAATCAATATCTGAGGATGAGCAGAACAGCAATTAAGTCACCTAAAAAAGAATGAAGAGAAGAAAAAGTGAAAAGAATGAGAAAGAAAGAAAGGAAAAAGATCAAAATTCAGTAGAGATAAAATAAAAATACAAAAGTGCACACACATATACACCTAAAATAAAAATTATAAGAGGAAAAAAAGGATTAATAGAAAACATTTTTTTTTTAAAAAATTACAAATTAATGAAAAGGTAAAAAGAAAGGGATCTTTGGGGGGGCAGTGAATGGGAAGATCCTGTATCTCCCTTGTGTCCATAACTAGTCTCTTGGTGGAGTCTCTAGTCTGCTTGTGGTGTTTGGTTTTCCTGTGGTTTCTTAAGTTAGTTTGTTTGGCAGGAAGAAAAATGGTCTGCTTTAACCAGAATTTTGTGATCCTCCTCCCATGCTAGTTCAGTGGGAGGGAGATCTGCTTTGTTTCTCACAAAAGAGGGAGTTGGCAGTTTCCTCTTGTTTGGAGATGCTGTGATGAGGCTAGTTTCTGGGTAGAGTTGAGGCCTTTCAGCAAACACTAGCTTTTCCCTGAGGGGCTTGCTTCTGAGACACTCACAGAGCCCAGCATGGAGCCATTTTCAGGGTTTATGTTTACTGAATTTCAATTGATTGTCAAGGCTGCTATAAGGAGGGGAAGCCTCTGGCTCTGTTTACACAGTGAAGAAAGACATTACTCTGGTGGCTGAGTTTTCACTGCCTGGTCTGGGTGACTTTCTCTTGGGTGGAGCTGAGCCTGGCAAGTCAGGTCAGGTTCTGTGACCTGCTAAATGACTCTTTCGTTTTCCTCCAAGTCCTGGGTTAGAGCTCTATTCTTAGCCGGGCCTTTGCCAGTATCAAAGATGGAGATCTAAGGTAGTGGCACAGTGGGGAGGGGAGGGGGAGAGGTGACCTTGCCTCCTCTGCTCCCTGAGAAGGTGTTATTATGTCTTGTTTCCTGGTTTGTCTCTGGTCTGTGATCTGCAGGATGAAGATACCTGCACCTTGTCAGTTCTTGCTGGTGTTGAGTAGAATCCGATCACTCGCTGTGTCTGGCACATTTGTCCAGGAATCTCTGTGTTGTAGGTATGGCAGCAACGGCCAGTGCTACCGCCGCCGCCACCACAGCCACAGCTACCGGCAAGTGCTCAGATCTGTTTCCTTGCCTGGATTTTCCCTTTCTGGCAAAAGTCTCTGTACTGGGATGGCACACTTGGTGTAATTCTCCCGCCTAGGACTGTTCACTGTTACACTAAAACTGCTTTTTAGGTGGGAACTTGTTTAGCCTCCAGAATCTCCTCTGCCATCTTCCTGGAACTACTCCTCCTTTTTTTTCTCTCCAGTATATTTTCTTGTTTTGAAACAAATGTCATGGACTGTCCAACCATTCAAAAGGAAGCTTATTCCATTAATTTAATGGAAAAGGAATGCAGCCTGCCTGCATCTCAAACCAACTTTGAGTATAATGTTAATCTGATAATTCACATCATTGAATTTTCAAAGTTGTATTGATAATTTTTTGTTAAACTATTCATTAAAGAGGTTCTAAATAGCAAGAATAAAAAACAATGTTTTGCTTTCTAAGAATGTTTTAAAAGCTAGTAATTCAATAAACACATTCTATTCTTCCAAGATTCCATGGTGAAGAACTTCTCTTTTATCATAACCCTTACCATTGACCCCCTCCCTTCAAACTTGTAGCTTTATTCAGTTTTTTGTTCCCGCTTTCATTTTGGTACTAGCATGAATAATCTCCTTGTAGTATTTGACAATGAAATTCCATTTGTTGTTAGAGAGGTCAATACATATTGCCAAAGGCAGATTCATGGGCATATCATAGAGCATAAACTATTGAATATCATTAACGTGATCCTGTGCAACTATTCCATCAATTAATATAAATGCCACATATATGTTCATCTTCATATAATTTTTAAAATGCAATGTAGTTACATGTCATATGTCATAAAATAATTCAGACAACTGGTAGAAGAGACTAAGCTCAACCTTTTGCATCGTTCTCAATACTATTTGTAAAATTTTCATTCTCAGTAACTTTCACTGCATGGCCTTCTTTTCTTAGCAAAAAGTTATAAGTCATGTCCTTGGATTTTAGTCAACTTTGAGTAAGCTGTTTTCTTTCCACCACCAGTTAGTCCCTCGCATTAAATACCTGAGGAATAACTTGTCCCAATATGCCTGCAAGAGGAGTATCCAAGTCAACTGTCTGTGCCCACATTTCCCTTGCTTTTTTGGGGGGAATGGGGTAACAGAGACAGGGGAGACAGAGATGTTAGGGTTCAGGTGGCTGGAACCATGGTGTTATGAATTATGGGTAGCAGAAAAGAGTAGTAGAGAGTAGGATACCAGGTAAAGGTTAACTGTGACTGTAATTGCTGAGTTCCAGTGTAAGGAAATTGGTTAGCAGCAACAGCTTTGCAGGGGTTGGGGTAGCTAACACAGGTATCCAGAACTGTTTAGCAAGGACAAGGAAGCATAGACAAAGTGAAAGAGTAATAGTTGTGAGGGATTGTGGTACACAATCAGGGTAACAAGGTCATGGGTGTGCAAAGTGGGTAGCCAGTACTGTGGGAGAAGAAATTGGCATGGTGGCCTGATTTGGTGCATAGCTCTGGGTTTGCCTGTCCAGTTTGGGCTGTTAGATCTTTAGGAAAACTACCTCTAGCAGCGCATTATCCACTTGTTGTGTTCAGGCACGTGCCATCTATAAATGTGTACTCCAAGTAGATTGAATTCTTTGACACCAGCTATAGGATCTTTGCTCTAAGAATCCTGACAGTCCACACTCCACAATGCTACAGAACAGGCTCCACATAGTGAGCTGCAATCACCTCATACAACTCTTGCTGCTCCTCTCCAGTGTCAATTATCATGGTAGCAAGGGATCTGAGATGTGCTCAGCAGCAGTGCTCTGAGAAGCTATCAATTCTTACCATCGCAATTGGGGAGCTCCCTAGAAATGGGCAAGAGCACTTGCTGATGTTCTTCCAACTTCTCTCTGTGGCTCTGCACAACCAGATTGTTGTACCTCAGGTGGATTACTTTGATGTCCAGGTAGCATCAAACTTGCTCTATCTTCTCTCTCTAGGTGCTCTTCTGTTTCAGCTGCCTCTCCATTTCCTTCCAGGTAGATCGCTTCATCTCCACATCTTTTGAATTGTGCTTCATATCAACCCGTGGCTTTCACACCAAGCCCTTTCATTTTCTCATCTACCTCTCTAACTGTGAATCTGGTACAACAAGCTAATTTCTGTATCTGTTTATCAAGATTTGAGCCGGAATCCAAGATGGTACTAGCTAACTGAGAACATGGGGAGCTTCTTAAATATTTCCCTGCCATTCACTGCTCATTGAGAAAGATGCAAATGTGTTCTGGTCAGTCTCTCCTTCTCCATTTCTGGTTCAGCAGAATAAAGTGAATTCACAATGGAGCTACCAGACAGCTGATATGTCAGCAAGTGATGAAACCAAAGATAATATAGAGAGGGGATACTTACCAAGTGTAGTAGGATAAATGTGCATATTTGTAGGATTAATCTCTCCCTGAGATCTTCCTGTTCTGAAGGCCCTGAGGACTCCTATATATAACTCAGACCTAATGACATGGGTGAATAAAAAAGAAGGTGAGTATGGATTAGTATTTTGAAAGTGTGGTAAGGTGTTGTCTTGTCATGGCCACCATGAAATCAATGTCCTTTCTCTGACCTTCATCATATCTCTTTATTTGGCATAATTGGCAGATTTCTTAGTGTGTCATTTTCTCCTCTTAGTTCAGTGCACAAGTTAAAATATTAAGCATGCCAAACCATGGGTTTCCATTGTCCTAGTAGATGTTTTGCCTTCTAGGACCTTCCTTCCAGGTCACTCTCTGTTTAGCATATTGCACAATGCCCCAATCAATGAAATCATTTTGAGCCTAGGAGAAAAATCTCCATTTGTAAAGCAGTACACATAAGAAGGAGATGATGCCCCACACTCAAATGCTCAAGGAGAACAGAGTGTAAGGGTGTCTACATAGTTGGGAAATAGGATTCTGAGGGGTGGAAAGGCATGAGTTTAGATGGCAAACCTAGCAGTAATCATACGTTTCTGAATTTCTAACCTTTTTTCCTTCTGCCCCTCAGATCCAATTCAGGAAGTGGTGGAATGTTTATGATCACAAAAAGGAGTTTTTAATCTCAGGCCCAAATTCTAGGTGTTCTTGTTATATCTTCCCACCTGCCGCTGATGTAAATTGTCAGAAGGGCAAAGAGGAAGGGAGCCCCTTGTTCAGGAATATAAATGGAGCATACAAGTAACTGCAGTCTCTGACTTTCTATTTTGAAGGTAAGATAAAAGGAAGTTTTAGTTTTTACGAAATCAGTTCTAAGCTCTATGTTTCCTTCAGAAATTCGTTCCCTCCTTCTCTGTTTTGAGACCCACAGTTAGTACAGTGCTTCTGTCTCTTAGGGGGCAATCCTTCTCTTCATACCATGTTTAAAGTAGACAATAGGTTGAAGCTGCCATTTAAAAATAAAGCATGAAATAGCACACAAAGAGTGCTTTCCCTGAATTCCTGGACCTAACAAGTTCCCAATTCTGAAGAGAACATGATTATGGGTGAGTACTAAAAACATCCACTGAATGGTGAGCTTGGAATACTTTTCCCAAGGCAGGTTCTGTCCAGGTTATTACGATGGCTGAGATCTACTGGATCAATGAACTTACAGACCATGCAAAACAGAAAATTCTAAGAGACTGAAATCCCAAAAAGAAACTGGACCAAGAAAAGAAAACTTATCATTGATGAAAAAGGAAGAAGACTTAACTAGGAGAATGTTCTTCTGAATACAGATATGGGTATAATTATAACAAAGTTGTAAGTTGTGGCTCATCAGTAGAAACTATCAAGTCAAACCTCACTAAAGCTAAAAATAAAACTTATAAAATAAAAAAAACTATTTGGATTTCAGTACTAATATCTGTTTTAAGGAGTGTGGTTGTGTGTGTGTGTGTGTGTGTGTGTGTGTGTGTGTGTATGTGTGTATGTGTGTGTGTGTGTTTGTGTGTGTGTGTGTGTGTGTGTGTGTGTGTGGTGTCTGAGATTATTTACGGGACAACATTAGTTCTTAAAAATCTTGATATTGTCAATATTCTTTAGGTTTCCCACTCATGTCTGGTGGCGTTCTAGGTCTACCACGTGAAACACACAATTCTCGCTTTCTTCTGGTTAAATGGAGATAAATATGTAATGGATATGTCAACCTGGTTGGTTTCAAACTATGATCTTCAGATCTTACTCTCTGGAGTAGGTAAGGTATAAGAGTGAGCCACTATGCCCAGTCCAGTATTTCCAGTGACTTACATAATCTTTCTGAATCTCAGTTACTTCCTGTGTGCAAAGTGAAAAGAATTACTGTGTGGACCTTAGAATCAGGTGGGAGTTATGACTGGGTATAGGAAGTATACATGTTTGGGATGTGTGTACAGAGCCTGACACTCTCATAAATTACTGATGTTTACATTGAAATGTATTCCAGGAATTGGAAACAAGAGGGATTTTTCTGTTCTAGTTTATCCTTTTAGGGCATTGAGGGAGCCAGAGATAGTCAAGGAGAACAGGGAAACAAATGCAGCACTTGTACACTGTAGCTATTGCGTTCACAATGAGCTATACGACTGTGGACAGGGACAGGAGAGATGGGATTGTCAAACAGGAAATGAACTCATTACCTGACTTACAAAATGGTTATCCGTATAACAATTTTAAAAATACAATAACAATTTTAAAAGTCCAGATTGATGATTATCTACTCCAGTTTGTGTAGGTGCCCTTAAGACTCAGGCCCGCCAATGGAGTTTTTGAAGGTCAATTTATATGATAATTAATATAAAGCCATAATCTCTTAAGAAATGTTATAACAAGTAATTCATTCTTAGTACTGGTTT
The DNA here is from genome assembly GCF_019054845.1 of Dipodomys spectabilis. Lineage (NCBI taxonomy): Eukaryota > Metazoa > Chordata > Mammalia > Rodentia > Heteromyidae > Dipodomys > Dipodomys spectabilis. The sequence goes on along the minus strand of NW_024870808.1, from coordinate 245,887 downwards.
CTCTTTGAGTAACAATTCTATATGTTGTTGGCAGAGCTAATGTTTTACTTTCTGGTTTTCATATTTGTTAGGTGTTGAAATTCCTCTTAAAGTTTTGCAACAGAGTTCTGCTGTATCTTGGCACCCTGCCCCTAATTAAAATGGTAATCAACCTTTGAAATTCATGTACTTGAGTATGAGTTTTATTTATTTAATTTGCTGATGATGGTGAACTGTCGTTGTCCTTCAGCTCTTCAGGTCAAGACTAGTGCTCTACCACTTGAGCCAAAGTACCTCTTCTAGCTATTTCTGCTTAGGTGGTGCTGTGGAATCAAACCTAGGGTCTCATGCATTCAAGATAAGCTGTCTACCACTGATCCACCTTCTCAGCCCCCATATGTGGTATTTTTGTGCAAGGGTCTATCAAGCAAATCTATTGAGCAAATGTATTCATTCACCACTAGATATAATCAAAATTATGAATTATCTGATATTTTAATGAATAAAACTGTTATCATTGTTACTAGGAATTATTTGTCTCCCCATGCTGTAAACATGGAGGAGGTATTTTAAACTAAAACTACAAAAGTAATTTTAATGTCTTGGTGCTAACAAATCTGTCCAGGTGTTATTACACTAAACAGAGAATTCAAAATGATTTTCTTCATAAATACAGAGATTAAAGGACTTATAACACTTATTTCAAAATGCAAATTAAAGGGAAAATCAGTCAGGAGGTAAAATTTATATTGAACGTTAATTTTTGAAGAGGAAAAGAAGATCTTAGATGGCAGACTAAAGACAAAACACTATCAGAGCCCTTTATGCTGAATTATAAAAAAAAGAAGCTGTAATTGAAAAATTGAGCTGGAATGTGCACATCAGGCAAAGGCAAGCAATCAGAGCATACCACCAACAAAGAAACGCCATAGTGTATATCTTAGAAAAAGGAAACAAGTACAGACCCAGGCTCAACATCCTTATCCTTGATTTCAATGATACACATATACCCCCCTACACACAGATGCACTCACACACACACACACACACACACACACACACACACACATATACACACACACAAACACACAAGAATGTATGAAACAGCTCAACCTACTCATTTCCACTCAACATGAATCAAAGATCTTCCTGTAATATTTGAAACTTTAAAAGTTTCAAGTCTTGTAAGTAATTGATAACAGATGCATAAGCAATTATTTTCTCAATAGACTCTGCTATAGATGAGAGTTCATGATGGTTATAACTACGTAAACATCTTTGAATCTTGAAAGAATTAAACAAGAGACAATCCGAATTATGGAACTGTATTTCTCCCAGCTATTCTTCAAAAGCTTAATAAGAGGTTACAAAATCCAAAATTAAATACCAAATTAATACAACTAATACTTGTATAAGCGAAGTGAAAGACACTGATCAGTGACCTATGCTACCTTCATTTCTAAGCCGACTGCACATTGTGGAACCTTTGATTCTGCTGGGCCAGGCCCACAGTTGTCTTCCCCAGAGCAGTGGCCCTGCTGGGCTTGGCACTGGGACCTGTGTGGAGAGGAAGGGAGGCCTAGGGGGAGGCCGAGCTGGGGTTGGGGATGGGGGTAGTGGAGAGAGTATGGGAGGCCCTGGCAGAGGCTGCTGAAGGGAGGAAAGAGGCAGTAGGCCAATGGCTCAGGAAGCAGCAGCCCCAAAGGCAGCTGGGTTCTGGGGAGTGTCTGTGAGGTGTGGAGTTAGGCCCCTGGGGCCTCGTGGATGGGTGAGGAGAGGAAGAAGTCTCAAATTCCACCAAAACAGGCAATGAGAAATGAGACAACCAGTGGCTGAAGAATTTCAAGAAAAAAGGCAGGGACTTGTAGGTAAACTCTGGGGGTGGGAAGGGCAGCAGTGCTGAACAAGTGGTGGTCATACCTCTCTGCAGCCCTTGAAGTGAGTGAGGACCAGCTCTGCTGTGCACTAGGCCTCATTCTCGCCTTGAAGCAGGCACCAGGAATCTCAGGCACAGCCTCAGCCTGCCCCACAGAGCTGGCTTGCCATGTGTGTTGGGGACCAGGCAGCTGCTGGGAGGTTATGTGCAGCAGGGCAGAGGAAGAATGGGTAGTGGGCACTGCTCCACCCTAGCCAGGCACAGGGCCACTGGGGAAGTTCTGGCTCTGGATCAGGACCAGGGACTGCCCCCCAGATAAGTGGCTTCTGGGGACTTGCATGGTGGCTGCTATGTGTGGGCTTGGAAATTCCTTAACATGGCCAAGGAGTCTCCATGGATAGGCATATTTGCTCCTGTGCCTCTCCCATCTTCTGCATTCCCACTGTCCTCCTGCCTCGTGCCATGTCAAACTATAGGAGTAAACTTCTCCAGCCTCTAAGAGGCCATCCTGGAGATGCTCACAGGGCTTCCCACGTCTGGTTCACCATGCATGCAGGGCTCACAGGGTGCCATCCTCCAGGCAAAGCGTACCCCCATTTCAGCTTGGGAGAGGGAAAAGCTTCATTGTCTCAGATACAGCTGCCCTTGGAGTTCTCTGTGTACACTAGTCTTGTGCTGAGATAACGATCCCCAAAGACCACCAAGCCATATCCAATGTGAGCACACGAGGGTCATTTATTGCAAGCTCGAGCCTGGACTCACAACTGTCAGCATCGCAGTGGGTCAGAGTTGAGAGCTCTGAACCTTCAGTTAACAGGGTTTTTATAAGGCACAGGGCTGAGGCAAGTGGGTTCATAGCTTGTTAGTTCCATGATTAGTTGACATTTAATGAGTTAATATTGTAACAATCTTATTGGCTAACATGTGCAGGCTTAGCAGTAAGAAGCAGTTATGATAACTATGGAATCTTAAGAAATATCTGTAGGCTTAGGTACCTTCCTGTCATCCGCTTATGGCTATTGTTAGGAGAGTTACGGGAAGAATGTTATTGGGACATTTCATGGTTTTTCCAGGAACCTGAGTCCTAACTTTCAGTAAAAGTCTTTACAATGGATACTTTCAGTAAATGCCTTCACAATGGATACTTTCAGTATAGGCCTTCAAAATGGACTAAGTCCAGAATGGCTATACTTTGGGTAAGGTCTCTCACTAGGTGTGTGTGTGTGTGTGTGTGTGTGTGTGTTTGGTGTGAGAGAGTCAAACACAGCTGAGGTTTGGTGTAAAACCCTTCTTCCTTTCAGCATTGAGTTTTGGTATCTAGTGGTTTTTCCTCCTCCTGAATGATGAACTCTAAATTTCTTCTTCTATATAGTTTTATCCTTAAATCTTCTTAATATTCAGATTCCTAACATCTGCTTGTGAACTTCAGAATTTGCTTCATAAAGGGGGTGCCTTTCTTCTTACTTTTATGAAGCCCTTTGCTCTATTTAAATGGTTCATGTGCTGTGTTAGTGGTTTTACTTAGCCCAGACTGTTGTGGCCCAGGCTGTGACTGTTAGTTCTGAGATTAGTTTAGGCTAATATGAGATACTATCATTTCAGTCTATCTAGTGAGAAAAGTTCAGCATCTTTATTGAAACAACTTCCTGGCTGTAAAACAAACAAAAATTCCAGTGGTATAAATGTACAATTTATTGATTTTAGTTAATTGTGCACCACAGCAATGAAAAAAATCTTCTTACTAAAGTGAGTATTTAGAATATGAAAAAAATCAATTATTATGGAACTTAAAAACTGATCGAATACCAAAAGAAAAACAAAGACACTGATCAGGAATGCAGTACAAATGTAAGTGTTTAATAAATAAATGAAATGTTTGAGATTCTTATCCACATAGGGAATACAAAGGAAAATAAATAGGAAAGTCACTGAAATCCCATCCTACACACCAGAATAGCTATCACCACTCGAATAAATAAACATCTGGGAGGTTGAAATAAATCAGGAACTGTATTTGGTTTTGTGATATTGTAAACTAGTGCAACCCATAAGAAGATGATAATGGAAGTTTAGACAATACCAAAAAGACACATGTGTTGATGACCTTTACTGCAATCTTACTACATAAAGAAGGAATATAAATCAACATCAACATCCATGTGCATGGCAGCAAGAAAGAAAGCTGTGTAATCAACCTAGGTGCACAAAAAAGAAGGAATAAAGGAAATATGCTATTCATAACTATAAACATGTTCTGGTATATAAGAGAAGTAAATTTCTACATTATCACTGCTAAATATTTTTGGATATATACCTAATCATAATTTCACAGGTTTTGTGGCTTAGTCTTTTTCTTTAAAAGGGACCTCCATATTCATTTTTAGAGGAGTTACAATAGTTTGAAGATATCCTATAATATGTGGATATTAGAAGAAATTTAAATAAATCAATGAACACATAAAGGACCATCATATACAGTTTGTAATTTGATCCAATTTTAACAAGGCAACAGTTGGGGGAAAAGACAATGTTAGCTTAATAACAAAAACACAGACATGGAACATTTTGTAAAAGTGTGTAACTGATTAGTGCTAATACTAACAAAATATTTTCCTCAAGTTTTAAAAATGAAACAATTAAAATAATACTTAATAACATCAAATAAGTATGCCATGGAAGAAAATGTACCATAGATATATGTTTCCCTATAATTTGTTTTAATTTATAACAAATGGATTAAAAGAAAATGTGATTACATGTCTGACGATGATAACACATTCACGTATCATTGATTCAATCCAGCAAAGGAAAGTAACAGAGAAGTAGAGAGTAAGACCAACCTGGGCCATAGATGAAGATACTCAGTAGAACTTTGTGAGGAAAAAATGTGTTCCATTTTGCTCATCAACATTGAGTTAGGACAGCTACCTTTTGACAGAACACTTGTAGTGTAGTCAGAACAGTGGAGTTACTAATTTAGGCAGTAATTTATTACTTTTATTGCCTAATCTTATGATATGATTCCCAAATGATGTGAGTGATCCTAGATTTTCTGGGCCCTTTTTAACCCAAAATTTCTAATTCCATCCCCTGCCAATAATTCTTCTGCTATTCTCATTTCTCCTTGTTTCTAAACTCAACTCCTGTGACCTTTTGGTTTATTGGAAAGAGCTTGAGAAATATGAGGATGGTCTGGAATCTGAGGAACATCCACACCAGCTTGGAGGATCTAGTAAAAGAGCTGCACCTGGAACTCAGAATCAGATATTAATTGACCTCTTTGGAAATAGAGAAACTCAATCCCTCAGGCAGTATCTATCATTCCTTGACTTTCTCTGAAGAGATTTGGTACTAAGGCACAATTCAGAGAATGAGCTTTCCCACCACTTACCACAGCTTTGTCAGGAGGAATAGGTTCAAAACTAAAAGTGACCTCAGTTCTCACAGGGTCAGTCAGAAACCAAGAGATCACATTTTCCTCCTCATCAGGCACCTTTCTGGGAGGAACAGAGTCTGAGCAAAGTCTACGATGGAGATAAAGTGAGACTGGGCCTAAGGAGTACACAAAAGAATGATCCTCTCTGACTAAAAGTGAGTAGTGCAGTGAGACATGACAACTTCCTTTATATATGAAAATTCACTAGGTGAGTTATCTCACTACCACTGTGCATGAGGTCAGTTTCCTCAAAGAAGTTGTTAAATGTTGTGTCTACCAGTTTACTCTATAGGCTGTTGTCTCTCCCACCTCTTCCCATGGCAACAATGCATTGCTTCTTTCAGGCACTAAACTACTTGTCCTGAATCCTAAGCAGGAATACTGTAGGCTATTCTTTGGCTAACCACTTGCATTGGAGTTAGAAAAGACCTAGGCTTCGCACATGCCAAGAGGTAGAGAAGGTAAGTATAAGCTCAGATTGGTACTGAAGAACAATCATATTGAAAAAAAATAAGTAAATGAAATTAATAGTTGAGTAATTTAGGGTGTATAGCCACTAAATTTAGGTAATTATTAGTAACACATATACAATCATGGATTAGGAAGAAAACAGTGAAGTAGGTTCAAGATAACATGAAAAGACACATAATAGCCATAACAGAAGATGAAAGTGTGAAGGAATTGTTGGCATAGGTCCATTTACAATCTGAGGAGTGACCTTGGATAGGCTTTTAGAATAATATCTAAAAGAGAGGGACTTGCAAACTGCGTACCCTTGGCTCACACCTGTAATCCTAGCTACCCAGGAGGGTGAGATCTGAGTATTATGCTTCAAAGCAAGCCCAGGCAGAAAAAGCCAGAAGTAGTGCTGTGGATCAAGTGGTAGAGCACTGGACTGGAGCTCAGTGACACTACCTATGCCCTGAGTTCAAGCTTCAGGATCATCAAAACAACAACAAAAAACAATAATGATATAAAGAAATAAAAGAAGAACTTAAAGATATGCGATGGAATGATGATCCTGTGTAACTGTCTAGGGAACATAAAAGGAGACAAAATTTGGAGCAAAATGATACCTATTTATGACTAATCAAGGATGCAAAGCAAATGCCAAATTCCTCTTCCCTAAAACTTCCAAACCTGGGCTCAGAACATGGCTCATTGGTTGAGTGCTTGCCTTGCAGGCTTGACACCCTGGGTTCAATTCCTCAGGCAGAAGTGTTGCTATGGCTCGAGTGGTAGACCACTAGCCTTGAGGTGAAGAGGTGTGGGACAGGACCCAGGCCCAGAGTTCAGGCCCCATGACCTGCCAAAAAAACCCCAAAAAACAAAACAAAAAAACTTCCAAACTTATCTTTTCTCATAATTGAGGAGAGGGTTTTTTTAAAAACAGGAATTCTTATCTAGTTCAAGGTCATCAGAACTTCAGTAGAGCTTTCCTGTTGAGATATAATGCACCTAACTCTGATGTACTTAATCATGACTAGGAAAGTATGGACATTGACGTGTTTATTACATTTTTCCTTATAAATATATAATTCTGTCAGATATTATATGTAATATATATATTGTACAATATATTATACATTATATAGTATAATAAATATATTATAATATAACATATATTACATATTAACAGACTTCCTAATTTTAGAGTTAGTTACAAGTAACATATTGAAAGACAAATGCTTGAATCTCTGAGTAATTTCTCTACCACTGCACAATTCCAGGTTTCATTCTTATTACCCAAAGAGCAACATAGGCAAGTGGTGCCCATGGAGGTGGTTCTCTGGATTCTGGAAACTGTGATCTGCACATATATATGAAATATTGTTTTATACTATTGAATGTGTAAAACTATAGCAACAGATAATTAAATCAACATCTATGTGCACACACACTCAATCACTTTCAAGTATAAGAATTTCTTTTCAGGCTGGGAAGATGGCTCAGTGGTATATAGCTTGCCTTGCATGCATGAGGCCCTCCGTTCAATTCCTCAGCACCACATAAGCAAAAAGAAAAAAGCCAGAAGTGGCGCAGTGGCTCAAGTGGTAGAGCACTAGCCTTGAGTTGAATAGCTGAGGGACAGTACCCAAGCCAAGAGTTCAGGCCCCATGACCCGACCCCCTCAAAAAAGAATGTCTTTTCTATGTTCCCTATGCACCTACACAGAGAGTACATGAGTTGCACTTGAATTGTCCTGGGAGTTCTTTATCTGGCTGCTGTAGCTTCACGTCCTTTGTTCTCTTACTAGCCATATGTCATGTGTTCAACAACAATACTTGTTACAAGCAAAAGTATCTACCCTGGCACACAGAGGAACTTGGAATTCAGAAATGCCACAAATAAGTAGGAGGTACAGCAGTACTTTTCAAAATTAAATAGATTGCGTAATTGTTAGAAAGTTTGTCAGAAAAATAAATTTCAGTGCAGGATGAAATACTTGAAGAAAACTACAGTTGAAATTACATATAACTAGGTGCTGGTAGCTCATGCCTGTAATCTTGGCTAATCTGGAGGCTGATTTCTGAGAATCACAGTTCAAAGCCATCTTGGGCAGAAAAGTTGCCATGAGACACTTATTTCCAATTAATCAATCAAGACTAAAATTGATACTGTGGCTCAATGTGGTAGAGAGATAACCTTGAGCCAAAGACCTCAGGAACAGTGCCCAGGACCCAAGTTCAAACTCTGCAATTGACAATAAATAAAAATAAAAAATAAATTACATATAATTTATTACCAACTCTGTACAAGGAAAATAGGATATGACACATGGCAACATATGACTTCAAGTTACAAAGTTACAAAGCATTTCCCCACTATTGAGAACTAGGAGTAATCCATATTGGAAAAAATAAAAACATGAATGATTTATACCAAATTTCAAAACATACTATATGTTATACAAAGGAAATGCAATAAACATGCAATTCACAATTTAGTAACATCATATAGTATAAAGAATCTGATTAACAGATTCATAAAAATCAATACAATGCCAATAAAATATCCAATATCTCCTGGGTCAAATTAGCAGAATACTTTCCATCTATGATGGCTGTTTTGTAAATTATGCAGCCCTCTCAATCCCACAATTGCAGAAGGCTCTGCCTGAGAATGTCCAGAAACCTGTCTACTGTGAGTGCTCAATGTAGACCTGGTCCTATTCTCTATTATTTAGACATGTTATAGACTCAATATCTGATAACTTAATGACATTTTAGTTCTCAGAAAAAAGGGAAATTGATGACAGTGGGAAAATCTACCAGATCCCGGAAAGTTTTCTATCATTGTGCTAAAACTGTACCCTTTTACTGACACTTGAACCAACTGCAGCAATTGTCACTCCAACAACATGTCCAAACACTAGCTTTCCAAATATTGAGCCACAGTGCCTCTTCCAGTTTTCTGGTGTTTAATTGGAGGAAAGAATGTGACAGACTTCCTGCAAGGGCTAACTTTGAACTAACATCTTCAGATCTCAGCTCTTGCATGTCTAGGATTACCGGCATGAACAACTGGTTCCCAGCTAAAATGTTACTTATTTTAAGTTCTATGATTTAGTTGAGGGAGTACCATGAGTGTGTAGAAAGGAAACTTTCAAGTCATCTCTCCAAATTTCAGAGCTTCATTTTCATAATATTTATTGCAGTGATTAATAACAGAAGCTCCCAAAGTAACAGAATGATCCTTCATTTTCTCCTTCCCATAGGTATTATTGGAAGATGAGTGAAATCTAAGTATAAGGCAATATGTACTTGAAACTATAAAAAAAATGTTGATGAAACATAAAGAGCCATATTACACAGCTTCTTTTCTTTTCATAAAAAAAAGAATGCCATACAAGTATATTTATTGGCAGGCTTTTTCATCTGAAAAAAATATCATAAAAAAGCTGAAGGGGATCAGCAGCCATTTAACTGTGATATAGCATTGGAGACTATAAGACATGAAATTATTCATTAAATAATTATCTAGGAAAGGTATCTGTTCACTAAATGTATTCATTGTAAATTTTATTTTATTTACAGGTCACTTAATATATAAATACACACAAGTGTGAAAATATATATACATATATGCATATACACATATGTATATGTATATGTATATGTGCATACATATACGTATTTATAGGCATATATATATCAGCAATATCTGTCCAGGGAACTGCATGGTTAGGTAATTTCATCATGTCAAGTTCATCAAAAGGATGGATTTCCATAAACCTTAACAACCCTGCAACACCACTGCACATGCAAACTTAAGTGTTCGCAATTGTAAGCCAGACCTGTGTTTTACCAAAGCTTTGTATATCGTGTGTTATTTTTTTCATTTAGGCTTGACACAAAATGTGTTTGCCCTAGAAATAAATGTTGGCATTATAACTGCAATAAGTTAGTGTAAATCTTTACATTGAACACATGTTCAGTATGAGTTGTTCTTTCTTTCCTTTTCTTATTTTATCTTTAGGATATTGATTTCAGTTTTGATGTAGTGTTTGCCAGACAGGTATTCCACCACTGGAGTCACTCCACCAATCCTTTCTTGTTTAAGTTACTTTACTCATAGAGTAGCAATTTTTGCACCCAGCCCCAAAAGCAGGGACCATGATTTCATTCCAATATACCTACCTAGTAGGATGAAATGAGTGATACTTTCCTTCCTAGGCTGATTCAGAACTGTGATCTTCTCAAATTTCTACCACTTTAGTTAATAGTGTGTGCTCCAGTTCTGCCTACCTCTAGAAGATATGACAGGAATTAATGATTATAGGTAATTTGAGTGAATCATTGGCTCATAGGTGATTTGATATTAAAATATAGGTTAAGTTTGAAAGTACAATCACAGTAGTCAGATAATTTGCTAAGTAAATTTTGCTTCACATTAAAAAACACCTCGACCAGAATTTAGGACTTATATTGCTGTCTGTCCACTTGTATGTCATTTGGGAAAATAAACTTAATGTCTTCCATGCATGGTAAAGATCTTTGAATGGTCTGATGTGCTGGTTCACATCTATAATCATGGTTAGCAATCAGAAATAAATAGATTACAATTTGAACATAGCCTAACCAAAAATTTAGGAAGTCTCAATTTCAACAATCTAGTGGATCATGTTGAATCATGCCATTAGTCTCAACACCTCAAGAGGCTAAGTCTCTGCCCAGTACCTGTGTCACTTAGGTAACTGGCTCACTTGGAGGCAGTCACCTCTCTTGATGCAGAAACTGGGCTGAGATTTAGCCAAGAGGAGGGAGGAGTCTCCCCCACCTTCCCAGGGTGGACCTCCAGAATGCAGTGAATGTGCTTGCTTTCCTCCTCCAAATGGTTTGAGATGCCATGCTGCTGAGTGCTCATTATTTGATTCCAGTGACCTGTAGTAGAGGTATAAGGTAACAGTAAATTTAATTTCACATTTGCCAATTGATCTGTTCTTCACAACCTGTGAGTTCAACTCACCAATTGTCCATTTTTTGAGAGTTGAGAATACTGAGGTAAGAGAGAGAGAGAGGGTGAGTGAAAGAGAGGAGAGATAGATAGAGGGAGAGAGAACAGAAAGAAAGGAAGGAAGGAAGGAGGAAGGAAGGAAGGAAGGAAAAAAGGAAGGAAGGAAGGAAGGAAGGAAGGAAGGAAGGAAGGAAGGAAGGAAGGTAGGAAGGTAGGAAAGAAGAAAGAAGGATGGAAGGAAAGGAAGGAAGGAAGGAAGGAAGAAAGAAAGAAAGAAAGAAAGAAAGGAAGAAAGAAGGAAAGAGCGAAAGAAAGGAAGAAAGAAAGAAAGAAAGAAAGAGAGAAAGAAAGAAAGAAAGAGAGAAAGAAAGAGAGAGAAAGAAAGAAAAAAGAAAAGAAAAGAAAAGTAAGATAATGATTAAGAATGAACAGTTTGGAGTCAGGAGTTACATGGCAGAGGTGTTACCTGTATTTGGTATTAGGTCTGCCCAAGCCATGCAGACCCAATGCAGGCACTTACGATCTTCTTGGCTAAGTTTCCATCCTTTATGTGTTACCCAGGTATCTGGCATGCCTGGAGGCAGACACCTCCCCCTCCTGCTAAGTCACAACTTGGTCAGCCTCTGGTCACACTTTCCATTTGACCAGAGGAGATTCCCAGACCCTGAGGTCACATCCAGTGTGGCCAGAATTTTCCCCCACCAGACCATATGTCATCCGGTCCTTGGCCTAGATATGTCCTGGCCCGAGGATGGGTCAATCCCCTTTTTTTCACATGCCTCTCCACCACATATGGCATGGGCAGCAGTTCAGTAAATAAACTATTTTACCTGACTGAATACCATGTGGTGTTCTCTTCATTGGTTACCTAATAAAACTTACCGAATTAATATACCTTACACTTCACGGTTTCTAGTTTTGAATTAATGGATATTCTTCTGACATATGTGAGATAAGTATCTACAAAACATATGTACTAGCTCATCATTTAACAGTATAATTCTGGCTGGAGTCTTTTTTTTCAATTTTTTAATTTTGAAAATAATGTACAGAGAAGTTGCAACTGCATTTGCAAGATAAGAAGTACATCTCTTATTAAGCATTGGTGCCTCCTCCTTTGTTTCCCCTTTTCATCCCTTCCCATCTCCCACTTCCTCCTCCAAAGGTGTAAAGTTCGTTTTTTGACATAATGTGTCGTACATCTCATTGTTGCTATGGATCCACCTATATCGCTATTTACATAATTGGTTTTTTCCCCTCCCCTCCACAAAGACTACCAACATCTGAATTTTTAATAACAGCCTAATTAACCTTAAAGTCTATTTTGTTTGCTTTGCTTTATTTTGTTTTAGCTTAAAGTAATCAAAGATTTGGTGGCATAATCTGAAAAGATCTCTGCCGTCATATTTTCTAATCACCCTGGTCTACAACCTGTGTGCTACCAGGTCAGATGATGGGACTTTGAAATACTAGAAAGCAGATGCACATCATAAGGTCCATGGCTTTGGGATTTCTCAGATTCTTTTTTAAATGTAATTGTTACTAAGATGTGTAGAGTGTGTTTACCATATCACAATTCATGTAATGCGTACATTTGCCTTGTAGACAATGCCATCCTTTCCTGAGCTTTCTCCCAGCTTCTGTTTGTTTTGTTGATGTTTGTTTTTGTTTTTGTACCTAACCATCAGCTTCAACTCAGGATTGGTTGCTGCACCTGAGTTTTTGTAATCAAGGCTACTCTACCTCTGGAGTCCCAGTTCCCTTTAAGGCTATTTGGTGGTTAATTGGAGAAAAGAGTTACAGATTTTCTCACTCCTGCTGTCTTTGAACTGTGATCATTAGCCTCCTGAGTAGCTAGGATTATAGGCCTGAGTCCCCTGTGTCCAGCTACTAACGTGTTGGTTTCATTCTTCCCTGGTTGTGTTACAATTTTCCTCAACTTTTGGCACTAATACTACATATTGCCTGGTTCAAATCTGAATTGGTGGAACATGCTTGTATTTTGAGGAAGGCAGTAATAGGAAACTATAGGTCATAGGGACATATAAGCTAAACAAATCATTTGGAACATGGCACAAAGACAAGTAAATTTATTGCAAGTTGACTGTGTCCTGTCTTTACTGTTAATTTTGCATGGCCTGTGAATGATGTTAGACACATCCAAATGGCCATTGTCAGAAATAAGGTTTGTCATCCTGTTCTAAAAACAAAACAAAAAGCCACCAAAAAATATTATGTATGAGTCCAGCAATTTCCTCGAATTAGAGACCAATCTGCCCTAGTTAATGAAAAAATGTCCTTTATTCAACTGCTGCTACTTTTTCTAACTACAAATACAATGAAATCTGTAGTAGTCTTTAGAATTGTATACCACAGCTGTCATTTTAATTTACAAGAAATTCAGGCTTTAAAATATTTATTTATTTTTTTTGACAGTTGTGGGGCTTGGACTCAAGGCCTGGGCACTGTCCCTGAGACTCTGTGCTCAAGTTAGTTAGAATTCTACCAATTGAGCCACAGAGTCACTTCTGTTTTTTGAGTTGTTAATTGGAGATAAGAGTCTTATGGGGGCTTTTCTTCCTGGGCTGGCTTTGAACTGTGATCCTTAGAAATCAGCCTCATGACTATCTGGGATTACAGGCATGAGAGACTAGCACCTGGCTTCAAATAGTCATTTTAAAAATGAACTGCTTGGTGCCTCTGGCTCACATATATAATCCTAGCTATAGTTAGGATTATAGTTATGAGAAACTAACACTAGGTAAGTGTTGTTCATGATGGTTTGTATTGCCATCTTTTAATATTTTTGTTTCTTATACTACAATGCTCTTATTTTTATTTTCACCTAGGTGGGGGTAATAAGTGCTAGCCAGTGTTGAACTTTCTTTGGTTGAGATGGAGCCATGTGGACGATCTTTCCTAGAATGGCAAGGAATTGAAATCCTCCTGTTCTCAGCTCCCCATGGGCCTGGGATGATAGAAGTATTCCATCACGCATAGCCAGGGGTTGGGGAGCATTGCAGGTAACTGTACACTGGTCTGGAACTGATGTCCCAAATACCTAGCTTTACTGGCAAAACCATGTTATATTCCATTTCACTTTGAATAGCTTATGTATATACTTAGAGAGTACAACGATAACACATTACATATTAAATATCTAAAGTAGTCAATATAATTAGCAGGTTTATCTCCTAAAACATTCAAGCTAATGTATTTTGGTAGCCTCCTGACTCTGCTAGCTATTTTGGAATATTCCATATACATGAATACACTGACAATGTGCAGAATATTGGAAGTTGATAGGGATAGAGACAAGTTAGACTATGTGTAGTAAATATATATTTATCTATTGCTCCTCTGAAGAATATTATCATATATTCACCATGACAATACCATCATATATTCACCATGACAATAATTTTCCTTCACTGTAGAATTTCCCATTTTATAATCTGCCATCTTCATCTTTTTACATCTTTTTGCATTATAAGTATGCATGTTTTCCTGTTTATTATAATGATTTGAAATTATTATATGATGGAATTAAAAATTTGTAGAGTCTACAGAAATTACCTCATTTTATTTTATTGGATTTGTGATGCTAAATCATTAAGATCAAGGTTTCCTGAAATTATAATGCTAACAGAAAATATCATTAAATAATATTCTAATTACATCTTATTTTATTTTATATAGGGTTCTACTGTTGCTGTTTTATGATATAGAATATTGTGAAGCTAGATTGAAACTTGCAACCCCACTGCCTCCAGAAACACTGTTTTATCACCAGGTTATGGATGCTGATAAGTATAACTCTAACTAATCAGGAGTTTGAGACCTGAGATTTAGTTCAGACAGCCTGAACATGAAATTTTATGAGTCTCTCCTCTCCAGTTCACTACAGAAATCTTGCAGTGGAACTGTGGCACAATTGGTAAATCATTACAGTCACCAGAAAGATACTCAGGCTTGTCATATAGCCCCTGACTTCAATACCTAAAACATAGATACGCATAACATACCCTCACACACATACACACACACACCAACACACATGTACACACACAGATTCGCTGGCAATGTTGTATCTTAAATTCTTATCCAGAGATTGGGCAACAGGTTTTTTTCCTGATTATTTTGAAGGAGGAAAATAGTTCATGGGACAAAGATGACAAGACTTTAGTGAGGAATTCTTTATAAACAACTAGCTTATAAAAAAAAAAAACAGGATCACAGTTTTTATATTTAAAGCTTACATTCCTTCCACTATAGTATTTTTCTATAATAATCATTGAATTATCAGAAGACAATGTAGCATCTCTCCCCACTCTCCCTCCTCTCTGTCATAAAATATGACAAAAGTATCAAAAATACTTTCTTATCTTACAAGAATGTGCATCTCTAAAAATGTCTGACAATATGTGTAAGGTTTATTTTTCAATACTTGTATGATTTTCCCACATTTAAGTACTTACCTTTTTTCCAGATGACAGCATATTGTGGCTTCAAGGGTAAACAAGATTAGGAAACAAAAAACTAACAAAGTCCTAGGATGTAGATGTCAAAAATAGATGCAAGAAGTACATGGCAGGCTGAGAGGGCCCTGAGAGGCAAAATGATTTCTGCAGGATGAGAGAAATAGTGACAAATAAGGCATGGATCTGACCTAGTAAGTGTTCCTTGAGGTTGAGAGCATGTTGATTCTCAGGCCTAGCTAAGGATGTTGGGATTTGACAATGTTCACATGTGTATAGAGTGATGTGGGAGGGAGATTTCAATCTCCAGTATGTCTTTGGGATGGTCTTATTTGAGCAAGCAGCTTAGATCATTGGGCGCTGAGAGATGACACTCTCTACCTCACAATGGAATAGAATATGGAACTCTGAGAGCCAGGCGACTGTAACTGACAGTCAGCTCATGCCAGCTCAAGAGGCCTGTAGCTCAGGAACAAGAAAGATGTTCCTGTGTTGTTTTCAAGGTTCAAGAGACTCAGGTCTTAGACATGATAGGTGTGAGTGCCTCACTCAATGCTGCAGACATTGGATCAGTGCCAAAACATGAATCCATATTCTCAGGCCTTTTTATAAGAAGAAACCAAGGAAATCATGAGGCAACTTAGGCCAGGTATTACTATGACAGCCCACAGTACAACCTTCTTCTTGTGTGCTTTTATATGTGTATACTGAGAAAATATTTACTGTGTACTTTTCAATCCACTCTATTACTCATTTTGAAGTATACTCCTAATTCCATGGTTCAAAAATCCATTGTTTTTACCACCTCTGTGTGACAGTGACTCAGCCCAAACCCTGAATGTGCCTTATAATATAGGGAGCTTGGACTCAGGGTTGTTGGAAATGCTGGTAAGGGAGCTGGTCCCTGCTTACCAGAAAGGTGATCTTTTCTATGTTGGAAACATCCTTCACCATTATAGAGTAGGAGACAATGGAGCAGTTGCTGGATATTGTTTAAAAAGTGAGTGTTCTTCTGTCAAACAGGGCTGATGAGACACCCTGGCAGATTTTTGGAATATTTGGTACCTCTCTGAGACTGTTTCACTGGGGTCTGATCACAGGAGCTTGTCTTGAGACAAAGAAGTTCACTCCCTGGCTAACTCCTTAGGACTGGTCTGCCAGAACATTTCATTTGCCTCAGAAGCTAGTGGAGCCTTAGCAGTTTGCTTGCTGAGAGACTAGGATTAAAGGAATGAGCCAGTGGCACCCAAGGTCCACTTGGAGGCCTTTGAAGGAATATAGAGAGAAGAAAGAATGCAACTTGAGCTTGAATTTGGGGCCTGAGTGCTGTCCTGTTTGTAACACTCTGCCATTTGAGCCCCACGTCCAGGTCTGGCCTTTGGCCAGTTAATTGAAGTACCTTTAGAATTTTACAAATTAGACTGTTTCAAACTATGATCCTCAGATCTCTCACTCCTGTTTAGTAGGATTAGAGGCATGAGCCATTGTGCATTTATTTGGATAGATGCATATTAGCATCCTCACAGAATTTCCTTGAAATTGTGTAGACATATCTCGAGTTTTTGTCTGTAATGTTTACATTACTCTGTGGAATTTAACCAGTCCCATGTGTGTCCTGTTAGTTCAGAAAAAGGAGAAGCACAGAGTTATTCTCATTCTCTCCTCCCATTGGTGCAGATCCTTCTACCGTAACTGAGAGGAAGATGAGCAAGATGAAGAAGAAAGTGTATGTTGGGACAAAGAGAAATTCTGGCCTTGAAAAATTGGTATCTTTGAGCTTTTTGATTCAAAGTCAACATTCTTCTTTGCATACCAGTTGTGATTTTCACCAGGGGGTTGAGCCTTAGCACTTCAGTGGATAGCAGATTACACATTGTGGATGCGGTTGTTGTTTTGGGCTCTCATGGATGACAAGGAGGTCTGTGTATAACAAGTCAGTTTCAGTGGGGAAACAAATTTCTCCCCTATCACGGGGAGAATTTTAGAGTATTGTATTTGAGAAATTGTGAGGAGCATCCTGCTTGCAGGAGTCTCTTCCCACCTCCCAACATGCATGTCCCATCAGAAAAACGCTATAG
Organism: Dipodomys spectabilis; assembly: GCF_019054845.1. NCBI lineage: Eukaryota > Metazoa > Chordata > Mammalia > Rodentia > Heteromyidae > Dipodomys > Dipodomys spectabilis. The sequence goes on along the minus strand of NW_024870808.1, from coordinate 228,583 downwards.
GCTCAGGATGTGGAGGGCGGGCTCTCATTTTCCTTGTCTGCCCACAGCATGGTTTGTTCTATCTTTCCTATGTGGATGGACTTCCACCATGATGATTTCTATGAGCACAAGTACCATGACACCATGAAAGAACTTACGCAGTATGTCGAGCTCAACATGCCCTCTTCAGACTTGCTCTTCTGCTCACATATTCTTCTGAAGCAGCTGAAGGAAAGCATGATCCTTGAGACCAAGAAAAAGAGGAAGAAGTCCTTATTTAGATGCCTCAGAGCTGGTGAGTACGGATGGAATCTTGCTCTCGAGGTCTGTGCCTGATTGGCCAAGAATGCTTTGTACGCCGCAGCTTGAAAAAATGTCCCTTTATTGTTATTCTTTGCCAGGTAATATCTGTTCTCCTTTTAAAAGAACTTGGAAGTAATCGCTCATTAGAAACACCCTACCTTCTCATCAGTGTTCAGTCCAAACTCAAGTTCTACAGCTTCCCCAATTAAATCTTCATGAAAGTTTAGTCACACCTTAACTTCTATAGTTCTAAGACTCCTGAAACTATTTCCATGCTCAGGTTTGCATCACCGTAGAACAACTCCTACAGAACTACAGATAAAGAACCCATCAGTGATGTCATCTATGGTGACTGATAGAGATCGGAAGCCATCACTAATCTCCAGAAAGCATGTGAACATAGATTGCTTTTTTTTAATTTGTAGAAAGGCCCAAGCAAGTTTTGAGTCTTGTGGACATCTCACTGGTTCTGAACACCACATGTGATGCAGGTGCACCTGCACATACAACCAAGGAAGAAGATGATCCAGAATGTCTCCCATTGATATTCACAATCCACCTAGATCGGCGCCAAACAAGTCAAAAAGACTCGACTTGCTGTGCAGGGTAAATGTGTGCTAAAGGAAAATGACCCCAGTCTATGTTCAGGAAAACCAATAAGAGAGGTCCAAAATCTAGATTCAGTTGAGGAAAGAGAATCTTTCCTCACAGAATACCCAAACCAATCTATCCTCCTGCAGGGGATCCAATTTCCAATTAAGGAATTAGAATCTGTCCCTCCCTGGACTCAGGAAGAAAACCCTGTCTTTAATGAGGAAGTAAATCCCTTCGAGGACTCAGAGGCAGAATTTCTGCCTGAAGGCAACTTAGAGGCCAATCTAGATTTAGCGGTTCCATTCCCCCTTCCTGGAAAAATCTTCATTTCTCTTTTTGTTCTGATTGTTAATTCTATTTATTTTTCTAACTTTATTAAAATGTCAATGTTTTTGATATATTGTAGATTTATGAATCCTAAATATGTTTCTTTTTAAGCCTACAATCTGAAGCATCGTGCATACGTGTGCTGTTGGGGGGAAAACACAGAGTGACAGGGGCCTGAACAAGAGAGCCTACTGTGTATACAGGGAACTGTTAAATACACAGGGAGCGGCAAAGAAGCCAGGCCATGCCTGGCTGTGGTGATAAGCGGGATAGAAAAGGTTTTGGACAGCAGATAAAATGTCCTAGAAAGCTATTCTCTCAATTGGGACAAATGACAAAATACTTGTAGTGGTATGTGGGAAATTCTTCCAACAGTGAGTTCAAATCTGTATACATTTTCTTTGTGCTTTGGGTAAATATGGAAGAAAAATTTGGCTCCAATAATACAAAAATCTACTTATGGTTGATATTTGACAAAATATATAGGAAATATGTATACTGGAAAGTAAAAACCATCATCAATAGAAGAAAGAAGGCTTACATAGATGAACAAACACAAAATCAGGAAGGAAAATGACACAAATCAGTTGTATCTAAATACATGTTATATTCTTTTTTTTTTTGGGGTCCGGTCGTGGGGCCTGAACTCTAGGCCTTGGCGCAGTCCCTCAGCTCTTCAGCTCAAGGCTAGCGCTCTACCACTTGAGCCACAGCATCACTTCCGGCTTTTTTCTTTTTGCTTATGTGGTGCTGAGGAATTGATCCCAGGGCCTCACGCATGCAAGGCAAACGCTCTACCACTGAGCCAACTTCCCAGCCCACATGTTATATTCTTGATGTTATATATAGTATGTTATATAATATATAAAATTGAATATGATTTTTCAAACTACAAAGTCATTTAAATTTTTAGTCTTGAATAATTATTTCACAAAATATTAGTGTAAAATATTTTTGGGGAAATACAGCTATAATTTGATTTTAATTGTATGATTATATGAATATATATTCATGTGTTTCTAGATCTAAAATTGATTATAAATAGATGAATAAACATATACATATATTTGTATATATCTGTCTATGAAGTGAATATAATGAAACTGACTACGCTATGTATAAAAATGCAGCTATGAGTTGAGTCCATGAGACTCAGGCCTGTAATCCTAATGATGTGGGAAGGTGGGTTCTGAGGTTTAGTCTCTCTTACCCCCAAGGCCTTAGATTTTCAGAGGAGGCCTGGGCCCTTCAGTGTAGCAAAGAGACACATATGCAGTGGGATCACACTCCCCAAACCCAGAGGAAAGTCAGTAAAAATCAGGACAAGCCTCTTATGACACTCTACTCAGTTTCTGTACCAAGATGGCCATCTGTAGAACATCAGATAGAAAGTAGGCATTCCTTCCAAAAGGGTCTAAAAAGAGCCTTCTGAACTATAATCTCTGACTATACTGAGTTAAACCTTATTTCCCTTTCCAAGCTGCAAACACATAGAAATGTGGCAAGGGCTCAAGAGTGATGGACAACGACTTACAAATACATAAATTTATATACTCTGTTTCCGTAATTCAATGACAAATCACCAAAGCATGTCTTGAATTTTTTTAAAGGAAATGAAAATACATTCTGAGTGTATCAGGAACTGGGTGACAGTTTGGTTGTTGAATTGTTGAATGCCCTCCTGGGCAAAGGAGACACATATAAGGAAGAAATTATGTGGGGGTGAATGTCCTCACACAGCTTCACAAAATAATGGCTATAACTTCTATGAGGTCACAGCCACCTTTGCCATAACAACAAATAGGTGTCAGGCACTGGTTTTGCCCTGAAGTGGACTCAACAACACCAACAGGCATGACTTACTAGCCACCAGACTTCATCTTAAAGAGCTGTCCTGACCAGAAGCTGAGATAAATTGAACTGGAGAAGGCTGATCTCCATGTAAGACTCCTGAACACTAAGGATTAGGCACTGTTATAGGTATTGGAGAAACAGAAGTGAGTGTGGCTCTCTCCTCACCAATTTCATGCTGAAACGAAAACTAGAAATCATAATAATTCTTATAAAGCAGAGACATGACATTGGTGATTTTGTAGCAACAACTTCACAGTGAGGATGGGAGGAGACAACCCTGAACAAGAGATAGTTGATATGAAAGCCATCATCCAGGCAATTATCTAGGAGCAAGTACTCCAGGCAGTAAGAACAGCAAGTACATTCCTCCATTGATGGGAATGGACCTGACTTGCTTCAGAAAAGGAAAACAGCACTGACTTGCTTGCTTGTGAAGTAAGAATTGAAATGTACAATGAAGAAAAAAAAAGTCAGAAATGAAGATAGGAATTAATTCGATAGATATGGGATACTATGGATAACAAGAAGAAAAGTTCTGATTTTAATATAAAACTGACATGACCCACTGGAACCAAAGTGCTAAAATAGCAGTCAGACACATCTGATTCACCGAAAGTATACTTCTAAAATGTGATTCTAGCTGGGCTCTGGTGGCTTACAATTGGAATCCTACTTACTCAGGAGGCTGATATCTGAGGATGAGTTTTAAGGAAGTCTGAAGAGGAAATTTGGTAAGATATGTCCAATTAAACAACAAAAATATGGATATGAAGCTGTAGTTAAACTTGAAGATCACTAGCCTTGAGGAAAAAACTAAGAAACAGCACTCAGTCCTTAGGTCCAAATCCCAGGACGTCAAAAACAAAGAAGCCAACAAATAAAATTAGGTGCTCAGTCATTCATCACTTAGCATTCCAGTTCAATGTATTTGGTATGAGTCTTGGAAATTATATCCTTAGCAAATTCTCTACCCGGATATTTTGCTTCATTACCAACTTTCAAATCCCTGGCAGCACCAATGTCTCCTCCCAGTTAGCATAGCAGTCAACCATTGGAAATTTGAAGATATATTTTATTAATCATAAGAATTCTGATCATCTTTCAACATACATCTAATGAGTAGTAGCAGCCACATTCCACTATTCTGAATGTTTTTTTATCTTCCTTTGAGTTAATAAGCATTAAAGCTTAAAAATTCTAGAGTGGTTATCAAATTAATTCAATAGTCATCATTCTTCCACCCAATCTTGTAACATATGTTTATAAAAGGAGGGAATATTTGAAAGTGTGTACATGATACCTTCTATGTCTAATAATCTCAAGAAATAGGGTTTTGCAGAAACATCCTGATTGTTTTGCCAAAGGAAAGGATAAGAGATTTAAATAAGCCACCTAACATCTCAGAAGGAAGATGTTATTGGCTTTAGAACAATTTCGTAGAACTGTGGAAATCAATTTCAGAAATTCCAGAGGCAAAGGGTATTATTCAAATCACATTATCATGAGGTACAAGCAGTCTGTCTAGATCAGCCTTCCAGGAAAAAAAGTCAATGAATGAAAAGCAATGCTTCTAAAACAAGCCGGTTGGTGGTTGTTCATGCTTGTTATCCTAGCTACTTAGAAGTCTAAGATGAATGGATCCCAAGTCAAAGCCTGGCCAGGAAAAACCTTCCTGTCTGCAACCAGCACACAGGAAACATTAGCTCTGTTCCTGAAGCCCAGATGGATGGCCTTTGACAACAGACATCCAGACACACAACAACATCCCTGTTTGAAATAGTATCAAATACATTCACATAATATCTCTTGTTTGGGAGATAATGTTTAAAAGATGTATCAAAGACAGTTCAAAAAGGCATTTAAAAAGGCAGTGAAATTGGAAATATATACCCACTGACTGAAATGTAACCTACTGCCAGAATAATGGGGCTAGAGGCCCATTTGGTAACTTATCCACTCAAACATCTTTCCTCAAATCTTGTCAGCCTGAACAGTGAGACTTTTGAATGCAAGGAATGTGTGTGAGCAGATAGCTTGTAAAAGTAATAATGAAATGCTAGGCATTGGAAACTCAGGCCTGTAAAAATAGCTACTCAGAACCCTGAGATATGAGGAACTCAGTTCAAAGCCAAGTGAGCAAATAAGAATCTTACCTCCATTTAAACAGTAAATACAGAAAGCTGAGATGTGCTTCAAATGGTAGAGTGTTAGCATCGCATATAAAAGCTAAGCAACAGTACACAGGTCCTGAATTCAAACCCAGTACTGCCTCTCATACATAAAATAATCATGATTATACCACAGTATAAAATGCACATGTTAACAAAGGATGTAGATGAATGGGATGATGACATCAATTACCTCACCGTTAGTCTCAACCATTCTGTAGAGTATAGCCCAGTCTGTGAAAACCCATAGTTGAAATCTTTCCCCAAAATCAGCAGATACATCCTCATTTCCCTCTGCACATGTATATAATGTATACACACATATAAGGGCTATATTTTCTAACTAATTTTCTTTTTTATTGCAAAAATACTGTACAGAGAAATGCACAATCTTACACACATGCTTCAGAATTATGTTTTTTTTTTGGGGGGGGGGGTCTAATCATGGGGCCTGAACTCTGGGCCTGGGTGCTGTCCCTCAGCTCTTCAGCTCAAGGCTAGCGCTCTACCACTTGAGCCACAGTGCCACTTCCAGCTTTTTTCTTTTTGCTTATGTGGTGCTGAGGAATCGAACTCAGGGCTTGAGCATGCAAGGCAAGCGCTCTACCACTGAGCCACCTTTCCAGCTCCAGAATTATGTGCCCTTGTTTAGGTTCCATAGGGAGCACAATATATTCAGCCTCTGGATCATTGTTGTAATCTTAGCTGTTCCCAAGGATGGGATCTGAGGATCACAGTTTGATGCCAATCCAAGCTAATAAATCCTCAAATTCTTATCTGCAATTAAGTAGAAAAAGCCAGAAGTGGAGATGTGGTTAGAGTGGCACAGTGACAGCATTGAGTAAAGCAATCTAAGCAAGACCTACAGACCCTCAGTTCAAGACTGAGTACTGGCCCACTAGTACTTCAATAGCCAACCTCCCCCAAACACCAAACCAAAAATATGTCAAAATATTTTGTAACTTGTGAAGCAAAATCCAATGAGGCAACAGAGTCAGAAGTAGTCCTAATATTCCTGTTTAGACTTTTTGCTCAAAGCTGACACTCTACCACGAGAGCAACATCTCCACTTCTGGATTTTGGTTTCTCAATTGGAGAAATATCTCAGATTTTTCTGTATAGGCTGCTTTAAACCAGGATCCTCCGATTTTTACCTCTAAAGCAGCCAGGTTTTAAAATATGAGCCATAGTTGGACAGCAAGTACATTAATATTTTTTGTATGTTTGAATGAATTTTAGAGTAACGTATGTTACTTTTGAGAATGTAGGAAAATAGTAATTAATATTCAAGAGATTTTAAAGCATACAAAGCTGAGAATAGAATTTAGCTGAGAATAGAATGGAGTAAAACAAAATTACCTATGACAGTTTTCAGTCTGTGCACAGAAATGATTGCATTGTTGGAGGCCAAGGCCATCAGATAGCTGAGCTCCAGCTGGCTGCTATGCTCATGAGGACAGCTAGTGCTATTCACAAGAATGTGATGTTATTGGATGGCAGGGATCAGCTTCAAGTTGAGAACCTGAAATATTTCTATTGATCTAAAAGTGGACACACACCAGGAGAAGAATGTGATTAAAAGTGCTGAATGCAAAATCCATTGAGTCCAAGGAAGACAGAATAACTCTTTCTATATCTGAAAGAGTATTCTCTCACCAAGAATCCTGAGCCGAATATGGTGGTCAATGTTTGTAATCTCTGAACTTGAGAGGAAGATTTAGAAGTTAGCTTGAGACCAGCCTATGTTTTAGGCCAACAGAAGGACACATAGTAAAATGCTATCTTAAAACAACAACAAAAAAAGTCCCAATAACTGGGAATGTGGTTAGTGGTAGAGTGCTGGCCTCCCATGCATGAAGCACTTGATTTGATTCCTCAGTATGACATAAGCAGAAAAATTGGAATTTGTACTGTGGCTCAATTGGTAGAGTGCTAGTCTGCATCAAAGAAGCTAAGGGAGAAGGCCCAGGCCTTGATTTCTAGCCCCAGCACTGGCAAAATTAAACAACAACGACAACAACAACCAAATGCAAAATGCTGTTTGTTGAAATAAATATGTTGAAGATTGTTGATGCTCACTAGAAAATTTTGATGTTGCCATTCATAATGAATTTTGTTAGGAAAAAGTAAAATAAATTATTGAAATATTATCTGGCATTAGACAGGACATAGTGAGATCTAAAAATGATTGCTGCCGATGGTGACTTGACACAACTAACATTACAGATACACGTTCTAGATTGTAATTTTTTTCTCTTTTTTATTGTGAACATACTGTATAGAGGGGTTACAATTACATGGACAAGATAATGAGTACATTTCTTATCAAGCATTGCAGCCTCCTCCTTTGTTTACGCTTTTCACATCCCTTCCCAGCCTCCCCCCCCCCCCCCCCACCACTAAAGTTGTAAACTTCGTTTTTGACAAGACAACTTGTACGTCTCATAGCTGCAACGGGTCAACCTGTATCCTTAAATGACGCGTTTTTCCCTTTCTCCTCCACAAATTATACCGACATCAAATATAGTGAAAGCAAGGGTTATACTGTGGGTGAGGGACATACAAAGCAACAAAGAAATAATCTTATAAATGCTTTAGAAACAAATGCATGAAAGAAAAAGAACATTTAAATACATTTCTAAGGGTTCATTTTTTTAACATCACATTATCTGACCTTTTCTGCTTGACTCATACATATATTAGATATTGCAAATAAGGGAAATCATAGGACCTATGTTTCTTTGGGCTTGGCTTACTTCACTTAATATATTTTTTTCCAAGCCTTTCCATTTCCTAACAAATGGGGCAATGTCATTCTGATAGAGGCTTAGAATTCCATTGTGTGTATATACCACATTTTCTTGATCCATTCATCTACTGAGGGGCATCTGGGTTGGTTCCATATTTTAGGTATGGTAAATAATGGTGCAATAAACACAGTTGTGCTGGTAGCTTTAGCGTGGTCTTGTTTGTAAACATTTGGATAAATGCCCAAAAGTGGGATTGCTGGGTCATAGGGGAACTCTATGTGAAGTCTTTTGAGGAACCTCCATACTACTTTCCAAAGTGGTTGAACAAGTTTACACTCCCACAAGCAATGAAGTAAGATTCCCTTCTGTTCACATCCCCTCCAGCATCTATTGTTATTAAAGTTCTTGATTTTTGCCATTCTAACTGGTGTGAGGTGGTATCTCAATGTTGTTTTGATTTGCATTTCTTTTATGGCTAGGGATGTTGAGCATTTCTTCATGTGTCTATTGGCCATCCTACTTTCTTCTCCAGAGAAGTTTCTCTTTAAGTCTTTAGCCCACTTATTTATTGGGCAGTTGTTTCTCTGAGGATTTGTTGTTGGGGGATTTGATTTTTTGAGTTACAAGTATATTTTAGATATGAGACCCTTCTCCATTGTATGGCTAGTGAAGATCTTCTCCCAATCTGTGTGCATTCTATTGATCTTGCTAGCTATGTCCTTTGCCATGCAGAAGCTCTGCAACTTCATGCAATCCCATTTGTCCAACCTTTCTTTGATTTGTTGTGTTTCCGGGTCTCTATTAAGAAAATTTCGGCCTGCGTCAAGGAGACCTAGGGTGTCTCCTATTCCATCCTGTAATGTTTTCAGAGTGTCTGCTTTGACTTTGAGGTCTTTGATCCATTTGGAGTTGATTCTGTCGCAGGGTGATATATAATGATCTAGCTTTAGTTTTCTACAAGTAGTTAACCAATTTTGCCAGCACCATTTACTGAAGAGGCTGTCTTTCTTCCATTCTATTTTTTTAGCTCCCTTATTGAAGATTAGATGGCTATAGGTCTGTAGGTTCATTTCTGTGTTTTCAATTCTATTCCATTGGTCCTGAGGTCTGTTCTTGTGCCAGTACCACACTGTTTGGAATACGATGGGTTTATAGCAGAGTTTGAAATTTGTTATTGATATTCCTCCTGCAGTGTTCTTTCCGTTGAGGAACTTTTTTACTATTTGGGGTATTTTATAGTTCAATATGAATTTTTGGATTGCCTCTTCTATTTTCTTGAAGTTTGAGTTTGGAATTTTGATAGGTATCGCATTGAATTTGTAAATAGTCTTTGGAAGTATTGCCATTTTCACGATGTTAATCTTTCCAATTCCAGGAGCATGGGAGGTTTTGCCATTTTCTAAGTTCTGTTTTGATTTCCTTTTTCAAGTTTTAAAGTTTTCATCATAGAGGTCCTTCACTTCTTTGGTTATGTTAATTCCTAGTATTTTATTTTTGTGGGGCTATTACAAATGGAGTTGCTTTCCTAATTTCAGCCACACTTTTCTAATTGTTGGCATACAGAAAAGCCATTGATTTTGGGGGGTTAATTTGCTACTTTGCCAAAGTTTTGAATCAGCTTGAGTAATTTCGGAGTGGAGTCTATGGGATACTTTAAGTACAAGATCATTTCATCTGCAAAGAGGGAGAGTTTTATTTCTTCTTTCCCTACTTGTATCCCCTTTATGTTTGCATCTTTTCTTATTGCTGAAGCTAGGCATTCTAATAATAGATTGAAAAGAAGTGGAGAGTTTGCACATCCTTGTCTTGTTCCTGATTTAAGAGTAAATGGCTTTAGTTTTTCAACATTAAGTATAATGCTGGCTGTAGGTTTGTCATATACAGCCTTTATTGTATTGAGGAATGTTCCATGGATTCCTAATTTTTCCAAAACCTTCATCATAAAGGGTATGTTGGATCTGATCGAATGCTTTTTCTGCATCTATTGAGATAACCATGTGATTCTTATTCTTGCTCCTGTTGATGTGATAAATAATATTAATTGATTTGCATATATTGAACCAGCTTTGCATCCCTGAAATGAATCCTGTTTGATCGCGGTGTATGATATTTTGGATGAATTGTTGAAGTTGATTGGCCAAAATTTTGTTGAGAAGTTTTGCATCAATGTTTATCAAAGAAATGGGTCTATAGTTCTCTTTCTTTGATGAGTCCCTGCCTGGTTTTGGGATGAGGGTTATGATGGCTTCCTAGAATGTGTGCAGTAGTGAACTTTCTCTTTCAATTTCATTGAAGGGTTGGAGGAGAAGTGGTGTGAGCTCTGGTTTGAAGGCCTTGTGAATTCCGCACTAAAACAATCTGGTCCTGTACTTTTCTTATCTTGGAGGTCTCTTATTGCTGTTTCTATTTCAATTCTTGATATGGGCCTGTTAAGATGATTTAACTAGTCTTGGTTTAGTTTTGGCATGTCAATATTTGATAGGAAAAGGTCCCTTTCTGCCAAGTTCTCAAACTTATTAGCATAAAGTTTTGAGAACTGTTCCCTTGTAATTTTCTGAATCTTGGTTGTTTCTGTGGTGATGTTTCCATTCTCACCTGTGAGTTTAATTTATCTGGGTGTGTTCTCTTCTTTTTCTGATAAGATTTGCTAAGGGTCTCTAAATTTTGTTAATATTTTCAAAGAATAAACTTTTTGTTTTGTTGATTCTTTCTATAGTTTTTTTGGATGCTAATTCATTTAATTCTGATTTAATTTTAATTATTTCTTTCTGTCTACTGGCTTGGGATTTACGTTGCTGCTCTTTTTCAAGGAGGTTCAGATGTCTCATTAAATTGTTGGTTTCAGATTTCTCCAATTTGTTGATGTAGGAGCTCAGAGCTATGAACTTGCCTCTGAATACTGCTTTTGCTGTGTCCCAGAGGATCTGCTAATTTGTGTGATCATTTTTGTTAAATAGCATGAACATTTGAATTTCCTTTCTGATCTCTTCCATGACCCCCTCGTGATTCAGCAGTGTGTCGTTCAGCCTACATGTGTTACTGGACTTTCTTTGGTGGCTTTTGGTGTTGAGTACTAATTTTATCCCTTTGTGTTCTAAGAGAATGTAAGGTTTAACTTCAATGTTTCTGAATTTGGACACGTTTGCTTTGTGGCCTAAAATGCGGTCTATTTAAGAAAATATTCCATGTGCTGCTGAGAAAAACATTTATCCTGATGCTGCTGGTTGAAATATTCGGTAGATGTCTTTTAAATCTAGGTGATCTATGCAGCTGTTTAGATCTGTGGTTTCTCTGTTGAATTTTTGCCGAGTTGATCTATCCAGTGGGGAGAGTGGGGTGTTAAAATCCCCAACAATTAATGTCGTTTGATTTATGTGGAATTTGAGGGAAAGTAGTGTTTCTTGAATAAATTTGCGTGCTCCGTTGTTTGGCGAATAGATATTTGGAATCGTAATACCCTCCTTAAGGAGAGATCCTTTAATTTGTATGTAGCTATCTTCTTTATCTCTTCTCACAAATTTTAATTTGAATTCTATTTTTATCTGATATTAGGATCGCAACTCCGGCCTGTTTATGGGGCCGTTTGCTTGGTAGATTTTGTTCCAGCCTTTAACATTGAAAATGTGTTTGTTTTTAATGGGCAAGATGTGACTCCTGAAGGCAGCAGATAGAGGGATCTTTTTTTTTTTTTAATCCAACTAGACAGTCTATGTCGCTTAATTGGAAAATTAAGTTAATGTTGATAGATAGGACTGAGAGATATTTGGGAGTTCCTGTCATGTTATCTACCTTCTTGGGGGCTGCAAAAACTGGGTTCTTCCTATGGTTCTTGGATTCTCAGTTTGGGTGCAGTTTCGTGGCCTTTATTGTGGTATTGTTGGTTTTCTATATGTAGGACATCTTTAAGAATCTTTTGTAAGGCTGGTTTGGTGGAGATGTATTGTTTCAATTTTTCTTTTCTTTGCTATGTAAGGTTTTTATTTGGCCTTCAGTTATGAAGGAGATTTTAGCTGGGTACAATATTCTTGGTTGATAATTGTTTGTTTTTAAGGCATGGCATACATCATTCCAGGCTCTTCTTGCTTTGATTGTCTCTGCTGAGAAATCTGAGGTGATTCTAATTGGTTTCCCTTTATAGGTGATTAATCTTTTTTCCGTGACAGCTTTAAGGATCTTTTCCTTGGTCTGAGTTGATCCTGTGTGGATTATAATGTGAGGGTGGGATGTCTTATTCTGGTCTAGTCTGTTTGGAGCTCTCAAAGCTTCTTGTATCTTTTTGCATGTTTGGGAAGTTCTCTGCCAGGATCCTGTTAAACAAATTTCCTAGACCATTAACTTCTGTTTCTAGGTACTCCTCTACACCCATTATCCTTAGATTAGGCCTTCTGATGGTGTCTTCCAAGTGTTGGATAGATCTATTATATTTCTTGGACTTGTCCTGGATGGTTGTATGTTCGTTTTCTGTAATATCTAGTCTGTCTTCAATCCCCGAGATTCGATCTTCTGCATGGTCTAACCTGCTGTCAAGGCTATCTACTTTGTTTTATATTTCTTTTCCTTCTAAATTGTCAGCTTTGATGGCTTCAAATTTTTTGTTGAAACTTTGTTTTAGATTTTGTATGAACTTCTTTACTTCCTTAATTTGGTGTTCAGTGTTTATTCTCAAATCACTTAGTTGATTGGTTATGGTTTCCTTGGACTCCCATTCCTTCTGTTGGGTTCCATTCAGCATTCCCTTTGTGGTCTCTCTGACTTCCTTCAGCTCTTTTTTAATCGATCCCATGAATGCCTGTAGTGATCTTTGTGTATTCTCATCTTGCTCCCTCAATTCCTGTATTACTCTTTGCTTAGCTTCCTCCCGTTCATGCCATTCTAGTAGTTCTCTTTGAGTGTTCTCAGCCTGTTCACACCACTCTTGCCTTTCTCCTTGAGTATTCTCAAGCTGCTCATGCAAATCCTGTATCAGTTTTTGAGTAGCTTCCTCACGCTCATGATATTCCTGTATAAACCTTTGGATTGTCTCCTCTCTCTCCCTATCACCCTCATACGGAGTCCTTTGTAGGTTATTAATCTTTCCTGCATTGACCTTTTGTTTGCGTCCTCTCTCTCCCTATCATGCTCATTCAGAGTCCTTTGTATGTTTTCAATCTTTTCATTTATCATGTTTGCCAGCAATGTTTGTAGAACTATTTGGGAACTCTCCTCTGAATTATTCATTATCTGTTCTGTCCCCTGATTATCATGAGTGAGAGTTGAGATACCCGGACTTGCCATTTTTCTTGTGTTTTTCCTGCTTACTCTGCCCATTTGGCATGAAAATAACACCAGTTTTGTGGTATAACACTAACTTAATGCAAGCATCAACCAAAGTCTGAATTTGCACAGTCAATGGTCTGCAGATACAATCTTGTTCAACAGATACATCTATTCAACATCAAACAACTATGTATTAATGTGCTACGAACCGTGAAGAAGAATTTGGAAAACCAGAAATTATTAAGGTTAGGGAGAGATGTGGGTAAAAAATAGAATAGAGTGATTTGGGAAGGCACAGGGAGAGTTAACTTAACTAAGTCCTAATCGCAAAGTACGAAATAGGTTGAAAGAGAGAGAGAAAAAAGAAGAAAGAGAAAGCGAAAATAAGAGACCAGAAAAAATAGAAAAGTAAAAGTTAAAGATATTATACAGAACGAAAACAAACTGTCCAGAGAAGAACTTGAATATAATGAGAAAAGGGGAGGGATAAAAAGAGATGTGAAAAACTTAAAAATAAAAATACTTAAAATATTATATAGATATAATGACGTAGTACTGCTATTAAGGAATTTGTCTTAGACGTTTTGAATTGAGTAATAAATTTTTGGATTAAGTGTGTATAAAATGGAGGATAGGGTCTAATAGTCAACTACAGGTTTATCTGAGGATGTGCAGAACAACAATTAAGTCACATAAAGAAGAACGATAGAGAAGAAAAGGTGAAAAGGATAAGAAAGAAAGAAAAAAAGATCAGAAGTTCAGTAGAGCTAAACAAAAAACAAAAAGAAAATTTTTTTAAAAGAAAGAAAAACGCACACACACATGTATCCCTAAAATAAAAATTATAAGAGGAAAAAAAATTACTAGAAAATATTTTTTTCAAAAAAGATAAAAATTAAAAAAGCTTTAAAAAAGAAAAAAAATTATAAAAGGTACCAAAAAAAAAAGAAAAAAGAAGTAGAAAAAAACAGTTCTTTGATTTTTTTGGGAGAGTTGGGAAAAATCCTGTATCTCTCTTGTTGGATTCTCTGGTCTGCGTGTGGTCCTGTGGCTTGGTTGGTTTCTTAAGTCAGTTTGCTTGAACAGGCAGAAAAATGCTCTGCTTTACCCAGGATTTTGAGATCCTCCTCCCAGGTTAGTTCAATGGGAGAGAGCTCTGCTTTGAATATCACAATAGAGGGAGATGGCTTTTTCCTCAAGTTTGGAGATACTGTGATGAGGCTAGGTTCTGGGTAGAGCTGAGGCATTCCAGCAAACAGTAGCTTTTCCCAGGGACTAGTTTGTGAGAAACTCACAGAGCCCAGCCTGGAGCCACTCTCAGGGTTTCTGTTCACTGAATTTCACTTGATTGTCAAGGCTGCTAAAGGGAGGGGCAGCCTCTGGCTTACCCAGTGAAGAAAGCCAGTCCTAGGGCTGGCGCCTGAGCTGGGTGCCTTTTCCCTGCGTGGAGCTGAGTCTGGCAGGTCATTTAGGTTGTTGTGACCTGTTAAATGACTTTAGTTTTCTTCCAAGGCCTGAGTTGGAGCTAGCAGCTCCGCTGAGCATTGTCGGTATCCAAGATGGGGATCTCCAGTACTGGGGGGAGGGAGGGGTGTCCTTCCTTCCTCTGCTTCCTGAGAAGGAGTGAAGACGTCAGGCTTCTACTCCTGCTGGGTCGTCTCTCCTCTGAGAACTGCAGGATGAAGATGTCTGCTCCTTGTCGGTTCTGGCTGGTGTTGGGAAGAATCCACTTGCCTGCTCCGTCTGGCTCCTTGGTCCCAGAGCTCAGATCTGTCTCCATGCCTCGATTTTCCCTCTCTGGCCTAATTCTCTGTCCTGTGATGCACACTTGGTGTGATTCTCTGGCTTAGGACTATTCACTGGAACTCTAAAACTGCTTTCGCTGGGAGAGCTTGTTTAGCCTCCATCTTCTCCTCCGCCATCTTCCCCTTGATCTCGCTAGATTGTAATTTTTTAAGGATACAATCGTGAGTTTTATTCTTTTTCAAAGTAATTTTACTGCCGGGGGCCAGTGGCTCACACCTGTAATCCTAGCTACTGAAGAGTCTGAGAACTGATGGTCTCTGTTCAAAGCCAGTCCAGGGAGGAAAGTCTGTGAGACCCTTATCTCCAACTAAAGGTTCAGAAAATGTGAAGTGGCACTGTTGCTCAAGTGGTACAATGCTAGCCTTGAGCTGAAGAGCTGAGGGACAATGCCCAGACCCAGAGCTCAAACCCCACAACTGACAAAAAATAATAATAGTAATAACGTTAATTTTATTGTTACTATTAAGGTGTTATATATAAAGTCTACCATTTCATAAGTTTGTTTCTTTGCTCAAAGAAACACATATGCATCTTAATTGCCAACAGCCAGGATTTGGCCATCTGCTTTCCAGCTGATCTCTGTGTTTAGAAGCAATGTGTAATACAAAGCAATACAAACCAGTTCTGCGTATAAATAATTGTTCTCTATACATCCTAAATATCAATGATGATAACATGAAATAAAAAATCCCTAAGTTTAAAACATTCTTCTAGACAAGTTAAAGAAATCCTGAGAACAAGTATTTTAAGAATAATTTCAGAGAGCTAAATCTCTGGGCTTAGGTTCTGTCTCTGAAATTTATTACTCAAGGCTAGTACTTACACTTTGAGCCACAGTGAATTTTCCACTTATCTCATGGTTAATTGAACAGAAAAGTCTCACCAACTTTCCTCTTCAAGTTGGTTTTGAACTAGGATCTAGCAATCTCAGCCCTCTGAGTAGCTAGGATTATAAACAGCTGTCTAGAATAATGGCTTACCTGAGACAGAAGCCAGTTAATATTAATTGTCAATCATGTTTAACTTTGTAAAATAAACTTTACTGAAATGCCTTACAGAAGAAATAAGGAATAAAATGTGTGTGTGTGTGTGTGTTACAAAATTCTTGCTAAAAGACACATATTTTACTTGTTTTTTTTCTTTCAAAATTTGTGTTTTCCAGAATCATATCTTATCTTTCCTTGCTGTTTCTTTAGTTTATTTCATACATACCCACAGCTCCTTCAACTATCATTTCTTTATGTGAAGAGCTTGCACATATCTATTTTCAGTCCAAATTCCTTTTATGCATCTATCATCCACATATTCAACTGCCATAAAAACTTGTGAAACAATAATCACCTCTTTCCATTACTGGATATTAATGTGTATGTAAAATTTAGGAAAACAAAGAATAACATCACTAAATATAACTAGATTTTAATAGTAATGTTAAACATAAATTCAATGTTGATTATTTTCTGAGCAATTTAATGAAAACATCAAGGAAAAGAAATCAACTATTTTGAGTGCTGATATTGTGGTTTAAACTCAGGATCTTATCTTCTCACTTAAGCTTTTTCCCTAATGGGTGTTGCTGTATACATGAAACGCAGCTCCCCTTCCAACTTTATTTTGGGGATTATATAGAGATAAGAATCTCATGGAATAAAAAATCAGTTGTGTCCCTATCTTGGGGTTTATTTCAATTAACATTATCTTATATGGTCATAGGGTACCATGTACTAGTTACTACAAGTAAACTATGGGACCTATGTTTATTTGGGCCTGGCATATTTCACTTAATATAATTTTTTTCACATGTTTCCATTTCCTTACAAATGGGGCGATGTCATTTTTTGATAGAGGCATAAAATTCCACTATACACACACACACATACACACACACATACACACACACACACACACACACAGACACATATATATATATATATATATATATCACGTTTTCTCTTTTTTATTGGGAAAATACTGTACAGAGGGTTTGTAATTACATGGACAATGTAATGAGTACATTTCTTATCAAGAATTGTTGCCTTCTCCTTTGTTTCCCCTTCCCATTCCTTTCCATCTCTCCTACCCCGTGTCCCCCCACCCCAAGCCAAAGTAGTAAAGTTCGTTTTTCGACATAATGTCTTGAACATCTCATTGTTGCAATGGGTTCACCTATATCCCTATTTAAACAATTTGGTTTTCCCTTCTCCTCCACAAATTATACCAACCTCAAATACAGTGAAAACAGGGGTTATATGGTGGGGGAGGGCTATAAAAAGCACCAAAAAAATCTTATAAATATGTTAGAAACAAGCAAAAAAAAAGAAAAAAATATTTGAAGCCTTATCTTGGGGTTCATTTCGCCTCACATCAACTTATCTGACCTTTTCTACTTGTCTCAGACATATATTAGTTATTGAAAATAAGGGAAACCATGGGAGGTATGTTTCTATGGGCTTGGCTTATTTCACTTAATATAATTTTTCCAAGTCTTTCCATTTCATAACAAATGGATCTATGTCATTCTTTCTGATGAGGCATAGGATTCCATTGGGTATATATACCACATTTTCTTGATCAGTTCATCTACTGAGGGTCCCGTGGGTTGTTTCCATATCTTAGCTATGGTAAATAATGCTGCAATAAACATCATTGTGCTAGTAGCTTAGTATGGTTTTGTTTGTGAACATTTGGTAAATGCCCCAAAGTGGGATTGCTGGGTCATAGGATCTCTAAGTGAAGTCTTGGAAAAAATTATATTACGCGAAGTAAGCCAGACCCAAAGAAACATAGGTCCTATGTTTTCCTTATTTGCAATAACTAATATATGTCTGGGACAAGGATAAACGTTCAAAAGCTATGTATATAAGACCAGATAAGATTATGTGAAGTGAAATGAACCCCAACATAGGGGTTTATAGTCAACCATGTGATTTTTTTGTTTCTTTGTATGTTCCTCACCCATGGTATAACCCCTGTTTTCACTGTATTTGATGTCGGTGTCCCGCATCTTGTATACACATTTCTCTAGCTTGGGGAGGAGAAGGGAAAAAACAAAAAGTTTAAATAGAGATACAGACTGACCCACTATAACAATGACATGCAAAAGAGAATATGTTGAGAAAAGAAGTTTACAATTTAGGCAGGGAAGCGGGAAAGAGGGGAGAGGCGGAGTGAAGTTGTGGAGGTGGGAGGGAAGGGGGGTAGGGACAAACAGAGGAAGAGGTAACACTGCTTGATAGAAAATGCGCTCATTGCATTGATCAAGAAACTATAACCCCTCTATACAGTATTTTTACAATAAAAACTTTTCAAAAAAAATAAGGTGTCATGTACACCAAGTATAGTAGTCCACTTCTGTAATCCCAGCTGATTGGGAAAAAGAAATGACAAGGATCATGGTCTGAGGCCAGGCCACAGAAATAACTGCCAAGACAGCCATCGCCCATCTCAACAAATGAGCTGGAAATCGTGATTCACATCTGAAATTCTTGTTAATTATGTGGGAGGCATAGGTAACAAAGTCTCAGTCAATCTAAGCTCACAGCTGTGCAAAAAGTTCAAGACCTCAAGCAAATAATATGGACTAGAAGTATGGCAACAGTGGTTGAGCTGCTTGGTGCTATACAACAAAAGTTCTGTATAGCAAGCAGAGAACTCCTGGATAGAACCCTAGTAATACCCCTCTCTCCCACCAAAAAGCCTAAATAAGTTTGTCCTATTTGGACATCTAATTTCAAGGCCATTGACAGATCAGAGATGGTGATATTCTCTTTAAAATTAAGTATTCAAAAGTGACAAAGTTATTTAGGCTTTGAAAGAATTGAAAAGGAAGGAAAATGCATGCGAGTTTTGTTAGCTCCATAATTCTTGAAAATATAGAATGCATATATCCATGTATGTATGTATATACATGTATGTAAATATATGTACAACTAGTTCATCTCTTTTCTGTGTAGCTAATGGTACAAATGAATCTGCACAATCACTACTCAAAGGCATGAATAGAAAAAGAGAAGGAGCAAAGAACTCATATTCAGGAATCTATGGCTAGCCAATAACCCTGAAAATCTTTTACATCAGTTTGCATGTGTCAGTTACTGCAGTACAGGGACAGTAAATGCCTAGGAGTAGAGTTGATGGATAATATGGAAGTGGGCGTCAAAAGAGAGGTGAAGGGAGAAAAGGTAGAATGAACAAGAGGAATTGGAGGAAGTGCAGAGAGGAATCCAGTAAATTTCCTACAAAATTAAGAAGAGAGAAGGAAGATATTCATAGAGGAGGGATGGATGACAATGTTGAAAGGGTTGGCATTGATCAAAGTATACTGTACACATTAACTGTTTATTTAATGATAACTCATTATTTTTTATTTTTTTATTTTTATTTTTTGTGAACACACTGTACAGAGGGGTTACAATTACATGGGAAGGTTAATGCGTACATTTCTTATCAAGCATTGCAGCCTCCTCCTTTGTTTACCCTTCACATCCTTTCCCAGCCTCCCCTCCCAGTCCTCCCGCCTCCCTCCCCCCGAACCAACATTGTAAAGCTCGTTTTCGACATGACAACTTGTACTCCTCACTGTTGCAACAGGTCCACCTGTATCCTTAAACGACTTGCTTTTCCCCATCTCCTCTACAAGTTATACTGACATCAAATATAGTGAAAGCAAGGTTTATACTGTGGGGGAGGGACATACAAAGCTAGAAAGAGATAATCTTATAAATGCGTTAGAAACAAATGCATGAAAGGAAAAAAAAACATTAAAATACATATCTAAGGGTTCATTTTCCTAACATGATAACTCATTATTTAATGATAACTCAAAATAATGGTTAAAAATCAGGTCCCTAAAATGTTATGCAATTAGAAGCAAAGCATGAGAATGTGCTCAGATCATCTCTAGTGTCTATAAATCTTTTTTCTTTAGGATGAGTTTTAGAACAACAGTAATGATGCCTGTCATCTGAAGAAAATTTAATGATTTCAAGCTATTTAAAATAATCATTTTGGGAGATATGGCTCAAGTGGCATTGGCTACCTTGTGAGCAAAGTTCTCAGATATTGAATTCAAGTCTTGATCTCAAACATAAGTAAAAACAATCAATAAAATCAAGCACTTTCCTTGGCACTGGTAGCTCATGCCTTTAATTCTAACTTTAATCAGATGGCAGAGATCTGGGGATCTCAGTTCAGTATCAGCTTGGATAGTAAATCTGTGCGATTCTTGTCTGCCAAAGAAAGCTGGAAGTGGATTCGTGGCTTGTAGCCTACAGCATAAAGCTCAGGAATAGAACCCAAGCCTTGAGTTAAAGCGTTAGAATAGTGCATATATATATATACACAAATGAAGTAAGTCAACTCAAGTTCTCAACTTCCATTTCCCTAATCTTAACTCTAATGCTGGTCAAAACCCTAAGAGTAACCTTGATGTAATAGTAACCCAATCCTAAAATTAATGGAAATTACTCGAGTTTAGATACATCCTTACAGATACCCATTGTCTTTGAAATGATTTGCAATTAGCTCCAAATCCTACAGATTCCCTAACTTGGACTCTGAAATCTATCTTGTTCCCTATTAGGAATCATTAACCTCAAATTCTCATATCATGAAAAATACCATAGTTTCCATTGATCTTAACTTTTACTGAACTCCTGTATATCCAAAAAGAAGCTGCAGGTTTACTTAAAATCTACTCTACTTCCAAACCCTAACTATATATCTAAACCTTACTAGAAACCTAACTCTAAATTTAACCCTATTGAACCCTGAATAGGAAAATTAGGGAAACTGTAGTTTTTGTTAAATTTTGCACTTACATTACTTGAAAGTGTTAATAAAAACTCAGTTTTACCTTAAATCTTACTCTTCCCTAACCCTAAGCCTAAACTGAATTAGGAAATAAACCTAAACCTAGAACTAATGGCCTTTGGAGTCTAAAAGCCACTCAAATACAATAGTTTTTATTCATCCTAACTTCAATACATCTCATCTTTCTAAAAATAGCTTGTAGTTTCACTCATTATCTTGTCTTTATTGTAACACTAACCCTAATTGGAATATTGATGTTAACCCTCACCCTAATCGTACTCTAATCTTAATATTATTAGCAGTTTTCTATTTCACATTCATCCTAATTCTAACTCTACTTGTAATTCGAAGATTTACTTTCAGTTTGACCCTAAATTTTCCATTTTCCTCATGCTTACTCTAAGCCTAGCTGGAACTAAAACCTAACTTTTACCCTAATGATAATCCAATTCTAATGTTTAAGAGAAATACTCTAGTTTTTAATCATTCTAATGAATAATCCACTTTTCACTCTGGAAATGAGTTTCAGTTTGCTCTAATTCCCACAAATTTTCTGACTCTACCTCTAAAGTTATCTTGTTCCCTAACATAAGCCATTATATTACTTGTCCTCAAATTCTCTTACCAGAAAATACTGTAGTTTCCATTGATTCTACTTTTCCTGAACCACTGTATCTGAAAACAGTTTCAGATTTACTTACCATCTAGTCCATTACTTAACGCTAACTCTCAACCTAAACCTGGCTGGAAAACTCTCATTAACCACTACAAGAATGATCACTGTGAAATAAATATAATGATAATGTTCTAGTTACTATTCAGCCTCGTATATTTGCTTCTACTTGTTAGTGAACACAATTTTATACTAAAATCTTTCTTATATATAAATATAATCAGAAGAAAATACTGATCCTAATCTTAATCCAAATTATATGACAATACTAACACTAACACAAGTACAGTAGTTTTCACTCATCCTTCCAAACATAGGTTTCAATTTTTTCCAATATCTTAGTCATTTTCTAACCCTAAACTTAATCTTTCTTAACTGGAACATTGAGAATAACCATCAGCCTAATTTTAAGTAGATTCTAATATTAATAGCAATACTCTAGTTTGCATTCATTTTAATTCTTACCAGGCTTATATTAAAATTTACCTTCAATTTGACCTTCATTTTTTTCTCCTTCACTCTAAGCCTAACCATGGCTGGAATCCTAACCATAACCTTGACACTAATCGTATCCCAATTCTAAAATTTATGAAAAATGCTCATTTTGTGCAATCCTAACTGAAATTCCACTGGTAATTCTTGAAATAAATTGCAAGTTTTTGTAAACCTTACAGATTTTTTCACTCTTAACTCTGAATGTATTTTGTTCCATAACAGGAATCATTATACCCATTGATGTCAAATCCTGATATTATGAAAGACATTGTACTTCCATTATCCCAGCTTTTCCTGAATTCCTAGAACATAAAAAAGGTTCAGTTTTACTTAATATTTAACATTTCTTTTTTTTTTCTTTTTGTCAGTCGTGGGGCTTGCACTCTGGGCCAGGGCATGATCCCTGAGTTCTTTAGCTCAAGGTGTGCGTTTAACCAATTGAGCCACAGCACTGCTTTTGTGTTTTATGGTGGTTAATCTGAGATAAAAGTCTCATGGACTTTCCTGCCTGGGCTACCTTTGAACTGTGATCCTCAGAAAACAGCTCCCTGAGTAGCTAGGATAATAGGCGCGAGCTACTAGTTTAACCCATTTCTTTACTCTGTCCTCAACCCCGGTTAACCAGAAACCTAATCCAAATCACATTCTGATTTAACACCAAATGGTTAATGTAAGGAAAATTGTCTAGATTCTATTCAATTGCACATTTTTTTGGTTTCTACTTCTTATTGGAAAACTAGAATTTACCTTAAAGCTTATCCTTCCCTAACCCTAACCGGAACAAAAAAGTATCTCAAAAAAAGTATCTTTAAACCAAATTATATCCGAATGTTGAAAGTAACACAGACTGGTTTTCATTCATTCTTCTTAAAATATGTGGCAGTTTTACACAATGTCTTACATGCTTTTTTCATGCTAACCCAGCTCTAACTGGCACACCTTGCCTAATCCTAAGCCTACATATAACCGAATCATCATGTTAATAGCAAGCTACTTTTTTTCACATTTATCCTAACTCTTGCTCAGCATGTAGGTCTAAATTTTACTTGCATTTTGAACATAAAATGATAAGTGTTTTTCTATTTCCTGTCAGGTTTTATTTTTCATTATTTTTAAAAAACTTTATTTTGTTGAAAAGTTGCTTTAAAGAGGGATATGTTACATGTGTAAGGTAAGGAGTATGCTTCTTGTTGAGCATTGTTACCCACTTCTTTCTTGTTCTCCCACTATTCCATCCTTCCCCACATCTCTTACCCCTCCCTTCTCATGGTGTAAACTTCATTTTCAACATAGTGTCTTGTGAGTATCATTGTTGCAATGGATCATCCTGTGATGAACCTAAATTTTCTATTTCTCTAATCCTAATTCTAATTTTGTCTGGGATCCTAACCCTAACCATAATAATAATGATAGCTCAATTCAAATTTAACAAAAAATATTCAGGTTTCTATTCATCCTATTAATTTACTGTACACCTTGAATTAATTTGGAGTTTAGCTTAAATCTTCCAAATTAGTTTATATGCACATGTATAAAGATGTAATTTCATGTAAAAAACAGAAGATCTTTGGAGGAAGGAGTAATGAGAAGGAAATAGAGGGAGGATAATCAAATATGTGAAATATATTATGGAATTGTCACTTGTGACAATTAATATCCATTAACAAAATCACTAAAAATTAATAAAGAACACACTGCCTTCTAGTGTTCTTTAAGAGAGCCATGATCTGTCTTCTGAAAAAAAAAAAAACTTGTGTTAGATAAACTTTGTCCATGCATAATTTATATTGTTGTCCAATTATTTAACTTAATGAATATAAATTTGTCGAATAAGATTCCATGACAAAAAATATAAAACAGTTACTTAGCAATTGTTTGAGAAAAAGTTATTGTCATAGTTTTAGGAAACGGAATTGCTATTTCCCCACAAAGCAATGAATTAGGTTTACAAATCTAGTATTTGTAGTAAGTTTAGAGAGCATAATTCACATGAAAAACAATTAACTGTACATCTTGTTTCTTGAATGAGTGATATTTTAAACATTGTCCTTTATTCGAATAAATACTTAGGTTTTCATTTCAAAATAAGTGCAATTTTATCTCCTTTCAGAACAAGTACTTACCCGGCAATTAAATGTACCAGCATATTTAGGTATTTAAAAGCTAAATTTTCTATGTTTTATATGCAGCTCTACATAATCAGAATGACATGATTTTTTTATTCATAAATATCTAAACTCAGATTTTTGCTTCATCAATATAAATTGTCTCATGAGGTTGTAGTGAAGGCTCCAGTAACCAGAGTGGTCAAACCATTTTCTGAATTCTAAATTTTAAATCAAATCATTTTTAAGCTTTGATAATATCATTTATTGTCTCTTCAGAGCAATTAAGCTAAAACAAATACTACTTTTTAAACATTTCACTCACATTGTAAAGAATATTAACATAGGTCAAAAGGAGACTAATTATTTCAGACCCATCATATTTGGTGATCTTAGTGTGAAGAATGTAGAGAGTAGAAGGTCCTTATACTCAATAAATAGTTTTGATTAAATTAAATAATATATCAGGATTTCTAATTTGGAGATTAATCACATGGAAACAGGAAAATAATAAAAAAATTATTTGGGGATCAACAGAAAAAGATATTTGTGCATGTAACCACAGTTGCTTTATTAGTTTGTAGTTGAACACTGGACTTCGATTTATATCTTGGCTGTTGTTGTGAATAATGTGAATAACAATGAACTACAGATACATTTATGAGTTACCCAGAGAGAAATAATCACACGATTGGTGTGTCAGATGATATTTCAACGTTGGTTTTCTTTAGAAAACTGCATACTACTTTCTACGACGAGAACACTAACCTGTATTTTGACCAAGAGTTCAGAAAATTTCCTTTTCTCCACAGTGTCGCAAACCAACATTACTACCTTTTGAGTTTTATAAAGGGCAGGTTTTTTACTGTGT
The DNA here is from genome assembly GCF_019054845.1 of Dipodomys spectabilis. NCBI lineage: Eukaryota > Metazoa > Chordata > Mammalia > Rodentia > Heteromyidae > Dipodomys > Dipodomys spectabilis. The sequence goes on along the minus strand of NW_024870808.1, from coordinate 203,591 downwards.
GCAGTATCCAAGACTGGCCTTACACTAAAATCCTTTTACTCCAACCTCCAATCCCTTGGAATTACCAACCTTTACCACCACACCTGGTTCCTTGGATATTTTTGACAAGAGTTATAATAGTTAAGAAGTAGTATCATAGTAATTTTGAATTGCATTTCTCTCATGACTTCTACTCACAAAGCATTAAGCCAGCATAGAAGTTGTATCAAATACAAATTTGTAAATCCACAGGCGATTTTCAGGGATTTTTGGAAAATATGTCTATTCAGAAGTTTTGTCCATTTTTAATCAAGTTTCTTGTTAATCTCATCTTTAATCTCTCTATAGAAAATCAATAATTAATTCAAGGTAGTAGAAAGGAAAAAAATTAAGCAGCTCCTAACATTTTTAAATTTTTAAAAACGTGATATTGCTTTAATCATTTTCTCTTAATGGTTGAGACTATATAACACAATTTAGTTAGACCTTTTACAAGGCTATATATATTTTATTTATTTTACTTTGATTGTTCTTTCCAAAACCTGCATGACTGATTTCACTTGGTTTCTTTCAGTCTCATGTAGTTCAGATTTCAAACTGAAGAATAAATGGAAGGAAGCAAAGAAAAAATATATTTCCCCTCATCTGATGATGCCTTAACAAGAATGAGGAAAGTGTTCATCCTTCTAAGGACCTATGATAGAATATCAAAAAGACAATTTATTCTTCTAGGTCTTCCTTATCTTTGCGATGTAACTTAAATGATGTAAAACACAATATACTGTTCAGATACTTTTATGTTTTATCAGTTTTGCACATATTCATATGGATTTCACCTCAGTCTACAACATTCCTTCATCGTTCTGTCCCTGATATTTTTACACTATCACAACATAAGATAACCAGTTTGATTTACAGCATGAGAAGTTATCCACCTTGCTTCCTTGGAAGCAGAGCGTGGTCAATAGATATTACTTCTGGTTGCTCACACTACATGTAATGGTTTCTGTACTACTTATCACATTCTATTTAGTATTTAAAAAAGAATGCTGGCTAAAATCAAAGCTCATTGATAGGTTTATGTTAAGGGTTTCACAAGTTTTATTTTCTTAATTCTTAAGATAACATTTACTATAATGCTAATGTTATTACCAGTTTAGTGTTGGGAAAATTTGTAGTTAAAGATAGTCAGTGCATGGCCCAAAGACACACACAGTGAGGAAGGAAATGAGTCAAAGTTTCCAAAAGTCTTTCAGTAATACCAAAAAGGTGGGTAAAATCTCTCCATTCTCTTACACTCTCAATTCAATATTCATATTGTCAAAGAAATAATAACATAGCTAATATTGCCCATAGTGATTGTTTTTTCGTCACATTTTGTCTTCAATACAGACTGTGTTGGTGACATTGGGTTATCATGCACAGAGCTGAGCTTACAAATTGAGGTCTGAAGACAGCCAAATTTCTTCTGTCCCACAGTTCCAGTTTCTTTTTTTAAAAGTACTAAAACTTTTAAATATCATCACTTACTATCTTTTAATCTCCAAACGATTAAATTGGCATGTAATCACTCCAAAAGGCTTTCAAATTAGGTGATGATAAAATAGGCCCCCATGAAATAAATTTTCTTTTATTTTTAAAATTATTCTAAATGCCTTGTGCTGGCTGGTCACACTTATATTCCTATCTACTCTGAATATTTGCTCAGGACACTGAGATCTGTGGATAACACTTGGGAGCCAATCAGGGCCAAAAAAAAAAAAAAAAAACTTCATTGAATTATTTTTCAAAATGTTTAATGAATTAGCAAAGGGCCAGGAATTTAGATGTAGCTTATATAGTAGCTCACCAATCTAGATAGGAAAGGCCTAGCAAGACCTTGAATCCCTGATTTTAAACTCTGAGCACGACAATATATATATATGGCGTGTGTTCGCATGCATGCGCGTATTTGCTTGTGTGGTGCTGCACTCACACACACTCATTTATTCAAGTTACCTCCATCTCAGTGTTCTGCATTAATTTCTTTGTTATTGATATTATATGGGTAAAATAGAGGAAATAAACTCTTCCATCTCAGAACATTTTTATATGTTTTTATTCTAATAATACTGTGCAGAAGGGTCACATTTACATGAAAAAGGAGACTAGTACATTTCCTAACAAGCATTGTTACCTCCTCCTTTATATTTCCCCTACCATCCCTTCCCTCCCACCTCCACAAGTACACTCCCCTCCCCCTTCCTTCCTCCGTCTAAATTGTAAAGTTCATTTTGCAACATAGTGTCTTGTGCATCACATTGTTACAATGGGTCAACCTGTATCCCTATTTGAGCATTTTTTCCCTTCCATTCCCCAAATTAAAGATGCATACATACAAGATGTAAGTGCACCAACTTCAAATACAGAGAAAACAGGGATTATAGCGTGGGGAGAAACATACAAAGAAACAAAAAAAAATGACAAACCACATTATAAGTATGTTAGAAACAATAGCAAGAAACAAAAAACAACTTGGGTCCCTATCTTGGGGTTCAATTTCTTTAACATCATCTTATCTGTTTATATGCACATATATTTTGAACTTTTCTGCTTATCCTAGACATATATTCGTTATTGAATATAAGGGAAGTCATGGGACCTATGATTCTTTGGACTTGGCTTACTTCACTCAATGAATTTTTTTCCAAGTCTTTCTATTTCCTAACAAATTGGACAATGTCATTCTTTCTGATGGAGGCATAGAATTCCATTGTGTATATATACCACATTTTCTTAATCCATTAATCTAATGGGGTCATCTGGGTTGGTTCCATATCTTACCTATCATAAATAATGCTACAATAACCATAATAGTGCTGGTAGTTTTAGTATGGTCTTGTTTATGATCATTTGGGTAAATCCCTAAAAGTGGGATTACTGTGTCATAAGGGAGTTTTATGTGGAGTCTTTTGAGGAACCTCCATACTGCTTTCCAACGTAGTTGAACAAGTTTACACTCCCACCAAGAATGCAGTACGATTCCCTATGGCCACATACCTTTCAACATCTGTTTTTGTAAAAATATGGAACGCTCTATGAATTTGCATGTCATCTTTGTACATGGGGCATGCTAATCTTCTCTGTAGCATTCCAATGTTCGTGTATGTGAGGCTAAATTGAGCACAGAACATTTTTTACATATATAGTATAATATTTATTGATTTTATTAAACTAGACAATTCAACAAAAAGTAAGTTCAAAAGAATTGTTGTGAAATTTTAGAATCATGTATTTCATACATAAGCACACATTTAAGAATAAAATCAAGATAGACATGCCAAAAACAAAATAATTCCAGATATTTGTAGTTCAAGAGATGTGTAGGAGGAGGAATTCAATTATTCTATGCAAGGCACCTGTCAAAATGAACATTGCAGCAAGTGTTAAGGTTTGTTAAACGTTTTAATGTTTTAAGTATGCTTAATTTTGGGATTTTGCTTATATATGACAAAAATAGGACTGTTTTGCAGGTATAAAACTTTTCTGTAAAGTATTTAAGATTTATGGTAGCAGACATTAAGTACTAAGTATATACATTTCAGAGTTTAAGGAAACTTTATTAATGATAAGTTGCAAAGTCTTTGTGTAAAGAAGCAGAGTGAAGAATTAAGAGTTTAACTACACAGTTTCTGTTAAAACTTTAGGGATTCCTTACTTTATTTGTTAGCAAAGAATAAATGATGATAAAAGCCATAATGTACACATGCATGTTACTATTTACACACATACACATACACATGTATACATGCACACATGGAGAAAGACACATAATTACAACCAACAAAAGTTTCACCAGCTTTTGAATATGCCTTAAACGGAATACTTGGAACAATATATGTTGAAGATGTATTTGCCTCTAAGAGTTCTTTTACCACTCCTCTTATCTCTTAAAACTGGTAGTTTTAGAGAGATTTGACTTACAAAATGCAGTACAAGTGACAGCAAGTCACTTGGAAATCTCAGTAAGTATAAGTCATATGGTGTCTCCCTGCTCTTCACGGAATGCTTACTCTTGTAGACACTCTCAACAACCAAAGTAGCAGGAGAATACCCTGGTAAAGAGTAAAGTTAAAAGTTAAAGTTAAAAAGAGTAAAGTTTAAATGGCATCCTTATTGAGCTTGTTTTCCAACAGCCAGCATGAATTCCTAGGCAGATGAGTGAGTCCTCAGAAAACTGGACTCTACATATACATTTAACTAACCCATGTGAAAATTCTTATGTGAGAAATGCTGACTGAGGTCTTGCTGATTTCCTGGCCAAGAAAATAAGAAAAAAAAAGTATTTTTAATGTTTTAAAGTTTGAGAATAATTTGTAGCCTGTCAATAAATGTGTAGAACACAATTATACCAACTGACAAAAAAATGAGGGCATTTCATTTATTTGCTCCTGGAATTGGCCAGTGATTTTAGATGTGTCTACACAAAGTAGAATCAGCATAAATCAATCCAGCATTTCTTCGTTTAAGATATAAGGAAAGGATACTGATTGACCCATTGTTACAATGAGATATACAAGACACTCTATCAGAGGGTGGGTGAAGAGGGGAGGTGCGGAGGTGTGAAGGGAAGGGATGGTAGTGGAAAAACAAAGAAGGGGGTAACAATGCTCAATAAGAAATGTACTCGTTACCTTACTTATGTAACTGTAACCTCTCTGTACAGTATTTATAATAAAAATATATATTAAAAAGATACAACAAAAACTTCTATACTTATATGAAGTTGTATTTGTCACTCAATATAAGTAAGGTATAGGTTTTAGGACCACAGGCTTATTACTTTGGATACTCAAAATCTTTACATGAACACAGTATATTATTTACATTAGAATCTACCCACAAACTAGTGCAGTACAATTGCTATGAGAATTTTTACTACATTCTATATTTGTAATGAAAACTAAAAGTATGTGCACTATCAACTGATACAAATTTTTTAGATAAATTTTGTATGCAGTTTGTGGATGGAATTTGGAGAGCAATTTTGAAAAGCACAAATTTTATGAAAAAATCCAATCTGCAAATTGTAACAAGGAGCTAATACAGCATCATTGAATAGTATGGAACTTAAAGGAGAAGTACTTGAATTGAGAAAATATCAGAAAGTGTAACAACCCAAGGAATTTTTGGAAATGCAGCTACTAGATTTCTCATGTAGAGCTTTCATAACAGTTTTTGAAGCACAAATCAGAACCTCACTGAAGTGTAGATGGTTTTCCCTCAACTTTCTGTCATGATCAGTCATTATCAATCAACATATAGCTAATCTTGAATAATCCTCTAATAAAATGTTGATGGAGTGTTTATATGCAGAAAATCTCAGAAGGCTAACTTTTTCCAATTAGGACAGTCTGTATTCTATGATCCAGCTGAGAGAAAACTAGGTAAGCATCCATTTACAACTTTCTGAATAATTCTGATTTTGCCCCCATCACTTATCTATCCATACCTGTGCCCGAGTGAAATGATTTTAAAAGAATTTATCATTTAAAATTTAAATTTAGGGTACCGGGAAGATAGCAGAGGAGAAGCTGGAAGGTAAACAAGCTCTCACATAGAAAGCAGTTTTAGTACTCCAGTGAAGAGTCCTAAGCCAGAGAATCACACCAAGTGTGCCATCACAGTACAGAGAGTAAGGCCAGAGAGGGAAAATCCAGGCAAGGAGACAAATCTGAGCACTTGCCAGCAGAGAGTCTAGGACAAAGGCTCCAGATGCAGCAGGCGAGAGGATTCTACTAAACACCAGCAAGAACCGACAAGGAACAGACATCTTCATCCTTCAGATCGCAGACCAGAGATGACCCAGGAACCAGACTCTTGTGTGAGTAGAAGCCTGACTTCCTCACACCTTCTCAGGGAGCAGAGAAGGGAAGGCCACTGCCCACTACCGGAGATCTCCATCTTTGATACTGGCAAAGGCCTGGCTGATCAGCTAGCTCCAACTCAGTCCTTGGATGAAAACAAAAAGTCATTTAGCAGGTCACAGGAACCTAACCTTACCTGCCAGGTTCAGCTCCACCCAGGAAAAATTCACCCAGCCCAGGCCTGCGCCAGCCCCAGGAGTGGCTTTCTTCACTGGGTAAACAGAGCCAGAGGCTGTCCCTCCCTACAGCAGCCTAGACAATCAATTGAAATTCAATACCAATAAACCCTGAGAATGGCTCCTGGTTGGGCTTTGTGACTGCCTCAGAAGCTAGCCCCTCAGGGAAAAGCTATTGTTTGCTGAAAGGCCTCATCTCTGCCCAGAACCTAGCCCCATCACAGCATCTCCAAACTAGAAGAAACAGCCATCACCCTTTTTTGTGATACTCAAAGCAGATCTCCCTCCCATTGAACTAGCCTGGGAGGAGGATGACAAAATCCTGGGTAAAGCAAAGCATTTTTCTGCCTGCTCAAACAAACTGACTTAAGAAAACAACTAAGCTACAGGAAAATCAAACACCATAAGCAGACCAGAGACTCCAACAAGAGACTGATTTTGGACAAAAGGGAGATACGGTATCTTCCCATCTCACCCCAAAAAAGCAAAGAACTCTTTTTTGGTACCTTTTATTAAAATTTTTTAACATTTTTAATTTTTAATTAAAAAATTGTTTTCTATTAACTTTTTTTTCTTCCTCTTTTAATTTTTATTTTAGGGGTATATGTGTGTGTGTGTGTGTGCTTTTTTTGATTTTTGTTTAGCTCTATTGACCATTTGATACTTTTTTCCTTTCTTTCTCATTCTTTTCACTTTTTCTTCTCTTTCATAATTTTTTGCTTGATTTAATCATTCTGCTCATTCTCAGATATACCTGTATTAGATTATTAAACCTTATAACCCATTGTATACACACTTAATCCAGAAATTTATTACTGAATTCAAAACCTCTTAGACTTAAATTCCTTAATAGCCGTACTACCTCTATATACCTATATAAATTTTTAAGCATTTTTATTTTTTAATTTTTCATGTCTCCTTTCTATCCCTCCATTTCTCTTTTCCTATTCCCGTCCTAATCTGAATATTATGTTTTTAATTTGCATAATTTTTAAGTGTTCCACTTTTTAATTTTTGTTTTACTATTTTTCCTTGTCTTTTTTTTCTCTTTCTTTTTTCCCCGGTCTCTACTATCATTCTATCCGACCTATTTCCTGCTTTGAGATTAGGACTAAGTTAGCTCTCCCTCTACCTTTCCAGAACCCTCTATTCCTATTTATACCCACATCTCTCACTAAACCTAATAACTTCTGATTTGCCAAATTCTTCTTTGCAGTTTGTAGCCTATTAATACATAGTTGTTTGATGTTGAAAAAATATATCTGTTGAACTAGATTATCTCTGCAGGCTTTTGACTGTGCAATTACATATTTTGTTGACGCTTGCCTTAAGATAGTTTTCTAGCACAAAAGTGGTGTTACCCTCATGTCAAAAGGGCAGAATAAGCAGGAAAAAACAGAAGAAAAATGGCAAGTCTGGGTATCACAACTCCCACTCATGATAATCGTGGACAGAACAGATAATGAATAATTCAGAGGAGAGCTCCCAAAAAACTCTACAAACACTAATGGTAAACATGGTAAATAAAAAGATTGAAAACCTGCAAAAGACTCTGTGTGAGCATGATAGGAAGAGAGAGGAGGCAAACCAAAGATCAAACAGGAAGCTGATGGGCGTGAGGAAGTTACTCAAAGATAGATAAAGGAATTGCATGAGCAGCTTGAGAACACTCAAAGACAAATAAAGGAATTGTGTGAGCAGGCTGAGATCAGTCAAAGAGAACTACAGGAATTGAATGAAAGTGAAGAAGCTAATCAAAGAGTAATACAGGAATTGAGAGAGCAGGATGAAAATAGACAAATATCACAAGAGGCATTCATGGAATCCATAAAGAGAGAGCTGAAAGACGTCAGGGAGTCCACAAAGGGAATGCTGAATGGATCCCAACAGATGGAATGGGAGGCCAAGGAAACCATAACCAATCAACTAAGTGATTTGAGAATAAACACTGAACACCAAATTAAGAAAGTAAAGAATTTCATACAAAATCTAAAACAAAGATCCAACAAAGAATTTGAAGCCACAAACACCGACCAACTAGAAGGAAAAGAAAAAAAAAAGTAGAAAGTCTGGATAGTAGGATGGACCATGCAGAAGAATCCTGAGGATAGAAGACAGCCTTGATATTATAGAGAAAGGACATAAAATCATACAAGACAAATCCAAGAAATATGATAGATCTATTCAACATTTAACCCTTGGAAGACACCATTAGAAGCCCTAATCTGAGGATAATGGGTGTAGAAGAGCACTTAGAGCCAGAAGTCAATGGTAAAGGAAATTTTTAACAGGATCCTAGCAGACAACTTCCCAAACATGCAAAAAGATAGGCCTATTCAGATACAAGACGCTTTTAGAACTCCCAATAGACCAGGCCAGAACAGGACATCCCATTGTCACATAATAATACCCACAGGATCAATTCACACCAAGGAAAAGATCCTTAAAGTTGTCATGGAGAAAAGATCAATCATCTATAAAGGGAAACCAATTAGAATCACCTCAGATTTCTCAGTAGAGACAATCAAAGCAAGAAGAGCCTAGAATGATGTAAGCCATGCCCTGAAGACAAACAACTATCAACCAAGAATACTTTATCCAGCCATACTCTCCTTAATATTTGGAGGTCAAATAAAACCCTTCCATAGCAAAGAAAAATTGAAACAATATATCTCCACCAAACCAGCCCTACAAAAGAATCTTAAAGATGTCCTACACAGAGAAAACCAACAAGACAACAATAAAGGCAAAGAAACAGCACCCAAACTGAGAATCCAAGAACCATAGGAAGAACACAGTTGCCGCAGTCCCGAAGAATTTCCGTAAAATGGCAGGAACTCCCAAATACCTCTCAGTTCTCTCTCAACATTAACGGGCTTAACTCTCCAATCAAGCAACAAAGTCTGTATACTTGGATTAAAAAGCAAGATCCCTCTATCTGCTGCCTTCAGGAGTCACATCTTGCACACAAAAACAAACACATTTTCAATTTTAAAGGCTGGAAGAAAATCTACCAAGCAAAGGCCCCCATAAACAGGAAGGAGTTGCAAGCCTAATATCCGATAAAATAGATTTTAATTAATACTAGTGAAAAATTCCCTACATACTAACTAAGGGATCACTCCTTCAGGAGGATATTACAATTCCAAATATCTATTTGCCAAACAACGGAGCACCCAAATTTATCCAAGATCACTACTTTCCCTCAAATCCCACATAGATCCAAAGACATTAATTGTTGGGGACTTTAACATATAACTTTCTCCAGTAGATAGATGAACTTCGCAAAAACTCAACAGAGAAAACTCAGATATAAACAACTGTATAGACCAACTATATTTAACAGACATCTACTGAATATCTCACCCAGCAGCTTTAGACAATACGTTTTTCTCAGCAGCACATAGAACATTTTCCAAAATAGACCACATTTTAGGCCACAAAGAAAACATGTCCAAATTCAGAAACATTGAAGTTTTACCTTGCATTCTCTCAGACCACAAGGGGATAAAATTAGAACTCAACACCTAAAGCTACCAAAGAAAGTCATGTAACACATGGATCCTGAAAAACACACTGCTGAATCACTAGTGGGTTATGGAAGAGATTAGAAAGAAAATTCAAATGTTCATGATATTCAACAAAAATGAACACACCATTTACTAGCTCCTCTGGGACACAGCAAATGCAGTATTCAGAGGCAAATTTATAACTCTGAGTTCCTACACAAATAAATTGGAGAGAGCTGAAACCAATTTAATGAGACATCTGAGCCTCCTTGAAAAAGAGCAGCAAGATAAACACAATCCAGTAGATGGAAATAAATAATTAAAATTAAATCAGAATGAAACGAATTGGAATGTAACAAAAATAGAAAGAATCAAGAAACCAAAGAGTTGATTCTTCGAGAAAAATTAACAAAATTGAGAGACCCTTAGCAAATCTTATCAGAAAAAGAAGAGAACACACCCAAATAAACTCAGAGATGAGAATGGAAACATCATCACAGAAACAACTAAGATTCAGAACATTATAAGCGAATACTTCTCAAACCTTTATGCTAACAAGTTTGAGAACTTGGCAGAAATGGACCTTTTGCTAACAAATACTGACATGCCAAAACTAAACCAAGATGAGTTGAACCATCTTAACAGGCCCATATCAAGCATTGAAATAGAAACAGCAATAAGAGACCACCCATCTAAGAAAAGTCCAGGACCAGAGGGTTTTATAGCAGAATTCTACAAGGCCTTCAAAGCAGAGTACAAACCAATACTCCTCCAACTCTTCAATGAAATTGAAAGAGAGAGTTCGCTACCGAACAAATTCTATGAAGCCATCATTACCCTCATCCCCAAACCAGGCAGGGACCCATCAAAGAAAGAGAACTATAGACCCATTTCTTTGTTGAACATTGATGCAAAACTTCTCAACAAAATTTTGGCCAAGCGATTTCAACAATTCGTCCAAAAAATCATATACCATGATCAAGCAGGATTCATTTCAGGGATGCAAAGCTGGTTTAATATACTCAAATCAATTAATATAATTCATCACTTCAACAGGAGCAAGGATAAGAACCACATGGTTATCTCAATAGATGCAGAAAAAGCATTTGTAAAGATCCAACGTACCCTTTATGATGAAGGTTTTGGAAAAAATAGGAATCCATGGAACATTCCTCAATACAATAAAGGCTGTATATGACAAACCTACAGCCAGCATTATACTTAATGGTGAAAAAATAAAGCTATATCCTCTTTACTCAGGAATGAGACAAGGATGCCCATTCTCTCCACTACTCTTCAATCTAGTATTGGAATGCCTAACTAGAGCAATAAGACAAGATGCAAATATAAGAGGGATCCAAATATGGAAAGAAGAATTAAAACTCCCCCTCTTTGCAGATGACATGATCTTGTATTTATAAAATCGCACAGAGTTCACTCCAAAATTACTCAAGACGATTCAAAACTTTGGCAAAGTAGCAGAGTATAAAATTAACGCTCAAAAATCAATGGTTTTTCTGTATGCCGACTATAAGTAAAGTGTGGCTGAAATTAGGAAAACAAATCCATTGGTAATAACCCCACAAAAAATAAAATGCCTAGGAATTAACTTAACCAGAGAAGTGAAGGACCTCTATGATGAAAACTTTAAAAAACTGAAAAAGGAAATCAAAACTGAACTTAGAAAGTGGCAAAAACTCCCATGCTTCTGGATTGGAAAGATCAAAATCGTGAAAATGGCAATACTTCCCAAGACTATCTACAAATTCAATGTGATATGTATCAATATTCCAACCTCATTCATCAAGGAAATAGAAGAGGCAATCCAAAAATTCATATGGAACACTCAAAGACCCTGAATAACAAAAATGATCCTTAACAGAAAAAACAGTGCTGGAAAAATATCAATACCAAATTCAAATTCTACTACAAAGCCACAATAATCGAAACAGCTTGGTACTGGTACAGTACCAAGTACTCAGGACCAATGGAATAGAATTGAAAACCCAGAAATGTACCTACAGACCTATAGCCATCTAATCTTCGATAAGGGAGCTAAAAAATAGAACGGAAGAAAGACAGCCTCTTTAGTAAATTGTGCTGGCAAAATTGGTTAAAAACTTGTAGAACACTAAAGCTAGATCCTTATATATAACCCTGTAACAGAATCTACTCCAAATGGATCAAAGAACATGGAATCAAAGCAGACACTCTGAAAACATTACAGGATGGAATAGAAGAAACCCTAGGCCTTGTTGGCACAGGCCGAAATTTTCTTAATAGAGACCCAGAAACACAACAAATCATAGAAAGGTTGGACAAATGGGATTGCATAAAGTTGCAGAACTTCTGCATGGCAAAGGACATAGCTAGGAAGATCAATAGAAGGCCACACGGATTGGGAGAAGACCTTCACTAGCCATACAACAGACAAGGGTCTCATATCTAAAATATACTTGCAACCCAAAAAATTAAATCCCCCAACAAATCTTCAAAAAAACATCTGCCCAGTAAATAAGTGGGCTAAAGACTTAAAGAGAATCTTCTCTGAAAAGGAAAGAAAGATGGCCAATAGACACATGAAGAAATGCTCAACTTCCCTAGTCATAAAAGAAATGTAAATCAAAACAACATTGAGATACCACCTCACCCCAGTTAGAATGGCTATAATCAAGAACTCTAATAACAACATATGCTGGATGGGATGTGGACAGAAGGGAACACTACTGTATTGTTGATGGGAGCGTAAACTTGTTCAACCAGTTTAGAAATCAATATGGAGGTTCCTCAAAAGACTCCACATAGAGCTCCCATATGACCCAGCAATCCCACTTTGGGTATTTACCCAAATGTTCACAAACAAGACCACACTAGAGTTTCCAGCACAACTATGTTTATTGCAGCATTATTTACCATGGCTAATATATGGAACCAACCCAGATGTCCCTTAGTAGATGAGTAGATAAAGAAAATGTGGTATATATACACACTGGAATTCTATGCCTCCATCAGAAAGAATGACATTGCCCCATTTGTTAGGAAATGGAAAGACTTGGAAAAAATTATGTTAAGTGACATAAACCAGGCCCAAAGAAACATAAGTCCCATGGTTTCCCTTATTTGAATTAACTAGTATATGTCTGAGACAAACAGAAACTGTCAGACAAGTTGATGTGAGGGAAATGAACCCTAAGATATATATTCTAATGTTATTTCCTTCATGTGATTGTTTCTAACACATTTAAAAGATTATTTCTTTTTTGCTTTGTATGTCCCTCCCCCACTGTACAAACCCTGCTTTCACTCTACTTGATGTCGGTATAATTTGTGGAGGGGAAGGGAAAAAACAAATCGTTTAAATAATAGGGATACAGCTGGACCCATTACAACAATGAGATGTACATGTCATTATGTCGAAAACAAACTTTATAATTTTGGTGGGGGGGGAGGGTTGGGTGGGGAGCATGGAGAAGACGGGATGTTATGGGAAGGGGAAACAAAAGAGGAGGCTACAATGCTTGATAAGAAATGTACTCATTATCTTACCCATGTAATTGAAACCCCTTTGTACAGTATTTTCACAACAACAAAAAATAAATTTAAATATGGGATGAAATTTGTTCCAATAATGCATTGCATTAAGGTATTTAGGAATAACTTAAAGGTGCATAAGATTTTTTTTTTTTTTTTTTTTTTTTTTTGGAAATGAAAGGATATTGGAATTTGGTTCTCTCTATTTTTTTTTAATTTTTGTGAACATACTGTACAGAGGGGTTACAATTACATGGGCAAGATAATGAGTGCATTTCATATCAAGCATTGCAGCCTCCTCCTTTGTTTACCCTTCACATCCCTTCCCAGCCTCCCCCAGCCCCCCCACTCAATTCTCCCCCCCCACACACCAAAGTTGTAAAGTTCGTTTTCGGCATGGCAACTTGTACTTCTCATTGTTGCAATGGGTTCACCTGTATCCTTAAACGACTTGTTTTCCCCCGTCTCCTCCACAAATTATACCGACATCAAATATAGTGAAAGCAAGGGTTATACAGTGGGGGAGGGACATACAAAGCAACAAAGAAATAATCTTATAAATGCGTTAGAAACAAATGCATAAAAGAAAAAAACATTTAAATGCATATCTAAGGGTTCATTTTCCTAACATCACATTATCTGACCTTTTCTGCTTGACTCATACATATATTAGATATTGCAAATAAGGGAAACCATGGGACCTATGTTTCTGTGGGTTTGGCGCTACATTTTAAGCAATTTGCTTAATAAAATTGGCAAAATAAAATTTACATTTGCAGCAGACTTGACACATTAAATTTTGTATATTGAAAGGGAAACAATCCTCAACAATATGTCAATTTTCTCTTCTTATTTATCTCTAAAAGTTTATGCTTCTGGTCTCTTAATATTATAACTTCAAAAATGTATGTTTAGCTAGTTGTACAAAGGGGTTTTGTTTCATCATGTCAATGTTGAATAAAGTGTATGTGCATTTCAATATACAGTGCATCTGGATCATTTTCAAGCTTCACATTTTTCATCCTTCCCTTACCCCAACCCCACCCTATGCCTTCATGTTTCCTACTTATATTCTGACATGTGTACATTGAATGTTATGACTGTATTAGTCCACCATTTACCTCTCCATTCTTCTACCCTACTCCCTTTAGCCCAGATCCCCTTTTAAGACTTGTTTCAACTTCATGGTATTTAGTTAAATATCTCTACTTTGGCATTTGTCTATGGTCTTCCCACATCCTCTCTTCCACATAAATGAGTATATTTCTCCACATTTCTAATCTCTGATTGGCTATGATAGATCTCCTTTACTATTCACCTTCTGTCCTAAATTTAGTATTGGACTTTCAGGGCCATCCGATAGAGCATTTTCATTCTCTACACACTGAAGATGAGGGGAAATAATTTCCATGCTGTCAGCATTATGTTATCCATCATGAATTCCCATCGCTTATCACTTCAGCAGTCTAAATATGAAGTCATATTTTCTCCATTATATTCACACAGTATAAGTGAATATCAAGGGTAATTTACCTAGTATTGGAAGTTTAGGGACGATCTTCAATTTCTGATGATAGAAGCAGGAATCAGTTTTAATTTTCAGATTCCACTATGTAGTGAGCCCTGCATTCTTCTAAATTTTCGATAAATTGCGAGTTACTTTTTGTTAATAATTTAAAAAGTTTTATTTCAGTATTTGAAATACTGCCCCAATTATTTTAAAAGTTTCACAATAAGTTAGACTGAACTTTTTCCTCCCATGTTCCCCACTAGTTCAGGTTAAGTCTCCTTTCACTTTATTTTTTGAGAGACCAAGGGATGAGGGTAAACAGAGAGATGATCATTACTCAGATATCTCCTTCCTCTTCTGTTTCTGCTATTTTTGTTGAGAGGAAGACTGCAGCAGGGTACAAGAGTGATGCTTGACTTCACCATACAAGGGAGCATTCCTTGCATGTCAATTATTGTTTCTCAGAATCACTGAAATTGCTTACTCTTGCCTTCTCTTTGACAGTAACCTAACTGTGGCTTACTTGGTGCAGAGGAAGCACACTAACAGGTTATTACCCGTAAATTGATATTTTATATCTCAGCTTACTACTACCAAAAATAAAAAGCTTTGGCTACATAAATGAAAAGGTAGTGATTGTCCAACAAAACCTTTGTGAGGAGTAGACAATTCTACTCAGCTACCCCCTCCTCTCGTATCCTCCCTTCCACTCCCCTCCCCTCATTTAACCTCCCTTCCTTTCTTCTTTCTTTGTGTCTCTCTCCTGCATATTCATCTCTATCTTCTCTCTTTTTCTCTTCCAGTAGCAAGTGCTTTGGTTTATCGAAAACACATAAATAATTGAACAAATATTTTTTTCTCTTCTTTTTGTGATTTTTTATTCTTAAGAAGTGAGTTCTAGCACAGCACCAGTGGCTTAAACCTAGATAGTTGATAGGTTCAAATTTGACAATTGCAATTCGAAGCTATTCCAAGTAGATAAACCTAAGAGATTCATTTCTCCACTTGTGGTAAATGGAAGAAGTGAAGGTTTGGCTCAGGTGGTATAGAGCAAACATTGAGAATTAAAGCCCAGATAAAGCTCAAGGCCAGGAGTTCATATCCCAGTACCAGCACAATATTAAAAAAATGAGTCCTTTTTCTTTGAAAAGGGATATTTCTCCAAAAATTCACACCCAGGACAATTTTCAAGGTCCAAGACTCTTTTTAAGGCTCTTTCACATCTTAAACTGATGCCTCTGCTTGATTCATATTATGGAAAATAGGAGTCACACTTCATATTAACAAGTATTCACATTACTGAACAGTTCTTACCATTTTTAATGTAAAGGATGCATGGGAGAAGAATTCACCTCACTTGGGTTAGTTAGGCTTCACTCACTGACAGACTTTTGCTAGTAAATGAGGGTCTGTTTACATGTAAAGAAGTCTATATAGATGGTTTTCTAGGAGAGAGAACAAGCTACCTGTTTCCAAGTTTGAATCAGATTAAGTTTATTCCTATGATATGGTAAAGATAAGCTCATCTCATACAACAATATGCAGACAGTAATTTCAAAAATGTTAAAAATCCATGTCTATGTTTTGAACAGCTAAGTTTTCACAAACAAAAAACAGTTTATTGTGCCAAGAAAATATAAGTTAGGCAATAGGAACTATATTAAATATAGTTAATGGCTGAGTGCTATGTGTACAAGAGTTCTGTAATCACAACTGAACTATAAATTTTTTCATAATGTCCCTAACAAAAATCTCTAAGATAAGCCTTGCTAAATCTGTCATAGAGGGCTGTGTTTATGCAATTGTCAGGTTTGTATAGGGTCCAATATCTTCCACAGTCGCTTAGGTTGCAAACTGCTCTGTCTGGAAACACATGCTATCTTGCTAGATACCTAAGGGATTTTTGTGCCATTGTGAATATTTATTGTTTTTCTTCTTGTAATTATACCTGTCAGTGTGAAGACAAGAATAATAGTTTCATGACAAGAATAATAGTTTCTGTACCCTTTGTTACACTAACAAATCTCAGATATAAGTATAGTTGGGTACCCGTGGCTCATGCCTATAATCCTAGCTACTCAGGAGGCTGAGATCTGAGGATCACAGTTCATTGCCAGCTCAGGCAGGAAATTCCATGAGATTCTTATCTCCAATAAACTACCAGAAAACTGGAAGTGGCGCTATGTCTTGCGGGGAGCCGGGGCGAACGCCATTACAAGATGGCGCCCACTTCTTTGCAGCTTTGAGGTAAACAACTCCTTATTAGGCAATGCTTGGTGGGATTGTAGGTCCCGGGCTTTGCGCATGCGAGAGCCACGTAGAGTCCCCAGCCAATCCCGTGGCACCTGGTGACGGTGAGAGGCAGAAGACCAATGATAGAACGACCCATGTTCCTATTCCCTATATAAGCGGCCGCATTTTCCTGTACGGGGTCTCTCGCTCAAGCTCTCCCATCAACGCAAAGGCTCTCCAATAAAGTGTGATCTGAGAAGACTCCTGGTGTGGTGGTCGTTCTTCCTCGCTGGCCGAGAAGGCGTTCCCCGCAAGTGGTGCCGAAACACGGGACCACGCGAGAGGCTGAACAGGAGCCAGAACTCAACACACGGAGAGGAGACGTCGGTAAGTTTCCCCAGGATCAAGAAACGCCACATTGGGTCCCGAGTCGGTTGACACGACTTGTCAAGGAAGACAAAGAAGAAGAGAAAAATGACTGCGAAATCCCTGATAATGATGATATTACTGATGGTCAAGACCTGCCCCAGCCAGGAGGAACACAGATGGGGGATCCTGTCGGTGTTCCCGAGGCCGATGCCAGTCAAGCATGATGCCAGGCTTTTCCCACGATTTTTTGGTACCAAAGGAACCATGGATATCCCATATCTCCTGCCAGATATGGTAGAGGCCCCTATTGGGGAAAACAGGATCCTCCATTTAGAGGGGAGCTTGTGCTTTCAGCTTGTTAATAATACATCTGCCCATTCTTTCTCCCCGTGCATTTTGCTTTTATCCCAGACAGCGGGCTGGTTTGATACCCCAAGATTTGGCCCTTGCTTTAAGGCAAATGCCTCCTGGGTTAGTGGATGGTGGCCAGCAAAGAGAGCAAAAGATAAGCCGCCCAGTTTTCCAAAATGGGCCCCCTTTTGTGTTGGCCAACACTCAGGGAATGTTTGGCCCTGGACAGGTTGCCAGTCCCGTACTGGGGCCTGGGTTACTGAAAATGAGACCTTTTTCTTTTCCCCTGGTATAAGTACAGAATTTAATTCGACTTATAAAGGACAAAATTTTACAGATCAAGATCCTCAACAAGTGTATGTCTCTAATCCCTTTGATAATTGGCTATTATGTGGGGTAAATGGGAGTTGTATGAACCTGGAGCCCATGGTTATGATTGGCGGGGGGAAGATCGGGTTGAGCGAGTTCGGGTGGAGTTCCTCCAAGCCGTGGGCCTCCTGGGACACAAAGACAAAGACAACGACAAGCTCAGTAAACATATCTGGCACCGGCGCGAGCTGTGAAGGGGAAGGAGTCAAACCACAGGAAAATATTACTTACGCTGTAACCCCAGTTTGTGTGTATCCCCAATTTGTGTTTATAGTTAGTGAGGTAAACCCTGGTGATTGTACTAACAGTTCTTGCTTTTATGCTCAATGCTGGAATGCTTCTAAATATGATTATGCTATTATTGCACGTATGCCCCACTGGGTGCCTGTGCCTGTTAATGCCTCTAGTGCTTTGACCCTGTTTAGACAAAAAAGAGATTTTGGCATCACTGCTGCTATTGTTACTGCTATTTCATTGGCAGCCCTAGGGGCTGCCACGGCAGCTGTTGCCATGAGCCATTCAGTACAAACGGCAAACACTTTAAATACCCTTTCTGCTAACGTGGCCCATGCTTTAGATGTACAGAGGGGTATCAACTCTCAGTTGAGAGGGGGATTAATGGTGGTTAATCAAAGAATTGATTTAGTCCAGGAACAAGTGGATACCCTTTGGCAGATTGCTCAACTTGGCTGTTAGTGGAAGTATGAAGGGTTGTGTGTAACCAGTGTTCAGTATCATAATTATACCCGAGCTGCAAACTTGTCTAAACAATTGTCTAGTTATCTTATAGGTAATTGGACTGGCGAATTTGATGAGATGCTGGATCAGCTGCGGATTGCCATTGTTACAGTGAACTCAACGCGAGTGGACCCCGGATTGGTGGAGGGACTGCAGTCTTGGAACTCCTCTGCTGTTTCCTGGTTTAAAGAGTGGGTGGGAGTTGGGATGTTTTTGGCCTGCTGCTTGGGAGGATGTGTAGTCTGCCTATGGTTGGTCTGTCGCCTTCGAGCTCAAACCAGAAGGGACAAGGTTGTTATCTCACAAGCATTAGCCGCCTTGGAAAGTGGATCCTCACCCCAGATTTGGCTGTCAGCCCTAAAGGGCAATTAAGCCCTGCCATCCTGCATAGCCTTAGCACCCCGAGGGATCAGGGGATCCCATTGCACAGGGACAGGTATGCAGCTTACAATACGGGACAGGGTGCTAGGCGTATGCACTGCACTTGGGGAAGACCTCCATCTCCTCAAGAAGAGCAAGTCTGTTTGCATGTGGGTTGATGCCGTGCTTTGCCCACCCTTGGAAAAAAGGCATCAGACTGGCGGGCCATCCTCTGGGGAGAGGTAACCTGGAACGAAGGCTTTGCATTGTCCTCTTCTATTCAGGGAACAGACCTCTACTCTTACCTGTTGCCAAAAACCAAAAGGGGGAACTGCGGGGAGCCGGGGCGAACGCCATTACAAGATGGCGCCCACTTCCTTGCAGCTTTGAGGTAAACAACGACATATTAGGCAATGCTTGGCGGGATTGTAGGTCCCGGGCTTTGCGCATGCGAGAGCCACGTAGAGTCCCCAGCCAATCCCGTGGCACCTGGTGACGGTGAGAGGCAGATGACCAATGATAGAACGACCCATGTTCCCTATATAAGCGGCCGCATTTTCCTGTACGGGGTCTCTCGCTCAAGCTCTCCCATCAACACAAAGGCTCTCCAATAAAGTGTGATCTGAGAAGACTCCTGGTGTGGTGGTCATTCTTCCTCGCTGGCCGAGAAGGCGTTCGCCGCAATGTCTCAAGAGGTAGAGCTCTTGCCTTGAGCTGAAGAGCACTTGGACAGCACCTAAGCCCAGAGTTCAAGCCCCATGACTGACCAAAAAAAATCTCACTATCTCTCTATCTCTCTCTCTCTCTCTCTCTCTCTCTCTCTCTATCTATCTATCTATCTATCTTTGATGAGATGAATTACATTTAAATATAAATCAATATTTGTTATACACATTTAAAATATAAGTAAATATATGATGTATTTGTAATATATACATATATTTACATATATAAGATCATATTATATCTGTATGCTTATAAATATACTTGTAATTTATATCCAAAGAGTACATCTGAAGATTTTCGGGAAAGTGTAGTAGAGTGTCAAAAGGGTTACTACTGACCCACCATACTTTCAATCATTTTTTATACTTATTACAATGTCTGGAGTACTAAGACTGATTGATTATGAAACAGAGTTGTTGTTTTATTCCTTACGATTTTGGATTAGAAACATCTACTTACTTGGAATAAAACCTACCCAAATGTGATCTTGAAATCACACTCCACAAACTGGACATATACATCAATTTAGCAATTTACAGGTCCCAAACTTTTATTTGAATCCTGTATCTCACATACATTCAGTTTCCTTCGAGTCAGCTACATGTACAAACATTCCTAGATTTTCATCCTCACATACATCCACATACTCACATGACATACTAAATGTAACATTGTAATAAAAATGATATATGTACTGAAAAAAAACACCTTTGTCAATATAATTAAATTTTATTTTTAAATACAATGCATTATTGAAACACTGATGAAAGAGCAGCTGAGATATGTTTCAAATAGTAGAGTGCCTGCCTAAAGAGCATGTTTCTTATTCCAAACATCATTATTTCTATCCTTCCTTCTCCCACATAAAAACACATAAATAAGTACAGAATTAACTACATGTTCCTTAATCACTCATTGAAGAGATTAACTGTAATATATATATATATATATATATATATACATATATATGTATATATATATATATATATATATACACACACACACACACACACAATGATATACTATTTAGCCACACATAATTATGAAATCATATCGTCTTCAAGAAAATAGAATGGGAAACCTTCATATTAAAGCAATTAGCGGTACTGTGAAAAACAAATATTAGATTTTTCATATACAGACTCTAGACCCAGAAAATAAAATGAATGACCCAGGTGTAAAAAATGGAATTGATTAAGTTTTGAAAAAATAAGAGAGGAGATGAAGAGAAATATTGTGGAGTAAACATGTTCAAATATTTCATAAGTTAGTATGATGGCATAATAAAATATAAGTATAAAAATAGGATAATGAAATTACTAAAATGAATAAAATGTAACAAGCTACATTATGTGGACATATGTGTATAACACAAGAAAATACTTTTGTGAAATTAATATTTGCTAATAAAAAGTAAAATTCATTCCAGTTGTTATAGATTCATATGTTAATTTCCATTTTTAGCTCAGATATTTCCCTGATAAAGTAAAAGGAGAAATAGGTTTTGCTCATTTAGAAGGACAATCTTGTCCAATTAGCATTAAAGTATTCTAGATAATTACTGTCAATGTGAAATTGTTCAAATTATTATATTAGAATATTTCTAATTGACTCTTCAAAATATTACCCTATAGGCATATACTTTTTGCTATTTATTGAATATTTTTCTACTCAATTACTATATACCATTGTCTGAATGCAGTTTGGTATATGTAACTAGGATATATTACACCTGACCAGGAAATCAATTATTCAAACAGTTTTTATCAAAAATGCCTATAACGAAATAAAGAGGTAAATACAAATTATGTATATTTGAAGACAATACTTGCTTAGTCCTCTTCTCACATTCTTCATTCCCTTCTTGTTTTTTTTTTTTTTTTGTCGGTCGTGGGGCTTGAACTCTGGGCCTGGGCGCTGTCCCTCAGCTCTTCATCTCTTCAGCGCTTTATCACTTGAGCTACAGCGCCACTTCCGGTTTTCTGGTGGTTTATTGGAGATAGGAGTTTCACGGTCTCTCCGGCTCGGGCTGGCTTTGAACCACGATCCTCAGATCTCAGCCTCCTGAGTGGCTAGGATTACAGGCGTGAGCCATCAGCGCCCGGCTCTTCATTCCCTTCTTGAGAATAATACACATTTTAAGGAATACTTAACCTGTTTTAGAGAAATTGGTTGACTTTAGACGAATGAGTTACTCTTTGCTGCATTTTGGTTTACTTTATATCCAGAAGAGCTAAATTCTTACCTTATGATTTTCCTTAGACTTTATACTCAGGTTTAACCTCTGATGGGTGACAGAAAAAGCTATAAGCATTTTTTAACAGTGGCTAAATTTAGGCTGAGGAATCTAGGAACAACTTTACTAATGCAGATAGGACTCATCAGTCATGAGACCATGATATCAAAATGTTAACCTGTGCTTCCTGAAATCATGCTTATGAGATTTTGTGTATTATAAGCAGTGATTATTAGCATTTGTTTTGTAAACAACATCATTTCATTGGTTAGGAACTGAAGTGAGATATTATACCCAGAACAAAATTTAAGGAGGCATCCAAAATTAGTTACCAAGATATAAATCATTTAAAACAATGCTTTAAAAATGCAAGACAAAGGAAATAATTTATGAAAAAAGCCTACATTTAAAATAAATACAGAATCAGTATGACTGATTTTTCTTTTTATCCCAGTTGCAATACGGATTATATGATGACTTTTCTAGTTACATGTTTAGTTAGGTCTTGATATTTAGTTGGAGAAGTTATGTTCTTTCATATATTCATTTGTCAGATCAAAGAGGAAATGAATTCCATGCCAGAGTCAACATCCATAATAATATTACAGTTGTATTGTACTACTTTGCCAAAGTTTCAAAACAGCTCAAGTAACTTGGGTCTTCTTTGGATCTAACTAATTAGGTTTACAATTTAGTGAGTACTAGATTTTGACCACCATTTATTAAAATATTATATTCCAGAAACTACTACTATTCTCATTTCATGAGATTTTTAATTTCATTTATATGATGTGCTGATGTTTTCCTTTTGATAATCCACATTCAGTCTTCTAAGAACCATATAATTTGGAGTATTTTTCAATTATGTACACTGCTCAGATTCTATTATTTGTGCATTTTGTTCTTGTTAATTCAGTAGTATTTAGTGCTCATTATGGATATTTTGGAATTACTAATTGCATTTTGGAATTTTTAAGAATGTTATGATTTTTGTGATCTAATTCTGTAGCATTTTTTCTTTTAAGTATGTGCAGATCTTACTTTACATACAGTTACATTTGTTTTATTTATTTATTTTATTTATTTATTCATTTTTGGGTCCGGTCGTGGGGCCTGAACTCTGGGCCTGGGCACTGTCCCTCAGCTCTTCAGCTCAAGGTTAGCGCTCTACCACTTGAGCCACAGCGCCACTTCTGGCTTTTTTCTTTTTGCTTATGTGGTGCTGAGGAATCGAACCCAGGGCCTCGAGCATGCAATGCAAGCGCTCTACCACTGAGCCACCTTCCCAGCCCCGTGTTACATTTGTTTTAAACAATTTGATCCATTCAAGGGATTTTCTATATTAGGTTGATCCAGATGAATTTAATTACAAATTAACACAACCTTATTTCTGAGAGACATTTATACTTATAGCTCTACTTAAATTAACATGTGTTTGAAGGTTTTGTAGTTTAAAAAAATAAACTGGGCACAACATGTTTTTGTTCCGGGGGAAGTTCCAATTTGTTGGTTGTTTTTCCAGCTGCGATGACTTCAACATGTGTGTGCCTTTTAGTTCAATTGTTTTGTGCCTATATTTCATTTCATATAACAGAAAATACAAAAAGAATCAGAGATTTAGAACTTTTCCAAATAGAATTCTAAGAGAGACACTTGAAGTTTTGTGACAACTGGGAAAAGGGACGTCTTCTTAGTGGAGGGGTTAGCAGAATAACAGAGACATTGTTTGAAGAGATTAGAATTCTGCCACTTCCTGTCTCACTATTTCCAATGGTATTACTTCAACGTATTTAGTGGAAAGAAAATAATTTTGTCTGTATGAATTCACAATTTTTGGTTTAATTGGGCCACACAACACATTCATATTTGATTTTACCTGTAAAAACTTTTCTCCTTAGTTTAAAACCACAGATGTGAATTTATAATGTAAAATAGCACCTGGAATTTATATGAAATGGTCCAGACTATTTAGAATGTAATGATTATAGTGTGTGAGATAGTATGTAATAATTGATTTTGGGGAAAGTCAATTACAGTGTTTTTTTGTGAAATACTGAGTAATGGAATTATATTTGATTCTATAAAAAACTTCATGATTACATCTAAAAATAACTCAGTTATAGGCTAATACTGAAAAAATAAGATTGTTTACTGGAAAAAACTACAAGTTTCAATAAGCTTGCTTTTTAAAAATTGACTTGGATCTGGACTTTGGTGGCTCATGGCTGTAATCCTCGCTACTCAGGAGTCTGAGATCTGAGGATAGTGGTTGAAAGCCAGCCTGGGCAGAAAAGTCTGTGAGACTCTTATCTCCAATAAACCACCTTAAAACAAGAAATGGCACTGTGGCTCAAGTGGTACAGTGGTAGCCTTGAGCTGATGAGTTGAGGGACAGTGCCCAGGCCCAGATTTCAAGGCCCACAACAAACAAACAAAAAATTGGCATGGAGTTTTACTATATTATTTCATGATTTTTTATGAGTGGTTGTTCAGTGAAAATGTCATTGGTTTTTATATTTTGTGTTGGCATAAAATGAGCCTACTATTGTCTTAAATTAATCAAAAAATTTCTTATTCTATGACTGCATAAATTTTGTGGGTAATGGTTAAAACCAAGCAGCCTTTTTGAAATAAAATATTTATATCACCCCCCCAAAAAGAGGAACAAAATAAAATATATGCTAGAAACTTACTCTGTAAATCTTCATGGACTAATAGCCTGTCAGTTTGTTTTAACTTTTAATCAAAAATTAAAGTAATACTGGATAATATGAACCCATTTAAATTTCTTCATCCTTGTCATTTAAGATTCACTTTAAAAAGAAGTTCAACAGGTGAGTGTTTTTTCTTTACTTTTCCAAAGAAATTATCATTTCATCATTATAGTGTATAGCACAATATACCCAGAAAGCATTTCTTAAGGAAAATGATTTTTCCCATTCTTTGGTTTGCTTCAGTCTGTATTTAAACTGCGTACCACAACTTACCCACCCTATTGTCTGTCTTTTCATTTGAAACATTTCAAAAGTTTTCCTTCCCTGGTGTGTCAACCAGCAAAGTTTTACAAAACAGCATGCTTTCATTAATTGTACTTTCCAAAATATATCTCACAAATGCCAACAATGAAACACAATGTGAAAAATCTTTGGACTTTTCCACTTATAGTGGAACAATCAATTTTCATACTCCTTAGAACCAGCTGTTTACAGGCATTAATTGCTCTGTCAGTTCCATGCTTTACAACAGCTGCATTTGACAATGTCGTACATGTTAATTTGTTTACCACATCTGGTTTGTTTTCAGGAAGGACTGTATTCATGGAAGATGGTAATAAATGAGTTTTACAATTATGTAGTTTAATAAGGCTCTGAGTTGTGGATATAGAACATCCATTTCAGTGACTACATATTTAAATTAAATCCCATAAAGTATATTCCTTCAATTTTCTGGGTAAAGTGTTCTACAATCTAGGTAATTTTAAAGAAGTATTATATGTTGTTTCCTTAGTGACAACGTAATTGGAGGACTTAAAATTTTATATACCATGGCCATCTTAAATGAGGTAGATGAACTTGAGTGGGCATGCAAAACTTTTGGTAAGTAAGGTATGTGCTCTACCACTGAGCTACCTTCCCAGCCCTTCATGCACGGAAAACTTTTGGGAGAGCATGAATATTTGAATCTTGGATACGATTTCATTGGGAATTGTGGCAGAATTTCATAGTATAAGAAGAAAAATGAAAGGCCATACTAAATTTTATTTTGGGTCCGGTTGTGGGGCCTGAACTCTGGGCCTGGGCATTGTCACTCAGCTATTCAGCTCAAGGTTAGCGCTCTACCACTTGAGCCACAGCGCCACTTCTGGCTTTCTTCTTTTTGTTTATGTGGTGCTGAGGAATCGAACCAAGGGCCTCATGCATTCAAGGCAAGGCTCCACAACTAAGCCACCTTCGCAGCCCCACTAATACTTTTCTCTGTTAAATTGTTATATTAGTTTATTGAAACGCACACATACACACATACAAACACACAGATACACACATTTGTAGTATAAAGACCCACTCCGTCTGCAAGAAAATATTAATAGCAATTCCATAAAATATTTAGTCTGCCGAGTTCTGATTAGAATTTACAGAAATATCTACTTGCGTCTTCCCCTGGAAGCCTGGATGGGGTTTTTGTTTTCTAAGCCAGTGCTCAACATACAATCTGAACTGGAACTCCATTTGCCCTGGTGGTTAATTGGAGATAAGAATCTAATGAACTTTGGTATGCACGCTGGATTTGAACTGTGATCTTCAGATCTTAGCCTCTTAACTAGCTAAGATTACATCCTTGAAGCAGCAGTGCCTACCCATGTTGCATATTTTGTGTAATTCAAATTTTCAGCATTGTATCGATGCTCCTACTACAATATAAAAAAACTTAAACTAGTTTTCACTGTATTTGATGTTGGTATAATTTGTGGAGGGGAAGGGAAAAAGCAAATTATTTAAATAGGAAAACAAGTGGACAAGATATTATGTAGAAAAATGAAATTTACAACTTTGGCTCAAGATGGGAGAGAGGGTCAGGAAAGGGAGATGGAAAGGGATGATAAAGGCAAAGAAAGGAGGAGGTAACAATGCTTGATAAGAAATGTACTCATTACATTGTCCCTGTAATTCTAACCCCTCTGTATGTTATTTTCACAAAAAAACTTAAAACATAATAAGGATATTTGTAAAGTATATAATGAAGGAAGAATTTTCATCCTTTACACAATCTATGCAAAATCTATGCTAAACTATCTATATTTTACTGTACCTTTCCTGCAACGAGTTTGATATAGTTTAATACCTGTCACGCCGTTTCTCTATAATCTACTGGAGATTTAATTTTTCATGTATGTATGTATATGTATATGTCTACCTGTATATGTTCCAATGTGGATCATCAAACTTGAAACTTTGCTTTTTTTTTTTTTTGCTGTTCAGCAGTTAACCTGGTTAATCTGTGACAATATCTGTGCTCATTCTGACCATTCCTTTATTTACCACACCATCAGCCTTTTAAAATCAGCTTTATTTCCAGAGATGATATAGTCCAACGAATACACACACAGAGAGCTTTAATAAAACAAGCTTTAAGGAAGGAAGATAACATGAAGTGACAACTACAAAATTTCTACAGAGACCTGACATCTTCCACATTTTTGCCTTCCTCCTGATACTTAAGCAAGCATTTACTAACACCATAAATAATACTGCAATTATAACTTAAAGATCAGAGCTTTTTCCAACCTGAAGCCTTCTTTTCCATGATTTTTGACATAAAATTTTGTGAGACTTTTTTGATTGTGATGGGATTCCATCCACAACAAAACCATGTATATCAAGAAAGCCAATATTTTCAACTCAGAGTACTAAACAAAAGAGGGAGAAAATTAAGGTTAGCTATATATGTTAAGCACAAATATAGGCAATAGCAAGATGTTTTGAAATTGTATACTTTTACTGGATAAAGTGGCTCAAATCTATAATATTATCGACTTGGAAAACAGAGCTTAGACAATTCCAGTTCCAGGCAAAATGTTTTATGCTTGTGTTAGGAGGACCTCAGTCCAAGCAGGCCCAGGCATATTGATACTACTTCAAAATAAGCAATCAAATTTAATCTGCAGGTATGGTAGTAGTAGAGATGTTGTTTCACAAGTATAGGTTTTGAGTTTAATCCTCCAGTAGCACTGGGGATTTAAATGTGGCATGTCTAAGCTCCAGAATTCATAATTGTCTTACAAGCTCTAATAAAACCTTTACCTCTTTTGCTATTTTTTAAAAGTATAACCGTAAGTTCCATGCCCCAAACAAATAATTTCATATTAGAGATTTTCTTCTATCTATTAAGCAATATGTTACGTCTCACTGAAATCAGACTAAAGATAAAAAACCTATTGTCTTACAAAGTGACTGCATATGGAAACAGAATCTAAAAGGGAGCATTTAAGTTGAAGTCTACTCCAAGAGAAGCAGAATGCCGTGAATATGCCAAGGAAAGAGGAATCAGAAGCCAACTCTAATCTTGGAGTTCAAATTCCACCAACTCAGAGAAAATGTATTTACAATGTTAATGCTACCCAATCTATGGTAGTTTATTATTGCAATTACTAGCAAACATGTGGATTCTATAAAACACGAAAAGTCATTGACTCTTCTGATCCAAGACTCATCTCTATAATCCTAGTGATTAAGAAGTATGAGACTTGGGGGATAATGGTTTTTCAGGCTGGTAGGATAGTACATGAGGTTGTATCTCAAATTAACGACAAAAATTTCTGGGCTGGGGCAGGGTTCAAATAGTAGACTGACTACAGCTAGCAAAAAAAAAAAAAAAAATGAGAGCATGATGTATGTTCAATTCCCAAACTGGCAGAAAGAAAAAGTCCTTAGAAGAATACTATAAGAAGCAGAATTATGAATAGGAAAGCAGAACCAAAAGAAATAAACTTATTGATATAGACAAAGCTTCTCAATGTGAAATATGGCACAAACTGTAATATTTAGGGTTTTCCTTCCTATACAGTAGAAATAAATGGCATTTTTACTTGACGAAACTAAATATAAAACTGTATGCAATAATCACATTACTTTTATGGTTCCATAATTTACCTTGTTTTCCTAAATATTTCTCGAATAGTGTAGCTTTTGAAAATCAATAAATGTTGCATTTTCATATATGATTACATATCCTTCCAAGTGTTGTCTAAAATTGATCTACACTGAAATGATTGTCATTGACATCTTTCTCAAGATATACTTTCAGCTGACCTTCCACAAAACTCATACAAAAAATATAACTTTTTAGTTTGTTCATGCAAACGTAGGAATATAAACATGTCTCCGAAGAAAGACAGCCTCTTCAGTAAATGGTGCCGGCAAAATTGCTTAACTACATGTAGAAAACTAAAGCTAGATCCTTATATATCACCCTGCACCAAAATCAACTCCAAATGGATCAAAGACCTTGAAGTCAAAGCAGACATTCTGAAAACATTACAGGATGGAATAGGAGACACCCTAGGTCTCCTTGGCTCAGGCCGAAATTTTTTGAATAGAGACCCGGAAACACAACAAATCAAAGAAAGGTTGGACAAATGGGATTGCATAAAGTTGCAGAGCTTCTGCAGGGCAAATGACATA
Source organism: Dipodomys spectabilis (assembly GCF_019054845.1). Lineage (NCBI taxonomy): Eukaryota > Metazoa > Chordata > Mammalia > Rodentia > Heteromyidae > Dipodomys > Dipodomys spectabilis. The sequence continues at coordinate 174,421 of NW_024870808.1, read as the reverse complement.
GCTAGCAAGATCAATAGAAAGCCCACGGATTGGGAGAAGATCTTTACTAGCCCTACAACGGACAAGGGTCTCATATCTAAAATATCCTTGGAACTCAAAAAATTAACCCCCCCAACAACAAATCCTCAAAGAAACAACTGCCCAATAAATAAGTGGGCGAAAGACATAAAGAGAAACATCTCTGAAGAAGAAAGAAGGATGGCCAATAGACACATGAAGAAATGTTCAACATCCCTAGCCATAAAAGAAATGCAAATCAAAACAACATTGAGATATCACCTCACTCCAGTTAGAATGGCAAAAATCAAGAACTCTAACAACAACAGATGCTGGAGGGGATGTGGACAGAAAGGAACCTTACTTCATTGTTGGTGGGAGTGTAAACTTGTTCAACCACTTTGGAAAGCAGTATGGAGGTTCCTCAAAAGATTTGACATAGAATTCCCCTATGACCCGGCAATCCCACTTTTGGGCATTTACCCAAATGTTTACAAACAAGACCACACTAAAGCTACCAGCACAACAATGTTTATTGCAGCATTATTTACCATAGCTAAGATATGGAACCAACCCAGATGCCCCTCAGTAGATGAATGGATCAAGAAAATATGGTATATATACAGAATGGAATTCTATGCCTCCATCAGAAAGAATGACATTGCCCCATTTGTTAGGAAATGGAAAAACTTGGAAAAAATTATATTAAGTGAAGTAAGCCAGGCCCAAAGAAACATAGGCCCCATGGTTTCCCTTATTTGCAATATCTAGTATATGTATGAGTCAAGCGGAAAAGGTCAGATAATGTGATGTCAGGAAAATGAACCCTTAGATATGTATTTTAATGTTTTTTTTCTTTCATGCATGTGTTTCTAACCCATTTATAAGATTATCTCTTTGTTGCGTTGTATGTCCCTCCCCCACAGTATAACCCCTGCTTTCACTATATTTGATGTTAGTATAACTTGTGGAGGAGATGGGGAAAAACCAGTTGTTTAAGGATACAGATGGACTTGTTGCAACAATGAGAAGTACAAGTTGTCATGTTCAAAACGAGCTTTACAACGTCGGTGCGGGGTAGGGGAAAGGGGGGGAAGGAGAAGGATTGGGATTGGGGGGAGGGGGGAGGCTGGGAAGGGATGTGAAGAGTAAACCAAAGGAGGAGGCTGCAATTCTTGGTAAGAAATGGATGCATTATCCTGCCCATGTAATTGTAACCCCTCCGTACAGTATGTTCACAAATAAAATAAAATTAAATTTAAAAAAAGTTAATTACTTTAATCTGCTGTCATTGATGAAGTATAACTAATAGAATTATATATATACCCTGAGGGAAAGAAGACACTTCCTTCTAAATACAGGTTTGCAGGCACACACTCAATCACACACATACACACACACACACATATATTTACCACTCTGACTCAGGTTAGATTCCTGACATTGGGTGTCAGCAGTGATCTAATAATCAAATTTTCCTGCCCAGACATAAAATACATTCATAATTCCCCACAGACAAAAACACCAGATCATTCAAAATAATGAGAATATTTAACAGAACCAACCAGCACTTGAGCCATCTACTCCCTGATTTCATTCATTCATGATGATGCATTTTCCATATCATAATTTAAAATAATTTTGTCTCTGATTGGCAGAAAAAAATATGCTATCATATAATAGAAATTGTAGGTAAAATTACTTGTAATCTTTAATATATCTTATCAAAGACTTCTGTTTCCTTCTTGCAGAGTGTTTCTGGCATTTTGCCTTAATGTCTATAATTAAATTACAAAGGACATGCCATATACCTTAATTCATTTTTCCTAAAGGTTATGCTATGGAGTTGAATTAGATTTGTTTGCTTATTCTAAATTAAATATTCTCAACAACTTGAATCGAATCATTGTTTATGTTACTCCTAATCCATTTGAAATATCAAATAGAACTGGAAATTCCCCTCGGCAATGATTTGTCAATGTCATTAATGGTTGTGGAGGGATGAAGGATTTGAATTATCTAGAGTGCATTAAAAATGGCACTGTTATTCAAAGGGCTGATCATTTAGTCAGCTTTTAAAGTGTGGTGGTCTTATTTCATCTAAGAAGATAACAGTACGCTTTTCATCACATTCTTGCCTGCAAAGCAGTAGAATTATTTCCTTTGTACTGTTCATGTCCAGCTGCGATATTAGCGAAACTACAAACAACTGCAGAGCTGTATTAGCTGCTCTAGATTTTGAAATTTTCTTCCTGTAGCCCTTGTGATTTGAGCCCAGATTCATGGGATAGTCACAGAATCCACAATAACAAAGCACCACAATATACAAAGACCACTTGCAAAATGATTGTCTTTTTATGAGCTAAGGGTGTTTCTCATTATTTTTTATGTGACTTAAATAAATTTTCCAGATTTTTCAAATAAAATAAAGAGATATAAAGGAGACCTATTTAGTCACAAAATACAGCTAACCATTTGCGTGATTTTTTTTATTCTAATCCTTCTCTCAGTTATCTTCAAATAACATTGAGATGAGCCTAGCATATGTGTAAATTGACATATGTATAAAGCACACAGAATTCTGGAATCTTTGGACTGTGATTTCTATATAACTTCACTTAGAAAAGAAAATTGTGACTTGTTTCATGTCTTAAGTAATCTACTTAAAACAAGTTTTATTAATTTTACTAATAGATGTCATAATCTATGGTACTGATGCATTGCATAAGTATTTGATTCCTTATGTCCACTGAATTAACATTACATTTATTTTATTTTTTTACACATGAAATAATGACATTCTTGAGGATAAAACATTCCTGTTTTTCATTTTGGTTGCCAAAATGGAATTATTAGATATTTGGAACATTTAAATCTGAACTTTCAAATTTCACTAGTACTAGAATTGTGTTACTTACAAATTTAATATTAAAATAAAAAGTATCATTCAATAGAAAGCAAAATTATGTTATCACACCTTAATCCCTGAATTGACGTCATGATAAAAAGCAATTAGATTTATATAACAAGATATACATACTCAAATGAACTATGAGATATGGAAACAGAAAACTTCTTTTGGTTTTGTGTTTGTTGTTGTTTATAGTTTGTGATAATTCTGTCTTTTTTGCCTTATGCCTGGTATATTCATTGTATGTGTTCAGGAAGGTGAGGGGTGGGCACAGAGCTTTAGAGAAAAGAGTGGAAAATTGCAGCAGTGGAGTTCATTGAACATTGATGAAAGTGAACTATTTAACACATGGGTGGGGACAGGAGGGTGGGACTGGGAACAAGTGTGGGAACTGAAGACATTTCATAAAAAAAAATGTTCTCCTTACCTGACCCTTGTAATTGTAATCCATCTATAAATCACCTTAATAAGAACAACAGAGTAAATTTCTGTTAAAAAAGACAAAAAAATGTTGTTTCTTAGAATCCTAGAAGTTTGTTTTGTTCACTGGTTTGAGCTGGTTGAGTCTATCTTTGAAAATAGCTATATTGACATTCATTGGGCAAATTTTTGAGCTACTAGTAGATAAAAGTCAATTATGATTGTATGTTTTTTGAGACTGATTCATTTATTTCTTTAATATAATTTGTATTATTTCTGTCTATTGGTTTTTGGTTTTGTTTTTCCTGTTTTGTCAAAGACTTAGTGGTGCATCATTAGTGCTGATTAAGATTGTTCTAGCCAGGCACTGGTGGCTCATGCCTGTAATCCTAGCTACTCAGGAGGCTGAGCTCTGAGGATCGCGGTTCAAAGCCAGCCCAGGCAGGAGAGACCGTGAGACTCCTATCTCCAATAAACCACCAGAAAACCAGAAGTGGCGCTGTAGCTCAAGTGGTAGAGCATTCGCCTTCAGCTGAAGAGCTGAGGGACAGCGCCCAGGCCCAGAGTTCAAGCCCCACGACTGAACAACAACAAAAAAAGATTGTTGTAATTTGTTGATGTACATAATCAAAGCTACAAATATTCCTCTGAGTATTGTCTGTGCTGCTGCTGTGTTCCAGAGGAGGTAATATTTTGTGTGTTCACTTCCACTGAATTCCACAAACTTTGGAACTTCCTCCATATCTCTTCAGTGACTCACTGATGATTTAGCAATGTGTTATTCAGTCTCTGTGAGTTTTAGAATGTTATCTAATTTGGTCCCATCATGGTCTGACAGGATACAAAGAGTAATTTCATTTTTATTTTTGAATTTTGAAAGCTGCTGAGTGGAATATATCTTGTGACACTGGTAGGTGAAATACTCTGTAGATATCTGTTAGGTATAGCGTGTCAATACAGATAATTAGCTCTAAAGATTTTTCTTAAGTTTTTACCTGAATGGCCTGTCCAGAGGTAAGAATGATTTGTTCAAGCAACCAACAATTAATTTGGATGTATGCATGTTTTTAGGGTAAGTAGTATTTCTCTGATGAATTTGTGAGCTCTAGGATTCAAGACATTGATATTTAGAATTGTTATATCCCTCTGATGGAGAGTTTTCTTTGTCAATATTTAATGTCTTTCTTTGTCTCTTTTTACTTTCATACCGCTTTTATTTTAAAGCCAATTTTATCTAATATTAGTATAGCTACTCTAGCCTGTTTATGAGGTCCATTTTTAATTTGTAAAGATGATGTACAGAAGGGTTACAATTACATAAGTCAGATGATGAGCACATTTCTTTTTGAACAGTGTCACCTCTTCACACATGTTCTCCCAGCTTTTCCATTTCAACCTCCCTCTCGCATAAGTTGTATATTTCATTTGCAATGTAGTGTCTATTGAGTAGCACTGCTGCATTTAAGCCTTTGTCCCACCATTTCTGTATTCCCCCTTGCCCTATCCAAACGTACATATAAGACCAAAGGTGCAGAAATTTAAAAAATCGGCATCAGAACACTGAAGGAAATAGCAAAATAATAAACAAACTCTCATAATCATCTCTTGGAGATCATTTTAATGAACATTATTTTATATAATAATATTCATACAGCTATTGTTCCTTTGTGATCCTCTCCAAAGGGCATCCTCCTTTGATCTCACTGTATAAATGTTTAGAATCCCATAAAATTTATCATGTCCAAGTGTAATGTTTTCTCTTTTACCATCCAACTGTGATTACTTGTAGAATTAGAGGCACATTCTTCTACAACAAATGAGGGAAATTAGGCAACCTATATTTCTTTGAGTCTGTCTTTCTTCACTTAATATAAGTTTTGTCCAAGTCTTTCCATTTCCTTATGAATGGTGTAATATCATTCTTTCTGAATCAATAGAATTGCATCATACTGAAGAGTTTCTACATGGCAACGGGAAAAGATAGCAGGATATATAGAAAGAGAACAGAATGGAAGAATATTTTTTCTAGTTAAGCATTAGACAAGTGTTTTCATAACTAACCCATATTTAGAGATCAAAAAGTTAAACCCAACAAAAATAAACCCTCAAATAAACAAGAACCCAATTAATATATGGGATAAACACTTAAAGATAACTTCTTAGAAGAAGTAAGAATGAAAAATAGACACATCTCTCTCCATAAAAGAAATGTCAATCCAAACAACACTGATATTCATCTCACCCCTCTTACAATGTCATTATGAAAAAACGAACAATCACAGATATTGATAAGGATGAGGCCCAAAGGAAACTCTATTACACTGTTGGTGGGAATGTAATCTTGTTCAATCACTCTGGAAAATACTATGAAATTGCTCACAGAACTATATAGAGAGCTACCTACCTATGATCCAGCAAATCCACTTATTGTCGTTTATCCAATAGAGCAGAAACAAGGCCACACTGAAGCTACCAGAACAATCATGTTCATTATTGCATTATTTTCTGTAGCCAACATATGGAATCAGCCCAGATGCCTCTCATTGTAAAAAGAGATCAAGAATTATATATGTATATATAAATTATATATATATATATATATATATATAATTTTATTTGTCCCAATTTACAAGTATATATGTATGTACATAAATGTATGTATACAAACATATATACATATATATATATATATATACAAACATATAAATACATACATAATGGAATTCTGTTCATCCATCAGAAATAATAATATTCCACCATTCTAAAGGAAAAATGAAACACTTAGAAATAATATTAAGTGAAATAAAGCAGACCCAGAGAAACTTAGTTTGTGTGACTTTCCTCGCTTGTGGTAGATAGGAGTGTCTATAAATGTAAAAGTAAACACACTGGATGGTATGCAAGGTGGTACAAATGAATTATCTGAAATGTCATAGTCCATGGAGAGTGAAAATACTATAATTCTCTTAAAAGGCTAAGTCAAAGCCCAACAAAATAAATACCAGTAAATGTGTAGTGCAAGAGAGGATAGTGGGGGGCAATGTGAGAGGGGTAGGAAATTGAAGGGGAAAAGGATAGAATACAGGCAAGAATCCATTGCACACTTCCCAGAATTGAAATATACAAAGCATGGGGTAGTGTGAAATGGGGGTGAAGATGTTGAAGTGGTAACACAATTCCAGGTGCATTGTACACATAAACTGCTTTGTTAAATGGCAAGAAATTCCATAACATAATATTGAGATACATAAGGATTGGAGTTGATTGGTAGGGGTGGATAAGACTGTTGAAAGGGGTGACATTGATCAAGATGTACTGTATCCATACACTGTTTCAGTGAAGGGTAACTCCTTTGTACAACTAAAGATAATAAAAATATTCAAAAATTAATTATGCTAGTTGAATAGAGAATTGAACCTCAATTCAATTCCCATTTAAAAATATTTTTAACCCGGAGACTTGGAGAATAAAATTCAAATAATAAAACCCTATGAATCTTTATTATCAGAATTTGTGAAATTTAAATCAAAACTTTGCTTTTTGTCAGCCATTGGGCTGTTAAAATATTTCAAAGTAAGTGGCTTAAAGATATCAGGAGTATATTATCCATATTCTAGAAGCTTAAACATTGATTTTAAAAATGGTTATTCAAAGTAATTCTTTGTCTTATGGGGGTCTACTTTCTGATTCATTATAATCTGTTTGCTGGACGTTCACATGGCAGAGTAATTAAATTGGGATTCTTTCGTCAGGATCATTATTGCAAGGTCACCTCTGAAAGGTTGATTCTGATGTCACCATACAGAAGAATAGAATTTTAACATGTGTATCTGGAAGGAGTTACATTGTCCAAACACTTTGCTACTTTTGTTTTAACTCAGTGTGGTGTACATTTGGATATTATTTCACAGAACATAATAACTCAAGGACAAGATTATATCATGTAAATTATGTGAATGATTCTTATTACAATGGGAATAATTATAGTGATGGCAAAGTGAAATATGATTGTTTAGTGGCTCGTGAATCACATCATAGGTAACCACGTTAATATGGTACAGCCTTTCTAAGGCCCTTCTGATGTATTTGAACAATCTCCATTGAGTTAATTGCTTTCAGAAATATTCGTTTGTGCCAACAAATACAGATCTACATTCATTTAATTACTGTCTGCTATTAGGACTCCCACAAACACCAAAATCAAAGTATGCTAATTTCTCTGATAAAATACATAATAAAATTGCTACAATTAATATAATATAAAGACTAATATGAATAGCATTATAATTACTAGTATTCACATTATATAATATATTGACATCCCTTGGTTACCTCAATTTTTAGAATATTTATAACTAAATGTAAGTTGTTTGCAAATAATTATTTGATGATGTATGGAAAATGAGAAAAAGATTTGCATACATATTTACTACAGATGCAAACAGATTCACCTGGTTATTTCTGAACCTTCATTTGTTGGTTTCATTCATGCATGGGGAACATGCAGAGAAATGAAAATTGTAAACTTGCATTTACTAAAGGGTTAATTAGAAGTTTATGGTGGTCTAAATAGCACATTTTATAAATTAAATTGTTTTTATCCCTTCCTTCATCCCTCCCTTCCTTCGTTTCTTTGATCCTTCATTCCTTAATTCCTTCCTTTTTTTCCTTCCTTCCTTCTTTTCTTCTTCCCTTCCTCCCTTCTTCCCTCCATCCTTACCCCTCTCTCTCTTTCTCTCTTCCTTCCTTTCCTTCCCTTCTTTCTTTCATTATTTTTCTTCCTTTCTTTCTTTTACTCAGACTATTTCTTATGGCTATAGAAAAAAATACCAACTGTTATACTCCAAGGTGTTATGAGTAATTATAAATATACTATATTAATATTAATTTTAATAACCTATGTTATATCTTAAGACAAATTGTAACAAAAACAACTTCACAAAATTTCAGGATATGTAACAAATATTACTTTCCATGATACTGTTTATTTCTTCAAACTAAAATAAGAATTTATACATAATATCGTGTGTCAGTTGTTCTTGTGATTTGAACTCCAGACCTATCCCTTGATTTTTTTCCTAGCAAGGACAATGCTCTAACATTTGAGCCACAACTCCACTTCTGCCTTTGTGTGTGTGTGCGTGTGTTGGGTGTGTGTGTGATTACTTGAAATGCGACTCACAAACTCTTGCCAAGTCTGGCTTTTTTCCCCTCTCCAATCCCCCAACATCCCAAGCCTGGAAAAAGTTGTAAAGTTCGTTATGGGACATAATGACTTGTATAGCTCATTGTTGCAATGGGTACAACGTATCCCTATTTAAAGGTTGGTTTTTGCCCATTCCCTCCACAAATTATACCAATAACAAATAAAATGGAAGCAGGGGTTATACCATGGGGGAGGGACATACAAAGCAACAAAGAAATAATCTTATAAATATGTTAGAAACAATTGCAAGAAAGAAAAAAAAACATTTCAATACTTATCTTGGGGTTCATTTCACCTAACATGAACTTATCTTAACTTTTCTGCTTGTCTCAAAAATACACTAGTTATTGCAAATAAGGGAAACCATGGGACCTATATTTTTGGGCCTGGCTTACTTCACTTAATTTTTACCAAGTCTTTCCATTTCCTAACAAATTGGGCAATGTCATTCTTTCTGATAGAGGCATAGAATTGCATTGTGTTTATCTACCACATTTTCTAGATCCATTCATCTAATGAGGGGCATCTGGGTTGGTTCCATAACTTATCTATGGTAAATAATGTTGCAATAAAAATAGTTGTGCTGGTAGCTTTAGTATGGCCTTGTTTGTGATCATTTGGGTAAAAAAAAAAGTGGGATTGCTAGGAAATAGGGGAGCTCTATCTGGAGTCTTTTGAGGAGCCCCCATACTACTTTCCAAAGTGGTTGAACAAGTTTACACTCCCACCAACAATGCAGTAAGATTCCCTTCTGTCCCAATCTCCTCCAGTATCTGTTGTTATTAGAGTTCTTGATTATAGCTATTCTAACTGGGCTGAGGTGGTATCTCAATGTTGGGTTGATTTGCATTTATTTTTTAGCTAGAGAGGGAGAGCATTTCTTCATATGTCTATCGACCAGCCTTCTTTCCTCTTCAGAGAAGTTTCCCTTTAAGTCTTTAGCTCACTTATTTATTGGGCAGTTGTTTCTCTGAGGATTTGTTGTTGGGGGATTTAATTTTTTGAGTTCCAGGTATATTTTAGATATGAGACCCTTGTCCATTGTATGGCTACTAAAGGTCATCTCCCAATCCGTGGGCTTTCTATCGATCTTGCTAGCTATGTTCTTTGCTTTGCAGAAGCTCTGCAATTTCATGCAATCACATTTCTCCAAATTTTCTTTGATTTGATGTGTTTCTGGGTCTCTGTTAAAAAAAATTTGGCCTGTGCCAAGGAAACCTGTAATGTTTTCAGAGTGTCTGCTTCGACTCGAGGTCTTTGATCCATTTGGAGTTGATTCTTGTGGCGGGTGATTTATAAGAATCTATCTTTAGTTTTCTACAAGTGATTAACCAATTTTGCCAGCGTCATTTATGGAAGAGGCTGTCTTTCTTCCATTCTAATTATTTAGCTTCCTTATAGAAGATTAGATGGCTATATATCTGTAGGTTCAATTCGATTCCATTGGTCCTGAGGTCTGTTCTTGTGCCATTACCACGTTGTTTTGATTATATTGGTGTTGTAGTAGAGTTTGAAATTTGGTATTGATATTCCTCCAGCACTTTTCTTTCTGTTAATGATCTTTTATGCTATCCAGGGTCTTTTATTGTCTCATATGAATTTTTGGATTGTCTCTTCTATTCCTTGAAGAATGAAATTGGGATATTGATAGGTATTGCGTTGAATTTGTAGATAGCTTTGCCATTTTCATGATGTTGATCCTTCCAATCCAGGAGCATGGGAGTTTTTGCCACATTCTGTGTTCTGTTTTGATTTCCTTTTTCAGGTTTTTAAAGTTTTCATCATAGAGGAACTTCACTACTTTGGTTAAGTTAATTCCTAGGTATTTTATTTTTTGTGGAACTATTATGAATGGAGTTGCTTTCCTGATTTCAACCACACTTTTCTCATTCTTGACATACAGAAAAGCCATTGATTTTTGAGGGTTAACTTTATACCCTGTTACTTTGCCCAAGTTTTGAATAAGCTTGTAAAATTTGGGAGTGGAGTCAGTGGGATTCTTTAAATAAAAGATCATTCCATCTGCAAAGAGGGAGAGTTTTACATTATCTTTCCCTTTTTGGATCCATTTTATGTTTGCATCTTTTCTTATTGCTGTAGCTAGGCATTCTAATACTAGATTGTAGAGGAGTGGCGAGAATGGACATCCTTGTCTCGATCCTGATTTAAGAGGAAATGGCTTTAGTTTTTCACCATTAAGTATAATGCTGGCTGTAGGTTTGTCATATACACCCTTTATTGTATTGAGGAATATTCCCTGGATTCCTAGTTTTTCCAGAGTCTTCATTACCAATGGGTGTTGAATCTTGCCAAATGCCTTTTCTGCATCTATTGAGATAACCATGTGGTTCTTATCCTTGGTCTTGTTGATGTGATGAATTTTATTAATTGATTTGCGTATATTGACCCAGCTTTGCATCCCTGAAATGAATCCTGTTTGATCGTGGTGTTTGATTTTTTGCATAAATTGTTGAAATTGATTGGCCAAAATTTAGCATCAATGTTCATCAAACAAATGGGTCTATCATTCTCTTTTTATGATGAGTCCCTGACTGGTTTTGGGATAAGGGTTATGATGTCTTCATAGAATGAGTTCAGTAGTGAAATTTCTCTTTCAATTTCATTGAAGGGCTATTGGTTTGAGCTCTGCTTTAAAGCCCTTGTAGAATTCTGCTGCAAATCTTTCTGGTCCTGGGCTTTTCTTAGGTGGGACTTCTCTTATTGCTGTTTCTATCTCAATGTTTGATATGGTCCTGTTAAAATGTTTTAACTCATCTTGGTTTAGTTTTGGCATATCAATATTTGATATGAAAAGGTCCATTTCTGACAAGTTCTCAAACTTATTAGCATAGTTTTGATAAGTATTCCATTTTAATGTTCTGAATCTTGGTTGTTTCTCTGGTGATGTTTCCATTCTCATCTCTGAGTTTTCTTCTTTTCCTGATAAGATTTGCTAAAGGTCTGTAAATTTTGTTAAGTTTTTGGAAGAACCAACTCTTTGTTTTGTTGGTTCTTTCTGTGGTTTTCTTCGATCTTAATTAGTTTAATTCTGATTTAATTTTAATTATTTATTTCCATCTCCTGGATTAGGGTTTATCTTGCTGCTCTTTTTCAAGGAGGTTCAGATGTCTCATTAAATTGTTGGTTTTAGATCTCTCCAATTAGTTGATGTAGGAACTCAAAGCTATAAACTCGCCTCTGAGTACTGCCTTTGCTCTGTCCCAGAAGACCTGGTAATTTGTGTGCTCATTTTTGTTGAATACCATGAACATTTGAATTTCCTTTCTAATCTTTTCCCTGACCCACTGGTGATTCAACAGTGTGTTGATCAGCCTCCATGTGTTACAGGACTTTCTTTGGTGGTTTTTGGTGTTGAGTTCTAATTTTATTCCCTTGTGGTGTGAGCAAATGCAAGGTATAACTTCAATGTTTCTGAATTTGGACAAGATTGCTTTGTGACGTAAAATGTGGTCGATTTTGGAAAATGTTCTATGTGCTGCAGAGAAAAAAGTGTATTCTTATGCTGCTGGGTGAAATATTCAATAGATGTCTGTTAAATCTAGTTGATATGTGCAGCTGTTTAGATCAGCGGTTTTAGACTTGAGCTGAAGAGCTGAGTGTCAATGCCTAGTCCCAGAGTTCAAGCCCCACAACTGACCAAAAATAATGCCTCTGCCACATCTGTCTTGCTTGCTTTGACTCCCTGCATGTTGGCATACTATGAGGCCAGCATAAGATGAAGCTCCAGAAACCTTTTTTGGATAGAAAAACAAAAAACTGCATGGGAAGTGAGGGGCGTTTTAGAACAGATTGGGAGTTGAACACAGGCAGGAGGGCTCATGGCTTCAGCCTCAGCTACCTTTTGAATCATTGCCCAGTTACCAGCTGTAAGTATTTGCTCCAAAATCAATGTGGCAAAGTCTGCAATTCTTATTGACTCATCCACATACACAGACCTAGTTAGGCATCCAGAATGACTTAAAATGTAGATTTCCTAAATAAGAGAAATCTGTACCAGAGTAAATGGGCAGAAAGAACTTCATTTAATCAGGTTCAATTCATTTTTACTTGCTTATAATTTAAATGAGAGAACTATATCAAACTAACCAAGCTTTCACAAAATCAAAATATCCAAGCAACTACATTTTACAGGAAGTAAATATTCACAGCACAAATCAGAATTTCTGAATAGGTGGTGCTTTCAGAAAATAAGGAATTAGGGTTCAGGACACATGTGAGATACATTTCACAACAGCATCAAAATTAAATTCATTACCACAGGTGGCAAAAGTTGCTTACTCTCAGCATGTAAGCACATTATCATTGTTTTCTGGTCCTTAGTAAAAATGATGGAAGAGTTTGATTTCCCTTCTCAATTTCAATCTTCAAATTCACATTTTCTTCTAAGGAAGTCATTTATCTCACACACCTGACAATACAGAATATGTCTTCAAACCAGGGTCTCCTGGGCATCTGGGAGCAAAATAGGAAGAGTGAAACAGGCTACAGGAAGCTTGATTGTTCAGAAATAAATCATGTTTGTACTTCTGCTTTTTCTTTTTAATTGTGAAAATACCGTACAGAGAGGTTACAATTACCTGAGAAAGGCTATGAGTTGAGTTGGCAGAGCCCAGTTTACCTTATGTTCAGTGTTTAACCAGCCCGTGAAAGCTTAGGTGCATGATAGGGTGTGACCTTGACAGTTATTGGTTCCTCTTCCTCCCCTGCCATGCCAGCCGTCCTTTTTGGCTTTAAGAAGGGCTGCTCTCTGTTAATAAATGAGATTTTTTTCCTACTTGACTTGGCTCCCCGCTGTGTCTGATTGTCTTCCAGGCTGAGGGAGGCTGGAGAATGGGCGAGCACCGCACTTACCTTTCCTCAGACTCCTCTGTCTTTCTTGTTTCCTGGGATGGACAAAGACCCAAAAAGTTACCTGTGCTCAACTGTGCTCTGAAAAGATTAATGGGAAAACATCTCATAATTTGAAAGAGACCACATTCACATAATACCTTTATTTGTTTTTTTGGGTTCTTTTGGAGCTAAAGTTTCACTGTATATATCTTTGATTATTTTCCTGCTTAGACTTCTGTTTCCTGGAATTACAGGTATGCACTTTCACATCCATTTCACATTACTTTTTTTTTTTACAGTATATTGTTACAATATTTCTATTTTTATTAGTTACTCTTATAATTGTCTTACTGTACCTAATTTATAACTGAAGCTTTATTGTAACTATATTTGTTTGGGTAAAAGCATAAAATGGTCAGCTCAGTATTTACAGTGTTGTTCCAGAACTGATTGAGTATACTAAAATCAGCATAGGCTCCAGTCCCATATAGAAAATAGCATAGTAAGTCATAAAAAGTAAGTTACACTTTAAATCACATCAAGGTTATGTAACAGTATGTAAATAGTTGCTATATTGAATGTTTGGGGAACATTTTTTCCTGAATATTTTAAATTTCTGGTTGATTGAACACCTAGATGTGGAAATTCTTGATACTGAGGGTTAACTCTATAAAGTACTTCATGGATTTCAAGTATCCACTTGAAATGTATATCCAGAGGCTAAACAGGAACTACTGTAAAGATCAAAATAAAACTTGAACCTCTTATTTTGCCATAATTATTCATTAAATAAAATGTGGATAAATTTGATTCTGTACCTCCTCCTCCTCCTTCTCCTCCTCCTCTTCTCTTCTTCTTCTTCTTCTTCTTCTTCTTCTTCTTCTTCTTCTTCTTCTTCTTCTTCTTCTTCTTCTTCTTCTTCTTCTTCCTCTTCTTCTTCATGTTCTCCTCCTCCTCCTCCTCCTCCTCCTCCTCCCCCTCCTCCTCCTCCTCCTCCTCTTCCTCCTCCTCCTCCTCCTCTTCTTCCTCCTCCTCTTCCTCCTCTTCTTCCTCCTCCTCTTCTTCCTCCTCCTCCTCCTCCTCCTCCTCCTCCTCCTCCTCCTCCTCCTCCTCCTCCTCCTCCTCCTCCTCCTCCTTCTCCTCCTCCTCCTCCTTCTCCTCCTCCTCCTCTTTTCTCAATGCTGAAGATCCAGCGCAGGGCCTTGTGTCTCTAACACAGTTCTACATCCCAACCCTGTACAGCTTCTAAAAAGCTAGTTTGAGAATTTCACAATGTTTAATAATCAACACAAATTTTCCTTTTCCTTTCTAGGCTCCAGAAGAGGGAAAAGTGGGGTGGGGGAATAAATGGGATAGTCACCTAGGGAAAATTTTGCTGATTATCCTATTTTTTGTTCATATGGCATTTAAAAATATATTACCATATAATTTAAATAATATTTTTAAAATTTCTTCATAGGAACAAAGACCAACTAAAAGTTTTTTTTCGGTTTGATATATAAAGTTCACAATGCTGTCTCTATATGAATCTTTTAAAACATTCTTTTGACAATCTCCATAGAGGTAAAACTGAAGTCTATATATTAAATATTCTAATCATCATATGAAATAATTAGGAAGGTCAAACCAATAGAAACAATGAAAACTATGTCAAACACAATGCACAGGACAATTACCCATCAAACAGATGCTTATCATGTTTGAGAACAGCAGTCAGAAATTGCAGAATTACTGACAGGACAATGTTTGAATTCAAAGGAAAGAGGAAAACTCTTAAAATATTGAAAGATAACATGCACAAATATGTCATGCGTGTAATCCTACATGCTCAGGACGCTCATTAGTGGCTAAAGAAAAGCAAGAATAAATATGATAACATCAAATGATAACTTTTCATAATTCAAAGGACACTATAACAGAAGTGAAAATATATCCAACAGATACATGGCATATATTTGTTAATGCTACAATGTTAATGCTACAATGATCCTGAGTCTTAAGTATTTTTATATCTTATAATTCTCTCTCTACATATATATTCTTGGGGTCTGGTCATGGGGCTTAAACTCTGGGCCTGGGCGCTGTCCTTCAGATCTTCAGCTCAAGGCTAGTGCTCTACAACTTGAGCCACAGCGCCACTTGCTGATTTGTTCTTTTTGCTTATGTGGTGCCCAGGAATTGAACCCAGGGCCTCAAGCACGCAAGGCAAGTGCTCTACAACTGAGCCACCTTCCCAGCCCCTAATTCTATATATTTTTTTCTGAATAGTATATTTCTTTTTTTAATTGTGAAAATACTGTACAGAGGGGTTACAATTACATGAGCTAAGTAATGAGTACATTTCTTATTAAGCATTGTTGCCTCCTCCTCTGTTTCCCTTTCACATCCATTCTCATCCCCCCCCCCATGTGTCCCCTTACCTCCCCCCACCCAGGCCAACGTTGTAAAGTTCATTTTTCAACATAACGACTTGTATAGCTCATTGTTACCATGGGTCCACCATCTGTATCCCTATTTAAACTATTTCTTTTTTCCCTTCCTCTCCACAAACTATACCAACATCAAATACAGTGAAAACAGGGGTTATACTGTGGGGGAGGGACATACAAAGCAACAAAGAAATCACCTTATAAATGTTAGAAAAAATCACAAGAAAGAAAAAAAAACATTTGAATACTTATATTGGGGTTCATTTCACCTCACATCAACTTATCTGATCATTTCTGCTTGTCTCACAAATATACATTATTGCAAATAAGGGAAACCATGGGACCTATATTTCATTGGGCCTGGCTTACTTCACTTAATTAATTATTTGCCAAGTCTTTCCATTTCCTAAGAAATGGGGAAATGTCATTCTTTCTGATAGAGGCATAGAATTCCATTGTGCGTATATACCACAGTTTCATCTACTGAGGGACATCTGGGTTGGTTCCATATCTTACCTATAGTAAATAACGCTGCAATAAACACAGTCGTGCTGGTAGTTTTAAAATAATCATGTTTGTATCATTTGGGTAAATGCTCAAAAGTGGGATTGCTGGGAAATAGGGCAGCTCTATATGGAGTCCATTTTTATAATTTTATTTTATTTTATTTTATTTGTGAACATACTGTACAGAGGGGTTACAATTACATGGGATGGATAATGCATACATTTCTTACCAGGCATTGCAGCCTCCTCCTTTGTTTAACCTTCACATCCCTTCCCAGCCTCCCGCCTCTCCCTCACCCAATCCTTCCCCCCCATTGCCTCCCCGCCCCCTGCACCAACGTTGTAAAGCTCGTTTTCGACATGACAACTTGTACTTCTCATTGTTGCAACAAGTCCATCTGTATCCTTAAATGACTTGTTTTTCCCCATCTCCTCCACAAGTTATAATGACATCAAATATAGTGAAAGTGGGGGTTATACTGTGGGGAAGGGACATACAAATCAACAAAGAAATAATCTTATAAATGTATTAGAAACACAGGCATGAAAGAAAAAAACATTAAAATACATGTCTAAGGGTTCATTTTCCTAACATCACATTATCTGATCTTTTCCGCTTGACTCATACATATACTAGATATTGCAAATAAGGGAAACTATGAGACCTATGTTTCTTTGGGCTTGGCTTACTTCACTTAATATAATTTTTTCCAAGTTTTTCCATTTCCTAAAAAATGGGGCAATGTCATTCTTTCTGATGGAGGCATAGAATTCCATTCTGTATATATACCACATTTTCTTGATCCATTCATCTACTGAGGGGCATCAGGGTTGGTTCCATATCTTAGCTATGGTAAATAATGCTACAATAAAAAAAGTTGTGCTCGTAACATTAGTGTGGTCTTGTTTGTAAACATTTGGGCAAATGCCCAAAAGTGGGATTGCTGGGTCATAGGGGAGTTCTATGTGAAGTCTTTTGAGGAACCTCCATACTGCTTTCCAAAGTGGTTGAACAAGTTTACATTCCCACCAACAATGAAGTAAGGTTCCTTTCTGTCCACATCCCCTCCAGCATCTGTTGTTGTTAGAGTTCTTGATTTTTGCTGTTCTAACTGGAGTGTGAGGTGATATCTCAATGTTGTTTTGATTTGCATTTCTTTTATGGCTAGGGATGTTGAACATTTCTTGATGTGTCTATTGGACATCCTTCTTTCTTCTTCAGAGAAGCTTCTCTTTAAGTCTTTAGCCCACTTACTTATTGGGCAGTTGTTTCTTTGAGGATTTGTTGTTGGGGGGTTTAATTTTTTGAGTTCCAAGGATATTTTAGATATGAGACCCTTGTCCGTTGTAGGGCTAGTAAAGATCTTCTCCCAATCCGTGGGCTTTCTATTGATCTTGCTAGCTATGTCATTTGCCCTGCAGAAGCTCTGCAACCTTATGCAATCCCATTTGTCCAACCTTTCTTTGATTTGTTGTGTTTCCGGGTCTCTATTCAGAAAATTTCGGCCTGAGCCAAGGAGACCCAGGGTTTCTCCTATTCCATCCTGTAATGTTTTCAGAATGTCTGCTTTGAGTTCAAGGTCTTTGATCCATTTGGAGTTGATTCTGGTGCAGGGTGATATATAAGGATCTAGCTTTAGTTTTCTACATGTAGTTAACCAGTTTTGCCAGCACCATTTCCAGAAGGGGCTGTCTTTCTTCCATTCTATTGTTTTAGCTCCCTTATCGAAGATTAGATGGCTATAGGTCTGTAGGTTCATTTCTGGGTTTTCAATTCTATTCCATTGGTCCTGAGGTCTGTTCTTATGCCAATACCAAGCTGTTTTGATTACTATGGCTTTATAGTAGAGTTTGAAATTTGGTACTGAAATTCCTCCAGCAGTGTTCTTTCCGTTGAGGAACATTTTGCTATTCAGGGTCTTTTGTTGTTCCGTATGAATTTTTGGATTGCCTCTTCTATTTCCTTGAAGATTAAGGTTGGAATTTTGATAGGTATCGTGTTGAATTTGTAAATAGCCTTGGGAAGTCTTGCCATTTCTCGTTGTTAATCTTTCCAATCAAGGAGCATGGGAGGTTTTGCCATTTTTTAAGTTCTGTGTTGATTTCCTTTCTCAAGGTTTTAAAGTTTTAATCATAGAGGTCCTTCACTTCTTTGGTTAAGTTAATTCCTGGGTATTTTATTTTTTGTGGGGCTATTACAAATGGAGTTGCTTTCTTAATTTCAACCACACTTTTATCATTGTTGGCATACAGAAAAGCCATTGATTTGGGGGGGGCGGGTAATTTTATACCCTGCTACTTTGCCAAAGTTTTGAATCAGTTTGAGTAATTTGGGAGTGGAGTCCATGAGATTCTTTAAAAACAAGATCATGTCTTCTGCAAAGAGGGAGAGTTTTATTTCTTCTTTCCCTATTTGGATTCCCTTTATGTGTGCATCTTGTCTTATTGCTGTAGCAAGGCATTCTAATAATAGATTGAAGAGAAGTGGAGAGAGTGGACATCCTTGTCTTGTTCCTGAGATAAGAGGAAATGGCTTTAGTTTTTCACAATTAAGTATAATGCTGGCTGTAGGTTTGTCATATACAGCCTTTATTGTATTGAGGAATGTTCCATGGATTCCTAATTTTCCAAAACCTTCATCATAAAGGGGTGTTGGTTCTTGTCGAATGCTTTTTCTGCATCTATTGAGATAACCATGTGGTTCTTATTCTTGCTCCTGTTGATGTGATGAATAATATTAATTGATTTGCGTATACTGAACCCCCTTTGCATCCCTGAAATGAATCCTGTTTGATCGTGGTGTATGATATTTTGGATGAATTGTTGAAGTCAATTGGCCAAAATTTTGTTGAGAAGTTTTACATCAATGTTCATCAAAGAAATGGGTCTATAGTTCTCTTTCTTTGATGAGTCCCTGTGTGGTTTTGGGATGAGGGTGCTAATGGCTTCATAGAATGTGTTCGGTAGTGAACTTTCTCTTTCAATTTCATTGAAGAGTTGGAGGAATATTAGTGTGAGCTCTACATTGAAGGCCTTGTAAAATTCTGCTGTAAAACCATTTGGTCCTGGTCTTTTCTTAGTTGTGAGGTCACTTATTGCTGTTTCTATTTCAATGCTTGATATGGGCCTGTGAAGATGGTTTAACTCATCTTGGTTTACTTTTGGCATGGCAAAATTTGCTAGGAAAAGGTCCATTTCTGTTAAGTTCTCAAACTTATTAGCATAAAGTTTTGAGAAGTAATCCCTTTTAATGTTCTGAATCTTGGTTGTTTCCGTGGTGATGTTTCCATTCTCATCTCTGAGTTTATTAATTTGGATGTGTTCTCTTCTTTTTCTAAAAAGATTTGCTTAGGGTCTGTCAATTTTGTTAAGTTTTTGGAAAAACCAAATCTTTGTTTTGTTGATTCTTTCTACAGTTTTTTTGGATTCTATTTCATTTAATTCTGATTTAATTTTAATTATTTTTTCCGTCTACTGGATTGGGGTTTGTCTTGCTGCTATTTTTCAAGCAGGTTTAGGTGTGTCATTAAATTGTTGGTTTCAGATCTCTCCAATTTGTTGATGTAGGAACTCAGAGCTATAAACTTGCCTCTGAGTACTGCCGTTGCTGTGTCCCAAAGGAGCTGGTAGTTTGTGTCTTCATTTTTGTGGAATAGCATGAACATATGAATTTCCTTTCTAATCTCTTCCATGACCCACTCATGATTCAGCAGTGTGTCGTTCAGCCTCCATGTGATACCGGACTTTCTTTGGTGGCTTTTGTTGCTGAGTTCTAATTTTATTCCCTTGTGGTCATAGAGAATGCAAGGTATAATTTCAATGTTTCTGAATTTAGACAAGTTTGCTTTGTGGCCTAAAATGTGGTCAATTTTAGAAAATGTTCCATGTGCTGCTGAGAAAAACGTGTATTCTGATGCTGCTGGGTGAAATGTTCGGTAGATGTCTGTTAAGTCTAGTTGATCTATGCAGCTGTTTAGATCTGAGTTTTCTCTGTTTTTTTTTTTTTTTTTTTTTGCCTAGTTGATCTATCTAGTGGGGAGAGTGGTGTGTTCAAATCCCCAACAATTAATATCTTTTGATCTATGTGGCATTTAAGGGAAAGTAGTGTTTCTTGGATAAATTTGGATGCTCCATTGTTTGGCGAACAGATATTTAGAATTGTAATATCCTCCTGAAGGAGAGATCTCTTAATTAGTATGTAGTGACCTTTTTTATCTCTTCTCACGAATTTTAATTTGAAGTCTATTTTATCTGATATTAGGATTGCAACTACCGCCTGTTTATGAGGGCCGTTTGCTTGGTAGATTTTGTTCCAGCCTTTAACATTGAAAATGTGTTTGTTTTTACTGGCCAGATGTGACTCCTGTTTTTTAATCCAACTAGACAGTCTATGTTGCTTAATTGGAGATTTCAGTCCGTTAACGTTAAGAGATAGGACTGAGAGGTATTTGGGAGTTCCTGTTATGTTATCAACCTTCTTGGGGGATGTGAAAACTGGGTTCTTCCTATGGTTCTTGGATTCTCAGTTTGGGTGCAGTTTCTTGGCCTTTATTTTGGTCTTGTTGCTTTTCTATGTTTAGGACATCTTTAAGAATCTTTTGTAGGGCTGGTTGGTGGAGATGTATTATATCAATTTCTCTTTGCTATGAAAGTTTTTTATTTGGCCTTCAGTTATGAAGGAGAGTTTAGTTTTCTTGGTTGATAGTTGTTTGTTTCTAGGGCATGGCATACATCATTCCTGGCTCTTCTTGCCTTGATTGTCTCTGCTGAGAAACCTGAGGTGATTCTAATTGGTTTCCCTTTATAGGTGATTAATCTTTTCTCCTTGACAGCTTTAAGGATCTTTTCCTTGTTATGAGTTGATCCTGTGTGGATTATAATGTGACAGTGGGATGTCCTATTCCAGTCTGGTCTATTTGAGGTTCTAAAAGCTTCTTGTGTGTGAATAGTCATATCTTTTTGTATGTTTGGGAAGTTCTCTGCTAGGATCCTGTTAAACAAATTTCCTAGACCATTAACTTCTGTTTCTAGGTGCTCCTCTACACCAATTATCCTTAGATTAGGCCTTCTGATGGTGTCTTCCAAGTGTTGGATAGATCTATCATATTTCTTGGACTTGTCTTGGATGGTTGTATGTTCTTTCTCTATAATATCTTGGCTGTCTTCAATCCCTGAGATTCGATCTTCTGCATGGTCTAACCTGCTGTCAAGACTTTCTACTTTGCTTTTTATCTCTTTTCGTTCTTATTGGTCAGCTTTGTTGAAGCTCTGTTTTAGATCTTGTATGAATTTCTTCACTTCCTTAATTTGATGTTCAGTGTTTATTCTCAAATCACTTAGTTGATTGGTTATGGTTTCTTTGGACTCCCATTCCTTCTGTTGGGTTCCATTCAGCATTCCCTTTGTGGTCTCCCTGTCTTCCTTCAGCTTTTTGTTAATGGATTCCATGAATGCCTTTAGTGATGTTTGTGTATTCTCTTCCTGCTCTCTCAATTCCTGTATTACTATTTGATTAGCTTCCTCCCGTTCGTGGGATTCCTGCAGTTCTCTTTGAGTGTTCTCAGCCTGTTCACGCCATTCATGTCTTTCTCTTTGGGTGTTCTCAAGTTGCTCATGCAAATCCTGTATGAGTTTTTGAGTAGCTTCCGCACACTTATGATATTCCTGTATAAACTTTTGAATTGCCTCCTCTCTCTCCCTATCACGCTCATACAGAGTTCTTTGTATATTTTCTATCTTTTCATTTATCATTTTTGCCAGCAGTGTTTGTAGAGCTATTTGGGAACTCTCCTCTGGATTATTCATTACCTGTTCTGCACCCTGATTATCATGATTTGGAATTGAGATACCCGGATTTGCCATTTTTCTTGTGTTTTTCCGGCTTGCTCTGCACATCTGAGATGAAAATAGCACCAGTTTTGTGCTCGAACACTATTTTAAGGCAACCATCAACCAAAGTCTGAATTTGTACAGTCAATAGTCTACAGATACAATCTAGTACAACAGATACATCTATTCAACATCAAACAACTATATGTTAATGAGCTTCGTACCGCAGAGGAGAATTTGGGACACCAGAAATTATTAGGGTTAGGGAGAGATGTGGGTATAAAATAGGAATAGATTGGTGTGTGGAGCCACAGGGAGAGTTAACTAATTGCTAATCTCACTGCAGGAAATAGGTTGGGTAGGATGAAAGTAGAGAGAGAGAAAAAAAGAAGGAAGGGAAAGGGAAAAGAAAAGAGACCAGAAAAAATAGAAAAGTAAAAATTAATAATATTATGTAGTTTCGAAAACAATCTATTTAGAGAAGAACGTGAATATATTGAGAGAAGGGGAGGGACATAGAGGAGATGTGAAAAACTTAAAAATAAAATGCTTAAAATATTATATAGGTATAAAGAGGTAGTACTGCTATTAAGGAATTTCTGTCTCAGAGGTTTTGAATTGAGTAATAAATTTGTGGATTAAGTGTGTACACAATGGGGGATAGGGTCTACTAGTTAACTACGGGTTTATCTGAGGATGTGCAGGAGAAGAGTTAAGTCACATAAAGAAGAACAAAAGAGAGGAAAAGGTGAAAAGGATAAGAAAGGAAGAAGAAAAGATCAGAAGTTAAGTAGAGCTAAACAAAAAACAAAAGGATAATTAGAAAAGAGATAGAAGACAAAAAAAGAAAGAAAAATGTACATTCACGTATCCCTAAAATAAAAATTAT
The DNA here is from genome assembly GCF_019054845.1 of Dipodomys spectabilis. Classification (NCBI taxonomy): domain Eukaryota; kingdom Metazoa; phylum Chordata; class Mammalia; order Rodentia; family Heteromyidae; genus Dipodomys; species Dipodomys spectabilis. The sequence goes on along the minus strand of NW_024870808.1, from coordinate 151,383 downwards.
AAGAGAAAAAAAAGTTACTGGAATACAATTTTTTTTCAAAAAAGGCAAAAATTAAAGATTAAAAAAAGTTTTAGAAAAGAAAAAAAAATTTATATAAGGTACCAAAAAAAATGAAGAAGAAGAAGAACAAGAAGAAGAAGAAGAAGAAGAAGAAGAAGAGGAGGAGGAGGAGGAGCAGGAGGAGGAGGAGGAGGAGGAGGAGGAGGAGGAGAAGAAAAAAGAAGAAGAAGAAGAAGAAGAAGAAGAAGAAGAAGAAGAAGAAGAAGAAGAAGAAGAAGAAGAAGAAGAAGAAGAAGAAGAAGAAGAAGAAGAAGAAGAAGAAGAAGAAGAAGAAGAAGAAGAAGAAGAAGAAGAAGAAGAAGAAGAAGTTCTTTGATTTTTTGGGGGGAGGGGTGGGAAAAATCCTGTATCTCCCTTTTGTCTGTAACCACGCTCTTGGAGTCTCTGGTCTGCTTGTGATCCTGTGGCTTGATTGGTTTCTTAAGTCAGTTTGTTCAAACAGGCAGAAAAATTCTCTGCTTTACCCCGGATTTTGAGATGCTCCTCCCAGGTTAGTTTAATGCGAGGCTGATCTGCTTTGAGAATCACAAAAGAGGGGGATGCAGTGATGAGGCTAGGTTCTGGGTAGAGTTGAGGCCTTTCAACAAACAGTAGCTTTTCCCTGGGGCTTTTTTATGAAAAACTCACAGAGCCTGGCCTGGAGTCATTCTCAGGGCTTCTGTTTACTGAATTTCAATTGATTATCGAGGCTGCTAGAGGGAGGGGCAGCCTCTGGCTCTGATTACCCAGTGAAGAAAGCCACTCCTGGGGCTGGTGCCCAAGCTTGGTGCTTTTCCCTGGGTGGAGCTGGGTCTGGCAGGTCAGTTAGGATCTTGTGACCTGCTAAATGACTCGTTTTATTCTAAGGCCTGAGTTGGAGCTAGCAGCTCCTCCGAGCTTTGTCGGTATCCAAGATGGAGATCTCCAGTACTGGGGGGGGGGGGGGAGTGTTGGACTTCCTTCCTCTGCTCCCTGAGAAGGAGTGAGGACGTCGGGCTTCTACTCATGCTGAGTCTTGGTTCCTGGGTTGTCTCTGGTCTGTGAACTGCAGGATGAAGATGTCCACTCCTTGTCGGTTCTTGCTGGTGTTGAGTAGAATCTGCTTGCCCGCTGCGTCTGGCTCCTTCGTCCCAGACTCTCTCTGTGGCTCAGGTATGGTGCCCTGCCATCGCCGCCACCACCGCTGCCTCCACCACCGCTACCGCTGCCACGGTGGCTGCTGGCAAGCGTTCAGATGTGTCTCCTTGCCTGGGTTTCCCCTCTCTGGCCTAACTCTCTGTCCTGTGATGGCACATTTGGTGTGATTCTCTGGCTTAGGACTGTTCACTGGAACTCTAAAACTGCTTTCTATGAGAGGGCTTGTTCAGATTCCAGATTTTCCTCTGCCATCTTCCCGGAACTTCTCCTCTATGTGGAGTCTTTTGAGGAATCTCCATAATACATTCCAAAGTAGTTGAACAAGTTTACACGCCCACCAACAATGAAGTAGGGTTCCCTTCTGTCCACATACCATCCAGAATCTGTTGTTAGAGTTCTTGATATTAGCCATACTAACAGGGGTGAGGTGGAATCTGAATGTTGTTTTGATTTGCATTTATTTTATAGCTAGGGAGGTTAACCATTCCTACATGTGTCTACTGGCCATCCTTCTTTCCTCTTCAGAGAAGTTTCTCTTTAAGTCTTTAGCCACTTATTTATTGGGCAGTGGTTTGTGTGAAGATTTGTTGTTAGGGGATTTATTTTTTTGAGTTCCAGTTATATTTTAGATATGAGACCCTTGTCCATTTTATGGCTAGTGAAGATCTTCTCCCAATCCGTGGGCTTTCTATTGATCTTGCTAACTATGACCTTGGCCATGCAGAAGCTCTGCAATTTCATGCAATCCCATTTGTCCAACCTTTCTTTGATTTGTCATGTTTCTGGGTCGCTATTAAGAAAATTTCAGCCTGTGTGGCACTTACACAAATGTTCACAAACAAGACCACACTAAAGCTACCAGCACAACTATGTTCATTGTAACATTATTTACTATAGCTAAGATAAGGAACCAACCCAGATGGCCCTCAGTAGATGAATGGATCAAGAAAATGTGTTATATATACACAATTGAATTCTATGCCTCCATCAGAAAGAATGGCATTGCCCCATTTGTTAGGAAATGGAAAGGCTTGGAAAAAATTATATTAAGTGAAGTAAGCCAGGTCCAAAGAAACATACGTCTCATGGTTTCCCTTATTAGCAGTATCTAGTATATGTCTGAGTCAAGCTGAAAAGGTCAGATAATTTGATGTTAGGGAAATGAACCCTAAGATATGTATTCAAATGTTTTTTTTTCCTTCATGCGATTGTTTCTAACACAATTGTAAAGTTATTTCTTTTTGCTTTGTATGTCCCTCCCTCAGAGTATAACCCCTGCTTTCACTGTGTTTGATGTTGGTATAATTTGTAGAGGGGAAGGGGAAAAACAAATCGTTTAAATAGGGATACAGGTGGACCCATTGCAACAACGAAACTTACAAGTCGTTATGTCAAAAACGAACTTTACAACTTTGGTGCGGGGGGGGGGGATTGGGTAGGGGTGGGAGGAAGATGGAAAGGGATGGGAAGGGGAAACAAAGGAGGAGATTACAATGCTTGATAAGAAATGTATTCATTATCTTGCCCAGGTAATCAAAACTCCTCTGTAAAGTATTTTCACAATAAAAAAAAAGGAAGGGGACCAGGATGTCCACTCTCTCCAGTTTTTTTCAATTTAGTATTAGAATGCCAAGCTACAACGATAAGACAAGGTGCAAACATAAAATGGATCCAAATAGGAAAAGATTAAGTAAAACTCGTCCTCTTTGTAGATGACATGATCTTGTATTTAAAGAATCCCATGGAATCCACTCCCAAATTACTCATAGTGATTCAAAACTTTGGCAAATTTGCCGGTTATAAAATTAACCCTCAAAGACAATGGCTTTTCTCTAATCCAACAATGAGAAAAATGTGGCTGAAACCAGGAAAACAATTCCATCTATAATAGCCACCCCAAAATAAAACACCTAGGAATTAATAAAAAAGTGAAGGACCTTTATGATGGAAACTTTATTGTTTTTTGTCAGTCATGGGTCTTGAACTTTGGGCCTGGGTGCTGTCCCGCAGCTCTTCAACTCAAGGCGAGCTCTCTATCACTTGAGGCACAGCACCACTTCCGGTTTTCTAGTGTTTTATTGGAGATTAGAGTCTCATGGACTTAATTTCCCTAGCTTTGAACCATGATCCTCAGATCTCAGCCTCCTGAGTAGCTAGGATTACAGGCATGAGCCACCAGTGCCAGGCTGATGAAAACTTTAAAAACCTGAAAAAGAAAATCAAAACACTACTTAAAAAGTGGAAAAACCTCCCATGCTCCTGGATTGGAAGGAACCACATCGTGAAAATGGCAATACTTGCCAAGGCTATCTACAAATTCAATGCGCTACCTATCAATATCCCAACCTCATTCTTCAAGGAAGTAGAAGAGGCAATCTAAAAATTCATACAGAACAATAAAAGACCCCGAATAGAAAAAATGATAAAAAAAACAGAAAGAAAAGTGCTGGAGGAATATCCATACAAAATTTCAAACTCTACTACAACACAATTCTAATCAAAACAGCTTGATACAGACATAAGAACAAACTTCAGGACCAATGGAATATAATTGAAAATCCAAAAATGCACCTAAAGACCAATAGCCATCTAATCTACGATAATGGAGCTAAAAATTAGAATGGAAGAAAGACAGCCTCTTCAGTAAATGGTGCTGGCAAAATTGGTTAATCACTTGTAGAAAACTGAAGCTACATCCTTATATATCACTCTGCAAAAGAGTCAACTCCAAATGGATCAAAGACCTGGAGTCAATGCAGATACTTTGAAAATATTACAGGATGGAATTGGAGGAACTATAAGTCTCCTCGGCACAGGCCGAAATTTTCTGAATAGAGACCCAGAAACACAACAAATCAAAGAAAGGTTGGACAAATGGGATTGCATGAAATTGCAGAGTTTCTGCATGGCAAAGGATGAAGCTAGCAAGATCAATAGAAAGCCCAAGGATTGGGAGATCTTCACTAGCCATACAATGCACAAGGGTCTCATGTCTAAAATATACCTGGAAATCAAAAAATCTTCAAAGAAACAACTGCCCAATAAATAAGTGGGCTAAAGACTTAAAGAGAAATTTCTCTGAAGAGGAAAGAAGGATGGCAAATAGATACATTAAGAAATGCTCAACCTCCCTACCCATAACAAAATGCAAATCAAAATAACATTGAGATACCACCTCACTCCAGTTAGAATGGCTAAAATCAAGAACTCTAATAACAACAGATGCTGGAGGGGATGTGGACAGAAGGGAACCTTACTGCATTGTTGGTGAGAGTGTAAATTTGTTCAACCACTTTGGAAAGTAGTATGGAGGTTCCTCAAAAGACTCCACATAGAGCTTCCCTATGACCCAGCAATCCATTGTCCCCTTCTTGATTTAAGAGGAAATGGCTTTAGTTTTTCACCATTAAGTATAATGCTGGCTGTATGTTTGTCATATACAGCCTTTATTCTATTGAGGAATGTTCCCTGGATTCCTAATTTTTCCAGAGCCTTCATCATCATAAAGGGATTGTTGGATGTTGTCAAATGCTTTTTCTCAAACAATTGAGATAACCATGTGGTTCTTATCCTTGCTTTGTTGGTGCGATGTATTATATTAATTGATTTGCGTATATTGACCCAACTTTGCATCCTTGAAATGAATCTTGTTTGATCGTGGTGTATTATTTTTTGGATGAATTGTTGAAGTCAATTGACCAACATTTTTTTGAGAAGTTTTGCATCAATGTTCATCAAAGAAATGTGTTTAAACTTCTCTTTTTTGATGAGTCCCTGCCTGGTTTGGGGATGAGGGTTTTGATGGCCTCATTGAATAAGTTCTGTAGTGAACTTTCAATTTCATTGAAGAGTTGGAGTAGTATTGGTGTGAGCTCTGCGTTGAAGGCCATGTAGAATTCTGATGTAAATCTGTCTGGTCTTGGGCTTTTTTTAGATAGGACTTCTCTTATTGCTGTTTCTATCTTAATGCTTGATATGTTCCTGTTAAAATGGTTTAACTCATCTTGGTTTAGTATTAGCTGCATGTCTATATTTGCTATGAAAAGGTCCATTTTTGCCAAGTTCTCAAACTTATTAGCATAGTTTTGAGAAATATTCCCTTATAATGCTCAGAATCTTGGTTGTTTCTCTGGTGATGTTTCCATTCTCATCTCTGAGTTTATTTATTTGGGTGAGTTTTCTTTTTCTGATAAGATTTGTTAAGGGTGTGTCAATTTTGTTAATGTTTTTGAAGAACCAACTCTTGGTTTTGTTGATTCTTTCTATGTTTGTTTGGAATCTAATTCATTTAATTCTTATTTAATTTTAATTATTTCTTTCCATCTACTGGGTTGGTGTTTATCTTGCTGCTCTTTTTCAAGGCAGATGTCTCATTAAATTGTTGGTTTCATATATCTCCTACTTGCCTCTGAGTACTGACTTTTCTGTGTCCCAGAGGAACTGGTAATTTGTGTGCTCGTTTTTGTTGAATATCATGAATATTTTTATTTCCTTTCTAATATCTTAAATGACTTACTCGTGATTCAACAGTGTGTTGTTCAGCATCCATGTGTTACAGGACTTTCGTTGGTGGCTTTTGGCATTTAATTCTAATTTTATTTCCTGTGGTCTGAGAGAATGCAAGGTATAACTTCAATGTTTCTGAATTTGAACTTTTGTTTTGTGACCTAAAATGTGGTCAGTTTTTGAAAATGTTCTATATGCTGCTGAGACAAAGGTGTATTCTGATACTGCTGGGTGAGATATTCGTTAGATGTCCATTAAATCTTGTTGATCCTTGCAGTTGTTTAGATCTGCAGTTTATTGAGTTTTTGCCGAGTTGATCTATCTAGTGGGGATAATGGTGTGTTAGAGTCCCCAACAATTAATGTGTTTGGATCCACGTAAGCTTTGAGGGAAATTAGTGTTTCTTGGATAAATTTGCGTGCTCCGTTGTTTGGTAAATAGATATTTAGAATTGTAATATTTTCCTGAAGGAGCGATCCCCTAATTAGTATGTAGCGACCTTCTTTTTCTCTTCTTACAAATTTTAATTTGAAGTCTATTTTATCTGATATTAGGATTGCAACTCCCACCTGTTTATGGGGGTCATTTAGTTGTTAGATTTTGTTCCAGTCTTTCACTTTCAAAATGTGTTTGTTTTTATGGGCAAGATGTGACTCCTGAAGGCAGCAGATAGAATGATTTTGCTTTTTAATCCAACTAGACAATCTATGTCTCTTAATTGGAGAGTTAAATCCGGTGATGTTGAGAGATAGGATTGAGAGGTATTTTTTTTTATTGTGAAAATGCAGTACAGTTGGTTTACAATTCCCCTGACAAGATAATGAGTACATTTCTTATCAAGCATTGTTGCCTCCTCCTTTGTTTCCACATCCCATCATTTCTCAGACTCCCCTTATCCAATCCTCTCCCCCCCACCAAAGTTGTAAAGTTCATTTTTCAACATAAGGACTTATACATTTCATTGTTGCAATGGCTCCACCTGTATTCCTATTTAAACGATTTGTTTTTTCCCTAACTCTTTACAAATTATACCAACATCAAAGACAGTGAAAACTGGAGTTATTTTTTGTTATATTGAAAAACGAACTTTACAACTTTGGCGTGGGAATGGGGAGGGAGGGAATGGGGATCAGTATGGGGGGGTAGGTGAAAAGGATGGGAAGAGGAAAACAAAGGAGGAGGCAACAATGCTTGAAAAGAAATGTACTCATTACCTTGCCCATGTAATCGTAACCCCTTGGTACAGTATTTTCACAATTAAAAAAACTCCAAAAAATGTTTATCACTCATTATAATTCAAATACCAAGCAAGAGTAATTTTATATAATCATTACAGTTATCATTTTATCACTATCATAAAACAGAATAAAAGACCAGTCCCAATTATTACCTATCATTATACTTAATTCCTAATCATTAGCTAAATATTTTAAACAATCTAAATCGTCATGTCTTTAACATAGACATAAATATTCTATACTTTTTACTTAAGAATTTCCAAGGGCATATATTCATGTTTCTAAGAAATGTTCACAGCAGTTAAAAAATGCTTTTGTGAAATTAATGTGAGACATGTTGTTGTTGTTGTTGTTGTTGTTGTTTACAAGTCCTGCACATTGTCCCTAAGCATTTTTTGTGCTCAAGGCCAGCACTGCACAACTTGAAGCACAGGGCTAATTTCTGTTTTTGAATAGTTAATTGGAGAATAAGAATCTAACATGTAATTTTCTGTTTGGGCTAGATGTGAAAATAATTGTTAGATCTCAGCCACCAGAGGAGCTAGAATTATAGGCATAAGTTACCGGCACTTGGTTTGATGATTTTTTAAAATTATGTTTTAAGATGTTTGTTTCACTATAATGCACATAATTCTATACATAAATTTATATATATATATGTATGTCTAGAAATTTCCTCTAAAAATATATGACTTTCTGCACATAAAATTTATACACACACACACATATATTTCTGAATATATACACTCCCTCTAAAACTTTTATGCTACTATTTTTTTACCCTTTTCATTTCAAAGATACAGTCTATTTTTCCAAAAGTTTCCTAGAGTAAAATGACTAATATTTCAATAGAAATTAGAATATATTATTTTCAAGGTAATTTTAGATGTACACATTATGTAGTAGTAATATTTATAGTATATTACTTGAAAAAATTCTGTTCAAACCCTTAAATATTTGTGTGTAATGACAGGAAGAGGGGAAAGTAATTCATACTGGTTAGAAATGTGCAATGATTCAAAAATCTGTTCAATAATTTGTTATAATCACTTAGTAAAGCTACCTGTTATGGTTTAGTTTTTTTGTTTCTTTATTTATTCAAAAATTTAACACGGATGCATGCACAGTGGTAATATTAAAGTTATTAATCAAAATACAAATAATACAAAATCATAGACACATACCAGACTTTCAATAATTAGCAATTATGATGCTAATAATAATTTTGTTGAAGATGATGATGACCAGAGTGATCTTGATAATGCCAATGTTATGATTGAAAAAGAAAAATTTTTAGACACCTTTGAATTTAGATTTTCCACATTGAATACATAATAATAAACAGTGTTGGATTGCATACAATAAGAATAACAAGAGGAGAGTTTCAATATCAAGAAATAACAATCACATAATCAGGTGAGACAGTAAATCCCTAATGTTATTCTTGCAGTCTCTCTAATGTATACTCACTTTTCTTGGTGGTATTGTTTTCTTATAAATAAAATCGTTTATTGTCACATGTTTATTATCCCACATAGATAAAATATAATAAGCTGAGTGCTTTGTTATCAAATGATCTTGTTTGTTCTAGCCTTGGGAACTTAGGAGAAAGCCTTTCACCACCCACATAGCCAGTAGCTTAGTTATATATCCCTAGAAGCTAACACATGCCTCAAGCATGCTTCACTCATTAGGCAGAAATCCTTAGTCAGTTTTAGTTTCTATCCAGTTCACTGAAGAAAATCTATGTATAAATTTATGAAGAACACTTGGCAGCACATAAAGCAATAAGAAAATTTTGATGGACTAAGATTAGTTTTCAACTTAGTGTCATTAGTTCAAGTAACATTCTCATATAGATACTATTCAATAACCAATGTTTTCCAATGATATGTTGAGTATGTTCTTCAATACAAATGAAGACACATGACCCAATTTACATAATACCACTTACATATCTCTAGTTGCCTTAAAAGGACACAACTCTTAGAGCCAGGAGGTAAACTTTATTTTTATTTCTGCATGAAGCAATTTGTGACTTTATACCAACAAACTGAATTTGACTCTTTCCTTATTTGTAAGCTAAGGTGGAAAATGTAAGGACTCTTCACTTTTCTTTTTTCTTGCTCTAGAAGTAAACAAATGTATTCTTCAATATTTCTGGTAGATTACATCCATTTACAGATGAGAAATGTAAGGCCAACAGTCAATGTAGTGAGTAAATAATGATACTAGAATTTGTGTCTGAGCTCTTCCCTCTGCACACTTACAAGGAACAGTAATTTGTTGATGGAGAGGACCAATATGAAAACACTATGGGGAAAAACATACTTTGTAAAAAGTTGTTTAAGACTAGGTGACCAGTGATGAGTACATGAAATAGACTTGTGTCAAGCGCATAAAAAGGAGTTCATAGAAATCATATTAGTGCTGGGCGCCAGTGGCTCATGCCTGTAATCCTATCTACTCGGGAGGCTGAGATCTGAGGATCAGGGTTCAAAGCAACCCCGGGCAGCGCTCGATCTCAGGTCCCGGAAAGGACCTAACCCTTTATTGGCTCACAGGCTGGTGTACTCACCATGACCCATTCATCACTTGGGTTTGCAAGGACTTCAGTTCAAATCCCAGCATTGTCAGAAGATGAATACTGATGTGAGAAGCCAAGTGATCCTCCTCTTTTCCTGTGCTGTGAAAGTCCTGCTTTTCAGCAAAGAATGGAACATGCTATATAGGCAACTCTATAGCCATGGGAACAAGTTGACATCCATGTCAGCACAGTTATACCTGGCACTATACTCAGTAAAATACACAATACCTCCATGAATTAGACACAAATTAAGGAGAAGTGCACCGAATGCAAGATGCTGTCCACACATGTATATCAATAGAGATCCTATGTTTAAATTATGAATTTATGCCCATCCTGGCCCTCACTGGTGCTCAATGTCAGGTCCTGGAAATGGTCTTCTCCTCAGTGGCTCACAGGCCAGTGTCCTCACCTTAACCCTTTCACCAATTGGGCTGCTAGGTTCTGAGTTCAAATCACAACACTGTCAAAACATGAATCCTGATGTGAGCAGTACATCATCTCACCTGCTTTCCAGTCCTGTGAAAGTCCTGGGTCTCATCTAGGATGGACAAGGCATAGGCAACTCAATAGACATAGGAATAGGTTGTCATGCATGTCAGCACATTTATATCTATCATCATACTCAATAAAATACAAAATGCATCTCTGAATAAGACACAATAAAATAAATAACAAAACTGAAAGCATGATGAATTCCACATATGTATGTAAATAGAGATCCTATGTGTAAAATAGGTGCGCATATGATTTTTCCAGTGTTGGGCTTCAATTCAGGCACTGGGAGCAGGCCTGAACATGTAGTCTTCAAGGACGGTGATCTTCCCCTTCTCCCACAGTGCAACAGAGTTACCCAGACCTGAGTTCAAATCTCAGCTCTGGAAGTAAAATGGCGCATATTCGGAGCTAGGGTGCTTCCTTCATAATTTTTCTTTAACAGATTCAGAGGTTGAACTCAAGTCGTGGCAACTCTGCTTCAGTTCCGATCATCTTAGTCTTCAGCCTCTGGACCTAAAACCCATCATCAGATCCTAGAACCCCAAGGATTGCAGGGGAAAAAAAGCCTCGAAGGGAAAAAAAAAGTGGCAGGAAGTTCCACCTGGCGCTTTTATGTTCATTTTCCTTGGCATGGTGAGCGTGCTGGGTCCGAACTCGGCAGCCTGCAGAGTGAAGGTGACCTGTAGTGACTGAAGGTCTGCTGGCTCTCGCAGAAGCCCAAGGGCAACGGGGTATCAAAGACCTCAAGGTCGAATCCAGGTCATCCCCCCTCCATTGAGGGAATGGCGGGAGATCCTGAGATACTCTTTTCCAGCACTTGGAAGGGTCGTGGAATTCGATCAATCTCGTCTTTGAATGAGTATTTTCTGCAGGATGCACGTAGGAAATGATAGGCAAGACTCATTGTGTATCGATTATTTTCAATGAAGAGTTGATGAAGCTTGACCATAATCATCACAGTCATGAAATGGAGGCATCAGAAAGATCCAAGAATCGGGAGTCATGGGGTATATTGGATTCCATCATAGGTCGCCATCTCTCCTACTGTATACAAATATGCTGACTACCTTCAGCTTATGAATGGATGAGTATTGTGCTCTCCCCCTCCGACTCCCGGGGCTCAATCTCAGGTCCTGGGAACAGCTTAGTTCCTTTATAGCTCTCAGCCTGGTATCCTCACCTTGACCCTTTCTCCTGTTGGGTTTGCTAAGATCTAAGTTCCAACCCCAACACTGCCAAAAGAGGAATGCAGATGTGAGAATCCAATATGTCCGCTTGTTTTCCTGCCTTGTGAAAATTCTGGGTCTCATCTAGGATGGAGAAGGCGTAAGCAATGCTATAGACATGGGAATTAGTTCTCATCCCTGCCAGCACAGTTATATCTGTCATCATAATCAATAAAATACAAAATGCATCCTTGACTAAGACACAATAAAAAGAATAACTACATTGAACACATGATGCATTCCACACATGTATTTAAATAGAAATCCTATGTTTGAAATAGGTGGGCATATGATTTTTGCCAGTGCGAGGGCTTCAATTCAGGCCCTGGGAGCAGACCTGACCTTGTAGTCTTCAAGGACAGTGATCTTCCCCTTCATCCACAGTGCTATAGTGTTACCCAGATCTGAGTTGGAATCCCAGCTGTGGCAGAAAAAAATGGTGTGAATTCTGAACTAGGGTGGTTTATTATTTTTTATTTTATTGTATTTTTTTTCCAACCAAGCGATTTGAACTCAGTTCATGACAATTCTACCTCAGCTTCGATCACTTTAGGCTGGTGGGCTGCCATGGGCACATAGCCAATCCTGTGATCCTAGGCCCTGAAGCCTTGCAGGAGAAAAAAAAAACCCCTCACTGAAAAATAGCCGCGGGATGGATTTTTTACATTTTGTTCCTGTGCATGGTGACCAACCTGGGTCTGAATGACAAGGCTACAAGTTTACTTCACTTTGCATTGGCCAAGGCTAGCAGGCTATCGCGGAAGCCACAGGCCCATATGTCATCGAAGGCCCTGATATTGAATCCTGGTTCTGACACCTATCAGTGAGGAGACTTCCCAAGAGACTTGTTCCTATGCACGGGAATAACGATGGAATGTTTGGAAACTCATGATTGAATAAGTTTCTGCGGGCATCAGTCTAATCTAAAATGGGATGCAATGATCCCAGGATGCTGATTGATCTTAATGAATGTTTTATTAAGCATGAAAACAATACTATTCCTTCAATAGCAGCATAATAAATAACTAAGATTGTTAGGCATGTAGTTGATGTCATTGAATCCTAAGTAGATGTCTCTGGCACTCTATACAAATATATATTTATTTGTATACTGCCACCTGCCAATCCATGTATTGTTAGTTTGTCCACCCCTGTGGCTCAATCTCAGGGTCTGGGAAATGCCTGGCAGCTTCCTTGGCTAGAGGTTGACATGTTGACACATTCATTCATGAATTGGGTCTGCTAGGCCCTGGGTTCAGATCTTGGATTATAGAATAAGAAGCCAAGTGTGACACCTGTTTTCCTTTTCTCTGAGAGTCCTGGGTGTCAGACATGATGGACAACATGTCTAAAAATTTGAATACTATGTGATGGGATGTCATCAGAATAATAAATGGAATGCATATCATCACAGTCAATAAACGGTAAATAATTGAATAAACAAAAATACAGTCAATAACCACAACAAACAGGATATGGACTGAACATCTATAGGTAAATACAAATTCTATCTTTACAATGAATATAAATAGTATGTTTTCCAGGGCTGGGGCTTGAATTCAGGCCTAGGGACCAGGCGGGACTTTCTTGTCTTCAAACATGGTGAGCTTCCCCTTCGTCCACAGTGCTACAGAGTTACCCAGACCCTGAGTTCAAATCCAAAGCCTGGTAGAGAAAAACAGCGTGAATTGCAAGCCAGGGAGCTTTTTTTTTTTTTTTTGCGAAGCAAGTTCTTGAACTCAGGTCATGGCAACTCTGCCTCAGCTTCCATCATCCTAGGCTGGTGTGCAGCCACTGGAGCCACAGCTGATCCTGGGATCCTAGATCTCCAAGCCTTGCAAGTGGGAAAAATATGCACATAAAAAAGTGGCAAAGCCGGGCGCCGGTGGCTCACAACTCTAATACAAGCTACACAGGAGGCTGAGATCTGAAGATCACAATTGAAAACCAGCCGAGGCAGGAAAGTCTGTGAGAATCTTATCTCCAATAAACCTCAGTAGAAACCCGGAAGTAGCACTGTGACTCAAGCAGTAGTTTCATAAAGTGTTAGTTAAAATCGATCAGAGACTTAGGATATAATTGTGTATAATTTTATCCTAGAATCGTTCAAGAAGTGCCCATTCAATCTTGACATATATCACATTCCATGGGTATTCATATGGATAAGAATGAGTTTCTTAGGATCTCCTGCCATTTGGAGGTGGCAGGAACAGGATTCAAACTGTGGGCTCCACCTTCCACCATTTAATCTCCAGGATAGGGAACTCACAGTTCTGTCCAAGAACATCAGCAAGACCAATGATTAGGCAGGCACCCGTGGCTCTCAGCAGTCCTCCTTAATACTTACAAGTCTGTGATAGGAGGATCATGGTCAAAGTTACCTTTGGCAAGAAAGTCCTTGAGACCCCTGTCCAACTTCAGTGCCAAAAAAGCCAGAAGTAGAGCTGTGTGGCTCCAGAGGTTGAGGGCTAGCCTTGAGCAAAAGCAACTCACGGACTGTGCTCAGATCATGAGTTAAAGGTCCAGGACTGGCAAAAAACAGACATACAGAACAATCTGTGCAGCCATCCAGCTAAAGCAGGTCACCTTGTCCCCTACTGGATTGGACAGTTTCCTGGGAAAGTGGCTGCTCTCATCTTGACTTTGCCCATTCTGCCTGCATCACAGTATTCTGGTCACACCTCCTTTCATAGTTCTTTCTGACCAATGGGATATAAGAATGGCGGCCACACCCATATTCCATGCTGCCCAGAAGCACCGGGATTCCCTCTGTTGGTTGACACCACTACCAGCAGTTTAGGAAGGTAGAGTTGGCTAAGTGGTGAGCAAGAGACTCCAGGTGACTTTGGAGTAGAGTACGAAATTGATGTCCTAATCAATGAGTGGAAGAAGAGAGGAATTCCCAGAGCCTGGGAACGTGGCCAGCCCATCTTTCCCATCTCAGTGCTCAGATGTCTGAAACAACAAGACTCCATGAGAAAGCTACAGGCATGAAACTGCAGCCAGAACACCAGTAGAAGAATCCTCCTGACAGACCTGTAACATTCAAGAAAACAAAGAACATGAAAAAGGGAAGGATCCTCAAGACACACACCACAGGGGAGCGTGATTCAATGAAGGGTCCGGCCAAAGGTGATGCCCACCATGGGCTTCCTGTGCCTTTGGACACAGTAACAGCCACGAGGTTTCAGAGTGTCAATGGTCCTGATACCACCAAGGATCTACAGAGGTGCTACCGACACGTGGTGCCCACCCTGGACCCCAGCAAAGAAGAAACCAGGCACTCTATGCCAAGATCCAATCACTGAAGCAGGAAAAGACAGACCATCAGGATCAACGGGAGAAAGAGAGGGAGAAGATAGCTCAGGTGCATGCAGCACCTAAAATAGAGCTAGAGATCCACAAGACACCCATACAGAGGTTGGTTTCGGCAGAAAGCAATTTACAATCCCGCCTGCAGCAGGCGGCCAATGACACAGAAAGGGAGCACGAAGATCTGACCAGCTGCCTGCAGGCCGCAGATCATTGAATGGCAGAGCTGGAGATGTTGGCTTCTGTGGTCACTGATCACAGAATGAGACTGAAATGTTCTTTGAACAGCTGCATGATGTGACCCTTCTGCTCAAGGAAAAGGCCAGAGGCTTCGATGACCTGGAGCAAGTGAACTCAAAGTTATAGGAGAAGCTGGAAGTGCTCTGGACAACAGGAAGAAAGGAATCTGCAAGTTCCAACAAGCACTGGTGGGGCATGAGTTACTGAAGAGACTACTGGGCAATGTGAGCTGACTAGTGAGCACAGCGAATCTAGAGAGAGACACCTTCACAGAAGACCTGAGCATTGAGAGGTCCACGTGGAAAGAGGAGACCCAGCAGCTGACCCAGCAGATGAACCAACTGACAGAGGAGAAGGAGCAAGGGGCAAGGCAGGTGTTCAGCCTAGAGAACAGGATGGAGGAACCATGGCCCTTCTCAGGCCTAGTGGCAGTTGCAGGCCCACGCCTACTGCACGCAGATGGAGTTGAAAAACCGGGAGGAATAACTTCACATCCAGGTCCAGGAAAACTAGAGGCTCTATCTCCAGAACCCAGAGCAGCAGGAGCAATGGTGGAGACTGGAGGAGAAGGCCAAAGATTGGCAGGAGATCCCTGAGACCCCATGATGTGCATATGTGTGTGATGGACAGCTGGAGGAGCAGCTGGCCCTGCTGTGGGATGCTCTCCCCAGGGTGAGCGGTGAGAAGGAGGAGCTCGCCAGCATCCTGGACACAGAGCAGCAGGTGAAGAAACACCTGTGGGAACAGCTGGTCCACACAGAGGAGAAGGTAGAGGAATAGAAAGAAGTGGCTGAGATAGAAAGAAAGCCAAGCATCTCAGGACCAGCAGGAGCAGTCCCTGGCCTAGCTACAGGAGCTCAGAGCCACCTGAGTGGCACATCACCTACAATTAGCGGCTGAGCTCCAAGAAGGAGGCCCTGCATCAGCACCTAGAGAGGCAGACCCAACTCCTGGAGCAGCTGAAGCAAGTGCATGGCCCAACCAACTGGGGAGACTAGGTGGTGCCCCCAAAGTGGCAGGACACTCTCAAGTGCGTGAAAGCAATCAGACTACAGGAAGAGCGGCTGTAGGCCCAGCTGAGCTTCCTGGCTTTCCCTGGGGAAGGGGAAGTCGAAAAACCTGGAGAAGCAAAAGGTGAGAAGTCGACTCCCCCCCTACACATGACCATTGCAGAGGATGGAGACATTCCCCAAACCGAGATGGACGTGGATGTGTGAGCACTCTTAGTGGCTGAAATCCACAGGGGGAAACACCTGCAGTAAGAGTGGCAGGCCCACTGTGGGCACCCGGTTCACCTGGCAGCTCAGTGCCAGAGAAAGATCGAGCCACAGGCCCTCCATCCCATGAGCTGGCAGCACAGCCTGTGTGGAGATGGGAAGCGGGACACGTGGGCATCCGAAAAGAAAATCTACTTTGTCCATGACCTGCCTGATGAGATGGACTTCCATAGTCCAGCGGGTGATCTTCAACACAGATGCAGCCAGCTGTCGGCACACATCTCACTGTTGAGGAGTCCCTCCTGGCATGTAAAGAGCAGATGTTCATTCTGGCTGAGCAGTGTCAGAAGAAACCTGAGCATGTGTACCTGCTGTCCTAAGAGAAGATGGAGAAGAGGAGAGAGCTGCGGGAGCCACTGTCACTCCTCACAGGGGAAGACATGGACAATGGGCTCCAGATGCCAGGACAAGCTGAGCCTCCTGTCACTGCTGCCGCTTTGAATGCCTCTAGGCTCCAGGGTGAGAGAAATGAGGGAGGAGCAGAAAGGTTTTGAAGAATTGCCACTTCAACACAGTGTGGAAACTGCCAGAGGAGAGATCGAGGTTCCCAACCCCATAGAGGACTCCCCCACAAAGCACATCCTGCTGCAGCTGCCCCACATCCAGAGCCACCCACAGCTCAAGGGCTCAGGTGAGGAGCGCTCCCTCCCTTTCTTCTGTAGACTGATGCAGATGATGACTATGTTACATAATGACTCTCCAAAGCCTCAGCAGCCACCGTAAGTAGGTGGCCAGGTGGCCTTCTCTCAGGCCTCCATCTGCTGGGTCATGGGAAGGGTAAACTGCGGGTCGGGTAGGGCAAAGGCTGCCAGGAGGTGGCCCATATTCAAGGGACATCTAATGGCCTATTGGTGGCCAGGGAAGAGGGCCATGTTATGCTTATCACAAAGAATAAATTGTTTTCAAAGGGAAAGCAAGCCTCCATAAAGATTTGTTGTTCCAGTCCTGGGGCTTGAACTCAGGTCCTGGTCACTGTCCCTGAGCTCTTTCTCTCATGGCTAGCACTCTACCACTTGAGCCACAGGGCCACTTCTTGTTTTTGGATGGTTCATCGATGATAAGACTCTCACACACTTTCCTGCCCATGCTAGCTTTGAACCATGATCTTCCAGAGCTCAGCTTCCAGAGTAGCTCGGATGACAGGCATGAGCCACCAGTGCCCAGCATTTGATACCTTTTGAAGGCGTCTTGGTGAGTCTGTAATAGAAGACCCAAAGGGGCTGGATAGACCTTGACCCAATCAAGGAGCTGGGATAGGGAAGGCTGACCTTCTAGCCATTCTGTTCCCCAAAATTAAAGATGCCAGGTGGTGTTGGATGCATCAAAGACCTAAGCCAACAGCCACCAGACTCAGTGGGGAAAAGGTAGAAAATACCCAAAGATTGCAGTGCAGAAATCTTTGATTTTCCATGCATGTCGTGTGTGTGTGTGTGTGTGTGTGTGTGTGTGTGTGTGTGTGTGTGTGTGTGTGTGTGTACTCAGGGCCTAGGCTCTATCCCTGAGTTTTCTTGCTCAAGGCTAGAGCTCTGCCACTTGAGCCACAGCCCCACTTGCTTTTCGATGGTTAATTTTAGGTAAGTCTCAAGGACTTTCCTGTCCAAGGTGGCTTCAAAGCATGATGGGGGCCCCAGGGAAACAAGAGTAAATACAATCCCTTTGGTGGCCAACTCCTGCCTCCTCGTGGCCAGGCGTGGTACATGTGTCCCTGTGCCATCGTGGGGGACTATCCTCCCCTAGAGTTCAATTTGGGGAAATGACTGGGGCCAACCTGACTTTCACTCACCCTCCAGAGCAGATCGGTTCCACCCTAGGCCAAGAGAGCTCCAGGAGGCCTTGCTCCCAGGGACACAAGAAGTGAGAAGTCAGCTCCAGGCCCAGCTAAGAGCCTTTGCCCATGGACACCCCAACTTGGCCTTCCTGATCACCATAATGCCTGTCAAAGAACAACCTAAAAGAACAAACCAAAATTGGAGCTGTGAATCAAATTGGTAGAGCTCTAGCATTGAAACAAAGCGCTCAGGGACATGGGCCCCAAGCTTTGAGTTCAAGACCCCCAGCTGACCTTCCCCATAAAACACACATTAGCTAAATGTGCACTAGTAGTATTTGTGAAGTGTTTCTGAAAAATAGTGATACTGAAGAAAGCACCTTAATTCTAATGACAGTTGAACTTGTGACATACAGGTATGTGCTGAGTCCTTCACAGGGTACTGTTTTCTGGGTCCTTCCCACATAGCGTGTTTTTTCTGAGTCTTCAAAAACCATGCTTTTGCTGAGTCATCCCAAAGGGTGCTATGTTCTGAGTCCTTGAGAAGAGTGGGATGTGCTGGGTTTTTCAAAGGGTGCTGGGTGCTGAGTCCATTATACAATGTACTTTATGCTGAGTCCTATGAAAGTGCAGTGTGCTAATTCATCCCAAGTGGTGCTATGTGCTGACGCCTTGAGAAGGGAGGGACAGGTAATTTTTCATTGTGTGCTGTGGGCCCAGTCCTTTACACAGGGTACTTTTGCTGAGCGCTTCAAAGAGGGCTGTGTGCTGAGTTATCCCAATGGGTGCAATGTGCTGCATCCTTGAGAAGAGAAGGATGAGGTGAGTGCTGTCTGCCGAGTCCTGTAGACAGTGTGCTCTGTACTGTCTTTCAAATAGTGCTGTGTGCTGAGTTCTTCCACAAGGTGGTATGTGCTGAGTCCTTCAAAACTGTGCTATGTGCTGAATTTTTCAGAGGGTGCTGTGCACTCAATGTTTTACACAGGGTGCTACATACTCAGCCCTTCAAAGGGTGGTGTATTTGGAGTCTTAACACAGGGTGCTATGTGCTGAGTCCTGGGAAAGAGTGCTACGTGCTGAGTTTTTCAAAGCATGCCATGCACTGAGTACTATACACGTCATGCTATGGACTCCCTCCTTCAAAGGGTGATGTGTGCTGAGTCATCCCAAAGACTACTATATGCTAAGTCTTTCAAAGGGCACATTGTGCTGAGTCTTTTACTCAGTGTGCGTTGTGCTGTTCTTTGAAGTATGCCGTGTGCTGAGTCATCCTAAAGGGTGCTATGTTCTGAGTCCTTGAGAGGTAGTTTCCCCAACAATCTCTCTCAGTCTCTCAGTCTCTCAGTCTCTCTCTCTGTCTCTCTCTCACTGGGTCACTGTGCACGTTCTTGATATGTGGAGTGGAGAGGCTTGAAGGAGAGTCTCCTCTAGTGGTGGGGCTGAGGGGAGATTCGATCCCCTGAGCAAGTGCTAGGGTTAGCGGGGAGTGCTGAGCTGAGGTGAGGTTGTAATTCCCATGGCCTGGAAGCCTTAGGGCCCAGTCATAGCTGATCTTTTGGGCAAAGGTAGGGGGCCGAGCCTAGGGGAAGTGGGGACTGGGCAGAGGGGAGGAGGAGGCAGGGTC
Source organism: Dipodomys spectabilis (assembly GCF_019054845.1). Lineage (NCBI taxonomy): Eukaryota > Metazoa > Chordata > Mammalia > Rodentia > Heteromyidae > Dipodomys > Dipodomys spectabilis. The sequence goes on along the minus strand of NW_024870808.1, from coordinate 131,931 downwards.
CGGGGGCCTCACTGTGGAGGCAACAGTGGCCAGGGTCTCCCAGGGGCAGGTGCACATGCGCAGAGGATGTGAGGCGGCCTGCGAAAGGAGTGGAGGTAGAGAAAGAGAGCAGAGAGGAGCAAGGGCAGGCAGGAGGGGAAGTGGCTTCACATGCCTGTTCGTGGATCAATAGAAAAAATAGCCAAAACGAGAATAAAGGCAACAAATGTACAGCCAAGAAGAATATAGTTAGAATAAAGGTAGAGGCAATAAAGGTGCAGCCAAGTGTATAGGAAGCCTTGAACCAACACCCCCTTCCTGCAAGCATGCTTCCATGAAGCTTATGCTTTGTCTGGCGTGATCTCTCACGCAGATTCAGCAGGAGGTGTCATGGTATTTCTTCCTTTTTTATTTTTTAATTGAAGCTCATGAATGTCTCAGTGCACAGAAGAGATAAATCTAAAGATCATCCGGAAAATGACTGGAAATATAAGACATATGAGAATTAGAATAGTCCTCCAAACCCCCTAGCAGGTCGCTATTATTTGTCATTACTTGTATAATATCTTCATCACCCCCCCATCCCACGGAATGTAGAAGAGGAGGATTAGGAACATATGCCCAGTATTGTTCTCCTGAAACAGACACTGCCTGCACAGCAATAATGGCAAGCATAGCAAGAAACGTATTTTCAACAGTGATAGTCTTTCCTGTAGTAACAACAATCTCCTCTGAAGAATGGCTGAGCTTCTTAATTTGTTCCCAGGTTGGTGGTTGGGCTTCTTTTGTTGTCTTGGCCTGTTGAGGAGAAAGGTGAAGACTTTTGAGCTTTTGCATTGCTTTCTTCATTTGCTTCTTCTGTTTTTTTTCCTCCTGGGTTTCTCTTATTATGTAAGGGCACATGAGTCGGTTGAGATTCCAGATGGGTGACACTGCATCCTGTGGAAACACACATGTATACCCTCTTCCCGAGGTGATTAATACATCAGGCCCTTTCCAGGTGCCTGTGAGCAAATTTTTCCTTTTAACTTTTGGCTGAACTTTAAATCCAATATTGCTCCAATGTTTTTGCATAAGTGTAAGATTTTGTTAATTAGTATTAAGGTGATTAATTACAAATAAAGCATGATGGTTTCTCTATTAATAAGTCAGCCATCATATTTTCAAATGAAAGAGGACCTGGTAAATTTGTATGTCTCTTATGTGTTCAATAAATACTTTTTCTTTTCTAAGTTGAATTAATTTTTGTAACTGTTGTAACAAGTCTATAATTTTTTATTGTCCTGATAAAAGAGCTGTCTCTATGGCGGGAAATAAGTTAACCACATGCTTAGAGTTTGTGTAAATGTTATGCTGCTGGGGAAATATGGTTAAAGCTAAAATTACAGCAATAATTTCCGTCTGTTGCTCTGAAATGTCAGATGGTCTTTAATAATAAGGAAGTGGTCTGGAATGTATACCACCGAAGTTCCATTTGAGAACCCATCAGTAAAAACTGTTAGAGCTCCTTCTAAAGGTGTTGTTACGGCTAATGGAAAAATGGTTTTTACCTCTTCCACAAGATTTAATAAAGGATGTTGAGGAACATGAAATTTTATTTGTCCTGTATAATTTAATAATGCTAATCCCCAATTCTCATCATTCTGTAATAATATTTTTAATTGTTTTTTATTATAAGGTATAATTATATTATTCATTTCTTTCTCAAGTAACTCTCAAGACCTACTCCTTGCCTTGACAATGAGTTGGCTGCACAAATATACATAAGAAGCTATCATTCTTGTATGACTGTGAGGCAAGTGAAGCCATTCCAGGACTCCATCTTGCCATAAACATCTTGTATAAGATGTCTTTAATATTATGAAATCCCAGTCTTTATTATAGTCCAATTGGACCACTTTTGCTTGTAACTTTTCTGCCACCAATGAAATTTTTTCTAACATTATTGGAGTGAATTGCCTCTTAGATTTAGGATTAGAATCCCCTTTTAGGGCTTCAAACAATGGGTGTTATTCTCCTGTGGTAATTTTCAAGTAGGGTCTAACCCAATTTATGTTTCCTAGTAATTTTTGAAAATCATTTAATGTTTTTAATTTAACTAGCCTAATACTTATTTTTGTGACATGATGTATTATTTTTCCCAAATAATTTAAAGGTTTATTATGTTGAATTTTATGTGGAACAATAAGCAAACCAAAGTTGGTTAATTGCTCAATGGTTAATTGTTAAAATTTGTTCTGTTAAATGTTTACTTTCAGCAGCTATTAAAATATCGTCCATATAATGAATAATATAAGCATTAGAAAACTCTTCCCTAGTTTTTTGTAAAGCTTTATCCACAAATTTTTGACACAATGCAGGAGAATTTTTCATGCCTTGTGGCAAGACTTTCCATTGATATCTCTGCCAGGGCCTTTTCAAATTACATGAGGGCACACAAAATGCAAATCTTTGAAAATCATTAGGATTCAATTTTATTGTAAAAAAAAAATCCTGAAAATAAATGATTATTATATAATGTCCTTTAGGAACAGCCACAGGAGATGAAAGTCTTGGCTGAAAAGCCCCCATGTCATAGATGGTGTTATTAATGGCTCTGAGGTCTTGTAACAACCTCCATTATCCAGATTTCTTTTTAATTACAAAAATTGGAGCATTCCAAGGGCTATTGGATTCCTCTAAATGTCCTTTCTGTAATTGCTCATTTACCAATTGTTCTACAGCATGTATCTTCTCTTGAGTTAGGGACCACTGATCAACCCACACAGGCTGATCATTTTTCCATGATATTGCATCAGCAAACTTCTCAAAAGTGGCCCCTATGAAAAATTTTGTACACTAAAGGAATCTGCAGTAACTAATTTTAGTTCCATGTTTTGCAAAATGTCTCTGCCCCATAATGTAAGGGCAAAGAAGATATAATATAAGGTAGATTTTCACACTCCTACTTTAAAATTTTTGAACTTTGAGCAACATTGCTAGCCATACCCAATCCCATTAATGTAGATTCTGTCTTCATAATTTGACAGGATGAGGGCCAGTCTTTTCCTGCAATACATGTTGGGTCTGCCCCTGTGTCCAAGAGACCTTTAATAGGCTTTCTATCCACTTTTATAGTTTTCATGGGTCGATCCTTAGAAATAGATTGTACCCAGGTCACAGTTTCTGTGGAACTGAAACCTCCTGTACCTGGATCTTGTTTTAGGATTTGATTTGGAAGATGGACATAATTTAAAATTAAGATTTGAGCTAATCTTTGATCCATATGTATTTGCATATTTCTTTTAAAGACCTTACCGTTACTTTAATTTCCTTTTGATAATCTGCATCAACTACTCCCGGGAAATACCTCAAAGTTTTGTTATAATTTGAGCTTCTAGCAATTATCAAGCCCACAGTTCATTCAATTACAGGACCATAAACTTGAATGTCTATTAGCTGAACACCATACATGATAGAGATAATGTAATCTCTTTTTGCTGCCAGATCTAACCCTGCACTTCCTGGAGTAGCTTTGGCAAATCCCATACTGTAAATGGAGGAGACAAGGGATTTAATGGAACTGATCCCTTAGGGGATTTTTGTGTAACAGAGGTGTTTCCCCTCTTTCATTTACGGGGCTGAGGGAGCACCCCTCTTCTTGTTCTTTGTCTCCTTTCCTTCTGCTGTTAGGAGAATTCTATCCTTATGATATTTTGATCTACACTCATTTTTCTAATTATTGCCTTTCTTTCATCGTGGAAAAAGTCCAGGCGCTTTACACTTTTTATTGTTGCTAGGTATATTTCGTTTTTGTTGACAATCATTACTCATGTGTCCTGACTGGCCACATGAGAAACACACCACATTTTGGGCCTGAGGTCGTGTCTTATGTAATTTTTGTACATAAGCACTGAATGGTTCTCCTTTCATTGCTGCAGCATATGCCATTCCTTGAATGACTGCTGGTGAGGCATCTATGCATTCTTTAACATTATCTTGCAATGATACAGTCAGTAATGGTAAAGTACGTAATACATAACTTTTCATACTTGTTACCTCCTGCCTCATTTTTCTCACACTTTTCCTTCTCCTCAACACCTCTCACAAGTTGTTATGTACATTTCCCGTATATTGTCTTGTGAGCATTGCTATTCCATTGGTTTGCCCTTTGTCTTTTTTCTGACCATTTTGTTTTTCCTCTTCCATTCCCTAATTAAGGTAAATGTATACACAAAATACAGGGTACCAAAATCAGGGGGATAAACCATAGGGAGAAAACCCAAAACAAAATAGAAATCACATACTACATTAAAAACAGCAACCGCAAAATAAAAGCCTCTGTTTCCATATCTTGGAGTTCATTTTGCTCTGCATCAGCTTATATGGTAATATATATGCATAACAAAGCCACTGGAAAAGAATCGTTGCATGGACACTATATCATGAAAACAACGTTAGCTGTTTCTGATGGTAAAGATGGAATTAGCCTTGGTGAATTCGCGATTCTGATAAAGGAATTTCAAAAGAGTTTTACAATTACGACAGGTAAATTTTAATTCTTCAACTTTTTTAACAACTTAGCCTATTAAGAAAATTTAAAATTGCCTGGGAAAATAGGCTTTCATGCAAAGAAATCCATGGAAACTTAGTGGAGAGAGAGCAATGTGGGTGAAGATGGCTCATTAAACAAACAAACCAATAAACCTCAGAAAACTTGCTAGAAATCCTGTAGGTTCCCTTGAGAATGTCCTTATACAGGAAATATACTTTCAGTTTGTGAAAGAAGGTTGTAGTGGAATTTAAATTCAAAGTTCTTTAAAAAAAAAAAAAGACATCAAAATTTGTGAATTGACCTTTAATTACCCCACTGTGATTCTCTGAAAAAGATATTTTGAGTCAAAATATTTAGAGAGAAAGTGCCCTGCACAATGAAAGAACGTATTGGGTTTACATTTTTCTGTTTGTAATTCTTTCCACAATGTCTTTGCACATGAAGCACTGAAACACAGAAAAAAAATCTGATAGGATAATTCAAACCAATGATTTCACATTTCTAAGTGGCTCACAAAAAATAATATCCTTATTAAGATGAGATAGTGAACTCTTCTGTTATTACATAAGCCAAAAAATTTTGGGACCAGAAAAGAATTGAGGAAATGAAAAATGTAAGAAAACTCTTTTTAGAAGCCTGAGCTAAGCATATTGGCTTCAACAGTGGAGAGAGGTCAAAACTTTTTGATATAGTTTCTCTTAATATTTTAGCTACCTAAAGTGATTTTACAGAGCCTATTTGGCTCACTACGATGCACAACAGATTGAATGAAGACATAAAAATAAATTCCACATCCGAATGAGGCAACTTAAAAGAGTTTTAAATGAGAAACCATGAAGATGGAGCAATGGGGGAGGCCTTATAGTCCTTTAGCTTCACTAAACCTGAAAGCAAGAAGCTGTGATTAATTGGAAATCAGGAAAGAGCTAAGAGGAGGACATAGAAGTGGGACACAGAAGCATTGTCCTTTGTAACAGACACTATCATCCAAGGTATGGATGATTTAACTCTATTCTCCTCGATACATCTTGTTGAACAAATGCAAGATCAAGAGAAAAATACTCAAGTGAAATAATTTTGCAAAGAATAACTTCACTTATCCTGATATTGTATCTAAGGAGAGACTTAAGAGAAAAGGTCAAAAGTGGAGTATACTTTGGTTTCCTCTAAGCATCTTGTTACCAAAATATATCTTTGAGGTTAGAAACGATTGAACCAAAAAGTGGTGGAGTACTTTCAAGGTAAAAAAAAAAAAGAAAAAGAAAAAAAGTATAGCCAAATATTTGTGATCACAGCTTCTTGGGCTGGTTTTTTGGAGACAAAGTTTTACATTAGAGTTTGTCCTCATTAACATAGAAGTTGGGTATTCATGACAACCAAATTCAAGGGGGAAGTTTAATGGACTCGCTAGGAAAGTAAAAAGAAAACCACTAGAAAACCGAAAGTGGTACTGTAGCTCAAGAGGTAGAGTGGTTGCCTTGAGCTGAAGAGCACATGGACAGCACACAGGCCCAGAGTTCCAGCCCCACGACCAACAAAAAAAAAAAGAAATCAAATTAGTAACAAAAACTGAGAAAACCTTGATTGTTCATCTTATATAATGGGTGGGAGTAGAAGGGTAAGAAGTAATCTAAAGGGTTCTACATCTATGGCCAGGCAAATGTGTTAGTGATATTCTTGGTGATAAGCATTACAGGTGAAAATGATGGATTTAGAGGAAAAAACTCTCTGATAGTTCTAAAGTTTATATTAAACAGATGCAAAGATTGATCTGTTTAGATATCATCAAAATATCCATGACCATGAATATGAAAAAGAATGATAAAATTGTGGACATTATTAAAGGGAAGAAGAAAAGAAAAGTTACGTCATAAGTGTAGCAATGTGAGCACCAGTGTGGACAAGATTGGAAGAAAGAGATAAAGAAACAAGAAAGTAATAAAAACAGATTTACAGAAGAAAAGAAAAGAAAGAATTTGCAGGAAGAAAAGGTAAAAACTGTTACAGACATTGAAGGAAATATGCTATTTGGATTTGAAAACTAAAAGGACATAGACAAGTTCAATAAGAAAAGTGTTTTGGTGAACTGGTAGAGATGTAAGTCATATTGATGAAATTTTGAGATATGAATGTGAATCCATAAAATTCTAGATCCATGAATTAAATAGATCCTTTTTATTTTAAATGTTGGGAACACATGTTTTTATCCTGACCTTAGAAGAACTAATGAGCTCCAAGAAAATGTCTTTAAGAAGCCTTTCAATTCAAATATCACTGTCTCAAAATGCCTTAAATTCTACATCTTCTAATGTTGGCATAGAGTTATATGTGGAACTTTTCTCCTCAGAAAGTAAGTACTACCCTATTGGTTAACATGGACAAATACCTTCATAAATAGACTGGGTGTTTGCAAACAAGAAGTGGTAGCTGAACAATGTTCTTAGCAGTTTGTACAGATGAAATGGAAATAGATCAATCAAAAGGAACATGCAAAAAAACAAAGGCACAAAATAGAATGTGCCAAGGAAATGCTGATGTACAATTTCAAATAATGTGCTCAGGTGTGAGGGTCTGTTCAAAGTACAGCGTCAGACAATATAATTGGATACCTTGAGAAAAAAACTGCATTAAACTATTCTGGTATTATCATACAATTAGAAACCTGTTACGCTGACTCTCTAATCAGTCACAACATCATCAATTTAGGGAGTATTTTCCAAGAGCATGCTGAGAAAAAGAGAGCTCATCACAATTAGTGTTCAGGTTGAAGTAACGACAATCACATAACGTTTATTGTAAGTCTTCATTTATTTTGGAGCATTAAAGTGGGAAAAAGCCAAGTAAATATTTTGCATGTATCTAAATTAAGTGGGACGTATTATACTTGTCTCTCTTTAACTTGAAAGTTATAGGTTATGTCTTTTTATACTCTAAGTTGGGAAAATGATCTGCTTTCAGTTATTTTCTTCTCTTGCCCTTCTTTTGCCCTTTCACTTAAAGAGACATACTTGAGCTTGCATTTCTAAATCCTTCAAAATTATCTGAATTTCTCCATACTTCTGTCAGCCTCCTATATCTTTCTCAAGGGAATATCTTTGTACTACCATTTTTTTTTAATCCCATATGATATTGGATATCTTCCTGCCTAATTCAGTGCAAGATACACATTAGACTCATCCATGTTTCTCAACACTTGTACCACCATAAAATCCTATTCTACTTAGAAATCATGATTTTAGTATGTCTGGGGAAGTGACATTTGTCATTTTTGAATGACCATAATTGATGCTTACATGCAAGCATGTTTTAAACCAATATGCCTCTCAGTAGATGAATGAATCGGCATGTCCATTGCGGCGCTGTGGGCTGTGGCAGGGACGAGGAAGAAAAATGGTTGGCTTCCCTCGGTTATTAATCCTGGGCCCCGGGGCTGGCCAGATGGAGAGTTTCCCTGCATAGGGTAAGCATTTTTATAGGAATTCTTTTATTGTCTATTTTTTATTTACACACTCTTGCCCAGTGCTTTCCTTTTTATATTTAGGGCAAATTCCTTGTCCTCTCTTGTTAACATCAGTAGCCTTTTCACAATTCTTCTTTATATGTCCCGTTTGACCACATCCAAAACATTTTAGATTAGATGGTTTGTAAAGCATGCCAGGTAGTGGGCATAGTTTCAGCAAACAACTGCAAACCCTGGGAATCAGATGTAATGTCTTTACACTCCCTTAAATATGTATTTACATCCCCAGATTCTTTAATAGGCAATAGGGCTTGTCTACAGTCCTCATTAGCATTCTCATAAGCCAATATGCCCAGTAGTTGTTGCAGTGCAGCTTCTCCCGCAAGAGTATGTTCCAAGGTCAGTGTCAATCGTGATAAAAATTCAACATAGATTTTATTAGGTTTTTGAATTACTTTAGTCCAGGAGCCATAATACTCTCCTACCAGCCGAATCCTCCCCCAAGCCTCCACACCTATGTCTCGTAACTGCTCATGGATCTCTTCAGGAGAGTTCACTTGCATATGAGCATCTGCATATGGTTCTGTCCCACTCAACCTGGGACAGGTTATGACCTGCAGGTGTGGATTATTGCTCTGTGCATTTTCTCTAGTCCTTTCTGTATATAACTCAGTAAACCACATTTGCCATTGTAGATATTCAGGTTCCTTAAGCAATGCTCTACAAAGCATCTTCCAATCCTCGGGAGCAAAATTACGGGGCAAGCCCATTAAGCAATTCCTTAACATACTGAATCTGAGGACCATAAGTCAGTGCCTTGTTAAGTCTACCAATATCATCGACAGCAACACCCTCATATCTAGTTGGTTGAGCTATACCATTCATAGGAGGTGGTCAAATTACAGGATAAGAAAAAATAGGCATTTCATCATCAAACTCACTGTCTGAGCCTTCTGTTTTGGGAGGGAGTGACAAAAATTGCTTCGGTAAGGGGAGGAGCGGAAGGCTGTTTTACTTTCACTTTCTCAGATTCTCCTTTCACTCTGCTAATTTCTAACTCCCTATGTTGTAATCTTGATAAAATCAATTCCATTTGCTCAGACATTCTATTTACGCTTTCAGTTTGTTCCTTTTCAGCTTTCTTTACCTCTTGTTTTTTCTCTGTTAATTGTGATGCAGCCTTATCTATTGCGGCCTGAACCTCAGAGTCCACTAGTAAATCTACAATAGAAGGCGTGGCCTCTTTCTTTAAGTCCGCTATTAATCTGTTCTCATTTAAAGCTTTAAAAAGGGTATGTAAAATAGCCCAAATGGACCAAAATCTAACAGGAATCCTTTCCCCTTCTCGAACATCTCTTTCTACAATACTTTACTCATTTCTAATTATCAATATCTAATGTCCGTTTGTCGGGAACCAAGGATTCCATTCGCTAACTACATTAATACACATTTCTATGTCAAAAGAAGAAATAGTTACACCATAAGCAGCAAGTAAATATTTTAGCATATGTAAGTACGGAGTAGACTTAACTTGTCCCATCACCCTGTAATTAAAAGTACTTACCTGAATATCCCTTCCTGTATTCAGCACTGCATGGTCTCTGTTTGTGCACCAGTTGTCAACGTCTCAGGCATTGGGATCCCTGGGTAAGGGTTGCAAAATCACCAGGACAAAGGGGTTGCAGAGTGCAAACAGCAATTGCCACTGCATGCTGTGTTTTATTGCTAGTGGGTATTTAAAGACAACCAAGTATTATCTTTGCCAAGATTTAGTCAGGAGACATTCACACAAAGAATTTCAACAGATACAATTTTGCTTAAACTATGAGATAAGTCTTTGTATATTTTTATCTAAACTATTTTAGAGCAAGCTCAAACCACTTCCCCATACTCAGGAAAATGCTTGACTAGCTGTTTGTCTATGCTTAAGTAAGCAGAAGAGCTACTTCCTCAGCTTTGAGACATGAAATGAGCTTTGAGATAGGGAGAGAGAACTTGTTCCCTCTCTAGCCCGGCATGCCAAGAGCTTTCCACATACACAAACACAGTCTTCAGATAATCCTGAGGCGGGAGCCTGCATCATTCTGCCCCTCCAACACAGACCCGAGGCTTCACACAGATTGTCTCACCAACTCTTCTATTACTTTAAGGAAAAACAAAGCAAAGCAAAGCAAACAAAATAGTCATTATCGTTAATTAAGCTGCTATTAAAGATTCCAGGTGGGCTGGGAAGGTGGCTCAGCGGTAGAGTGCTTGACTTGCATGCCTGAGGCCCTGGGTTCGATTCCTCAGCACCACATAAGCAAAAAGAAAAAAAAGCTGGAAGTGGCGCTGTGACTCAAGTGGTAGAGCACTAGCCTTGAGCTGAAGAGCTGAGGGATAGCACCCAGGCCCAGAGTTCAGGCCCCATGACCGGATCCCAAAAAAATAAATATGTAAAGATTCCAGGCACAATTATACTGTCAAATGATGTTAGTAAATATGTGTAGATACTAATCTCACATGTGTCACAAAAATATCCATGGATTCATAACTAGAAACTCTGAAGTGTAAAGTATATTAATTAGGTGAGTTTCATTAGGTAGCCAATGAAGAGAACACCACAGGGTATTTAATCAGGTAAAGAAGTTTATTTACTGAACTGCTGCCCATGACATACATGGTGGAAATGCATGTAAAAAAAAATGAGGCGACCCAACCTCGGGCAAGGATGTATCTATGTGAAGGACCGGATGAGGTGTGGCCGTTTGGGGGAAACTCTGGCCACACTGGTTCTGGATGTGACTTCAAGTTCTGGGACTCACCTCTGGTCAGATTGAAAGTGCGACCAGAGGCTGACCAGGTTGTGACTTAACAGGATAGGGAGGTGGCTGCCTCCAGGTGTGCCAGATACTAGGCAACACATAAAGGGTTGAAACTTAGCCAAGAAGTGGGAAGGTGTCTGCATAGGGTCTGCATGACCTGGGGCAGACCTAACACCAAATACAGGTAGTACATCTGACATATAACTCCTGACTCCACACAATTCATTCTCAGTCATTTCCTTTCTTTCTTTCTTTCTTTCTTCCTTTCTTTCTTTCTTTCTTTCTTTCTTTCTTTCTTTCTTTCTTTCTTTCTTTCTTTCTTCCTTTTCTTTCTTTCTTTCTTTCTTTCTTTCTTTCTTTCTTTCTTTCTTTCTTTCTTTCTTTCTTTCTTTCTTTCTTTCGTCCTTTCTTTCTTTCTTTCGTCCTTTCTTTCTTTCTTTCTTCCTACCTTCCTACCTTCCTCCTTCCTTCCTTCCTTTCTTTTCTCCCTCTCTTCTCTCTCTCGTTTTTTTTTTTGGTTGGTCGTAGGGTTTGAACTCTGGGCTTGGGCACTGTCCCTCAGCTCTTGAGCTCAAGTCGAGCGCTCTACCACTTGAGCCACAGGGCCACTTCTGGTTTTTGAGTGGTTTATTGCAGATAAGGTTTTCACGGACTTTCCTGCCCAGGCTGGCTTTGAACTGCAATCCTCAGATCTCAGCATACTGAGTAGCAAGGATTACAGGTGTGATCCACCGGTGCCCAACTCTCTCTCTATCTCTATCTCTCCTCTCTTTCACTCAACCTCCGTCTCTACCTCAGTATTCTCAACTCTCAAATAATGAACACTTGCTGAGTTGAACTCACAGGCTGGGAGAGCAGCTCAATTGGCATATTAATGTTTCCTTATACTTCTACCACAGGTCACTGGAATCAAATAATGAACACTCAGAAGCATGGCATCTCAAGCCGTTTGGAGGAGGAAAGCAAGCATGCTCACTGCATTCTGTGAGGTCCACCCTGGGAAAGTGGGGCAGACTCCTCCCTCCTCTTGCTAAATCTCAGCCCAGATTCTGCATCAGTAGAGGTGACTGCCTCCAAGAGTCCCAGTTACTCAAGTGACACAGTTACAAGGCAGACACTTAGCTTCTTGTGGTGCTGAGATTAATGGCATGATTCAACATGATCCACTACTTTGTTGAGATTGGGACTTCTTAAATTTTTGGTTAGTCTATGTTCAAATTGTGATCTATTGATTTCTGATTGCTAACCATGATTATAGATGTGAACCAGCACATCAGACCATTCAAAGTTCTTTATCCCACATGGAAGACATGAAGTTTATTTTACCAAATGACATACAAGTTGACAGACAGCAAAAGTAAGTCCTTAATTCTGGTCAAGATGTGTTATTAATGTGAAACAAAATTACTTAGCAAAATATCTGACTACTGCGATTATACTTTCAAACTTACCCTACACTTTAATATCAAATCACTTATATTAGCCAATGATTCACTCAAATTACCTATAATCATTTATGTCTGTTCTATCTTCTAGAAGTAGGGAGAACTTGAGCTCACACAATTAACTAAAGTGGTAGAATTTGAGAGGATCACAGTTCTGAATCAGTCTAGGAAGGAAAGTATCACCCATATCAACTTACTAGGTAGGGATATTGGAATGCAATCATGATCCCTGCTTTTTGGGCTGGGTGCAAAAATTGCTACCCTATGAGTAAAGTAACTTAAACTAGAAAGGATTGGTGGAGTGACTCCAGTGGTGGAATACTTATCTGGCAAACACAACATCAAAACTCAAATCAACTTCCTAAAGATAAAATAAGACAAGGAAAGAAAGAACAATTCATACTGAGCATGTGTTCAATGTAAAGATTTACAATAAATTACTGTAGTTATAAATGCCATCATTTATTTCTAGGAGCACACACATTTTGTGTCAAGACTAAATGAAAAAATAACACCATATATATAAAGCTTTGGTAAAACACAGGTCTAGCTTACAATGGTGAACACTTAAGTTTGCATGTGCAGTGCTGTTGCAGGGTTGTTAAGGTTTATGGAAGTCCACCTTTTTGATGGACTTGACATGATGAAATTACCTAAACATACATAACCATACAGATCACTGGACAGATACTGCTGATATATATATATATATATATATATATATATATATATATATATATGTGTGTGTGTGTGTGTGTGTGTGTGTGTGTTTATATATATATATATATATATATATATATATATTGCACACACATGTATGCATTTATATATTCAGTGACAGGTAAATAAAAATAAAAAAATTTAATAATGAATAAATTTAGTGAACAGATAACTTTTCCAAAGTATTACTTTACCTGAACCAGTTCATCTCTTAAAGTCTCCAATGCTGTATCACACTTACATGGTTGCTGATCCCGTTCAGCTTTTTTATGATATTAATTTTTCTTTGTTTTACACGTGAAAAGCCTGTCAACAAATATACTTTCATGACATTCCTTTCTTTAGAAAATGCAATGTACGTTGTGTTATCTGGCTCTTTATGTATCATCAATATAATTTTTTTTATAATTTCAAGTACATATTGTCGAAGATCTCACTCATTCTCTTCCAATAGTACCTGTAGGAAGGAGAAAATGAAAGATTATTCTGTTACTTTGGGAGTTTCTGTTATTAATAACTGCAATAAATATGAAAATGAAACTCTGAAATTACTTAGAGAGGTAACTTGAAAGTTCTTTCTACACACTTACGTTACTCCCTCAACTAAATCACAGAACTTAAAATAAGTAACATTTTTAGCTGGGTGCCAGTGGCTCATGCCTGTAATCCTAGCTACTCAGGAGCTGAGATCTGAGGATAGTAGTTCAAAGCTAGCCATGGCAGGAAATCCATGACACTCTTACTTCAAATTAACCACCAGAAAACCAGAAGTAGCACTGTGGCTCAAGTGGTAACATGCTAGCTTTGATCTGAAGAGCCAGGGACAGTGCCCAGACCTAGAATTCAAGCCCCTTGACCAAGAAAATTAAAAAGGAAAAAAGGGGGGAAAAGTAATATTTTAAAGCTAATGTGCATATATACACAAAATTTGTCTAGAAATATAACTATAACAGCCCCTGGACTGGCAAAAAAGTGATTAAAGTGAAATTGCCTTCAATAATTCATTTAGACGATCTATACTGAGGGCAGGCAACTGGAACTCACATCACTAATTGAAGAGGTAGAATTTGAGAGGATCACAGATCAGAACCAGTGTGCAAGGAAAGTAATAAGAGTCTCATATCATCCTAAAGGTTTGCATGTTGGAATGCATTTGTGATCCCCGCTACTTGGCAGACAGAGGTGAGGAACTTAGCTTGTGTTCGGCCTTAAGCAAAATGGATAACCTATGAGCAAAGTAAATAAATCGAAAAAGGATTATTCTAATAGTAGAATACTTGTTCAGCAAACAAAATATCTAAATTCATACTCATTTCCTAAAAGAGGAAAGAAAAGGGAAGAAAGAAAGAAAGAAAGAAAGAAAGAAAGAAAGAAAGAAAGAAAGAAAGAAAGAAAGAAAGAAAGAAAGAAAGAAAGAAAGAAAGAAAGAAAGAAAGAAAGAAAAGAAGGAAGGAGGGAAGGAAGGAAGGAAGGAAGGAAGGAAGGAAGGAAGGAAGGAAGGAAGGAAGGAAGGAAGGAAGGAAGGAAGAAAAGAAAGATAGAGAGGAAGAAAGAAAGGGAGAAAGAAAGAAAGGGAAAAGGAGAGGTATAAACAAAAACCTCAGCATGCGTTAGATGTTAACAATGACCCTAAATCATTTTTGCTATAAATGCCTTCGTTTAATTCTGGGCAGAGACATTTTGTATCAAGCCTGAAAAAAACCATAGCATACCACATACAAAGCTTGGGTTAAATACACGTCTGCCTTACACTGTTGGACCAATAGGAATGTATGTCTAGTGCTGTTGCAGGTATGTTAACGTGTGTGGGAGTTTATCATCCTGATGATCTTGCAATGATGAAATTGACTAACTACACAATTACCTTGGCAGATCCCTGCTGAGATCTATATTAAGTCACAGGTTAACAAAGAACAATATATACAATGAAATATATTGAACAACAAGGCATTGTGTCCAAAATTATTTTTACCTGATTCAGTGTATTTTTACATTCTATATCACATGTTCAAGTTCCTCATTCCCTTCTGTCTCATTATGTTGTCCTTCCTTGGTTTTGTTTTGTTTTCAGAACCGTGATATAGGAGGGCATTTCTTATATTTTTGTCTCCTAGACTTCAGAAAGTCTGCAGTTAAATATGCTTAAGTTCCTTTCATTAGAAAATTTAAACCACATTGTGTAGGGTCTTCATCATGATTTTGTTATGATCTCAAATACGTTTTTATTTCTGGCATTCTACCTGTATAATCTCACTTCATTCTTTTCCAAAAGGCACTTTAGTGGAAGGAGGAAATTCAAAGGGAATTCTGGTAGAGAATTTCTGTTACTAAAAACTCTGGTACATAGTAAAGTAAGCAAGTCCAAAATTATTCATTAGAGAGATAATTTGAAAGTCATCTTTTTACATCTTAATACTCTTTCCTCAACCAAACCAGAAGATTTAAAATAACGTATAGTTTTAAGTTAATGGACACAAATGTAGACGAAAATTCTAGACATAAAATGATCACTCATGAAACCTTACTGATACTTCAAAGAATGCTTTCCAGTTAGAGGAATCATCTTCACACATTTTCACACAATGTGAATCTGCCTGTTAACAGAACCCCAAACTAGACTAAAGCATCTAATAGCTATCTAATTTTTGTTGTCTTTTGTCAGTACTGCTTTCTTATCATATTGACTAGTATGAATTCTGTGACCATTATAAAATCACATTTGTAATAAAAGTTCCTAGATGGGAACTTCAAGGAATAAGTGGTGTGGGGTTTCTGGTGGAGCGCTGTCTGGTTCAAGGGAGGAGTTGGTATTGGTACAGCCTCTGTGGTAAAGCAGGTCGGGGCTTTGAGCGTGAAAGCCAGTCTGTGTAGGGTTTTGAGACTGCAGGGAGGGGACAAGAAAGACTAGATTTGTTAGGAGCAGGGTCTCTTGTGGAGTAGGTGGGACTTTAGGATGGAGACTAGCAGGTAGATGGGTTTTCAGTGGAAGAAGGCAGGGTCACTGGGGAAGAGGCTGTTTGGGGCAGAGCTTTGAAAAGGAAGAACAAGGCTACAGAGGAGGAGGTTAGTTAGAGGAGGGGTTGTGGTGTAGCACTGTGAGCCCTGGTAGGATATGTAGGGTGAGGTTTCCCATAAGGCAGGGAGGATAATGAAGGCAAGAGGCTGACAAAAGTTGGAGATTCTGGTGCAGGAATGCGGAGCTATGAGGGAGAGGCTTTTCAAGGTCTGTGAGAGGGCAGAGTGGTGCTAGGAAGAAGTGGGCTAGTAAGGGGCGGGGTTTCTGGTGGAGAATGGCAGGCCTTTGGGAAGTGTGTTAGGGTGGAGGTGGGGTTTCTGGCAGAGCAGGATGTAGTAACAATGTATGGAGGAATTTTTTAGGACGAGAGCTTTGTGAGAGCAGGGATAGTTTCCAGTAGACTAGACCAGTTAGGACAGAGTTTCTGGTGTAGCCAGTTACCACTTTGAAAATAGGAGTAAGGCTGGGTGGGGATTTCAGTGTTTCAAGGCAGGACATTAAACTTTGGACAGGGTTTCCAGTGGGGCAAGGCAACCTTCAAAAAGAGACTATGAAGGGACAGGGATTTACAGTGGAGCCTGGTGAATCTTCCAGAGGGAGGCAAACAGATGCAGTGGTTTGCAGTGGAGCAATGTGGGTGTCGAGAGATGGGATATTGTGTTGAGAGTTGTCTATTGGGGGTTTTCTAGAGCAGGTCAAGGCTTGGAGCCATGGGGTTAATTGGAAGAGGGACTTTGAGAATGAGTGGAAGGTCTACAAAGTTGTAGAGTAATTATGGTCAGGGATGAGTAGGGTGTGGATCTGTGGGAGGAGCCAATAAGGGGAGGATTCATCACGGGAACAATGCAGCCATTGAGAGAGTAGATATGGGAGGTAGAGAGGCCTACGGTGGAGCAGGGTTGGCTTTCCAAGCAGGAGATGGGCTGTGTGAGAAGCTTCTGGTCAAATAAGGTGGGGCTACAAGGGTAGTTATAGAGAGGTGGAGGGTTTTTGGTGTAGCATGAAGGTAATTGTGGGAAGAGGTAGGTTCAGGGCTGGATTTGAAACGTTAGGCCACTTAGACTAGTTATGGATGGAGATTCTGATGAAACCAGGAGGGGTCGAGGGAGAAGTTTGGTTGGGAGTGGGGTATGAAAGGGATGGGAGGAATTTGGAGGTAATAGAATATGGGAGCAATTGGACTATGAGGGAATAGAGTAGTTATGGACAGGGTATCTGGTGGATGAAGTTAATATTAGAAGGAGGAGAACAATGTAGGCGGGGTTCTTGGTGCAGCAAGGCAGATCATAGGAGGAGATATGGATGTGTCCTGGTTTCTGGTGGTGCAGAGAAGGGATTCCAGGAAGGGGTGGAGTGGAAGAAGGCTTTCCCTGTAGCAGAGGAGGACTTTCAGGAAGGATTCTGGTTGCAGTCAGGCCTTTGAAAGTTTATAGCAGTACTACCAGGGGGTAGGTTAGTTAAGGTTGGGCTTTTTAAGGACGAGGCTGACTGGAAGTGGGTTTCCAGTGGATCCAGTCAAGTTTTATGGGAAGGGGAGATAGGAAAGGGACATGACTTAGTGAAGAGTGGGGCTACAAAAAATAATTATTCAAATAGGAACGTCATTTTCAGTCAGTGTAGAATTATATTACTTTTATGTATGTGAGAGATATTGGAGAAAGTAAGCAAGTAATAATTCTTTCCTAGTGAAATTTTTCTTTATTTCTGTTGAGTGAAAATAAAACCACAGGTCACATCAGGCTCAGAGGCCCACAGTAGACTAAGAAATATGAAGCACTGGACTGGATTCCCCAGCACAACCTTTAAGGACTACAAATACAAATTTTAAAATATCTCACTTGGTCATAATGGACACTTTATTATCTTAAAATTGTGAATGAATGGAACTTTTACTCTGACCGTTTTAGAAATCCTAAAACTAAGTAAGTGATAATGTTTTAACTTTATATAATATTGTGAAGTATACTAAAATAATTAGGAAAATATAAAATTGTACACGGAATATTTGTTGTCCAGCATTAATTTTAATCTAAAAGAATTTAAAACCAGAAAATTGCCATATAGTGAGATTGCAGTATGGTTTCTTTTCAGTCATAAAAATGGTGACTTAAGGAATGTGTCTTCATCATTGGATTCATCGATGTTAAAACATATCTAAAAATGTGAAGCACTATACAGATCCTGAAGAAACTCAGAGGGATCTGTGAAATGAGGTTGGAATAAAATTAATGAATAGTTACAGTAGGAATTGATCTTCACTAGGCCCATAAATATTTTCCAGAAGAAAAGACTACATTAAAAAATAACCAAAACAGTGAAAAGTAAGCAGGCAGGCAGACCTTGAAGTAAGCATTATCCAATGAACAATATCTATTGAAGCATGATTGCAATAATCTTTTACCTAAGTTACAGTACTGATCTATGTTCTTCCCTTATGCCAAATAACAAAGCCATGAGAATACAGTAATAATTTTCAAGGCATTAGACTTTACAGAAGGAATTCAATGAATGTATTTCTAGAAAGTAAAGATAGATGTCTGAGATAAAGAGTAAAGCAAATATCCCCAATTCTTAGCCCTTCGAGGTGAGATAGGTACAAGCCGAAGCACAAGGAGAATGGATAGAAGTACAGTAATGCACACCAGTAGTTCCCAAGATGCAATGATGAATGTAACAGGGGAGAAAATCAACATGACCATCACAGGACTTAGCACTGGAGAGTAGAGAGAAGAACAGTGAAAGTCCATGGAGAATCACAAAGGATGCCCTTGCATATTTGGCAGAAGTGTGCACTGCATGGCATTGAGGTCTAAAATATGTGTAGGTATTATAGGAAACTATTTGTGCCCATAATGTGCCTCAAGTAGTGATAAACTTATGATTTACAGGACATTATTAATAAAGGTCCTGCTTCAGTAGTGTAGAGTTAAACTTGATAAATTCTGTTTTTAAACACCTAACACCCTATAAAACCATGACAAGAAGATTCAAATTATATAAGTGACTTGACTGCAACAATAGAGTCCAAAAAAATCAAATCACATAATGTAGATGCAAAGGGATTACATTATTAAGGTAATCTTTAAACAACACACATTTTATGTGAATAGTCCTGATTATAAATGATTTGTTTTCCATACAGATTTTGGATGCACAAAAACAATGAAAACGAAACAAAATAAAACGAAGAAATGACACTTGGCAATAGAGCTAGATGCCAGTATCTCATCTCATGAGGCTGAGATTGGAAGACCATGGTTCACAGATGGCTGGGGTAGCAATCCACGAGACATTTATGTGCAATTGTTCAATCAAACACAGACTGAAACCTTGGTTGAAATAGTACAATTCAGTCAGTCATGAGTGAAAAAAAAACAAGCAAGATTTTGAGGCTCCGTGTCAGTTTCATTACTGCACACACACACACACACACACACAGCGAATATTAAGAGTGTAAAAAATGAACCTATCTGCCAGGACTATCCTAAGCATATATTAATTAATAAAAATGAGGGAAACCATAGAGCCCATGTTTCTTTGAGTCTGGCTTCCTTCACATAATGATTTTTTTCCAAGTCTTTCCATTTTCTTAAGAAAGGGGCTATGTCATTCTTTCTCAAAGAAGCATGAAATTCTATTGTGTATATATGTAACATATTTTCCTGATCCATTCATCTTTTGAGGGGCATCTGGACTGGTTCCATATCTTAGATATGGTATAATGATGCAAAAAACATACTTGTGCTGGTAGTTTTAGTGTTTTATTTTTTGGAGTCCGGCCATGGGGCATGAACTATGGGCATGAGCGCTGTCCTTCAGCTCTTCAGCTCAAGTTTAGCGCTCTGCCACTTGAGCCACAGCACCACTTCCGGCTTTTTTCTTTTTGCTTATGTGGTACTGAAGAATCGAACCCAGGGCCTCTTGCATGCAAACACTACCACTGAGCCACCTTCCCAGCCTGAGAGAAGATATTTTAACTTATTTTCTACATGTAAATTGATATTAAGCAAAGCTAATTAAAATAATTACTTATTTACTCTTCAGAGGATGAGTATATTACTCTTGGATATCTTTGAGGAAAAGACTTTAGACTCATTACAACTGATGCCTTGCATGGAAATTACAGGCTAAACTTTCTTCTTCATTAAACAAAAGCTTCATTTCTTTCATATTAGAATTATAAAATCATAATACCTGAATGTTGATTTGTTTTCCTTTGCTATTTTCAATTCCATTTTTCATCCATTAGCTATCTAGAGATAATTTCGAGAAATGCCCATGAGTGGGATTGCTGGCTCCAGAGCTATGTACATTTGACAATACAAAATGATGCTAATTGAAATGAACTCCAAGACACGGAAACAACAATTACTTTTTTTTTTCAGATATCAACCTTGATGTTGGTAAAGAAGTGTAACTAGATCTTATTTTATTTCATTTGTCTTTGATTTATCCCTGGATATCTGTCTTGATTCTGGTACCTTCCATCTTTTTTATACCTTATTTGATTTGGAGAAGGAAAGGGAAATAACATAATGATGAAAGATGTGACCAATTGCAACAATGATTTTCACAAGACAATATACCGGCAATGAAATTTACAACTTTGGGGTGGGGGCGGGTAGAGTTGGGGTGGGGTGGGAAAGGATAGGAGAACAACAATGGAGTGGGTAACAATATTCATCAAGGAATGTACCTTACTCATGTAACTGTAACCACTCTGTACAGTACATTTAAATAAAATAAAATTTAAAAAAGTGAACCTACCCTAGAAAAAAATATCCCTTTCAAAATGACCCATCTGTAATAGTACTTGTGAGGGATTCTAGAGTAAAACTGTTATACCTGGAAAGGGATATGTTGGGAAGCCATCTCAAACGACAATCAAAAGGCTGAGAGCTGTGCTCTGGAAAGGTCAAACAGTTAAGGGAAGAGAGTGGTATGGGTTATTACCTCAAAAGTATTTAAGTTAGAGCTGTTGGACACTAAAAGTTTAAGACTTTGGAGACAAGATGGATGTCTGTGCTATGGTTGTAATGACTATTGCTCCCTTCTGCTCCTTAAAAATAAGGGATTCAATTGTCACTATGTATACAAACAATAACTCAGTTAATAGTTGTAACCACAAACTAGATTGATGCCCCAGTTTGTGGACATACCTGTAGCCACTCATTACCCCACTCCTGTAGTAGAATGAATATAAAGCATTTTAAACAGGATTTGGGGATCCAGAAGCTGGCAATGAGATTTGGGTCTTATGGTATCTTCTTTCCTATCACTTCCTGTGATTTCTCAGTTCTTTGGCCAGGTATCCCATCATCTTTGCTGTTCCATGGTTGTGGTTAGTGACAGTACTGATATTCTGAACACCTCAAAACAAACTATGGAAAACACTTCCTCAGAGAAGATTCACAAATGTATAGGAACACCTGGAAAGAAACCAAACATAAGCAGTCATTCTGTGACCCTCTAAAAAGAAAGTATAATTAAGGTTTATCTTTACTTCTGATAATATAAGAGATGGACAATTGTCCTTTTTGTACATTTGGTATTTGGTATTGCATAAATTTTCAGAAACACATATACATTGTGAAATAATGTTATTTATTTCATAGGTCACAAACCTTGTCACTGGAGTGATGACCAAAATGTCTTATCTCAGTTGCCTGATTCAGACTTAGATGAGTGTGAATTGCATAATTATGAACATTTCTCCATGAAACTTAACAACACAGAATGAGGTTTGAGGGTCTGGCCACTCCATACCTCTAAAGATTTTACATATATTATAGTAATACACACCTCCTAAAGTGCTCAACACTTATAGCACACTGGTGTGTTATAATTGTCTTCAGATCAGAAATACTCTAGATTTAAAATAGAATGATGGGCTGTACATTTTCAATGCAAGAGTGATGATCACCCCCTGCAATTATTCTCAGTGGAAAATCATTCCTATACATTTTACTGACTTTACTTCTACTCTCTGCTTTACCATTATCAGGGGAGGTCGCACTGTATCGAGCTATAATACTGCACCAACCTTAGCTGCCTTTGAATTTTACCTCTAATCTTAATACCAAGGTCAACTCCGCAACTCTAATCACATCATTAGTGGACACCTGAACTTTCCAAGCTTGGTTAAAAATTCAGCTATCATTGCTCATTGCCAGTGTTAAAGTTCTCACTCCATTAGATTTATTGTGTTTCTTCTCATGTTTCCAACACTGCCTTAGATGTTGGATTTTGATATAGAGCTTTTAGTTTGCATTTGATTTATGGAAGTGTTAGTAATGCCAGTTGAACTGCATATATTATAATGTAAGTAATTTGATGTTTTGACATATGAATTTAATTTTGGCAATTGAGGAAGTCAATACACATCACTCACAAAAGTTTCTTTATATGTACTGGTATTGCTTTATTGTGAACTTCCTAAAAGCCAGTCATAGGAGCACATGTCCTAATCCCATCACTTCTGTCACTGAGACGAAGCTTGAAAAGTCCAGACGACTTGGAACTTCAAGTGAGAAAGTTTCTACAATGAAGGGTGAGAGAATTGAAAAAAGAGCAAATGAATCTTCCAACTGTTTTGTTTCCTGTTCTTTACACTTAGCCATTAAGACACCATAATATTTTTTTTATGACTTCTTACCTACTTTTTTCCTGTTCTGAGATGTTTTATTTACGGATCTCTAAGAAATCATATAAGAATCATATAATAAATCTATAAATCATATATGAAATCTTAAAAAATAGTTTGTTAGGGATATATGACCTAAAAGGAATAATTTCAGGAAAGTATTAATCACATAAAATGTAATGCACACCTAAAATTGTCTCTTTATTTAAAATTTCAGCAGTTGTAGTTTATTTATTCTAATAACAAAGATTATAAACTAAGTTACAATAGTATTCCAAATGGAACACAGAACTAGAAAAATGAAGGGTAGCACTAAAGAATGCTACTGCTACCACTAATAGAGTAAGAATAAAATTTAGGCAAAACTCCTTCAGACTAAAAGCCACAGGACAGCCCCAACATTACTTTAATTGTTTCATATGAAGAAAAGACCTTTTTTTGTAAAGATAAGTTTTCACAGATATTAACATCAGTTGGGTATATATTTCTTAAGACCTTCAGAACGGATGCTGTGACAATGTTGATGGAAGCTGACTTCTTTGGGACCTACTACACAATGTGCAGACACCAATTCAAGCACTGCACCTGCATTAGGGTAATTTTAGTGCTCATGACAGTTCTTCCACTTAGGAAATGAAGTAAGTATTTCATTAAAAACAGAAGTAGGCAACAAGGCCAAACAAATTTCCCAAGTACCTAATACGGAGCAGCTGTAGACCCATAATTCAAATCCAGGATTCCACCAGGCATATCTGAGGATATTCTGTAAGTTTCGCATTCATTACCTTTCAAGATGTATGGAGCAGATGAACCCACATTATCTTCCTAGTTATGGTTATAATGGCAATAACATTGCTAAAGAATATACATATTTTTAAATGAAAAGGGTGTGGGTAATGACATGGTAGGTGATCTTTATACCAAATAAAAGACTTCACATAGAACTCCCCTATGACTCAGCAATCCCACTTTTGGGCATTTACCCAAATGTTTACACACAAGACCACACTAAAGCTACCAGCACAACAATGTTTATTGCAGTATTATTTACCATAGCTAAGATATGGAACCAACCCAGATGCCCCTCAGTAGATGAATGGATCAAGAAAATGTGGTATATATACACAATGGAATTCTATGCCTCCATCAGAAAGAATGACATTGCCCCATTTGTTAGGAAATGGAAAAACTTGGAAAAAATTATATTAAGTGAAGTAAGCCAGGCCCAAAGAAACATAGGTCCTATGGTTTCCCTTATTTGCAATATCTAGTATATGTATGACTCAAGCAGAAAAGGTCAGATAATGTGATGTCAGGAAAATGAACCCTTAGATATGTATTTTAATGTTTTTTTTTCATGCATGTGTTTCTAACGCATTTATAAGATTATCTCTTTGTTGCTTTGTATGTCCCTCCTCCACAGTATAACTCCTGCTTTCACTATATTTGATGTCAGTATAACTTGTGGAGGAGATGGGGGAAAAACCACTTGTTTAAGGATACAGGTGGACCTGTTGCAACAATGAGAAGTACAAGTTATCATGTACAAAACGAGCTTTACAACGTCGGTGCGGGGGGGAGGGGGAAAGGAGAAGGATTGGGATTGTGGGGGAGGGGGGAGGCTGGGAAGGGATGTGAAGGGTAAACCAAAGGAGGAGGCTGCAATGCTTGGTAAGAATTGTACGCATTATCCTGCCCATGTAATTGTAACCCCTCTGTACAGTATGTTCACAAATTAAATTAAATTAAATTTAAAAAAAAAGAGATCAAAAAAAAAAAAGACTGACACAAAAAGAAAAGTAAGGGGCTGGGAAGGTGGCTCAGTGGTAGAGCGCTTGCCTTGAATGCATGAGGTCCTAGGTTCAATTCCTCAGCACCACATAAGCAAAAAGAAAAAAGTTGAAAGTGGTGCTGTGGCTCAAGTGGTAGAGCACTATCCTCGAGCTGAAGAGCTGAGGGACAGAACCCATGCCCAGAGTTCAGGCCCCACGACCGGACCCCCCCCTCAAAAAAAAATAAAAATAAAAGAACCTAGGCCCCAAATTTTAGTCATAGTACTAACACTCATATACCATATATATATGGTTCCTAAAATATACAGTGAGTTAATTTGTCAAAACCTGGTCATAGATTAAATATGAGGTGTGAAAAAGTATATAAGACTGAAATGACTCCAAGGTATTTTGAGAAGACAGCTGGAAGAGTCATCACTTAATCAAATAGTAATGAGGGATTGGTTTGTAGATAGAGATCAAAGCTCACTTTGGGATCTTTTGAGTTTGCTAAAATCAGTCGTTAGGAGTTGTCAGTAGACAGGATGCTATTAAGGACTTGAATTAAAGAAAACAGAGATGGAAAAAAATACAGAAATAATTACTGTACTCAGTGGTAACAACCATGAGAAGGAAAATTACAGAGGTGGCCCTGGGATACACAAATATGTAAAACATGACGAAGAAAAACAGTAATAAGTTTGTAATGCAGACTTATATAGGTAGGTATTTTTAATGTTTAAGGGCTATGAAGTGATTGTGTGATGACCTAATATTTAAGAAATTGGTAAGTTCACCTATCCTTCGGGCCAACCATAGCTGATAGTTTAAGTAAAACGGGGCCACAATAGTTTGTCTTGATTTACCAAAGTGAAAATAGGCCAATATTTAGAAAGCCACTTTTTGGACATGTGGTTGGAATTTCAATTACTGTAGTTTGTTCAAGTGTCAGTAGAAAGCTACAGGTTTAGCACAATGATAGAAACCTTTCAGGGATCTGGTAGATTTTCCCTCTGTCCTCAATTTCCCTTTTTTTCTGAGAGCTAAAATATCATTACTGGAAGCCTGTCCAAATTGTACCTTTGGCAAGTTAACAGATAGTCAGTATATCACATGCCCAAATGAAAGAGAATGGGAAAAGGTTTACATTGAGCACTCACAGTAGACGGGTCTCTGAACTTTCTCAGGAAGAGCCTTCTGCCATTGTGGGATGGATAGGGCTGGATAATATGCAAAATAGACACCATAGATTGAAAGTATCCTGCTAAGTTGACAGTTGGGATATCGGATGATTTAACTGCATTGAATTGATTTGTAGGAATCAGTTAATCAGATTCTTCATACCATATGATGTTACTAGACTGTAAAATGCATGCTTATTGCATTTCCTTTGTATAACATATAGTATGTTTTGAAATTTGGTATAAAACATTCGTCTTTTCATTTATTTAATTTTAGTATGGATTACTCTAGTTTTCAAGAGTAGGGAAATGCCCTGGAACTTTGTAATTTGATGTCATATGTAATTTATTTTTTTATTCTTATTTTATTCTTATTGCAGCACACGGCTATATGTAATTTAAACTGTAGTTTTCTTCAAGGGTATCATCCTACACTGAAGGTTTTTCTTACAAGCTTTCTAATAAATATGTAATCTATTCAATTTTGAAAAGTACTGCTGTACCTCCCACTTATTTGTGGCATTTCTGAAATCCAAGTTCCTCTGTGTGTCAGGGTGGATACTTTTGCCTGTAACAGTTTTGTTACTGAATACATAACATCTGGCTACTTAGGGAACAAAGGATATGAAGCTACAGTATTCTGATAAAGAAATTCCAGGACAATTCAAGGGCAACTCATGTACTCTCTGTGTAGGTGAATAGGAGCATAGAAAAGAAATTCTTATACATGAAAGTGACTGGGTCACTTATTTATCTGTTGTTATAATTTTACATATTCACTATTATTAAACGATATTTCATATATATATATATATGTATATATATACATATATATATATACATATATATATATATATATATATATATATATATGATCCCAATTTCCAAAATCCAGAGAACCACATCGATGGGCATTGCTTTCCTATGCTGCTCTTTGGGTAATAAGAATGAAACCTGGTATTGTCCTGTGGTAGAGAAATAACTCAGAGATTCAAACATTTTTCTTTCAATATGTTGCCTGTTCCTACATCTAAAATTAGTAAGTCTGTTAATACATAATACATGTTATAATATATTTAGTATATTATATAAGGTATAATATATTCTATATTATAATATTTATTATATAATATATTATATTATGTATAATAAATTATATTATAATTATATTATATAATAACTGACAGTATTATATATTTATAAGGAAAAATACAACAAACATATTGATGTCGTTTCCTAGCCATGATTAGGTTCAGTAGAGTTAGGTGCATTACATCTCAACAGGAAAAGTATACTGAAGTTCTGATGACCTTGAGCTAGATAAGGAGAATTTCTGTAAAAGGACCCTCTCTTCAATTATGAGAAAAGATAAGTTTGGAAGCTTTTTCTTTTGTTTTATTTTTTGTTTTTATTTAGGCTGTAAAAGAGGCCTGAACTTTGGGCCTGAGCACTGTCCCTCACCTCTTCAATTCAAGGGTAGTTCTCTACCACTCGAGCCATAGCTGCACTTCTGGCTTTTTCTGCTCATGTGGCACTGAAGAATCGAACCACAGCCTCATGCATGCAAGGCAAGCACTCTACCACTGAATCACATTCCCAGCCCAAGTTTGGAAGTTTTTGAGAAGAGGAATGTGGCATTTGTTTTACATCCTTGATTAGTAAAAAATAGATATCATTTTGCTCCAAATTTTGTCTCCTTTCATGTTCCCTAAACATTTACACATGATCATCATTCCATCGCATATCTTTAAGTCCTTCTTTTATTTGTTTAATCATTATTGTTTCTTGTTGTTTTGCTGATCCTAAGGCTTGCACTCAGGGCCTAGGCATTGTCCCTGAGCTCAAGGCTCGTGCTCTACCACTTGAAGCAAAGCACCACTTCTGGCTTTTTCTGCCTGGGCTTGCTTTGAATCATAATACTCAGATCCCAGCCTCTCGGGTAGCTAGGATTACAGGTGTGAGCCACCAGTGCCCAGCAAGTCCCTCTCTTTTAGATATTATTCTAAAAGCCTCCTATCCAAGGTCACTCCTAAGATAGTAAATGGACCTATGCCAATAGTTCCTTCATACTCTCATCTCCTGTTATGGCTATGGTGTGACTTTTCCATTGTATCCTGAACCTACTTCACTGTTCTCTTCCTAATCCATCATTCTAGATGTATTATTAATAATTACCTAAATTTTGTGGCTATGAGCCCTAAATTACTCAACTATTAATTTAATTTAATTTTTCAATATGATTGTTGTTCTGTACAAATCTGAGATTATGTTCACTTCTTGCATCTACCTCTTGGCATGAGCATAGCCTGGGCCTATTCTACCTCAAATGCAAGAGGTTAGCCAAAGAATAGCCTACAGTATTCCTGCCTAGGAGTCCGGACAAGTAGTTGAGTGCCTGAAAAAAGCAATGCATTCCTGACATGAGAAGGGGTGAGAGAGACAACAGCCTAGACAGCAAACTGGCAATCACAACATTTAACAACTTCTCCTTTGGGGAAACTGACCTCCTGCAAAGTGGCAGTGAGATAACTTACCTAGTGAATTTTCTTATATGAAGGAAGTTGTCATGTTTCACTACACAACTCCCTTGTAGTCAAAGAGAAGGTCATTCTTTTGGGACCTCGTTAGGCCCAGACTCAGTTTATCTCCATCTTAGATTTTTCTCAGACTCTATTCCTACCAGAAGGTCCCTGATGAGGAGGAAAGTGTGATCTCTTGGCTTCTGACTGGCCCTTTGGGACCTGAGGCCACTTTTAGTTTTCAACCTGTTCCTTCTGACAATGGGAAAGCTCATTCTCTGAATTGTGCCCTAGTATCAAATCTCTTCAGAGAAAGTCAAGGAATGACAGGTTCTGCCTGAGGGAGTGAGTTTTTTCATTTCCAAAGAGGCCAATTAATATCTGATTCTGAGATCCAGGTTGAAGTCCTTTACCAGATCCTCCAAGCTGGAGTGGATGTTAGCTCAGACTCCAAGCCATGCTCATATTTCTCCTGCTCTTTCTCATGAACCAAAAGGTTACAGGATTTTAGTTCAGAAACAAAGAAAAATCAGAGTAGCAGAAAAACCATTGGCAGGGTGAGGAATTAGAAACTTTGGGTGAAAAAAAGGGCTCAGAAAATCTAGGATCAGGGGGCTGGGAAGGTGGCTCAGTGGTAGAGCGCTTGTCTTGCATGCCTGAGGCCCTGAGTTCGATTCCTCAGCACCACATAAGCAAAAAGAAAAAAGCTGGAAATGGTGCTGTGGCTCAAGTGGTAGAAAGCTATCCTTGAGCTGAAGAGCTGAGCGACAGCGCCCAGGCCCAGAGTTCAGGCCCCACGATGGGACCAAAAAAAAAAAAGAAAGAAAGAAAATCTAGGATCACTCACATCATTTGGGAATCACATCATAAGATTAGGGAATAAAAGTAATAAATTACTACCTAAATTAGTAACTCCACTACTCTACATTACAAGTGTTTTGTCAAAATTTAGCTGTCCTAGCTCTATTTTGATCAGGAAAATGGAGCAAATTCTTTCCTCACAAAGTTCTACTGGGTATCTTTATCCATAGCCCAGGTTGTTCTTACTCTCTACTTCTCTGTTACTTTCCTTTGCTGGATTCAATCAATGACACTTGAAAGTGTTAGCATCTTCAGACATGTAATTACACTTTCTTCTAATCCATTTGTTATCAAATAAAATAAATTATGTGGAAGTATATGTCCATGGTAAATTATCTATCATGGCATATTTATTTGATGTTATTAACTATTATTTTAATATTTTTGTTAAAACTTGAGGAAAATGTTTTACTATTAGCAGTAATTAGTTGCATATTTTTTTGTATTTTTCCATGTCTGTGTATTCCCCAACTGTTGCCTTCTTAAAATTGCTTCAAATTATAAACTATATATGATGGTCCTCTATGTGTTCATTGATATATTTAAATTTTGATATAATATCCACATATTATAGGATATCTTCAACCTATTTTAACTGGTCTGAAAATCAATATGGACGTTCCTCATTAAAGCAAAAACACAATGCCACAAAACCTAGTGAAAGTACTATTAGTTATATATTCAAAATATTTAGCAATGATACAGTAGAAACATTCACTTCTCATATACCAGAACATGTTTATAGCTATGAATAGCACATATTCTTCATTTCCTCTTTCTGGTGCATCTAGGTTGATTACACAGCTTGGTTGCTATGAATATTGCTGCCATGAACATGGATGTTCATGTTGATTTATATTCCTTCAATATGTATCCAATTGCGGTAAAGGTCATCAACATATCTGTCTTTTTGGTATTGTGTAAACTTCCTTTAAGATATCCCTATGGGTTGCACTAGTTTACAATGCCACAAAACCAAATCTAGTTCCTCATTTATTTCAACCTCTCCAGCAGTTTATTTATTTGAGTGGTGATAGCTATTCTAGTGTGTAAGATAGGATCTTAGTGACTTTCCTCTTTATTTTCTTTCATATTTGGATATGAATCTCAAATATTTCATTTATTTATTAAACACTTACATTTGTACTTCCTTCCTGATTAGTGTCTTTCTTTTTCTTTTGGCATTTGATCAATTTTTAAGATTTATAACGTTTGTTTTTTTCCCATTACAAATACTCATTTTAGTTAGTAAAAAGATTTTTTTTCTACAGTGGTGCACACTTAACTTAAAACAACAGATTGTACATTTATATCACTGGATATTTTTGTTTGTATTTACAGCCAGAAATTGTTTCAATAAAGATGCTGAACTTCTTTCACTGATATACTGAAAGTATAGTATCTCATATTGGCCTAAACTAATCTCAGAATTAACAGTCATAGCCTGAGACACCACAGTCTGGGCTAACTAAAACCACTAACACAGCACAAACTGCATTTAAAGAGAGCAAAGGGCTTCATAAAATTTAGAAGAAAGGCATCACCTTCATGAAGCAAATCTTGAAGTTCACAAGCTGACCTTAGGAATCTGAATATCAAGAAGATCAAAGGATAAAAGTATTTAGAAGGACAACTTTGGAACTCAAAATTGGGGAGGTGGGACAAACAATAGATACTAAAACTCAATGCTGATTGCAAGGAGTATTTTACCCCAAACCTCAGCTGTGTCTGACTCTCTCACACAACACACACACACACACACACACACACACACACACACACACACACACACACACACACACACACACCCTAGTGAGAGGCCTTCGCCAAAGTACAGGCATTCTGGACTTAGACTCTGAATACTCCGAAATTATCCATTGTGAAGACCTTTACTGAAAGTACCCATTGTAAGTAGACTTTTACTGAAAGTTAGAATTCAGGTTCCTGGAAAACCGTGAAATGTCACAATAACGTTCTGCCCATAACTCCCCTAGCAATAGCCATCAGCGGATGACAGAAAGTACCTAAAGCTACAGATTTTTTAATTTTTAATTTTTTTTCCTTTTTTATTTTGAAAATACTGTACAGAGGGGTTACAATTACATGGGCAAGATAATGAGTACATTTCTTATCAAGCATTGTAGCCTCCTCCTTTGTTTCCCCCTCCCATCCCTTCCCATCTTCCCCCCCGCCCCTCCATCGAATCCTCCTCCCTCCTCCCCCCCATCAAAGTTGTAATGTTTGTTTTTCTCCATAAGAACTTGTACATCTCATTGTTGCAATGGGTCTACCTGTATCCCTATTTAAACGATTTGTTTTTTTCCCATCTCCTCCACATATTATTGCTCAGCCTTCACTCGCTAGCCAATAAGATTGTTATAAGATTACCCAGTTAACTGAAGGGTCGGGGCTGTCAACGCTTACCCACTGCAATGGTGACAGTTGTGAGTCCAGGCTCGAGCTTGCAATAAATAACTCTAATGTGGTCGCATGAGAACTGGCTCCGTGGTGGTCTTTGGGGATCCTTATCTAAGCACAAGACTAATGTACACAGAGAACCCCAGGGACAGCTGTTTCTGGGACAATGAAGCTTTTTTCCTCTTCTTTTTAGATAATCAAACATGATGTTGCAGTTAATTCTACAGCTGCTCCACACCTGAACAGGAGGAAGGAAAGGATGCCTTCAACTGTAGAATGGCCTTGTGTGCCCCTGGTTTTCTGTGTAAGAATGTAGTTCATGGTCTCCTAGGCAGGGGTAGACAAACTGAAATGGGGTATGCTTTGCCTGGAGGATGGCAACCTGTGATGGCCCTGCATGCATGGTGAAGCAGCCTGGAAAGCCCTGTGAGCGTCTCCGGGATGGCCTCTCAGTGGCTTGTAGAAGTTGACTCCTGTGGTTGGACATGGCAGGAGGAAGGAGGAGAGCCAGGAATCCAGATAATGGGAGAGGCACAGAAGCAAATGCACCTCTCCATTGAGACTCCTTGGCCATTCTAAGGAGGTTCACAACCCACACGTGGCAGCAACTGCACAGGTCCCCAGAGGCCCTACTTGTCTGGGGAGCAGTGCCTGGTCCTGATCCAGAGCTGGAACTTCCTAAGTGGCCCTGAGGTTGGCTGGGCTGGAGCAGAGCCTACCAGCCATGCTTCCTCTGCCCTGCTGTGTATAGCCTCCTAGCAGCTGCCCAGGCTACAGTACCCACAACAGGCTAGCTCCTTGGAGCAGGCTGAGGCTGTGCTGACAATTCCTGGTGCCTGCTTCAAGGCAAGAGCGAGGCCTATCCCACAGCAGAGCTGGCCCTCACTTCCAAGGGCATCGAGAGATGCATGACAACCACAGGCCCAGCCTTGATGCCCTCACTGCCCCTAGAGGTTACCTATAAGTCCCTGCCTTTGTTCTTGAAATTCTTCAGCCATTAGTTGTCTCATTTTTCATTGTATGTTTGGGTGCGACTGGAGACTTCTTCCTCTCCTCACCAAGGAAACAGGCAATAGCAAATCCACCCCAAATTCCACACCTCACAGACACTCCCCAGAACCCAGCTGCCTTTAGGGCTGCTGCTGCATGAGCTGTTGGCCAACTGCCTCTTCCTCCGTTCACAGCCTCCATCAGGGCTTCCCCACCATCCTCTCCCCACCGCCCTCAGCCCCAACCAAAGATCGGCCTCCCCTGTGGCCTCCTCCCTCTCCACACAGCCCCCATCCCCAACCCCACCAGGGCCAGTGCTCTAGGGAAAAGAACTATGGGCTTGGCACAGCACAATCAAAGTTGTCACAGTGTGCAGCCTGCTGAGAATTCGAGGCAGCATAGGTCTCTGATCACTGTCTTTCACTTCACTTACACATGTATTAATGTATTAATTTGGTACTTAATTTTGGATCTCATAACTTCTTATTAAGCCTTTGCAGAATAGCTGGTAGAAATATAGTCCCAAATTCATATTCATAATTTTGAATATGTCTAGTGGCAAATGAATACATTTTCTCAATAGATTTGCTTGATAGACCCATGCACAAACATACCACTCATAGGGGCTGAGAAGGTGGCTCACTTGTAGACAGTTTACCTTGAATGCACGAGACCCTGGGTTTGATTCCTCAGCTCCACTTAAGCAGAAAAAGGTAGAAATGTTACTGTGGCTCAAGTGGTAGAGCACTAGTCTTGAGCTGAAGAGCTGAGGGATGCCAATCAGGCCCAGAGTTCACCACCACTGACAAATTAAATCAATAAATAAAACTCATACTCAAGTTCATTAATTTCAAAGATTAAATACCATTTTATTTAGGGGCAGGATGCCAAGATATAGCAGACCTTTGTCACAAAGCTTTAAGAAGGATTCAATACCTGACAAGTACTACAAACAAAAAGTAAAAATTTAGCTTTGACAACAACATATAGAATCGCCACTCAAAGAGAAAGAGGTACTAAGAATGAAATATTTTTCATAACATTTCTTAAGAGATTCTGTCTCTACATTAATTATCATATAATGTGACCTTCAAAAACTCCAGGTGGGCCTGACTCTTAAGGGCCTTTACAAAAATTGGCAGAGAGAATCATCAACCTGGATTTTTCAAATGGTTTTTGTTAAGGTAGTGTACATACAGATCACCATTTTATATGTCGCTTATGAGTTCACTTCTTGTTTGACAATCTCATCACTTTGTTCTCTCTCTGATTTTCCCTCCTGTCCCTGTCCACAAGTATAGCTCATTGTGAATATAATATCTACAGAGTACAACTGCTGCATTTGTTTCCCTGTTCTCCTTGAATTTCTGTGGCTCCATCAATGTCTATAAAAGAATAAACAAGAACAGAAAAATCCCTCTTGTTTCCAATTCCTGGAATTAATTTCAATATAAATACCAGTAGTTTTATGAGAGTGTCAGACTCTGTCCGCACATCCTGAACACTTATATTTCCTTCACCCAGTCATAACTCCCACTGGATTCTAAGTTCCACAAAGTAATTCTTTTCACTTTTCACACAGGAAGAAACTGAGTGTCAGAAAGATTAAGTAACTTACTGGAAATACTAGGCTGAGCATAGTGGCTCAGATCTGAAGATCATAATTTGAAACTAACTCAGGTTGACATATCCATTACATGTTTATCTCCATGTAATGGACATGAGACAACCTGGACATCAAAGTAATCCTTCTTAGCTACAAGTGTCTGGCTATCCAGAGCCACAGAGAGAAGTTGGAAGATCATCACCAAATGCTCTTACCCAATTCTAGGGAGTGGCTTGGTGCCAGCTTAGTAAGGTATAGCTGTACCAGGGAAGCGGAGTAAAAGAGGAGTGGTTATTTAAAAAAGCACTGGTCTGAAACCTCAAAATAAGGACCCCAGCCTGTGTGGACCAAAAAGTCTCTCTTACATTAAAAAGCACGATTTTAGATTTTTGCAGAGTGGGATGGTGTATAGTTACAGGCAAAGTCTGCTATTTCAGGTAATCCAGTCTGCTCTTTCACATATTACCCAATAGCCAGGTTTCAACACAAATGACTTCAATGAGATTGTTCAAATTATACTGTGACTTTTACTTCTCATGAATCAAAATTCTGTCAAATGATTCTGACTTTCAGATGTTCACACAACGTTTCTCATGATCTTTTCTACTTTATTATTGATGTTCATACTACTTTTTTTGTTGTCTTATGTGTATATGCAATTTTTAGGGCTAGAACTCAATGTTTAATGCTCTCTATTGTATTTTTGGCTCATGGTTAATGGCACGCTATTCCTTGAGCCACATCCTCCCCTTCTGCTTCCTGCTAGATAATTGGAGATAAGTTTTCACATTTTTGTCTGTTTGGACTAATATTGAACTAAAATATTCAGGTCTTAGCCTCCTGAGTTTCTATGATTCTACACATGAACAGTTAACACCAAACACACATATGAAACAATTCTCAGATTCTGTAGAAAATTTAGAAAATAATAGGAAATATTTCCTATAGGACTAGAATCGAGTGATAATTTTTAATATTAGAAAGTCCTCAAGTGAAATTTCCCCAAAAAGCTTGATAATATTACATAGGTGGGAACAGAGATAGTAAGAATGTCAAGTCATCATTAATAAAGGGATCGGATACAGGGAGGAATGAATCAGAGACCCCTTCAGTGTATTTGAAAATGTTCATATACTGTGTCAAATGTTAGAACACCTTTGAAAATAGTACATGAAGAGTCTGAGCCATCAGTCTAGTGGACAATATTATTGGAGAAGTTCAGAATTGCTAGTCTGTATCTAGATTAAATAAACCAACAAACTATGGTAGGAAAATGTGATACAAGCCAGGAATTCTAGCACTCAGACTAAGACAGGTGATTAGACGGTGGAATTACACAGTGATACATTCACTGGACTAGGTAGTATAATTTTGTCCCAATAAAACAAACCAAGAAAGGAAAAAAATAAACAAGAAAGGAATACTCAGTTGGAAGTTTGGGCTAATTTTGTCATTATGTTTTGAGAAGTCAAGTTCCTTATTGAAATGCAACTGATATATAAAACTCAGTTGTGTTTTAAATGGTCTCTTCAAAACAGAACATTACTAGATGCAAAAGAGCACATGATTCCCAAACAAAAATTTGAAAAAGTATGCATCATTCTGTTAGAGTCCAAAGAAATGATGAAGGATTACAAAAGCTTAAGCCTAGAGAAATAGGAAAGTTCATTTAATGTAGGACTTTGGAGACCTGGCTAAATTGGAATTTAGATTTAAAACAAATGTTTTTTGTTTGTATTTTAATATTCTATAGGTTACTACCAAATTATTTTAAGTAGAAAATTTAATTTACAAATTCACAAATGAATCTGGCATTCTATTTGCCTAAAATATTCTTTCAAGTGAGGTATATTTAGAAATTAGTTAATAGTTAATTCCAACAGTTCATAAGTAACATGATAATGTGAATAATCTAAACAAAGTTGCCAACAAATTGATGCTATTAATTTACAAATTTAGATAAAGAGCAATTTTTTGAGATTCTGGTATAACGTTGTATGAAGATAGTAAATGTGAATTCATTTTTCTTCTACCTATACATAACACAGGAAGAAATTTCCTTAATTTTGTACCTCTGTATAAAAATGAGAAAAATGCTAGGTTTAGGGTTTGTTTTTATTTTGTTTTTGTTGTTTGGTTTGTCCTAGGGCTTAATTTCTAGGCCTGGCCACTGCCCCTGAGGCTGTTTTTGCTCAAGGCTATTACTCTACCACTTGAACCTCAGTGACACTTGTGTAAGGCTTTTCGTGAGCAGTTTATTGGAGGTAAAAATCAAAGGAACCTTCCTTCTTGGGTGGGATTTGAACCAGAGTCTTCAGATCTTAAAATTCAGACACTCAGTTCTCCTGAATATCTATGATAGATAAAATATATAACTATAAATATTATTTGCAAGTGTTTTGATCTCAAGAATAACACTGGGTGGAAAATGATGCAGCAAAGTTTAGTGTAGTGTTCTTTCCATAATATGAAGGGCACCACATTAGCAGAAGTGTAGTATTTTTTTTACAAAGTTATACGCTTGTAATGATGGGAATTTAAGGAATTTTAAGGTGCACCTTGCAAGATGGAAATTGTTGGGCTAGGATGACTGATGGCATAAAAATTTGGGATTGATGGTCATAGAAATAATAGCTTAGTTTGATGAACAAATGTTTACTCTTGAGGAATTATTATAGATGCTTCATAATTTTACCTTCTTCCAGACTGTGGCTATTTTTTGTGTTGAATTTAAGTATATCATGCCCCATTGAAAACTTCACCTATTGCAGAATTAAATAAAATGCAAACAGGTACTGTTTTGAATGTCTCTAGTATGGCATGTTCAGAATTTGAAAATGAGTAGTTAGTAGTCATAGGAATGTTGAAGAACACATATACTTTGTCCTCTTAACAATTATTCAGATTTTTTTTAATTTAATTTTATTTTATTTGAGAACATACTGTACAGAGGGGTTACAATTACATGGGCAGGATAATGCATACATTTCCTACCAAGCATTGCAGCCTTCTCCTTTGTTTACCCTTCACCTCCCTTCCCAGCCTCCCCCTCCCCCCAACCAACCCTTCCCCCCCTCCCCCCACACACCGACATTGTAAAGCTCGTTTTTGACATGAGATTTTGTACTTCTCGTTGTTGAAACAGGTCCACCTGAATCCTTAAACGACTTGTTTGTCCCCATCTCCTCCACAAGTTATACTGACATCAAATATAGTGAAAGCGGGGGTTACACTGTGGGGGAGGGACATACAAAGCAACAAAGAAATAATCTTATAAATGCGTTAGAAACACATGCATGAAAGAAAAAAAAACATTAAAATATATATTTAAGGGTTCGTTTTCCTAACATCACATTATCTGACCTTTTCTGCTTGATTCATACATATACTAGATATTGCAATTAAGGGAAACCATGGGACGTATGTTTCTTTGGGCCTGGCTTACTTCACTTAATATAATTTTTTACAAGCCTTTCCATTTCCTAACAAATGGGGAAATGTCATTCTTTCTGATGGAGGCATAGAATTCCATTGTGTATATATACCACATTTTCTTGATCCATTCATCTACTGAGGGGCATCTGTGTTGGTTCCATATCTTAGCTATGATAAATAATGCTGCAATAAACATAGTTGTGCTGGTAGCTTTAGTGTGGTCTTGTTTGTAAACATTAGGGTAAATGCCCAAAAGTGGGATTGCTGGGTCATAGGGGAGTTCTATGTGAAGTCTTTTGAGGAACCTCCATACTGCTTTCCAAAGTGGTTGAACAAGTTTACATTCCCACCAACAATGAAGTAAGGTTCCTTTCTGTCCACATCCCATCCAGCATATGTTGTTGTTAGAGTTCTTGATTTTTGCGTTCTAACTGGAGTGAGGTGATATCTCAATGTTGTTTTGATTTGCATTTCTTTTATGGCTAGTGATGTTGAACATTTCTTCATATGTCTATTGGCCATCCTTCTTTCTTCTTCAGAGAAGTTTCTTTTTAAGTCTTTAGGCCACTTATTTATTGGGCAGTTGCTTCTATGAGGATTTGTTGTTGGGATTTAATTTTTTGAGTTCCCAGTACATTTTAGATATGAGACCCTTGTCCATTGTATGGCTAGTGAAGGTCTTCCCAATCCGTGGGCTTTCTATTGATCTTGCTAGCTAGGTCGTTTGCCATGCAGAAGCTCTGCAACTTCATGCAATCCCATTTGTCCAACCTTTCTTTGATTTGTTGTGTATCTGGGTCTCTATTCAGAAAATTTCGGCCTGAGCCAAGGAGACCTAGGGTTTCTCCTATTCCATCCTGTAATGTTTTCAGAGTGTCTGCTTTGACTTCAAGGTCTTTGATCCATTTGGAGTTGATTTTGGTACAGGGTGATATATAAGGATCAAGCTTTAGTTTTCTACAAGTAGTTAACCAATTTTGCCAGCACCATTTAGTGAGGATGCTGTCTTTCTTCTATTCTTTTTTTTTTTTTTTTTGCTCCCTTATCGAAGATTAGATGGTTAAAGGTCTGTAGGTTCATTTCTGGGTTTTCAATTCTATTCCATTGGTCCTGAGGTCTGTTCTTATGCCAATACCAAGCTGATATGATTACTATGGCTTTATAGTAGAGTTTGAAATTTGGCATTGATATTCCTCCAGCAGTGTTCTTTCTGTTGAGGAGCGTTTTTGTTATTCGGGGTCTTTTATTGTTCCATATGAATTTTTGGATTGCCTCTTCTATTTCCTTGAAGAATGCGGTTGGAATTTTGATAGGTATCTCATTGAATTTGTAGATAGCCTTGGGAAGTATTGCTATTTTCACGATGTTATTCTTTCCAATCCAGGAACATGGGAGGTTTTGCCAATTTCTAAGTTCTGTTTTGATTTGCTTTTTCAAGATTTTAAAGTTTTCATCACAAAGGTCCTTCACTTCTTTGGTTAATTCCTAGGTATTTTATATTTTCTGTGGCAATTACAAATGGATTTGTTTTCTTTATTTCAGCCACACTTTTCTAATTGTGGGCATATAGAAAAGCCATTGATATTGGCGGGTTAATTTTATACCCTGCTATTTGCCAAAGTTTTGAATCAGCTTGAGTAATTTGGGAGTGGAGTCTATGTGATTCTTTAAATACAAGATCTTATCGTCTGCAAAGAGGGAGAGTTTTATTTTTCCTTTCCCTATTTGGTTCCACTATATGTCTACATCTTTTCTTATTGCTGTAGCTAGGCATTCTAATACTAGATTGAAGAGAAGTGGAGAGATTGGGCATCCTTGTCTTGTTCCTGAGTTAAGAGGAAATGACTTTAGTTTTTCACCATTAAGTATAATGCTGGCGGTAGGTTTGTCATATACAGGCTTTATTGTATTGAGGAATGCTCCATGGATTCTTAATTTTTCCAAAACCTTCATCGTAAAGGGGTGTTGTATCTTGTCAAATGTTTTTTCTGCATCTATTTAGATAACCATGTGGTTCTTGCTCCTGTTGGTGTGATGAATTATATTAATTGATTAGCGTATATTGAACCAGCTTTGCATCCCTGAAATGAATCCTGTTTGATCGTGGTGTATGATTTTTTGGATGAATTGTTGAAGTCGATTGGCCAAAATTTTATTGAAAAGTTTTGCATCAATGTTCATCAAAGAACTGGGTCTATAGTTCTCTTTCTTTGATGAGTCTCTGTGTGGTTTTGTGATGACCGTGATGATGTCTTCATAGAATGTGTTCGGTAGTGAACTTTCTCTTTCAATTTCATTGAAGAGTTGGAGGAGTATTAGTGTGAGCTTTGCATTGAAGGCCTTGTAAAAGTCTGCTGTAAAACCATCTAGTCCTGGACTTTTCTTAGCTGTGAGGCCTCTTATTGCTGTTTCTATTTCAGTGCTTGATATGGGCCTGTGAAGATGGTTTAACTCATCTTGGTTTTCTTTTGGTATGTCAATATTTGCTAGGAAAAGGTCCATTTCTGTCAAGTTCTCAAACTTATTAGCATAAAATTTTGAGAAGTATTTCCTTATAATGTCCTGAATCTTGGTTGTTTCCGTGGTGATATTTCCATTTTCATCTCTGAGTTTATTTATTTGGGTGGGTTCTCTTCTTTTTCTGATAAGATTTACTAAGGGTCTGTCAATTTTTTTAACTTTTTCGAAGAACCAACTCGTTGTTTTGTTGATTCTTTCTATAGTTTTTTGGATTCTAATTCATTTAATTCTGATTTAATTTTAATTATTTCTTTCTATCTACTGGATTGGGGTTTATCTTGCTGCTCTTTTACACGGAGATTTAGATTTGTCATTAAATTGCTGGTTTCAGATCTCTCCAATTTGTTGATGTAGGGACTCAGAGGTATAAACTTGACTCTGAGTACTACCTTTTTTGTGTACCAGAGGAGCTGGTAATTTGTGTGTTCATTTTTGTTGAATAGCCTGAACATTTGAATTTCCTTTCTAATCTCTTCCATGACCCACTCGTGATTCAGCAGTTTGTATTTCAGCCTCCATGTTTTACCGGACTTACTTTGGTGGCTTTTGGTGTTGAGTTCTAATTTTATTCCCTTGTGGTCATAGAGAATGCCAGGTATAACTTCAATGTTTCTGAATTTAGACAAGTTTGCTTTGTGGCCTAAAATGTGGTCGATTTTAGAAAATGTTCCATGTGCTCATGAGAAAAACGTGTATTATGATGATACAGGGTGAAATGTTCAGTAGATGTCAGTTAAATCTAGTTGATATATGCAGCTGTTTAGATCTGTGGTTTCTCTGCTGTTTTTGCCGAATTGATCTATCTAGTGGGGAGAGTAGTGTGTTAAAATCTCCAATAATTAATGTCTTTTGATCTATATGGGATTTGAGGTGAAGTAGTGTTTCTTGGATAAATTTGGGTGCTCCATTGTTTGGCGAATAAATATTTATAATTTTAATAACCTCCTGAAGGAGAGATCCCTTAATTAGTATGTAGTCACCTTCTTTATCTCTGCTCACGAATTTTAACTTGAAGTCTATTTTATCTGATATTAGGATTGTAACTCCCACCTGTTTATGGGGCCATTTGCTTGGTAGATTTTGTTCCAGCCTTTAACATTGAAAATGTGTTTGTTTTTAAGGGCAGGATGTGACTCCTGAAGGCAGCAGAAAGAAGGATCTTGTTTTTTAATCCTACTAGACAGTCTATGTCGCTTAATTGGAGAGTTCAGTCCGTTAACGTTAAGAGAAAGGACTGAGAGGTATTTGGGAGTTCCTGCCATGTTATCCACCTTCTTGGGGGCTGCCAACCTGGGTTCTTCCTATGGTTCTTGGATTCTCAGTTTCGGTGCAGTTTCTTGGCATTTATTGTGGTCTTGTAGGTTTTCAATGTGTAGGACATCTTTAAGAATCATTTGTAGGGCTGGTTTGGTGGAGATGTATTGTTTCAATTTTTCTTTGCTATGGAAGGTTTTTATTTGGCCTTCAGTTATGAAAGAGAGTTTAGCTGGGTACAATATTCTTGGATGATAGTTGTTTATTTTTAGGACATGGCATACATCATTCCAGTCTCTTCTTGCTTTGATTGTTTCTGTTGAGAAGTCTGAGGTGATTCTAATTGGTTTACCTTTATAGGTGTTTAATCTTTTCTCCTTGACAGCTTTAAGGATCTTTTCCTTGGTCTGAGTTGATCCTGTGTGGATTATATTTTGACAGTGGGATCTCCTATTCTGGTCTGGTCTATTTGGAGTTCTAAAAGCTTCTTGTATCTGAATAGGCCTATCTTTTTGTATGTTTGGAAAGTTCTCTGCTAGGAACCTGTTAAATAAATTTCCTAGACTATTAACTTCTCTTTGTAAGTGCTCCTCTACACCCATTATCCTTAGATTAGGCCTACTGATGGTGTCTTCCAAGTGTTGGATAGATCTATCATATTTCTTGGACTTGTCTTGGATGGTTGTATGTTCTTTCTCTATAATATCTAGGCTGTCTTCAATCCCTGAGATTCGTTCTTCTTCATGGTCTAAACTGCTGTCAAGACTTTCTACTTTGTTTTTGATCTATTTCCTCCTAATTCATCAGTTTTGATAGCTTCAAATTCTTTGTTGAAGCTTTGTTTTATATCTTGTATGTACTTCTTTACTTCCTTAATTTGGTGTTCAGTGTTTATTCTCAAATCACTTAGTTGATTGGTTGTGGTTTCCTTGGACTCCCATTTCTTCTGTTTGGTTCCATTCAGCTTTCCCTTTGTGGTCTCCCTGACTTCCTTCAGCTCTTTGTTAATGGATTCCATGAATGCCTTTAGTGATCTTTGTGTATTCTCTTCCTACTCTCTCAATTCCTGTTTTACTCTTTGATTAGCTTCCTCTCGTCTGTGGGATTCCTGTCGTTCTCTTTGAGTGTTCTCAGCCTGCTCACGCCAATCCTACCTTTCTCTTTGAGTATTCTCAAGCTGCTCATGCAAATCCTGTATCAGTTTTTGAGTAGCTTCCTCGCTCTTATGATATTCCTGTATAAACATTTGGATTGCCTCCTCTCTCCCTATCACGCTCATACAGAGTCCTTTGTATGTTTTAAATCTTTTCATTTATCATGTTTGCCAGCTGTGTTTGTAGAGCTATTTGGGAACTCT
Source organism: Dipodomys spectabilis (assembly GCF_019054845.1). Taxonomy (NCBI): domain Eukaryota; kingdom Metazoa; phylum Chordata; class Mammalia; order Rodentia; family Heteromyidae; genus Dipodomys; species Dipodomys spectabilis. The sequence continues at coordinate 89,417 of NW_024870808.1, read as the reverse complement.
CCTCTGGATTATTCATTATCTGTTCTGTACCCTGATTATCATGATTTGGAATTGAGATACCCGGATTTGCCATTTTTCTTGTGTTTTTCTGGCTTACTCTCCCCTTTTGAGATGAAAATAGCAACAGTTTTGTTCTAGAACACTATCTTAAGGCAAGCATCAACCAGAGTCTAAATTTGCACAGTCAATGGTCTACAGATACAATCTAGTTCAACAGATACATGTATTCAACATCAAACAAATATATGTTAATGGGCTACGAACCACAAAGAAGAATTTGGAAGACCAGAAATTTTTTGGGTTAGGGAGAGATGTGGGTAAAAAATAAGAATAGATTGATGTGGGGAGGCACAGGGATAGTTAAAGAAGTCCTAATCTCAATGCAGGAAATAGGTTGGGTAGGATGAAAGTAGAGAGAGAGAAAAAAAGAAGAAAGGGAAAGGGAAATAAAAATAGACCAGAAAAAATAGAAAAGTAAAAATTAATAATATCTTGTAGATGTGATAACAATCTAGTTACAGAAGAACCTGAATATATTGAGAGAAGGGGAGGCATATAAAGGAGATGGGAAAAACTTAAAAATAAAAATGCTTAAAATATTATATAGGTATAAAGAGGTAGTACTGCTATTAAGGAATTTTAGTCTCAGAGGTGTTGAATTGTGTAATAAATTTGTGGAGTAAGTGTGTACACAATGGGGGATAGGTTCTAATAGTCAACTAAGGGTTTATCTGAGCATGTGCAGGACAAGAGTGAAGTCACATAGAGAAGAACGAAAGAGAGGAAAAGGTGAAAAGGATAAGAAAGGAAGAAAAAAGATTAGGAGTTCAGTAGAGCTAAACAAAAACAAAAAGATAATTAAAAAAGAAAAAAGAGAAAGATAACAAAGAAAGAAAGAAAAACGCACACTGACGTATCCCTAAAATAAAAATTATAAGAGGAAAAAAAATTTACTGGAAAACAATTTTTTTTCAACAAAGGCAAAAATTAAAGATTAAAAAAAGTTTTAGAAAAGAAAAACAATTTTTTTATATAAGGTACCAAAAAGAAGAAGAAGAAGAAGAAGAAGAAGAAGAAGAAGAAGAAGAACAAGAACAAGAACAAGAACAAGAACAAGAACAAGAACAAGAACAAGAACAAGAAGAACAAGAACTAGAACAAGAACAAGAACAAGAAGAACAAGAACAAGAACAAGAACAAGAACAAGTAGAACAAGAAGAAGAACAAGAAGAACAAGAAGAAGAAGAAAAGTTCTTTGATTTTTTTGGGAGGGGTGGGAAAAATCCTGTATCTCTCTTGTGTCAATAAACAGCCTCTTGTCGGAGTCTCTGGTCTGCTTGTGGTCCTGTGGGTTGGTTAGTTTCTTAAGTTAGTTTGTTCAAACAGGCAGAAAAATGCTCTGCTTTACCCAGGATTTTGTGATCTTGATCTTCCTCCCAGGCTAGTTCAATGGGAGGCCGATCTGCTTTGAGTATCACCAAAGAGGGGGATGCAGTGATGAGGCTAGGTTCTGGGTAGAGTTGAGGCCTTTCAAAAAACAGGAGCTTTTCCCGGGGGCTAGTTTGTGAAAAACTCACAGAGCCCATCCTGGAGCGATTCTCAGGGTTTCTGTTTACTGAATGTCAATTGATTGTTGAGGCTGCTAGAGGGAGGGGCAGCCTCTGGCTCTGATTACCCAGTGAAGAAAGCCACTCCTAGGGCTGGCACTGGAGCTTGGTGACATTTCCCTGGGTTGAGCTGAGTCTTGCAGGTCATGCCATGGTTAAGTTCTTGTGACATGCTAAATGACTCGTTTTATTCCAAGGCCTGAGTTGGAGCTAGCAGCTCCTCCGTGCTTTGTCAGTATCCAAATTGAGAGATCCGGTACTGAGGTGGCGGGGAGAGGGGTGGCCTTCCCTCCTCTGCTCCCTGAGAAGGAGTGAGGACGTTGGGCTGCTGCTCACACCGAGTCTTGGTTCCTGGGTCATCTCTGGTCTGTGAACTGCAGGATGAAGATGTCCGCTTCTTGTCAGTTCTTGCTGGTGTTGTGTAGAATCCCCTCGCCCGCTCTGTCTGGCTTCTTAGTCCAGGACTCTCTGTGGCTCAGGTATGGCACCTATGATCGCCACAGCCACCGCTGCCACCACAGTGGCAGCTGCTGGCAAGAGCTCAGATGTGTCTCCTTGCCTGGATTTTCCCTCTCTGGCCTGACTCTCTGTCCTGTGATGGCACACTTCATGTGATTCTCTGGCTTAGGACTGTTCACTGGAACTCTAAAACTGCTTTCTATGTGAGAGCTTGTTTAGACTCCAGCTTCTCCTCTGCCATCTTCCCGGAACTCCTCCAGAAAAACTGTTTTCATTTACAAGAATTTATTTTGCTCATCATCATCTTATATGGTCATACATACATAGTTATTGAGAAATTCTGCTCAACTTCTAGGAGTATCCTAGATATTTTCTACTTATTACAAATGAGGAAACCATGCAATCTCTTTCTTTGTGTCTTGATTATTTTAGTTAGTTTGATTTTTCCAAGTCTTTCCATTTCTGTATGAATTGGAAGCATAAGATTCCACTGAAAATACGTAAACCACATTTTGTCAATTCATTTTTCTACTGAGTGGCATATTGTTTTAAAACATGACTGCTTGTAAGTATCACTTAACGTCAATCAAAAATGAGAGATGCCACTTCCCCAGACATTCTAAAAGCATGATTTCTAAGTAAGATAGGATGTTATGGTGGTAAGAGTGTTGAGATATCTGGATGAGTCTAATGTATATCTTGCACTGAATTAGGCAGACAGATATCCAATATCATAGAGGACAAAAATGGTAGTGACAAAAATATTTCCCTTGAGAAAGATATAGGAGGCTGCCAGAAATATGAAGTAGTTCAGATAATTTTGAAGAATTTAGAAATGCAAGGTCAAATATGTCTCTTTAAAGAATAATTATGTAAGTGGAAGGGCAAAAGAAGGGGAAGAGAAAAAATAAGTGACAGAAGATCATTGACCTAATAGAATATAAAAAGACATAATCTATAACTTTCAAGTTAAAAAGAGACCAATAGAATACATACAAAATATTTACTTGGCTTTTTCCTACTTTAATGCTCCAATGGCTTTCCTAAAATGCATATGCATAGATTTGTGTCTTCTGTCATTTGCTAAAAGTTTCTTCTGTAAAAGGTTATCAATTACTTATAAATGATGCATAATTCCTAGGTATTCCAGTTATCACATACACTTTTGATTGAGTTATCTCTGTATAAAATGAAAATAAGAGACAAAGAACCCTCAAAATAAACAGAAATCACATCTTTGTTTAAAACACTGTAGTTTACAGAGTTTTTAGCCAACACCAAAAACGTCTCTTTAGGTATTTTGCATTTTGTGTGAAGAATTTTTAACAATAGTTTTTTTTTTTGCTGACATGTCATTCACTTGCAATATATGATCTCCTTTTATTGTATAATTTTAGTGCTTTGGAAGTGAATTGTACCTTCATAGGTTTTCAAAGCCTAATTTTCACAAACTTACATTTCTTCAAATAGAAATGCTATAAATTTTAGAACAGATATTAAAATAGATATAAAATTCTGTTACAGGAATTTGTCCAGCATACATCCTCTAAAGTGTGTCTTTTCAAAATTTGATTTTGGGGATTTTTTCCAGAGTCTCACACATACTATTCAAGTGCACTGTCAATGAACTACAATTCCCTGTCCAAACATGTTTTTTACTTCTCTTTAATACATTCATAGAAGTGTAATGAATGGATCCTATACAATTCTTTTTGACCTTTAAGACTTGAAAACTTGCTTGGTAAAATGATTGCAGTATTATACAAATTGATCATTATGAGGAGTTTATCAATTTCTCCACAAATGCATTATTATATTTTGTGTCATCTTTTTATATTAGGGTCATACAAGTGAGTTTTCTTCTTTTTTCTTAGACACTAAAGAGGAACTTATTTCATATGCTCCTCCTATTGATTATTAAGTAACACATGTTCTTTAAAGAAATATCCTATTCAGGAAAAATTATACAGAATTAGAAGATATAAAAATACTTAAGATTCAGAATCATTGTAGCATTCACATTGTAGCATTAACAAATACTTTCCCTCTATCTGTTGGTTATGTTTTCACTTCGGTTATTGTGTCCTTTGAATTATGAGTATAGTGTCCTTTGAATTATGAAAGGCTATCACTTGATATAATCCAGTATATTCTTGCTTTTCTTTAGCCACCAATGCTTTCCATTTATACAATTTCAGAAATTTTTACGTTTATCTCTTATAGGTTTTTACATCGCACATTTAGTTTGATAATCATTTTTTATTTTAAATTTTTGTATTAGGATTGAAGTAGGCCAGGCACCTGTATGTCACACCTGTAATCCTAGCTACTCGGGACTCTGAGATCTGAGGATCACGGTTTAAAGCCAGCCCGGGCAGGAAAGTCCATGAAACTCCTATCTCTAATAAACAACAAGAAAGCCAGAAGTGGTGCGGTGGCTCAAGTGGTAGGGTGCTCACATTGAGCTGAAGAGCACATGGACTGCGCCTAAGACCAGAGTTCAAGCCCCATGAATGACAAAAAAAAAAAACAAAAGAAACAAACAAAAAAAAGGATTGTGGTAGTAGTCTAAGATCATTTTTAAATCATGAAAGACAATAGTGTCAATACACCCATTTAAGATTCTTTTATTTTCCAAAGTGGTTGAAAACGTTTACACGCCCACCAACAATGAAGTAAGGTTCCCTTCTGTCCACATCCCCTCCAACATCTGTTGTTATTAGAGTTCTTGATTTTTGCCATTCTAACTGGGGTGAGGTGGTATCTCAATGTTGTTTTGATTTGCATTTCTTTTATGGCTAAGGAGGTTGAGCATTTTTTCATGTGTCTATTGGCCATCCTTCTTTCTTCTTCAGAGAAGTTTCTCTTTAAGTCATTTGCCCACTTATTTATTGGGCAGTTGTTTCTTTGAGCATTTGTTGTTGGGGGATTTAATTTTTAGAGTTCCACGTATATTTTAGATATTAGACCTTTGTCTGTTGTATGGCTTGTGAAGATCTTCTCCCAATCCGTGGGCTTTCTATTGATCTTGCTAGCTATGTCCTTTGCCATGCAGAAGCTCTGCAACTTCATGCAATCCCATTTGTCCAACCTTTCTTTGATTTGTTGTGTTTCCGGATCTCTATTAAGAAAATTTCGGCCTGCGCCAAGGAGACCTAGGGTTTCTCCTATTCCATCCTGTAATGTTTTCAGAGTGTCTGCTTTGGAAAGTATTATGGAAGTTCCTCAAAAGACTCCACATAGAGCTCCCCTATGACCCAGCAGTCCCACTTTTGGGCATTCACCCAACTGTTTACAAACAAGACCACACTAAAGCTACCAGCACAACAATGTTTATTGCAGCATTGTTTACCATAGCTAAGGGCTGGAACCAACCCTAGTGCACCTCAGTATATGAATGGATCAAGAAAATGTGGTATATTTACAAAATGGAATTCTATGCCTCCATCAGAAAGAATGACATTGCCCCATTTGTTAGGAAATGGAAAGACTTGGAAAAAATTATATTAAGTGAAGTAAGCCAAGCCCAAAGAAGCATAGGTCCCATGATTTCCCTTATATACAATATCTAGTATATGTATGAGTCAAGCAGAAATGGTCAGATAAGGTGATGTTAGGAAAATGAACCCTAAGATATGTAATTTAAATGTTTTTTTTTCTTTCATGCATTTGTTTCTAACGCTGTATTTGATGTCGGTATAATTTGTGGAGGTGGACCTGTTGCAACAATGAGAAGTAAAACTTGCCATGTCGAAAACGAACTTTACAACTTGGGGGGGGGGGAGGATTGGGTGGGATGGAGCAGGGAGGCTTGGAAAGGATGGGAAGGGTAAACACAGGAGGAAGCTACAATTCTTGATAAGTAATGTACTCACTATCTTGCCCATGTAATTGTAACCCCTCTGTAGAGTATGTTCACAATACAAAAATAAAAATTAAAAAAAATTCTATTATTATTTCATAAAGTCATAGTATAGTTTTCAAAATCTATTAAACATAAAACTGAGAATTTATTTTTTACAAATCTGTTACAGTCTTCTATGTATCTGTTCTTGTAGTAGAACTATGTTGTCTTCACTACTAAACATGGTAAAAAGATTCAAAGCAAGTATGAAGGCTGAAGATACACCATTTTACAAGATTGTTCTGACTGACCTGTATTCCTTGAATTTACATAAGAATTTATTGAGCAGGGGACCAATATTCTACAGAGATATCTAGATGTTTGATAGTCACTCATATTTTGTACTTTGTAAAAACACAAGACCCCAGATATTATATATAGAAAAAAGTCTTCAGAAAATAACTGAAACAACTAATATTAATTCAGGAATGAGTTAAGATTTAGATAACACTGTAACTTAACACAGATGAATGATAACAACTTGAGCTGTACAACAGAGGAGAGTGAGAGGGGAAAGAATGATGGACCCCATAGGAGCTATATGTCATTGCTATTGTGTTTCAAAAACAGAAAGACTTCAGAGAAGGTAAGGAGAAAAATTAAGTGTCCTCATACATGTTTCATTTTAATCCACCTTATAGTTTGTACTAAAAGTCAGTGAAAATGGGAAAAATTAAAATAGAAATTAAAACATTGTATATACCTGTTACATTGTAAAGAAATTGTAATAGGAATATGATAATTAATTTCCAAAGAAATAAGAGAAAGAATAGTTAAACTCTAAAGGGAAAAAGAATGAAGAGAGAAAAGAAGCAAAGTAAAACCTTTATCAATAACAAACACAAGAGTTTGGAAGTGGAAAGGCAGTGGAAATATTCTAAATAACAATAAAATTGATAGCGTGGATAGAATATGGATCACATTTTATCATATATAATTTTGAAAAAGCATACTAGGAATGAAAGTTTGAAAGTCATGGTTTAAAATACTATTTGCGTTATAACTAGACAGTATAGCTCAGTGGTAAACCATTGGCCTTGCATATGTGAAGCAATGGTGTGTTCTCCCAAGCACTACAAAGTACACACAAAGCACACACACAAACACACACAAAACCACATAAACACACACACTCACACACACACACACACACCACATACACACATTTGGAATATTGATTTTATCATATTAAACAGAAGAAATTATCACAAACAGTAAAAGTATGTTAATATATGAAACCATAATATTACTTGTAGTATTTAAAATTTGAGGAGGAATAAAATTGTCACAATATACTTGGATTTTAATAGATTAAGTAAATTGAAAATTAATAGAAGACATGAGAACCTTTGCAAATAAGTTTTAAATAATAAACATTTTGAAACATGTGTCCTTTTATTTTGACAAAAGATTGATGTTACTGGTGTTTTAACTCAAGACTTAGAATATGATAGCGTGGTGCTGTATATAACGCTAGGGATGGCTATATCTATAATCATTTCACTCTGAATAGTTCTATAATAAGGTCTCATAGTTTCCCAGTCTCTCCCGAATTACAAATCCTATTTACATTTCCCACCATAACTAGAAAATGGATGCAACAAATCACCATGCCGAGCTCAAACTTTTTTTAAATTCAAGTACAAATATTTCCCAAAAGTGATCAGGTAATGAAGCCTTCCTTAATAAAGTATGTGTTTTTTGAAAATACAGTATTTGTTTCCTGGACAAATATTTTTATAACTATAAGAAAATAAATGTATTTAAATTCACTAACCATATAAAAATTAAGAAAATAATTTTTAAAAAGCCACATGTTAAATATTTTAAAAGCAAAATATATGTGTCTGAATAATTTACATGTGTAAAAATCATGCAAAATTAACTTAACTGATCCTACAACTCTGAAAAAAAATTACCCCAAAGAAACATAAGGAAATATTTAAGCTCAAAATTTGAAATTTAGAAAATAAAATGAAGTAGGGGCTGGGAAGGTAGCTCAGTGGTAGAGTTCTTGCCTTGCATGCATGAAGCCTTGGGTTCCATTCCTCAGCACCACATAAGCAAAAAGAAAAAGCCAGAAGTGGTGCTGTGGCTCAAGTGGTAGAGCGCTAGCCTTGAGGGACATGGCCCAAGCCCAGAGTTCAGGCCCTAAAACCGGACCCCCCACACACAAAAAAGAAAAGAAAATGTAGTGTAATCTTTAGTTGACTTAATTAAGTGTAAACGTTCTGTATATCAATTTTATAATGAAAATGCTTGAACAAAGAAAGCAAAAGTACCCATTGATCAACAGCAACAGCAAAAACATCAGTAGTTCTTGTTTTGAGTATACAAAAATATCGATGGAAGATATAACAGTGTTCCTTCCTTAGGAAATGTACTCATTGGTTCATTTATGTAACTGTAACTCCTGTGTACATTACCATAATAATAAAATTAAATTGAAATTAAAAATAAACCAAATAATATACCAATTAAGAATTCTTAAAAGCCATTGGTTAAAAACTTTGTAAAAAACTGCCCTAAATACACAAGGAATATACTTTGATGATACTATTTAAATACTTCAACTTCAGCAGTAAAGCAAAAAGTTTAAAAACTGTTACAAATAAACTAATAAATCAGAATATATTACTATTAATCATAAGACGAATTTATAGTGGTAGTCAAATATGTAAGAAATGAGGCAATTTGCCATTCATTTGCACTTATTAAGTGAGAAAGAAATTTCTAGGTATTTTTTAATTATCATAAGTTTAATGAAGAAACTATTCTGTCACATCATATGATAATCAGATAAAGCTGATATTAGAGCAAAGAACAGATTGTATTAAGTTTTTGGATGTTAATGTACATACTTATTTTGGTTGTGGGAAAATGTGGGGATTTCAACTTGGGGTATATTGTTCTTGCATGCCGGCATCATATCAGTGCTTAATTTTAGGATAGGGGTTCCCTTTCCACAAGAACATGCCCCTGATCTGTCCTTTTAGCCTTCCCATCATCAATGGCATGGGAGTTGCACACCAACTTGTCTAGCTTGCTACCTTGACTGGCCTGGATCTGCAGTCCTTCCAATCTTAGTCTCTAGATAGTGCAGGATGGTGGAAATGATCCAATTCACCCAGCTATAGATTGAGAAGTAAGTCCACTAAAGTTTTGGCTTGGGTTCTGTTCTCAAGCCTCCTAAGTAGTTAAGAGTACACATGGGATCCCCTGGTGCAGTAAGAATATTTTTAAAGCAACTAGACATATATATGACTTAGGCTAGTGAATACCTCAGGAAAAGAATAAAAGAGCAGTGAATCATAGAGGATAGGCAGAATTTTAACTAGCTACTCAGAGGCTGAATAACCTTAGCTAGCTACTCGGGAGTCTAAGATATGAAGACCACTGTTCAATCATGACAATACAAGCGATTATCTCAAAAACAAAAAAAAAAACAAACAGAATTGTAGCAGTGGCTGAAATGGTAGACCACTATCCTTGGGCACAGAAGCTGAGGAATAGTTCCCAGGCACTATCAAGCCTCAAGAATGATGAATGCATGCATGAGCACATGCACATGTGCGTGTGCATACTCGCACATGCAGGCACACATACACAAACACAAATGAGTTTTTCAATGTGAAGTTCTTTATTTTTTTTTTACCTTACTGTATTTTATTTCACTGTGTTAGTTCACAAATTAACAAAATCAGCTAAGGACCTATTTACATAAAATTCATCATGTTTCTCTAAAATCTACTGTCTTTTTAGAAGCCTGCTTTTATTTGACCCAAAAGTAAATTATTCAGGAAGTCAATTCATCACTCTCAATCTGCAGTATTAGATGATTGTTTAGATTCCTCCTAGCAATATGATTATGTGAAATCCTGCATCAAGCAATGTATTTCTTTCACTAGAAGAGAAACCTCTGTCAAACAATTAATAATAGCTTATTCTCCTCCTAGCATTCATCTGTAGTTTCATTTTCTTCATATATTTCATGATCTGTCTGTGAATGCCAAAGAGTGCCGTGAAAATAAAACACCCTTTTCAGCGCTTAGCATGTGTATACCATTCATAGATACTGAAATTGCTTTGGAATAAATAATGTTCACCCTGACTATCTTGAGAAAGAAGAATTGGTTTCTCAGCACTATAGGTAAGAACTTGAAGGAAAGAAACAGAAGGAAAAGTGAGGAACAACTCAACACATAGATTCAAATGAAACAAAACAACCCAAGAAAACACAAATTAATTCAGTACTCAAGAACCTGGAGGAAATGAAAGATTTAAAAATAATAAGCTATGACAAGCTTATGAAATTCGTGACTATATGGGTGTGCACTGTTGTGAGGACAGTGGCTAAAGCCCAGACTGAACAGAAAGTTCTCTACACAATGCCATGCACCTGTTATTCTAAATTCCAGGAAGAATACCATCAAGTGGACTGAGGCCAAGTTCATACATAAGTCGGAGGCCAGTTTCTAGCTGAAAAATAATCAGGATAACTTAGGGCTGGGGTCATGACAAAGTGATAAGAATACCCATTGAAGGGGCACAAAACACTCAATTCAAACTCTAATATTAGGAGTATTAAAGAAAAAAGCTATGATTTTAAATAATTAGAACAATTGTAACACTTGAGTATTTGAGTCTAGAAAGATCCATGAAAGAGATAGAATGAACCCATGTTCCAAAGCTACTTTAGTGATAATGTTTAGTGGTACTTCAGACAAAACAGAATTACCTTGCAAATGAGCATGAATGTGCATTTGGGTGATGGAAATACTATACTTACACAGGGGTAAATTAAATAGATTTCTTTTTGGTAGATTGTAGTTCTTGAACTAAGAGACTGGGTGATGTCCTTGAGCTTTTTCTCTCAACGCTGTCACTCTAATACTTTGAGCCACAGTTCCAATTCTTATTTTCTGTTGGTTGTTTGGAGATAAGAGGTTCATGGACTTTCCTGCCCAGGATAGCATCAAACGATGAACTTTATACAAGTTTACACAGCAATATTAACCAAATCATTCTATTTGTAGAGGAGCATTTAAAAGATGTAATTTTTATAAAATTTAACTGTTAATCCAACTAAATGAATACCAGGAAACTATCACTTGAAAGATGTGAGGGGAAGTCAAAGGGAAGGAATAAAGAGAGTTATGGAGGAAGAAAGTGAAGACATAATAGTCAATGCAGATAGTATGAAACTAGAAAAAAATAAAGTGTGGTGAGGTTTAGAAGGGTAGGGAAAAGTTATATAAAGATCCATTATACTTAGAAACATGATTTATTTAATGGAAATTCCCTTGTACAATTAGTTAAGATAATAAAAATATAATTAAAAACAATGGAGACATCTGATCTTAAACTGTGTTCTCTTAAACCATCAGTCAATATAATAGTTTCCTCCTCAGAAATTTTCTTTGCAGGTGTTTTCCTCATAGTGACAGAAAAATGATCAATGCAATGAATACCAATACATCACATTGCACATCATAAAGAGACACAATAAAAATCACAGTAAAAATGTTAGAATTCACCACATGATAAAATAACAGGTAGAAATTTCCAAATGCTGATTGATTGTTTTTCCAAGTACTTTAGCTATGATATCTAATTTAATCCTCACAATAATTCCATAAAGTGGAACTACTTGCATTTTTAATTCTCAGATGATGATGTTGAAGTCTTCAGAGTTGTAATTACTAGTACAACATTGCACACATGGTAAGTGTTAGCCTGAGGTCCATCTCCGACTCTATCAATTAACCTCATTCAATTTTATGACTAAAATACCAGCACTTAGTCTACAAATTCTAGGTAAAATTCCCAGAATTATTGTGTACACTCATAATATTTCACTTTCTCTTTGTTAGAAAATAGGGAACTGTAATATGAAAACACAAAGTTCAAAATCAATGCATACCTCCCTGGTTAAAGGAAGTGCTAAAGTATAACATTCTTGATTTCTAGATCAAAATAGCAGAAATCATATTCTATCCCTTCACTCAACACTGCACTGCCTGGGGACCCTATCTCTGTTTAACACTGTCTTACTGAAAGAATGACCTCCCCAATTCCTGATGGAAACAAACTGCAGGTCTTATGGACCAATCATTTCCACATTGTAGCTCAACTAAGTTGTTTACCATTAGACGTATTTTGATTGCTTTTTACACTCAACATTTTGAAAGAAAGGTACTACTTTAAAAAGCTATTAAAGCAAGATTGATATAAAAATCACCTTTGACCCTAGATAAATATTTTCCCTTTCATGTACCCAAAAATGCAGTCTGACCTATCATTAATGTTAGGAATGAGAGGATAAAAAATCATAGACAAGAAGACCTAAGCATGAATTAAAGCCTCTCCAACTTGTGAATACAATTATTTTAAAAAGACATAAAGAGCTTGGAAGGTGGCGTAGTGGTAGAGTGCTTGCCTTGCATGCATGAAGCCCTGGGTTTGATTCCTCAGGACCACATAAGCAAAAAGAAAAAAGCCGCAAGGGCGCTGTGGCTCAGTGGAAGAGCGCTAGTGTTGAGCTGAAGAGCTGAGGGAAAGCGCCCACGTCCATAGTTGAGGCCCCACTACCAGACTCCCACACCCCCAAAAAAAGACATCAATACTACTACATTTGTTCAAAATTTCTTATGATACTGAAGATTCAATTGTAAACTGTTAACACTTGAAAATAACTCATTTTCTTGGGTGTAGAAAACAAAACATAAAATTAATCCTTATCATTTTCAAAGACCTTTATTTATATTATAAATTCACTCTTATAACTACAAAGATTATAAAAATAACTGAAGCATAGTGTCACAAAGCACATAATTTAACTTCATCATGTACATTCAAAGACTGTGCTAATAGAAAACAAAGTTACACTAATAATTAGCTCACCCAATTCACTTCCATTCTTTTATTCTATATCTTTTAGTTTCATAAAAACTTGACTTTTCATGAAATGATGCAGAAAAAAGCATGTATTCCCACTTACATTTTCAGATTTTAACAATGTTTATTCCAGAAATGTCTTTAGCTGTATACTCAATGAACTGAAATAACACTAAAATTCAAAGGGTTTTCAGAAATTGCAAGACTTGCTCTGGAATGTTATTTATATTGGAAAAGATATTCAAAAAGCCTTATTTGTTAAAGTTTTGATAGTTACTCCCACAAAAAAAACCTATTAATGAAAAAAACTTGGTACATAAAATACAACTTCAAATGCATCCACAACCTTGAGGTGACACATGCTTTTTGTTTGTTTTTGCAATGTATATCTAACAAACATATCCACAATGCTGATTTTCAATCAATATGATGGGATAATCAAACCTAAAAAAATACGGGGTTTATTATCTTAGTATGAATAGATACGATCTTACAAAGAAAGTTATTTTCAACAGAAATCCCGAAAGAGTTTATCCACCTTGATTTTCACAGGAATAACAAGAGAGTAATACCTGTTTGGTCGAGTTGGTCAAAATCTTAAAAGTATATCCAATTTAAGAGGTCAAATACATATTTTGTACTAACAGTTATCTTACAGCAATAACTTACTACCTAATTATATGTGTATCTTCTTGCCTAACATATATTAAGAGCTGAAAGTGATCTCTTTTATCTAACTTAATGGTGTAAATGCTTTGATTATGATATGCTATTATTTGACAAATAAAATGTACAGAAGGGCGGTTCCATTTAAATGACAGGACGGAACACTGATAAATAACAACATCGCAACCCAGCTCTTTTCAGCCTCACTCTGTCCACATTGGCAAGCAACACTGCAACCGCACACACACACACTCACACACACACACACACACACATATACACATACACACCCATGTGAGCACATGTACACACACATATACATGCATGCCAAATTCAGGGTTTATTGTACAAAATAGTTCAAATAAAATATTAGTGATTAGGAAAAATGATAATTTGCCTTATTACAAAATAATACATAATCCAGTCACCACTGTTCTTACATTTTACCTGTCTCTCCACATGTAACCACTTAATTTATTTTTAGTTCATTCACTCATTCATTCATTCATTAGTTTGATGCTAATATTAGAGCTTGAACTCAGGGCCTGGCTCTGTCCCAGAATTTGTTATTTTTTTTGTTTTAGTTTTCTCAAGGCTAGCATTTTACTGCTTATACTAAGCTCCATTTCAAGCTTTTGTGGTTACTTTCAAATCATAATCTAATGAACTTTTTTTTCTCTTGGTCTGGTTTCAAAGCACAATCATCAGATTTCATCTTTCTGATTAGGTAGGATTAAAGACCTGAGCCACCCGTGTGGCTCCTACTTTTCCAATACTTATGTAATGCACATACTTAGATAGTAATTTAAAACTGAGTGCATAGAAGCAAGATGTACAGTGATGATATTGTCCTGTCAGAAATTCAAGTTAGTAATGTAAATTTCTTCTTAATACTATACACAAAAAATACTTAAAAAGAAATATGATGATGTGTGTGTATGTGTGTGTGTATGTGTGTGTGTGTGTGTGTGTGTGTGTGTGTGTGTGTGTGTGTGCTGTTGCAATATGTTCCACATATATGCATTGTGCAGGGGTGTCTAGCCATTCACAGTTATTGCATGAATATCTGTCTTGAGATACCAACTCATGAACAATGTCTAGGTGTCCACTCTAGGCTTCCCGATGAAGGGGGGTATACTCATCCTCATCCCTAGTATTCATATGAGTGGCCTTTTTGGAAAGTAGTCTCCACACTGTAGTAAGCTGCAAGGCAAACACTCTAACACTGAGGCACATTACCAGCCCAAGGATTAAGATTCTTGTCTGTAATTTGGTCAAAGCTATGTCTCTTTATATAACCTACTAAAAATGTATTTACTAATTTCAAGTAAATACATAAATTCTATTTCCATCTCTTTTAAAAAGTAAAAAAAAAATGTTTGCTCTGTAAATTGATTCGAAGCATGGATTTTGCGGCTAGCTAGGTCATTGCACATCTCTTTTCCTCTCTCTCTTTCATGGTTCTTATAGACAATATGGTTGCTCCATAATTATCCTAATTTATATTGCTTTTATGTTTTTGGTTGCATCATTTCACTTTCTGCTCTGCCATTTCCCAAAATAGCACCACAGAAACAGAAAAATCCAGAAGTGGTGCTGTGGCTCAAGTGGTAGAGCGCTTGCCTTGATTTGAAGAGCTCAAAGACAGTGCCCAGGCCCAGAGTTCAGGCCCCAAAACTAATTTTTAAAAAAAGAATCTAAATACTTGATAACTTTACTAACAGATCTGACTGAAATCAGTTGAATCACACTTTTCCTGTACAATGAAGGAATAGGTCCAGGCTAGGAAAGCAGCTAGAGAAGGCAGGCAGGTTGTAGAAGATTGTATCTGTGACAAAACTTTTTGGAAAATGGAATCCAGGATTACTTACTGGTGATTCACTTGCACTTGAAGCATGATTCTGAAATATTGCTTGCTGATTCTGAACTATTGCTTTGGTCATTATAATCTCCAAGAAGAAAAAGTGAAATTTAATTGATAGCAAAGGAATACTAATACATTTTGACTTCTCATTAAGCATCTTCAATCATCAAAATCACCTGAAGACAATAAACAGGCTTATTTTTAGATGAAAACAAGTGTCTTTAAAAAAAAAAACAAGAATTTAGATAGTCATACAAAGGACTTCTATTTTACTACTGCATTATACATTTTTTCTAATGTTGCATACCAACCTTAGAAAGCTACTAGAAAGCTCTTAAAGCCCATATGTTTAATAGTGAGTTATCTTACACTATAACATGATATTTCCCAAATCATTTACATAAAAGGCAATGTTTCCTATTTTCTCATTCCCAGAATAAGCTGCACATGAAGACACCACTGGTCCTCATTTTCAGTCTGTACCTTTGAATACTGAGGAAAATCGTTCCTCTGCTCTCTATCAATTCCCTACTCTCCAGTTAGTATAATTTAGAATAGTAAAAATGGAAAAAGAGAAAATAAATCATGCTGAAAAATCATGTGCAGAAAATTCACCAGATTTTTCTGACCAGTTCAACCAATGTGAACTATTGGAGAAATACATTGATATCTCATTCCCACTGGCACTCAAAGTCTCTGGTTAGGTAATTCTGATGAAGACAAGGAACAAGAGAAAAAAGTAAGGAATGGTATCAATTGCAAGAAAAAAATGGAGTAGGATCCAAGCAAATTTCTTCTTTGGGATGCCGAAATTAATTGGCTTACTATGGTTCAGAGACTACTTTCCAAAAAGGCCACCCAGATGAATACTAGGGATGAGGATGAGTATACCCCTCTTCATCGGGAAGCCTAGAGTGGACATTTAGACATTGTCCATGAGTTGGTAGCTCAAGGCAGATATTCATGCAATAGCTCTAAATGGTTGGACACGCCTGCACAGTGCTTACATGTGGAATAATACCAGAGTGGCTTTTTTCTTACTTCATCATGATGCAGATACCAATGCCCAAATTAAAGGCCTCTTGACCCCCTTGCATATTTCTGCTAGGAATAGAAATAGCAAAGATACCTTGTATCTACTTCTGTTGAATCACTATATCAAAGCAGGTCTGAAGAACAACTTGGAAGAAACTACATTTGATATTGCCAAAAGGATAAGTATGTATCACTACATCTTTGAAGTTGTGGAAGGCTGTACAAATTGTTCTCCTAAGTCGTAATAGTTTGATTAAGTTTCTTAAATTTCAAAAATGCCAGTCCATCCTTTGTGTCCCTACAAATTTTTTTTCGCAATACAAAGCAACAGCAATATCTTACTTTAAAAATGCATGGATTCCATGGTATTCTTCAAAGTGAATTGCCTGACTTTGATGTCAAAATGTATTCAAGAGTTGTTTGTATACATCTATAATGATTTCTGCAGAGTTTGTGATTTTTTTTTTAATCAGAAATAATTTTGACTTATCTGTTGAAATGAATAGTATAGACACTAAAGATGTTCCTGGTGCTTTTCTGAAAAAAGTATATCTATGTTTGTATAATGTCCAAAATCTATTTCATTCGCTCCTAGATATAATAATTTGAATTCGACATTGTTATATAATGTATATGTTCATTAATAAATGTGTCCTTTCAGATTGCTTTCCACATAGAAGAAGTTTAAGATTCCTTTTTTTCCTGGGTCCTAATATTATTTTATTTCTTTGGGATAAAATGACAATGTTATCTAATTTCAAGTTTTGTAAAGGTTATGCTATGTAAGGCCTTTCTAAGGTGAAGATTTAATAAAACGATGACAAACTAACCTTTAATTCTATGAATTACATGTATTGTTACACTTGTATTTTTGTAATCAACTTTTTAATAACTGTTTTTCATTTCTTGCATCAGAAGAATGAAAAATAAGTAATACTTCACAAATTTGCCTATCATCCTTGTGCAAGTGCCATGTTAATCTCTGTATTGTAATGTGGGTAGACCTGCTTCTGAAGCATGTAGAATCCTCTAAATTTAAGTAATTAATGTAATGATGCAATCTTATACAGGCATATATCCATGGATGCCTATTTGTAAGAAGGAACCCTTATTGTTCCTAAAAATACTATTGATCTTATTTCTCTAAAATTCTGTGTATAGTGGGAAAAAAATGATATCGTTTGGTCAATTCCTCACATTTACAATTTTTTTGTCAATGACTATTTTGTCGTTCTCATTTTAAATTTGATCATACTTTGAAGCCTTTACAGCTAATTCCAAAAGTGATGGCTTTTCAAGTACTTATTTATCAACTGAGTTAGCTTTGTGGAGCTCATGGATTCAAAGTAAGCCTTGCTTAAGAGCTACTTCTAAACTTCTGCAGCTTAAAATTTCCCAAATGAGGTCTTGCTGGGACAAATGTCTACCTGAACCTTTACCCTTCTTCCATGTAGGAACAGACCAACCACAATATCTTACACTGATAGCATAGATTGTATTACTGAAACAAAGCTAATCTTAGTTACAAGGGATCATAGAGAGATGAACCGTTTAGACAGAATTGTTCAGAATGGAAGGTATTTTTTCAAAATATAATTGTTTATTATACTTATTATTTCAAAAGTAGCTAAAGCCAAGAAGGTGAAAAAATTGTTCATATGCATGACTACCTACTGTCCTGGCCTGTCTGTCATCCAACTAGGCAGGAACTTACACTACTGACGTTCTATCACCAAATATTTCCATAGCTCCTGGAGCAGTCCATATGTTTCTCCTGGATATTAGGCCTTAAATTGGTAATGTTTTAGTCACAGTGTTTCCTCTTGCCTCTAGGCTGTAAATCTACAAATGGTAAAGCTTTAAGTCTAACTCTACCAAAAACTGAGGTAGAGATAATGGAATAATACTTTAAAACAGAGTTGCCTTTGATTCCCTAACCACAACACAACAATGCAAAACAGTTTTTACATTATATATACTTATGTATTTTATATTTATATGTGCTGATTTTAAATTTCACACAGTGAATCTTACTAGAATTGATAATTTGACAAATATATTGACATTTATTCCCATAAATGGATTGGAATATAAATAATTAGGTTTAGAATATATATTAGAATATAAAAAGTATCAATGCAATATCTTCGCTATAAACTTGTGATACCTTCTAAGTGTTCGTGGTCTTCTGAATTCACATGGTAAAATAACAGTATTTTTTTCTGCTAATCTATAAGGGATTTTACTCTGATGCTGTGTTAATTGTTTTAACTCGCTGGTCCCAAGGTGTTTTAATCCATATTTCTGAAGCATTTATTACTGTTATACCCAAATTTTGCTGATATGATGTCTAAAAGCTATTATTCTTCTGCAGGACCCACGGTCCTAGGATACCAGGTCCCAGTTATCTGCACAATCAAATAACAAGGGCAAGACTTCTCACATAGGCCCATGAAACATGCCAGCAGAAAATAATTGAAGACTCATCTCGATTTCTCATTTCCTTTAACATTTCAGGGCCCCAATTCCTTTCAAGAATTAGCAGTAATCAATTGTGAAATGCAAGGCAACTTAAGATGAAAGATGAGATCACAAAATCTGAGAGAAAGTACTGTAATTCAAACTTTCAATTTACAGATGACCAGCCCATATGAGTGAACAAAATAACAAATGAACAAGATTATTTTTAATACCCCTCTCCTAATGATTAATGAAAGATTTCAGTGCAGCCAAAAAAATAGTTTGTGGAATGATAGATCCATAATTGGTCTATGAAGGCTAGGAAAACTTGATCTAGAGGTCAAATATAATTTAGAAAAACATTAACTAAGAAGATCTTCAGTGCTTCAAAACACTAGTACTTCAGTAAAACTAGATTCTGTAGTATAAAAATGTTGTCATTCTCAAACCAATGATCACCTACATTTAATCTCCTGAAAGTATATTCATTTTCAAATAAACTATTTAAGATCACATTTGCTAAAATAACACTTGACAAGTAGATGACAGTGACATTACAAGGTTTTCAAGTGTAGGGAGCAAGTTACAATAGAGTTGATTTACGTACCCAGCACTAATACCAAACAAGTTCAAGCATTCATTAAAGTGTAGAAATAGTACCCCCCACCATTTGTGTTGTTCAGTAGGTGCCTTCCAGAAATGTGTTATATAGATCAGCCTCCCATATTTCAACTCAAATATTAGCTAATAAAGTAAATTTCATCACATAAGAAGGTACATTTTAAAAAGTCACTAATAGTTGCCTTATCATATGTTGTTTTATGTTTTCCCTATCTGTCTTACATAGTAAGAAATACGACTTTAAGTCTTGAATATGGGTACTGGTGAGAGGTGTGACAAACATAAAATCTGTCTTCTATTTCTATCATATTCCTCTAAGTAGTAAATTTTAGTTTTCTTCTTTTTCCAAAACTTATAGGTAGTAGAAAAAATTATCCTACGTAAAATAAAATAATCACACACAATTGTACAAAGCCATTTATAAAAACTGGTAGTTAGGAATAAATTCTAAGCCATTTTTAAACTTTCTTGTTGACTAAAGATTAATCTTCCAAATGAAAGAGAATAAAATCATGTCTAAGTGCTTCACATCTCCAGTCTTGCAAATTGTTATTGCAGATGAATGAATTGTGGAAATATAAGCTGACATATCTTCAAGTATATGTGGGATTGAAACAAAGGTGGAAGCTTCAATGCTTGATAAGAAATGTACTCATTATCTTGCCCATGTAATTGTAACCCCTCTGTACAGTATTTTCACAATAAAAAAATTAAAAAAAGAAACTCATGGAATGTATATAAACCTTTCAAAGTATTAACAGACAGTTTAACAGAATGACTATCAGGAAATTGAAACCAGAGAGGAACAATAGTAAAAAATAGAATGAATGAAAAATGGAACAAGGGGCAAGTACAGCTAGAATACTCAATGTACATATGTAATAAAGGAAGTGGAAAATCTGAACTAAATCTTGGAGAAAGAGTTGGTTGAGACTGATAGAAGGAGTGACTCTGATCCAGGTGCATTAGACAATTAGATGGACATATTAATTGTAACACACTTGCACAATCTTTTGAAATTCAGTTAAAAAAACACAACAAACAAAAAACACTCAAAAATCACAACCAAACAGCAATCTCTAGAGAGTATGAATATGACCTCTCAAAATTTTAAGCAGTTAATGAAAGGCAGTCTTTGGAAAAGCAAACAAAGCTGTTCAAAGAGGGCAGTTTGGGGTAGGGGAGAATTTTGAACAGATTTAAATAGAGTGTCTAAGGTAGTAAATCACCTATATCTACTGCAAATATTTTCTTCTGCGAGTGCTCTTTATCTCAACTGGATACTCCAGTCCTGAGGCACACTTGATAGCTTGTGAAGACAGAATGGAAGAAATAAGATCAAGAAACTATTACTCCACTGGAGAGAAAACAGTCCTCTATGTTTTCTCTCAATCTCTTCACTCCTCCATTTTCATAGTTTAAATAACATCAAGTGATTTTGAAGTATATCTTTCCTTCTTTGTTCTCACAAAGGAATTGTTCAAAATAATTCATTAAATATTATTTGCCATTATTTTCTATCATGCTGTTTACTTGTCCAAGCGAGTCCATTAAACTTCCCCTTTTCATTTGGTTGCCACGGAAACCCAACAACAATGTTAATGAGTACCAACACTAATGCAAAACTTTGTCTCCAAAAACCAGTCCAAGAACCTATAATAACAAATATTTAGCTATAATTTTTTCTTTTTTCTTTTACCTTGAAATCTTCTTGTGTCTAAAGTGCCCACAAAAATAAGTACTTTACCACTTTTTGGTTCAATCACTTCTAACCTCAAAGATATATTTTGCTAACAAGATGCTTAGAGGAAACCTAAGAATACTCCACTTTTATCTTCCCTCTTAAGATTCTCCTTAGATACCGTATCAGGACCAGTGAAGTTATTCTTTGCAAAATTATTTCAATAGATATTTTTTCTCTTGGTCTTGTATTTGCTCAACAAGATGTATGGAGAAGAATAAAGTTAAATCACCGATTCCTTGGATGACATTGTCTGTTACAAAGGACAATACTTCTATGTCCTACTTCTATGTCCTACTCTTAGCTCTTGCCTGATTTCCAATTTATTACAGCTTCTTGGCTTCAAGTCTAGTGAAGCGGAAGGACTATAAGGCGTCCTCCACTGCTACATCTTCATGGTTTCTCTTTGAAAACTCTTTTATTTGGAGGTGGAATTTATTTTCATGTCTTCATTCAATTTGTTCTGCATTTATACTGAGCCAAATAGGCTCTGTAAAATCACTTTAGGTAACAAAAACATTAAGACAATCTATATCAAAAAGTTTTGGCCCCCTCCACTGGTGAAACCAATATGCTTAGCTAGGGCTTTTAATAACGTGTTTTCTTACCTTTTCAGTTTGCTCAATTCTTTTCTGATCCCCAAACTTTTTGGCTTATGTAATAAGAGAAGTCTTCACTATCTCATGTTAATAAGGATATTATATTTTTGAGCTAAGTAGAAATGTGAAGTCATTGGTTTGAAGTATCCAACTAGATATTTTTCTGTGTTTCAGTGCTTCTCGTGCAAAGATATTGTGGAAAGTATTAAAACAGAAAAGTGTAAATTCAATACGTTCTTTTGTTGTGAAGGGCACATTCTCCCTAAATATTTTGACCCAAATTATTTTTTAAGAGAATTACTGTTTAGTAATTAAAGGTCAATTCATAAATTTTGATGTCTTTTTTTTTTTTTTAAAAAAACTTTGAATTGTTTCACACAATAAGAGTATATTTCCTGGGTAAGGATAATTCTCATGGGAACCTACAGGATTTACAGCAAGGTTTGTGAGGTTTGTTTGTTTACTGTGAAAATGAGCCATCTTACCCACATTGCTCACTCTCAGCTAAGTTGCCATGGATTTCTTTGCATGAAAGCCTATTTTCCCAAGCAATTTTAAATTTTCTTAATAGGCTAAGTTAAAAAGTTTGAACAATTAAATTTTACCTGTCATAATTTTAAAACTCTTTTGAAATTCCTTTATCAGAATCGCGAATTTACCCATCCTAATTCCACCTTTACCATCAAAAACAGTTAACATGTTGTTTTCATGATATAGTATCCCTGAAACTATTATTTTCCAGTGGCTTTGTTATGCATATATATGAACATATAAGCTGATGCTGAGCAAAATGAACTCCAAGATATGGAAAGAGATATTTATTTGCAGTTGTTGTTTTTATTGTACTATGTGGTTTCTATTTTCCTTGGGTTTTTCCCCTATGGTTTATCTCTGACTGTGTTTGATTTTGGTACCCTGTGTATTGTGTATACATTTACCTTAATTAGGGAAGGGAAGAGGAACAACAAAATGGCTAGACAAAGGACAAAGGGGAAACCAATGCAATAGCAATACTCACAAGACAATATGTTGGAAATGTACATTACAACTTGTGAGGGGTTTTGGGGTGAAGGAAAACTGTGAGAAAAATGAGAGAGGGGATAACAAGTTTGAAAAGTTATATATTCACTGCCTTACAATTGCTAAACCACTACACATCACTTTCACATTAAAATTAAATTTAAAAAGTCAGCTGCATGAAATAAAATTTCACTGTATTGCTATAGTAAATATTATTCTGTATGTAGTAACGTTAAAAAATCAGTACTATTTGGCATCTAATTTGAATTAATTATCCCTTCTTTTTCAGAGGGCCATCTACTTGAATGTTATCCAACTAGACACTTTTTCACAATATACTTGCCAATATTTTCAAAAAAGAATAAATTAGTACATTCTCATACTAAAACCGAAAACTGTTTAATTCTATAGAAACCTATAACTTTTAAATTCCTATGACTAGTAACTACTCACTTTCATATTCTGAACATTCCATACCTGAGAGATTCAAAATAGTACCTGTTTGCATTTTATGTAATTCTGCAATAGATGCATTTTCCAATGAGGTGTTAGAGAATGCGAAGTGAACAGAAAAATAGCCATATTCTGGTTAGGATAAAACTATAAAGCATCGGTTATAATTAATTCTTCAAGAGTAAGCAATAGTTTATCAGATTAAGCTATTATTTCTATGACCATCAATCCCAAAATTTACGCCATGAAGTCATCCTAGACCAACAGTTTCCAACTTGTAAGGTGCACCTCAAAATTCCCTTAATTCACATCACAAATAACTTATCTCTATTGGGAAAAAATACTACACCTCTGTTATTGTGATGCCCTCCATGTTCTGGAAAGAACACCACAATAAACTGGGTTGCATAATTTTTCCTCCACTGGTATTCTTGCAAAAATTATTTATATTTATACTTTTTTAACTATCATAGATATTCAGGATGCTAAGATCAGAAGATTACAGTTCAAAGCACACCCGGGCAGGAAGGTTCCCTAGATTCTTATATCCAATAAATTTCCCAGCAAAAGCCAGACACAAGTGGTACTGAGGTTGAAGTGGTAGGGCACAAGCCTTGAGCTTAACAGGCTCAGAGACAGTGTCCAGGTCCAGAGTTCAAGCCCTATGACAAAGCAATAAAACAAAATCAAAAATAAAAACAAGCCCCAAACCTAGCATTTTTCTCATAGTATACAGAAGCACATAATTAAGGAAATTGCTTCCTGTGTTACATACAGGTAGAAGAAAGAAGATGTCACACAATTATTCTCTTCATACCATGTTATATTAAAGCCTCAAAAAATTGCTTTTTCTAAATTTATAAATTAATATAATCAATTTGTTGGCATCTCGGTCTATATTATTCACATTATCATTTTATATATGAAGTGTTGGTATTATCTGTTAACTGAGTTCTAATTATAGCTCTATTGAAACAATATGCTAAGCAAATAGAATGTAAGAAATATTTGTAAATTTGTCAATTAAACCCTCTACTTAAAGAGAATTTTGTAGTATCCTGTAGAATATGATATTACAAACAAAACCAAAATATTTATTTGAAATCTAAACTCTAATTTAGCAAGATCTATAAAGACCTACATTAGATGAACATTGCTATTCCTCCAGGCTTAAGCTTTTGTAATCCTTCATCCTATCATTGGAATCTAACAGAATGATAATTACTATTTCAAATTTTGGTGGGAATCATGAACCATTTTGCATCTAGGAATGTTCTGTAATGAAGAGAGCATTTAAAACAAAACGGAGGAGTATATACCAGTTGCATTTCAATAGAAAAATTGGCTTCTCAAAACATAATGAAGAAATTAACCCAAACTTCCAACTGTGTATTCCTTTCTTGTTTAGTTTGTTTTATTAAGACAACATTATACTACCTGGTCCAGGGAAGGTATCAGTAGTAATTCCAGTCTCTAATCTCCTGTCAGTCTGAGTGCTATTGCCCCACCATAGTTTCTTGGTTTATTTATTTGTTTGTTTGTTTGTTTATTCATTTTTTGGGTCCATTAATGGGGCCGGACTCTGGGCCTGGGTGCTGTCCCTCAGCTCTTCAGCTCAAGGCTAGCGCTCTACCACTTGAGCCACGGAGCCAATTCCGGCTTTTTTCTTTTTGCTTATGTGGTGTTGAGGAATTGAACCCAGGGCTTCATGCATGCAAGGCAAGTGCTCTACCACTGAGCCACCTTCCCAGCTCTTTCTTGGTTTATTTAATCTTGATACAGCCTAGCAATTCTGAACTTCTCCAGTGATATTATCCACTAGACTTCTCAGACTGTTCATGTACTATTTTCAAAGATGCCCCTCAGTAGATGAATGGATCAAGAAAATGTGGTATATATACACAATGGAATTCTATGCCTCCATCAGAAAGAGTGACATTGCCCCATTTGTTAGGAAATGGAAAAACTTGGAAAAAATCATATTAAGTGAAGTAAGCCAGGCCCAAAGAAACGTAGGTCCCATGGTTTCCCTTATTTGTAATATCTAGTATATGTATGAGTCAAGCGGAAAAGGTCAGATAATGTGATGTCAGGAAAATGAACCCTTAGATGTGTATTTTAATGTTTTTTTCTTTCATGCATGTGTTTCTAACACATTTATAAGATTATCTCTTTGTTGCTTTGTATGTCCCTCCCCCACAGTATAACCCTTGCTTTCACTATATTTGATGTCAGTATAACTTGTGGAGGAGATGGGGAAAAACCAGTTGTTTAAGGATACAGGTGGACCTGTTGCAACAATGAGAAGTACAAGTCGGGGGGGGGTGGGGGGGGAAGGAGAAGGATTGGGATTGGGGGGGAGGGGGGAGGCTGGGAAGGGAGGTGAAGGGTAAACAAAGGAGGAGGCTGCAATGCTTGGTAAGAAATGTACACATTATCCTGCCCATGTAACTGTAACTCCTCTGTACAGTATGTTCACAAATAAAATTAAATTAAATTAAAAAAAAAAAAGATGTTCTAACAATTGACACAGTTTATGAACATTTTCAAATGCACCTGCGGGGTCTCTGATTCATTCCTCCATGGATCCAATCCCTTTAATATTGATTACTTGACTCTCTTACTATCTCTGGTCCCTACATACGTAATATTCTCAAACTCTTTTGAAGAAAGTTCACTTTAGGACTTTCTAACATTAAAAATTATCACTTGATTCTAGTCCTACTCAGGACATATTTTCTATTGTTTTCTAACTTTTCTCCATATTCTGAGAGTTGCTTCATTTTTGTATATGTGTGTGCACATATAAGTGCCTCTGTGTGTATGTGTATGTTTATATGTATGTATGCAAAAGCCTCAAACTCTTATTCATCATTCTTGCTCATGACTGTTATTCCATCACCTGAACCATTCTTCCAATCCAGGTTTTGGCTGGTTAATAATAGATAGTGTCTCAAAAATTGTTCTGCCCTGGCTGGATGCAAACTGAAATTCCCAGACTCCTTTACATTCTTAGGTTTCATTTATCCAGTAGAATCAACTTTTAAACTACAAACATTTTTGTTAGTATAAAGTCTAAGCTGTAGCCCAGATTTTTAACTCAAGAATTCATATAAAGATAGATGAACATACACATTACATATGCTGAGTGCACACTGTTAGAAATGTGATCCTAAGCTGGTGAGAACTGAGGATTGGGTTCAAAGCCAGCCTGGAGACTCTTTTCTCCAATTTACTGCAAGAAAACTGGAAGCGGCACTGTGGCTCAAGTGGTAGAGAATTAGCCTTGAGCGGAATAGCAGAGGAACAGTGCCCAGGCCCAGAGTTCAAGTGCCAGGACCACCACCAAATATATATATATATATGTAAAGGAAAGAAAAAAAATGTGATCTTATCCACCAGTTCATGGCTAGTATAATCACTGCTCTCTCAAGATGGAATTTTTTTTCCAATTAAGTCCATGCTCTTATATCTGACTTGCATTGGAAACAGAATTATTGTTCCATTCTACTTTCTACAAAGTTGTATCATTAACAAGCGTGATTTAGAAAGGGAGTGTCCTCATACTTCATGTTCCACGGAGGAGTCATACTTTTTCTCTAGCACTCTCATAAATCTACATATTAGACTTGGCTTTATTGTTTCAATGTGGTCCTATTTGTAGAGTCTTCAATAGTGTTTTGAACCCTTATACTTAAACAGAATTTCTCTTTCTCTTATTATTGCTATAGTTAACATGAGTTAACAAATTCATGTACAGTTGGAAAATAATGCGCAGCACATACACTCACAAAAAAAATGGTCTGAGAAACTTCTTCCACTTTAAAATTAGCCTTAATTTACAGAGAATTTACAAAGTTTGAACTCAATATACTCATGCATAATGTATTTATAAGAAATAAAAATTTCATATTTTCTCTTCACTAAGTTGTCTCTGAAACATGTGTTACTTCAGGTCCAAAGGTGTCCTTGTGTTATTTCGGTGAAGCCAGAAAACATTCATTATACTTCAAGCAGCACCATAGATTGTTCCTTGAAGTAACTGTTACTGGATGTGGAAACTGATCCCAGGAGAGGAATTGAACATATAGGATTGACAAAGTTCAAGTTAACTTGTGCTTTCCTTTTTACTGTAAAAGGAGACAATCTGAAGTCTTGAAGGAAACTCTGTCCCTGACTTTTTCTAGTGTGCTTTTACCCATATATAATTTTTCTGTAAACTTCTATTTGAGAGTATTACAAAAAGATATAATGTGCCATTAGATGGCCAGCATAGAACAAAAGGAAATAACGTTGTTTTAAATATGTTCTACTGCAGGGGCTGGGAAGGTGGCTCTGAGGTAGAGCACTTGCCTTGCATGCCTGAGGCCCTGGGTTAGATTCCTGAGCACCACATAAGCAAAAATAAGCCAGAAGTGGTGCTGGGGCTCAAGTTGTAGAGTGCTAGCCTTGAGTTGAAAATCTGAGGTAAAGCGCCCAGGCCCAGAGTTCAGGCCCACGACTGGATCCAAAAAAAGAATTCTACTGCAAAGAAACAAAGACATGGATGTTTTAAAGTGTTTTATGGTTGGATATTTCACCCTTGAGATTATTCTTTTGTTATAGGAGTCAGTTATCAATTCCTTATTTTGGTCCTGAGTTCTCCAGAGCAATAAGGATTCCAAAAAAGCATCCAGTGCATATGATCAGCAAAAGGAGCTACTTCTCAGACCAGTACTCCTTTAAGGAGGGTCCCAATGAAATATCTGCTTTTTGTTTGCTTTTTGTTTAGGTTGTGTTGGTTCTGGGGCTTGAACCCAGAGACTGTTCCCTGTCCCTGAACAGTTTTCTTTCCTGCTCACCTACCCCCAAAGCTAGTACTCTACTGCTTGAACCAAAACTCCACTTCTGTTTTTTTTTTTTGCTGTGTAATTACAGATAAGAGTTTGACAGACTCTCCTGCCTGGATTGGCTTTAAACTAAGATAGAAAGAAAGCCAAGTATAGACTGTATAGACTGTATAGACTTCTCTTTTCAAACCAGAAATATTACATGAAGTTTATTGTAAAGCTAATATTTGATAATTTTTTCTTTCTTTTTTATTGTGAGAATACAATACAAAGAAGTTACAATTACATGGGCAAGATAACGAGTACATTTCTAATCAATCATTGTTGCCTCCTCTTTGTTTCCCCTTTCCATCCCTTCCCATATAGCCCCCTTCTCTACACCCGATCTCCACCCCACCAAAGTTATAAAGTTCGTTTTCGACATAACAACCTGTACATCTCATTGTTGCAATGGGTCCACGGGTATCCCTAGTTAAACGCTTTGTTTTTAGAGAATATGTCCAGCAAAGAATCCATAAAATAACTCAGCAAAAGTAGGTACACTGAATCATTTTGGAATTTTGTTTTTTGCTTGGGAAAATTATTGATCTTGTCGTTCCTTTTGGGGAAACTTAAAGTCATATTTCAACTTTTTTGTTGGTTGTGGGGCTTGAACTCTGATCCTGGGTGCTTAGCTACAGCACCACCTCCGGCTTTCTGCTGGTTAATTGAAGGTTAGGGTCTCATGGATTTTCCTGACCAGTCTGGCTTTGAACCACAATCCTCTGGTCTCAACCGCCTGAGTAGCTAGTATTACAGGTGTAATCCACCAGCACCTGGCTCATATTTGCATTTATGTGCACAGAATGACACTGTGTAGACAAAGAATGGAAATTTTAACCAAAAGATGATATTGCAGCATTTCAGAAAAATTGAAGTAGCAATAAATATGTCCTCCTTTTCCATTTTGTTACATTAATGACTGATGAGGTATGAGACCCTTACATTAGCATCCTCTGCCTTCTGTATAGGTATATTTAGTATCAGGAAATGTTTATATAGAAATATAGAAAGAATGAGATTTTTAGAAAGCAAAGGAGATAAGGTATGAAAGAATAACATAGAAGGAGATACATTTATCACACAGAGATTAAGAGCTAGCCTAAGAGATTTAGAATGCTAAAGGCAATGAGGAAAAGCCTAGGTGACAACTAGTTCTACAGTAACCAAAAATGGTTCTCTAGAACAGTTTCTGGTATACCTTAATTACTATAATTTATTCCCTCTACCTGGAGTTATTTCTTATTATCTGTCACAACTATTAATTAACCTCTGCCTTTTTGGTGCCATTACTGACCAAAAAGATTTCAAAATCACACTTAGCCTACCCTTCTCTTTGTGATTAGCAGTGACAACACAAATCCTGGAATCGCTGAATTTCTAGAATTAAACTTCACCTGACATCTAAGCACATTCCTGGCATTAATTGCTGTGACTTAATGAACAAAACTTTTTCAACAAAGTATCCTCATATAAGTAATGTACATGAATTAGGGACTGTTGTCAGGGATCAGTATGGAAGGAGCAATTATATATTCCAAGTATGGCATCTTTAGTTTGCATTTACTAACTAAATGTTTTATTTTTTTTGTTGTTGTTGTTCTTTTTGCCAGTCGAGGGGCTTAAACTCAGGGGTAGGGAATTTTCCTGAGCTTTTTTTCTCTTGCTCAATGTTAGCTCTCTACCACTTGAGGCACAGCACCACTTCCAGTGTTTTGTTTTTTTAAATGTGTTACTAAGTAATTGAACCCAGGATTTCATGGATGCTAGGCAATCACCTTACCATGAAGCCACATTCCCAGAGCCCTAAATAACTTTCTTAAGATGGCATTACATTTTCATTCCATGACTATGTATCATAATTTTGGCCAGGTGCTAGAAAATGATGTAGATAACAATACAATACAATAAGGCTAGTAAGGCTGGATGGACAATGAATAACTGTCATGGTCTAGCCAGGGAACAGAGGGGCTTATCTCATGGAGCTTTTTCAACGAGCTGAGCAAGACAGCTCCTGACCCACAGCCCACCTTGAGAATGAGAGGGCTACCTTGGGTTCCAGCCACATGGGGATGCTTTGCCACCTCCTCCAGCACCCAGTCAACCAGATCTTGTGAAAGAGAGAGAGAAAAAGTCAGAATTACAATTAAGTCTGGTGCCAGTGGCTCAGAATTCTAATCCTAATTACATAGGACACTGAGATATGAGGATGATGGTTCATAAGCAGCCCAGGAAGGAATGTCTGTGAGACTCTTATCTCCAAATAACCACCAGAAAATCAGAAGTAATGCTGTGGGCTCAAGTGGTAGAGCACTATCCTTTTGCTGAGGCTCTCGGGAACAGCAACCATGCCTAGAGTTCTATCTCCACGACTGACAAGAAGTGGACTTCCTACCACAAGAAGTGGACTGAATAGCACCCATTGTCCTAGGGAGCATGGGAGTAAAGTCAAGCAGAGCTTCCTGTGAAGTTGAAGTCATAAGTAGGTCACCTGGATCCTCTGTGCCTTGGTTTCACCAGCTGCAAAACTAAACACAGTGAAGGATCCTCTTCCTCATGGGGATAGGGTAATGATGAAAGAGAGCCATGTTTTGTTTCATAATCCCACATCTGTTGCACAATTCATAACAGGCCCCACCTGAGCGCTTTCTGGCTATCTTCCTGTCATTTGCTCACAGAATTTCCGAGAACCTTATCTGAAGTTTGCTCCCTCTGTGCCTAGCCATGCTCCAGAGATCCCTCTGTATAAATCCCTTGTTTCCTCACAACTGTACTGTGAGGAGAATGAGATCTGATGGTTGCGACCCTACCCAGAGCTTCACCTGAGGTCAAGAATCGTCTGCTGTGATTTTGCTGCCTGCTCAAACTGACTTAAGAAACCATTCAAGCCACAGGAAAATCAAACACCACATGCAGACCAGAGACTCCAACAAGAGACAGGTTAAGCACACAAGGGAGATACAAGATCTTCCCATCCCCTCCCCCAAAATAAATCAAAGAACTTTTTTTTGTACCTTTTATAAAAAATTTTTTTCTAAATTTTTTTTTAACTTTTAACTTTAATATATTTTTTGTTTGCTATTAAATTTTTTCTTCCTCTCATAATTTTTATTTTAGGGTTATATGTTTGTGTACTTTTTTTTCCTCTTTTTTTCTTAAAATTTTTTTTTTGTTTAGCTCCACTGACCATTTGTCCTTTTTTTCTTTCCTTCTCAATCTTTTCACTTTTTCTTCTTTTTCATTCTTCTTTGCGTCATTTAATTGCTGTTCTGCTCATCCTCAGATATGCCAATAGTCGATTATTAGACCTTAGCCACATTGTGTACACACTTAATCCAGAAATTTATTACTCAATTTAAAACCTCTTAGAGTTAAATTCATTAATAGCAGTACTACCTCTTTATACCTATATAATATTTTAAGCATTTTTATTTTTAAGTTTTTCACATCTCTTTTCTATCCCTCCCCTTCTCTTATTCTATCCACGTTCTTCTCTGAATATTATGTTTTCATCTTTGCATACATTTTTGTCGGTTTTGGGGCTTGAACTCTGGACCTGAGTGCTGTCACTCAGCTCTTCAGCTCAAGGTGAGCACTCTACCACTTGAGCTATATCGCCACTTCCTCATCTTTGCATAATTCTTAAGTGTTGCTCTTAAATTTTAATTTTTGTTTTTCTATTTTTCTTGTCTTTTTTCTTTCTCTTAATTCTTATTTTCTCTCTCTCTACTATCGTTCTATCCAAACTATTTCCCGCTTTGAGATTAGAATTTAGTTAAGTTAACTCTCCCACTGCCTTTCCACATCCCTATATGCCTATTTTTACTGATATCTCTCCCTAAATTTAATAATTTCTGTTTGCCAAATTCTTCTTTGCAGTTCGTAGCACATTAATACATAGTTGTTTGATGTTGAATAGGTATATCTGTTGAACTAGATTGTATCTGCAGAATTTTGACTTTGCAACTACAGACTTTGGTTGATGCTTGCCTTAAAATAGTGTGCTAGCACAAAACTGGCATTACTTTCATCCAAATGGGCAGAACAACCTGGAAAAACACAAGAAAAATGGCAAGTCCGGGTATCTCAACTCACACTCATGATAATCAGGGGTCAGAAAAGATAATCAATAATCCAGAGGAGAGTTGCCAAAAAGCTCTACAAACACTACTGGTAAATATGGTAAGTGAAAAGATTGAAAATCTGCAAAGGATTCTGAATGAGTGTGATAGGGAGAGGAGGCAAAACAAAGGTTAATACAAGAATATCATGAACGTGAGGAAGCTACTCAAAGATTGATACAGTAATTGCATGAGCAGCTTGAGAACATTCAAAGAGAAATAAAGGAATGTCTTGAGCAGGCCGAGATCAGTCAAAGAGAACTACATGAACTGTGTGAATGTGAAGAAGCTAATCAAAGGGTGATACAGGAGTTGAGAGACCGGGAAGAGAATGCAGAAAGATCACTAAAGGAATTCATGGAATCCATAAACAGAGAACTGAAAGAAGTCAGAGAGACCACAAAGGGAATCCTGAATGGAACTCACCAGAAGGAATGGGAATAACCAATCAACTAATTGATTTGAGAATAAACACTGAAAACCAAATTTAAGAAGTAAAGAAGTTCACACAAGATCTAAAACAATGCTCCAACAAAGAATTTGAAGCCATCAAAGCTGAACAACTAGAAGAAAAAGAAATTAAATTCAAAGTAGAAAGTCTGGATAGTAGGTTAGACCATGAAGAAGATCGAATTTCGGGATACAAGACAGCCTAGATATTACAGAGAAAGACAATAAACCATCCGAGACATCCAAGAAATATGATAGATCTTTTCAACACTTGGAAGACACCATCAGAAAGCCTAATATGAGGATAATGGGTATAGAGGAGAACCTAGAAACAGATGTTAATTGTCTAGGAAATTTGTGTAACAGGATCCTAGCAGAGAACTTCCCAAACATGCAAAAAGATAGGCCTATATAGATACAAGAAGCTTATGGAACCCCAAATAGACCAGACCAAAACACGACATCCCACTGTCACATTATAATCTGCACAGGATCAATTCAGACCAAGGAATGGAGCCTTAAAGAAGTCAAGGAGAAAAGAACAATCACCTATAAACAGAAACCAATTATAATCATGACAGATTTCTCAGTAGAGCCTATTATAGCAAGAAGATCCTGGAATGGTGTTTGCCATGCGCTAAAGACTAACAACTATTAACCAAGAATACTGTACCCAGCTAAACTCTCCTTCATAACTGGAGGTCAAATAAAAACTGTCCATAGCAAAGAAAATTTGAAACAATATATCTCCACCAAACCAGCCCCTAAAAACATTCTTAAAGACGTCCTACACATAGAAAACCAACAAGACCACAATAAAGGCCAAGAAATCGCACCCAAACTGAGAATCCAAGAACCATAGGAAGAACCCACTTGACTCAGCACCCAAGAAGGTGGATAAAATGGCAGGTACTCCCAAATACCTCTCAGTCCTATCTCTCAACATTAACGAACTTAACTCTCCAATTAAGCGGCGTAGACTATCTAGTAGGATTAAAATCAAGATCCTTTTATCTGCTACCATCAGGAGTCACTTCTTGCCCATAAAAGCAAACACATTTTGAATATGAAAGGCTGCAACAAAATCTACCAAGCAAACGGCCCCCCAAAACAGGCAGGAGTTGCAATCCTAATATCAGATAAAAGAGTCTTCAAATTAAAATTCGTGAGAAGAGATAAAGAAGGTCGCTACATACTAATTAAGGGATCTCACCTTCAGGAGGATATTACAATTCTAAATACCTATTCGGCAAACAACAGAGCACCTAAATTTATCCAAGAAACACTACTTTCCCTCAAATCCCACAGAGATCCAAAGACATTAATTGTGGGGAATTTAACACACCACTTTCCCCAATAGATAGATCAACTGGGCAAAAACTCAACAGAGAAACCAAAGATCTAAAAATGCATAGATCAACTAGATTGCATAGACATCTACCGAATATTTCATACAGCAGCATCAGAATACACATTTTTCTCAGCAGCACATGGAACATCTTCCAAAATAGACCACATTTTAGGACACAAAGCAAACTTGTCCAGATTCAGAAACACTGAAGTTATACCTTGCATTCTCTCAGATCACAAGGGAATAAAATTTAAACTCAACACCAAAAGCCACCAGAGAAAATCCTGTAACACATGGAGGCTGAACAACACACTGCTGAATCACGAGTGGATCATGGAAGAGATTAGAAAGGAAACTCATGAACACACAAATTACCAGCTCCTCTGGGACACAGCAAAGGAATTACTAAGGGGCAAGTTTATAGCTCTGAAATTCCTATATCAAGAAATGGGAGAGATCTGAAACCAACCATTTAATGAGACATCTGAGCCTCCTTGAAAAAGAGCAGCAAGATAATCCCCAGTACAGTAGACCGTAAGAAATAATTAAAATTAAATCAGAATTAAATGAATTAGAATAAAAAAATAGAATAAAAAAAACAAAGATTTCTTACTTCGAAAAAATTAACAAAATTGAGACTTAGCAAATCTTATCAGAAAAAGAAGAGAACAAACCAAAATATATAAACTCAGAGATGAGAATGGAAACATCACCACAGAAACAACCAAGATTTTGAACATTATAAGGAAATATTTCTCAAAACTTTATGCTAATAATTTTGAGAACTTGGCAGAAATGGACCTTTTCCTAGCAAATATTCAAATGCAGAAACTAAACCAGGAAGAGTTAAACCAGCTTAACAGGCCCATATCAAGCATTGAAATAGAAACAGCAATAACAGACCTCCCATCTAAGAAAAGCCCAGGACCAGATGGCTTTACAGCAGAATTCTAAAAGGCCTTCAAAACCCAGCTAATATCAATACTCCTCCAACTCCTCAATGAAGTTGAAAGAGAAATTTCACTACTGAACTCATTCTATGAAGCCATAATAACCCTCATCCACAAACCAGGCAAGGACTCACCACAGAAAGATATCTATAGACCCATTTCTTTGATGAACATTGATGCAAAACTTCTCAACAAAATTTTGACCAATGGACTTCAACGATTCATCCAAAAAATCCTACACCACGATCAAACAGGATTCATTTCAGGGATGCAAAGCTGGGTCAATATAGGCAAATCAATTAGTATAATTCATCACAACAGGAGCAAGGATCAGAAACACATGGTTATCTCAACAGATGCAGAAAAAGCAATTGACAAGATTCAACGCCCCTTTATGATGAAGGTTTTGGAAAAATTAGGAATCTATGGAACATTCCTCAATACAATAATGGTGGTATATGACAAACCTACAGCCAGCATTATACTTAATGGTGAAAAACTAAAGCCATTTCCTCTTAACTCAGGAATGAGACAAGAATGTCCACTCTCTCCACTTCTCTTCCATCTAATATTAGAATGTCTAGCTACAGGATAAGACAAGATGCAAACCTAAAAGGAATCGAAATAGGGAAAGAAGAATAAAATTCTCCCTCTTTGCAGATGTCATGATCTTGTATTTAAAGAATCCTGTAGTCTCCACTCACAAATCACTCAAGCTGATTCAAAACTTTGGCAAAGTAGCAGGGCATAAAATTAACCGTCAAAAAGCAGTGGCTTTTCTGTATACCAACAATGAGAAAAGTGTGGATGAAATTAGGAAAGCATCTCCATTCTTAATAGCCCCACAAAAAATAAAATGCCTAGGAATTAACTTAACCAAAGAAGTGAAGGACCTCTATGATGAAAATATTAAAAACCTGAAAAAGGAAATCAGAAGAGATCTTAGAAAGTGGCAAAAACTCCCATGCTCCTTGATTGAAAGATCAAGATCATGAAAATGGCAATACTTGCATAGGCTATCTACAATTTCAATGCGATCACTACACATACTCCAACCTCATTCTTCAAGGAAATAGAAGAGGCAATCCAATAATTCGGGGAACAATAAAAGACCCCGAATAGCAAAAATGATCCTCAACAGGAAGAACAGTCTTGGAGGAATATCAATACCAAATTTCAAACTCTACTACAAAGCAACAGTAATCAAAACAGCTTGGTACAGGCACAAGAACAGACCTCAGGACCAATGGAATAGAATTGAAAATCCAGAAATGAACCTACAGACCAATAGCCATCTAATATTCTATAAGGGAGCTAACAAAATAGAATGCAAGAAAGACAGCTTCTTCAGTAATTGGTGCTGGCAAAATTGGTTATCTACTAAAGCTAGATCCTTATATATCACCCTGCACCAGAATCAACACCAAATGGATCAAAGACCTCGGAGTCAAAGCAGACACGCTGAAAACATTACAGGATGGAATAGGAGAAACCCTAGTTTTCTTTGGCACAGGCTGAAATTTTCTTAATAGAGACCCAGAAACACAACAAAAGGTTGGACAAATGGGATTGCATGAAATTGCAGAGCTTCTGCATGGCAAAGGACATAGCTAGCAAGATCAATAGAAAGAACACGGATTGGGAGAAAATCTTCACTAGCCATACAACAGACAAGGGTCTCATATCTAAAATATACCTGGAACTCAAAAAATTAAATGTCCCAACAACAAATCTTCAAAGAAACAACCACCCAATTAATAAGTGGGCTAAAGCCTTAAAGAGAAACTTCTCTGAAGAGGAAAGAAGGATGGCCAATAGGCACATGAAGAAATGCTCAACCTCTCTAGCCATAAAAGAAATGCAAATCAAAACAACATTGAGATGCACCAACTCACCACAATTAGAATGGCTATAAAGGAGAACTCTGATAACAGATTCTGGAGGAGATGTGGACAGAAGGGAATCTTACTGAATTGTTGGTGGGAGTGTAAATATGTTCAACCACTTTTGAAAGCAGTATGGATGTTCCTCAAAAGACTCCACATAGAGTTCCCTATGACCCAGCAATCCCAATTTTTGGTATTTACCCAAATGTTCACAAACAATACCACACTAAAGCTACCAGCACAACTATGTTTATTGCAGCCTTATTTACCATAGCTAAGATATGGAACCAACCCATACACAATATACATAATATCCACAACCCATACACAATATACACAATGGAATTCTGTGCCTCCATAAGAAAGAATGACATTGCTCCATTTGTCAGAAAATGGAAAGACTTGGAAAAAATTATATTAAGTGAAGTAAGCCAGGTCCAAAGAATCATAGGTCCCATGGTTTCCCTTATTTGCAATAACTAGTATATGTCTAAGTCAAACAGAAAAGTTAGATATGTTGATGTTAGGGAAATGAACCCTAAGACATGTATTCAAATTTTTTTTCTTTCATATGATTGTTTCTAGTACATTTATAAGATTATTTCTTTGTTGCTTTTTATATCCCTCCCCGGTATAATCCCTGC
Source organism: Dipodomys spectabilis (assembly GCF_019054845.1). Classification (NCBI taxonomy): domain Eukaryota; kingdom Metazoa; phylum Chordata; class Mammalia; order Rodentia; family Heteromyidae; genus Dipodomys; species Dipodomys spectabilis. The sequence continues at coordinate 51,821 of NW_024870808.1, read as the reverse complement.
TTTCACTGTATTTGATGTTGTTATAATTTATGGAGGTGAAAGGAAAAAGCAAATTGTTTAAATAGGGAGTACAGGTGGACCCATTGCAACAAAGACATGTAGAAGTCATATGTAGAAAATGAAATTTACAACTTTGATAGGGGGAAGGGGAGAGTCCGATAGGGGGCGGGCGGGGGGAGGATGGGATGGGATGGGGAAACAAAGGAGGAAGCTATAATGCTTGATAAGTAAAGTACTCATTATCTTGCCCATGTAATTTTAACCCCTCTGTACAGTAATTTTACAATTAAAAAAAAAAGAAAGAATCGGCTGCTGTGGACTAAAAGTTTGGCATAATCCATCTAAATCGATAACTGTGCATGTTGTTACATGTCTACCATCCCAACTACAGAGTACCAGGTCTGTTGGAGCATATCTGTCACAAATAGGAGGACCTCGATCCAGCCCAGCCACAGCATATATTGAGGCTCTGTTTCAGAAATGCCCAAGACAGAAAGGTGGTTCTTCAGAGCCAGGGACAGGACACAAATAGGGGGTCATGGTGCCCCCAGAGTGGTGTCTGACCCAGGGTAGGGGTGGTTTTGTGGCAGCCACTCACATGTGCTGCTGGGAGAAGTTGCTTGAGGCTGCTCCAGGTGGGGCGAGCAGTGATGGCAGTGGCATTGCAGACACATGGCCACAGAGCAGAGAACCAGGTCCAGGGACCAGGTTGGGGCTTTACGCGGCCTGGCAGGGTGCCATTGCCTGATGTTTGAAATTCCGAACCTTGGGAAGGTGGGGAGGGGGCTGGGGCGTGGGCAGGCATCTCAATTTCCTTCCATATTCCAGTCGCCTTGAGTCTCTTCCTCACCACTTAGCCATCTCTACCTTCCTCAACTGCTGGTAGTGGTGTAAACTAACAGAGGGAATCCCAGTGCTACCAGGCAGCATGGAATGTGGGCGTGGCCACCATTCTTGTATCTCATTGGTCAGAAAGAACCATGAAAGAATGGGGGTGTGGGCAGAATCCTGTGATGCAAGCAGCATGGGCTGAGTCAAGAAGATAGCAGCTCCTCTAGCCCTTTTCCCAGGGAACAATGTCCGATTCAGTTGGAGACAAGAGGGTGACCTCTGTTAGCCAGATGGCTGCACAGATTGTTGTGTATGTCTGTTTGTTCCCAGTCCCAGACCTTGAACTGAGTATATGGGCACAGTCTGTGAGCTGCTTTTGCTCAAAGCTAGCCTTCCACACTGGAGCCACAGGGATTCTGGCTTTGTTGGCAATGAAGTTGGACTTTCTTGCGTAGGGTGACTTCAACCATGATCCTCCCATCACAGCCTTGTAAGTATAAAGGAAGACTGTTGAGAGCCACTGGTTCCTGCCTAATCATTGGTCTTACAGATGTTCTTGGACAGACTGGTGAGTTCCCTATCCTCGGGTTTAAGTGGTGGGAGCTGTAGCCCACAGTTAGAATCCTGGTCCTGCCACCTCCAAATGGAAGGAGATGCTAAGAAACTTATTCCTGTCCTTATGCTTACCAATGGAATATGATGTATGTCATGATTGAAAGAGCAGTTCTTGAATGATTCTAGGATAAAATTATAAACAATTATGATCAATGTTAGTTAATACTTTATGAAGCATTTAAACAATCACATTCATAAAATGGAGGCATAATGAAATACCTAAGAATTACTATACTATTACATAATATAAAGGTGCCATTTTTATGCCAGGCCTGGGATTGGAACCTATGGTCTTGGTAACTCTGTTGCACTGTGTGGGAAGGGGAAGCTGGCCTCCTTGAAGTCAAGAAATTCAAGTCTGTTCCTTAGGCCTGAAATAGATCCCCACCACTAGAAAACATCCTATTCATGTACAATTTACATATATTATTTATATTTATATACATATGTTGACTCCATATTGCATTCAGTGCAGTTATTATATTTTTTTTGTTTTATTCATGTATAGACCGTTTTTTGACTATTATGGCACATAAAACATTGATTACATAAGATAGAGGTCTGCATATGTATTCCACTTCATATCTAACACCCAGGACTTTCACAAAAAGGAAAACATGTGTTACCATCAACTTCTTACTCCACAATTCATTTTTGCTGAGTGCTGGCATCTGAACTCATGGCCTACAAGCATACAAGGCCCAATTCATGAATGGGTGAATGTCAGCACGCCATCCTGGGGTAAATTGATCTGACAGTCTCTTCCCTGGACCTGAGATCAAGCCCCAGGTGTTAGCAAAATAAGAACAGGTTGGCATGCAGATGGCAGTACGCTAATAAATATGTATTTTTATAGAGTGCTAGAGATGTCTATACATTATTCAGTTATATAGACTACATTCCTACCAATTCCTGGGTATTAAGCATGCATCCATGCAATTAATGTTATTGTTTTCATCCTTATACTATTAATGAAATCAATCAGTGTCCTGAAATTATTGCGTTCCTGTAAGTAATAACATTCTTTTCATGCTTCATGAATATTAAAAAAATCAATTAGCCTCCTGAAATAATGCTGTCTAAATTTATAGGAGCATCATTCATGATCAACTCATTGAACCTTGACATTGATAACATTCCATTGTTCTTCCTATGGATAGGAACCATTTTCTTAGTTATCTCCTGCCATTGGTTGGTGTTAGGAGGGGGATTCGAAATCAGGGCCTATGTGGCACGTGGGCCTATGGCTTCCCTTCAGCAATGCAAGGTGAAGTACACTTTGCAACAGTGTCATTCAGACCCGTGAGGGTCACCATGCAAAGGAAAAAACATAAAAAGGCCACATATTTTCTGTGCATTTCTTTCCCTGCAAGACCTGGAGGTCTAAGATCCCAGAAGCAACTGTAGGTCTAGTGGCTGCACCCCAGACTAGGGTGATCAAAGCTGAGGCAGTTGCCAAAACCTGATTTCAAGCCCGTACTGAGAAAAGTAAAATAAAAAATTTAGCTCCCTGGATTGCAATTTGTGATGTTTATTCTAACAGGCTTTGGATTTGAACTCAGGATCTGGGTAAATCTGCAGCAATGTGGATGAAGGGGAAGATCACTGTACTTGAAGATAAGAAAGTCAGGCCTATTCCCTAGTCCTGAATTCAAGCACCAGCCCTTGAAAACATATTATTTATATACATTGTAAAGATAGGATTTATACTTACCTATAGATGTTCAGTCCATACATGTTTGGTGTGGTTGTTCCTTGAATTTTTTGTTTTATTCATTTATTTACCATTGATTATACTATGATGATACCCATTCCATTTATTACATTGATGACATCCTATCACAGAGCATCTAGATTTGTAGAAATGTTCTCCATCATGCCAGTATTCTCAGGATCACCCAGGATATTCAGAGAAAGAAAACAAGTTTCACACTTGGCTTCTTACTCCACAACCCACTTGTTGGTAGTGTTGGAACCTGGACTCAGGGCATAGTAGGAACAATTGGCCAATAAGTCAATGTGAACACACCAACCTATGAGCAACTAAGGATCTAGGCCATTCCCAGGATCTGACATTGATCCCCAGGGTCGTCCACTATAGTCATAAATTAATAATTTAAACATACAAGCTTTATTGACATACATGTGTCAACAGAATCTTGTGTTTAGTGAACTTCTCCTTATTTTGTCTCTATTTCATGGAGGTATTGTGTATTTTACTAAATATGGTAACAAGTATAACTTTGCTGCAATGGATGGCAATCTGTTCCTATGGTTATAGGGTTGCCTATGAATTCCCCTTCTTGGTTGAGACTCAGGACTTTCACAGGAGAGGAAAACGTGCAACAACTGTCTTCTGACATCAGGATGAAATTTTTGTCAGTGCTGGGATTTGAACTCAGGTCTGGGTAGCTCTGTTGCACTGCGGGTGAAGGGGAAGCTCACCATCCTTGAAGACTAGAATATCAGGCCTGGTCTAGGGCCTAATTTGAAGCCCCAGCACTGGACAAAATAGCAAGCCCACCTTTTTTAAACGTAGGATCTCTCTTTACCAACAGAAGTGTGGTATGGCCAGTTCATAGGACAGGTCGATATTTAGCTTTCGTAGGTACATCCAGACTGCTTTCCAAATTGGTGGTATTAGTATACATTCCCACTAGCAATGTAGTAATGTTACTTTCTTTGTATCCCTTCCAGCATTTGTCATTGGCTGAATTTAGGATGTGGGCCATTCTGACTGGGGTAACGTGTTATCTCAGAGTTGTTTTTATTTGCATTTCCCTTACAGCCAGGGATGATGAACATTTCCTCATGTATTTCTTTGTGGTTTTATCTCTTCTTCTGATAAGTCTCTCTTTAGCTCCCTTGACCATTTCAAGATTGGTTTGTTAGGTTTGTGAAGGGTTAGTTTCTTAACTTCACCATATATAATATAATGGATATTATAATATAATGGATATTAGACCCTTGTCTGTTATATTGCTGGTAAATATTTTTTCCCATTTCATCCCATTTCCTGGTAATCTCTATGATTCCTTTTTTTTAGGTTTTTATAGGTTTCATGAAACAGACCCTCTATATCTTTAGTGAGGTTAATCCCTAGATACTTTTTATTTTGAGGTTATTTTGAATGGGGTTGTTTCTTTGATTTCCCTTTCTATTTGTACATTGTTACTATACAGAAAGGCGATTGATTTCTGTAGGTTAATTTCGTATCCTGCTACTTTGCCAAATTGGTTTATAAGCTCTAAGTGTTTGGGGATGAAGCTTTAGGGCTTGGTAATTTATAAAATAATGCCATCTGCAAAAAGAGAGAATTTATATTCTTCCTCTCCTATGTGGATCCCTTTAATGTCTTTTTCTTGCCTTATTGCTCTGTCTAAGAATTCCAGAACTATATTGAAGAAGCGTGGATAGAGTGGGCATCCTTGCCTTGTTCCTGTTTTCAGGGGAATTGGTTGTAGTTTATACCTATTAAGTATAATATTGGCCTTTGATGTGCCATGTAAGGCTTTTATTATCTTATGAAATGTTCCTCCTATTCCTATTTTTTTTCCATAGTGTTTAACATAAATGAGTGATGAATTTTATCAAAAGCCTTTTCTGCATCAATGAAGATAATCATGTGGTTCTTGACCTTGGATCTATTAATGGATGGATTAGATATATTTACTTACCTATGTTAAACCATCCCTGCATCTCTGGAATGAAATCCACTTGGTCATAATGTATGATTTTTTTGAAATGTTTCTGGATTCTGTTGGCTGCAATTTTATTGAGGAGCTTTGTATCTGTCTTAATCAAACTGATTGGTGTGTAGTTCTTTTTTTGTTGGGTCTTTGCCTGGTTTGGGAATGAATGTGATATTGGCTTCATAGAATGAGTTTGGGATTACTCCCTCTGTTTCTATTTCTCTGAAGAGCTTGAGGTCTTATAGAATTCTGTAGTGAATCCATCAGTTCCTGGGCTTTTCTTGTTGGAAGATTTCTGATTACTTCTACTATCTCATTGTAGGTAATTGACATCTTTAATTGATTTCTTTCTTCTTGGTTATGTTTGAGCAATTTGTATTTCTTATATTTCAGGCAAAAAAATGTTTATTTACTGAACTGCTGCCCATACCATGTATGGTGGAGAAGCATGGATTAAAAGGAAGGGGGTGACCCACCTCTGGGCCAGGATTTAGCTAGGCTAGGAAAAGGAAGAAGTGTGGCCAGGTGGGAAAAAGTGTGGCCACACCACACTGGATCTCGATGTGACCTCAGGGTCTGGGACCCTCCTAAGGTATGATGGGAGGCTTGTGACCAGAGGTGGCCCAGGATGTCATCTAACAGGAGGGGAAGGTGTCTGCTTCCAGGTCTGCTAGTTACCTATGTAACAGATATTGGGCGAAAACTTAGCCAAGAAGGAGGGAGGTGTTCCTCTTCAGACCTTACATTGCAGCCTTTTGATATTTATGAAAAAATGTGAAAATTCTCTTTGGCTATTTCCTGTTTGCAAGGGGTATCAACAGTGTTTGGACATCTTTGCTAACAAAGCACATCAGATGGTTGGGCCTCAGTTACCAGAGTCTGTGAAAAGAGCAACTTGTTAGCAAGGCACATTTGAATAGATGGATGGAGAAGAAAGCTTGGTGGAAGGGTCAGGATAGTAGGGGGCCAAATCCTTCACCCACCATTTGGCCAAGATGGCGAACTCAAGATGGCAAATTTCTAAAAAAATATGCAAAGAAAGCCTGAACAAAAAATCAAGCCTAGTTTGGCTAGCCTTTTAGAGGGAACGTAGAATTGGTCCCCTGGACCCAGCCCATGTCGCACGCTTCATGGCACAATACAAATAGTTGTAGAAAAGAAAGGTAGAGATAGAGAAAGTTGGACATGATTAGCAGAGAGCAAAGAGATCCAGAAAGTGAACAGAATTCTGACCATTTACCATTGCATAGGGAATAATTGTCTAACTCTGAGAAAAGCATAAAAAAATTAAGTGCTCTGGCTATCCAGGGAGCGCAGGAGCCATTTCAGAGGGGTTTCGTGGCTCAGGCATGATTCATAGCACCCTGTCAAATGTGTAGGAGTGTCAGTTTGGTGAGTGAAGGAGAGCTGACCAGGTGGAAGCGATGTCCCTACTTCCCCTAGAGCACTCTAGAAAGAAATGGCCAAGACCCCATAACCAAGCAACCTCGTGTTCGGAGGTGACCAGTCTTTCCGCTAAAGGCCACAGGAACTCTCTGGCATGGTGCCACATCTGAACAGAGATTGAGCAACAGAGAACCCTAGAGAGTAGTTTCACTCACCAGAGAAGAGAAGTGGTGTGGACATGGATGTGAAGGCCAGCAATGGTATTGGTGAAAAGTCTCGGGTGGTGTCTCAAGGCTGTTTAGTTCACAGAAAAAGGAGTGGTTAAGAAATTATAACATTTCCAAATCAAAAATTGCATATGAGTTACAGCATCATATGTAATCAATATTAAATAGGTAGGTTTCATTCGGTAGCCTATGAAGAGAATACCACACACTATTAAGGCAGGAAAAGTTTATTTACCGAACTGCTGCCCCCACCATACATGGTGGAGAAGCAGGTCCAAAAAGGAAAGAGGAGATAGCAATTTGTATTTCTGTAGAAATTCATCCATGTCTGCTAGGTTTTCCTTCCTTTGTAAGTAGAGTCCAGAATTATTTCCTTATGATTGTTTGGATGTCTTGGATGTTTATTGTAATTTTTCCTGTGGTATCTCTGATAATATTGATTTGGGTCTCCTCTCTTATTGTGTTAGTTTCTCTTGTCAGTGGTCCATCAGTCTTATTGATTTTTTTCTTAAAAACCATTTTTTGTTTTATTAATTTTATTTATAATTTTCTCAGTCTCTATCTCATTAATTTCAGCTCTTATTTCGGTTATCTCTTTCTGTCTAGCAACTTTAGGTTCAATTTTTTTCTTGTTTCTCTAGCAGTTTTAGTTGTATCGTAAGATTGTTTAGTTGGTCTCTATGTTCTTGATATGTGCACTGAGAGCAATACATTTGCCCCTCAGGACTGCTTTCGCTGGGTCCCATAGGTTTCTTTTTGATGTTTCTTCATTTTCACTGAATTGTAGGAACTTTTGAATTTCTTCTTTAACTTCTTCTGTGACCCATGTATTGTTCAACTTAGTACAGTTTAATTTCCATGTGTTTAAGTTTTTTCTACTTTATGCCTTGTTATTGAGAACCGGTTTGATTCCACTATGGTCAGATAGGATACAGGGTATTATGTCGATCCTCTTGTGTTTGCTTAAATTCCTTGTATGAACTAAGAAATTGTAGAAAAAGTGAAGGGGTTGGCAAGAGTTAAACCCTGCTGGTGTAAATGCCTGTAATTGTAGCTACTCAGGAGGCTCAGATCTGTGTATTCAGGTTCAAAGCCAGACCAGGCAGGAAAGTTCATGAGACTTTCCTGAGGTTGTTCAGCACCACACCTGCGTCATGTCTGGGGTTGTTCACCACCTTTGCCACCATGGGCTGGGCTGGGATGCTTATACAAGCCGCTATGGAGAGGCCCTCCACTGCACCAGGAATCAGGTGTTAACCAGTGCTGTTGCCTCAGGCTGGGCTGGGCTGCTTATGTGGGCCAGTATGGAGAGGCACAAACTGCCATGGGTCTGAAGTTGTTCACTGCAGCTGTCCCCATCCCAGTTATCACTACCGCCCAGGGCTGGTCTTGGCTGTTCCTGTGGGCTAGTGCCAAGAGGCATTGTGCCCAGAGTTTGGGTGGTTTGCCACTACTTCCAGCTGCTGCTGCTGCTCCAGATTAGGCTAGGCTGTTTACACCAGCAGGACAGAGGTGCCACACTACAAATCTAGGGTTGTTCGCCACTGCTGACAGCTGCTGGTGCCCCTGACAGGGTTGGGCTCCTTGCACCAGCCAGGCAGAGGCACCCTGCCAGGGAGGGTGAGGGGAATCTTCATGCCTGCTCTTCTGAGATTTCGGTTTGTATTCTCTGTGTTGGCAGTGGACCTGGGGAGTCTCCTGTGAGCCTTGGGATGTTTGCGGGTGTGTGGTCCTCAGAGGGTCCAGAGCCAGGCCACTTAAGCAACCTGGCACAAAGCTCCACCACTTAAGCTGCTCAGCGAGGAGTCCCATCGCCAACAAGGGGTGGGGGAAGGGTCTTCCCACTTTACTGTCTTTGTTGGTTTTTCCCTTTTCTTTTTTCACTTCCTGTATCTCTCTGAGTAATCGCCTTTTATTGTGGGTCACTTGCAGAAATGGAGCATTGAAATCCAAACTCTGTATTTCATTGGGGAGAGCTGTGATGTTTCCCTGCTGTTCCATGGCCATCTTGGCCCCTCCACTTTAGGTGGAGTTTTTCTTAGGTGGCCCGTGGGTCTTGGTTACCAAAGGAGAGGTCCATAAAAGAATATGTTGTAAAGCCTGCAGATTGTAGCTAGACATTTCTGTTTATATAGCCTTCCCAAATTTAGGAACCAAAGGGGGTGGTCCACCCTAAAATATTTCAAAGGGATTAAATCCTTTAACATAACGGCTGCATCTTAGTCGAAGGAGAGCAATGGAGCAGGCTCACCTAGCCATGGACATTCTCTGTATTTAATTTAGTCAGTTTCCATTCATTCTTTCTAATGCCTTGACCTCTGAGTTCTATAAATGGATTGTAACTTCCAATTTATTCCTAGAGTGTTAGTTAATAATTGAGAACTTGGGCCATGAATGCAGAGCCATCTTTGGACCCCACAAATAAGGGTAAGCCAAATCAATGAATTATTACATGCTCAGCCTAAAATAGTGTCCACTATTACTAATAGATACCAATACCCATACTTTGCAAGCTTTACCTCTGTGAAGTCCACTTTCCCAAATTCACCATCTGAGGTTCCTCACATATGAATTCTTTCCATAGGTTCCAGCTTTTCAGCATTTACCTGTTGGAAATTACCTACACACCGTACAAAGTATTGTCAGGCTAAGGCCCCACTGGTTTTCAGAAAAATTTTAGGTAGTGGCCTAGGGAAATTTTCCAGGGTGCAAATATCTACATGTAAACTGACAGAAAGCTTGAGCCTGTATGCATTTTTCACAAGTTCAGTGTCAACATTTGCACACTTATTACAACTGTTTTTGCTTCTTCCTTTAATTTTAACGACTAGTAGCTCTAGTACGCCACTGGTTTTAGAGTGATCTCCCAAGCTACCTGATAAGCTCAGATGTTTCCCTGTATCTTAGGGTCTCTAGTTTCTTTAACTCCTGTACAGTACTCTGAACCTTGGAGACTTCTTCCATTTTATTCTCCTCCTTTTCTCTCAAACTTGCTTTCCAGATCCCACTCTCCTTCTCAAGGTGCTCCTTAACCTGTAACTGTTTTGGCAGGGTCACAGGAGAGTTCCGTTGACTGGCAAACTGCTGTTCCTTCTCACAACACCTTTGCTTGCTCTTCAGCTTCTCCCTTAAGTTAACAAAGGTGCTATTGCGAGGTATTTTTTCCCACCTCCACCTGTTCCATTGGGACACGATGCTTCTGCATTACATTTATGTTGAAGATCTCAGCAGTCTTTTGGGGCTTTTACTCTAGTAGTTTCTCTTTCTAGTTTTCCACTTCAGTGTATTTTTGTGACAGATCTTTCAACTGTTTGTTTAGCTCTTCTGTTTTTCTTCCTAATGCTCTTGCCGTTTCCCCAGCATTCCCTATCAGAGCATGTGGTCCTTTAGCTCTTTCTGAAGAGTAACAATCACTTTCTTGAGCCTGATATTTTCCTGTTTACTTTTCTTGTCCTCATCTTCTATGACACAGTACTTCACTATCTTCTCTGCTAACTACTCTTTCCGTCTCTCTCTCTGTTGCTTTGAATTTCTGGTGACAATTTTCAAAGCTTATAACTGACATGTACTTCAGCCTAATACATTCTTATATCAGGTCCACCTCCTTTTTCATGTCCACGATTTCTTAATCAGGTCTCTTCTTGGCCTCACTTGTGGTTAGCAAGGATGGCAGTATTGCTGTCTTGTTCTTCTGTTGGCCTGTGATCCCCTAATTTGCCTCATAGTCATCCAGGCTAATGAACTTGAATTTCATTTGATTCTGCGTGTTTTCTAGGTTCCTTTTGAGGATTTTCTTCTCATTTTTGACTCTCACAAGTTTATATATTCAAATATTTTCTTCATGTCAAATAATTCTTTCTGTTGTTTCCAATGGGCTCTTCTACGTGCTTTTAACCTCTTGGTTGCTTTTGACTGGCACATAATGGAGATTCAGTCTTTTATAAGCCTGTGTTTTGAGATAGAAGTTGTGAATTTTTCTTTGCCACATTTCTTCTTAAGTTCAGAGGGCTGCATTTTAAATTGAACACAGTTGGAATTCAGAGCCCCAAGCTCCTTTGCATGTTACTCCAGAGACATGAACACATTTTCCAGTTGTTTAATGTGATTACATATCCTGTTATTTTCTATCTTTCTCCTCCTTGGACATTCTTTTTCCTAATGTCCATTTTGCTTTCAATAAGCACACTGATCTAGGCTTAGAGGTTTCCTACTGCCATTTGCAAATGAATTTTACTGTCTTTGCCAAGGGTTTCTTGATCCCTATTCTGGTGCTTCTATTAAAACTTAACCCCCTTTCTTAGAGTCTTTTTAATCCAGGGTATCTCTGTTATCAAACACCTACTGGGCAACCACTTCCAACTTAGAATACACCTTTCTCTCAAAACCTTCTATCTTTTGAAGCTTTCTTCTAATATCTGGGGCTGACTGGGTAATAAAGGCCATATTTAGGGCTCTTTGATTCTCCAGGGCTTCAAGATCTATAGGCCTATATGTCCTACAGTCTTCTGGGAGAAGTTCCAGAAAAGCGTTAGGGTACTCACTGAGGAACTGTACCATCTCACTCAACTTATTTGATGACTTGGCTTTATAGCCACTGAGGTATCCCTGCTAATCAAACCTAGCAATAATAGGTAAGCACTTGCATACCTCAATCACTGTTAGTATCAGCTTGGGTAAGTCTGTGGAAAGACTTGCTGCAAATGGTCTGGTTCAATAGTGGGGCTACTTTCTGGTCCAAGTACTACTTTCAAGTCACCGAGCAGGATTCACTCCCTTTTCTAACAGGTGAAACTCTAACAGGTGCTCATTCCGGATGTGCTTGCGTGTGAAAATTATTGTCGCTAATGAAATAATGGGTCCCTTTTTTTTTTCTGAAAAGGATAGAGTTTGCTGTTTCCAGTTATACAGGTCACTAGTTGTAAAGGGAATATATATTAAAAAGGGGGCCTGCCCCCCATCTCCTCCATGTTCCTGTCTCAAGGGTAATAATGGTAATATACCACATTGTACCACCTCAGACTGGCAAAAGTAACCACTTTTGGTATAGGAGGACTTAACATTACAGGTGCTGATGGCAAAGAATAGGAGAGAGTACATCAATGCATCTTCCTCTGAAGGACTCTGTTACCCTGGGGGAGAATATTTTTTGGATATGGCAACTTGGATATGGCCTTGTTCTCCAATCCTGAGAAAAGGAGTAAACAGAGATGCATACAGGACACAGATAGAACTATCAGCATACACAAACAGACCAATAGCCATAGACACTTGACATACATGTCCCATACCTCTCAATGTTGACCACTACAGGAGGTCCCAAATGACAGAGAGAATGTCCCAGATTGCCTCTTGAGGAGGCCGCAGATGACCCCTGGAAAATGTCACATATGATCTCCCAAGGAGGCCCTAGATAATCTCTCATAGAGGTTCCATATGGCTCCCCAAGGAAGTGTCAGATGACCTCCAAAGGAGGTCCAAGGTGTCCTCTCAATGAGGCTGAGATTACCTCTCGAATAGCTCCCAGATGGCCACTCAAAGAGGCCATATATGAACCCCAGAGGAGGGTCCAGATAACCCTCTTGAGAAAGCCACAGATGACCTCCAGAGAAGGTCCTGTATAGCTTCTCAAGGAAGTCCCAGATGATGTCTGAAGACGGTCATACATTTCTCATCAAGGTAACCCAAGCTGACCTCCCAAAAAGTTCCAGATGACCTCAGGAGTTGGTCCTAGATTCTCTTAAGGAAGTCCTAAAGACTATTTTTGAAGAGGTCTCAGGTTGCCTCCTGAGGAAGCCCCAGATGACCTCTGAAGAAAGTCCAACATGACCCCTAGAGAAGGCCCCTGACAAACTCCAAGGTAGGTTTCAGATGGCTTCTCAAGGAAGTCGCAGATGTATTCTTGATGAGGTTCCAGATGGTTTCCCAAGGAAGCCCTACATGACCTCTCAAGGAGTTCCCAGAAGTCACAAATGACCTCCAGATGGGGTCCCCAAAACAGGCTGGCAAGTTTTCCTAGACGCACCCCTAAAGGAACCTAAATGACTTTTGTCAATGTTGGTCCTCTGGAGACAAACACTCGAGGTAGACTCTTAACGCTGAGGGTTGACACTTTCACGTATGGGGATTTTTCCGTGGGGCCAAGGCCTGATGCTATCCAAATTGATTATCTCGATGGGGTTTCTGAAAATTAGGAACTCTGTAGTTCAAGAGAATCCATCGATACACATTTAATATAATAAATGTTCTCCAAACCACCAACCCCCAAAATTATGATATCCAAATCTCCAAAAATCAAAGGGCAAGCCTTTTTCCCCCTTCCCTTTGTCTCTCCTTGGCTAAAGAACTATAAATCCTTCGATGTCTTTCCATTTTTCCCTTCTACCAGTTCCTTCTTCTCTTCCGGCCTCTCCACTTATCACAGGTCTGAACTGCTTTGCCTGGGTCGTCAGTTGCCATCGTTCACCTCCTGTCCCCCCTCAACTTTCTCTCCTCCAAGGTTCTTTCTCCTTCTGCTATCACACCACTTCTTTCCTTCCAGGACTTTTCCCTTTTTCTCTCTCCTTCTATTGCTCTGAACAAGCAGCCTATATAAAGTCTGCACCCCTTCTCTACTCCAACTGCCTAACAGTTTTCAACTGTCACATCCCAAACTGCCCACAGCCCAATCACTTCTTCACAGCTCAACACATGTTGATTAATGCACCAGCTCCTCCCACAGAATGCCCCACCTCCTTTGGTGGCATATTTTGTCCTCTCCAGCTGGCCAGGAGATGGTGCCTGGCTGATTATCGGACCCTATAGGTTATTGGGGCACTGCTGATTATTACATTATCCTCCTTGTGAACTAGTAGCAATTGAAATTGGAAATTTGATTGTGATATTACAGACTCGTTGTGACATCACAAACCCACTTTGACATCATCATCAGCACGACATCACAAACCCATTGTGACAATATTGTCATTGTGACATCATGATTCCATTGTGACATCTCAAATCTATTATGACCTCTTAGTTCCTTTGAAAAATCCATGCCCTTTTCAACAGCACAGTCCCTTTGTGTACCCATATCCTTGTTGTTAACCGACAATTGAGATCAGACATGCCATTATGACATTAAAAAGTGTGACATCCTCAACAGTGTGACATCACATTTTCATTATGAGGGCATCAACTCGTTGTGATATCACCAAACTCAATGACATAATTGCATTATGACAATAATTCTCATTGTGACATCATAGACACATTGTGAATACCTATTCTGTGATTTCATTGTATTTCAAAAGTGGCATGAGAGTTGATATCAGAAACACATTTTTGTGCCTACATAACCATTTTGACGTCATAATCACGTTGTGATATCACAGTGCCATTGTGATATCTCTACCACAATGTGATATCACAAACATCTGTCCTCATAACTTTTGTGACATGCTAACATTGTGATATCTTAGACCTTCTTGCCCTCATAATTTTTCAACCTCATATTTCATGTATGACATGAAATACCAGAAATCCACTGACATCATGACCATTGTGACATCACACTGACAGATGTCATGATCATCGTGTCACATTGTGACATCACAAAAATTTCGATGTCACAATTAGTTGGTGATGCCATACAAGTAAGGGGTCACAGTAGGTCTATGATGTCACAATTGGTTGGTGATATCCAAATGGCATAAAGGATCTCATTTGTCATGAAATCACAGAGAATACGAGTTCACGAATGGACTGTGGTATCTGCAAAGGCATGTGTAGTTTGAAAATGTGTTGAAGTCCTAGGAGGATTATGATGTCACAGTGTTCATGATGTCTGTCAGTATGATGTCACAATGGTCATGATGTCACAGTGGATTTCTGACATCACATATTATAATTGAAATATTATAAGGTTTAAAACAGATTATGAGCTCATAAAGGGCACGATACAATACTTATGAAGACAGTGTGGGCACACAGGCATCAAAAATTACCCTGAGAGGAAGTTGAGTGGGCAGAGACTGATTTTTATAAGTTCAGTGTGTAAACAGCTTGTGGAAGCTTAGGTGCATGATAAGGTGTGACCTTTACAGTGATTGGTTGGTTCCATTTCCTCCCCTCCCACGCAGTCTTATGCTTTAAAAAGGGCTTGCTCTGTGTTAATAAATGAGTCCTTGCTTGACTTGAATCCCCGCTGTGTCTGATTGTCTCTTGGGCTAAGGGAGGGTAGGGAACAGGCGAGCAGCCACACTTACCTTTCCTTGGACCCCATCCATCTTTCGTGGGACAAACAAAGACCTGACATCTGGCTCCCAACGTGGGGCTCGAAAGGAAAAGATACTGGCTGAAGCTAAGCGATTTCTCAAGGTAAGTGAAACCCTTAGTATGGGTAATGCTATTTCACAGAAGAAGGACAAGGAGGCAACATTAGGCCTAGAGGGAGTAAAGGAGGACTTGGGAAGTGAGAAGGAAAAGGAATGGGTTCCACCGAGAATGCACGGAGACTCGCACAGTAGAAGTCAAAACTAGGGTGAATGTTACCACCTATGACTCGGGTAACCATGACAGTCCTAGGCCCCCACCCTATTCCCCTTATTGGGGGGAGGTAAGGTGCCCTATGGGACCTGCAAGAGGAATCTGCAAGAGTTGGACCCTTAACAACCTTCCATAGAGGGGCAGAGAGCTGGGGAAATAACCTAGTTGGAGTCCTGACCTTTAAGGGAAGTGCCACCCAGGAGCCCGGACCCTAGGCCACAGGATTCATTTCCCCAAGCTTATCCGGTAAATCTGGCACCAGGAGCTAATAGGTACTTGGAATGGTATCCATGGGAAGCTAAGGATCTGAAAGAGCTCCACAAGGTGGTGGCGGAGGTTGGCCAAAACTCTCCTTGGGCCCAGACCCTATTACATGACATTGCTTATAACCTATGTATCTGGTGGGATGTGGCCAAAGCCCTCCTCACCAGTTCTCAGTTTATTAAATGGTGTGCCTTCTTTAAGGAGGAATGCAGAGTGCGGGTGGAGAATAACTGGCAGGCTCAACCCGCGATACCTATTACTTATGCAATGTTAACAGGGACAGGGGAAAGGTACTCCATTGGCCTCCAACAGGCCGCAATACCTGGCTCTCACCATGACCAGATGAGACAGGGAGGATTTGCTGTATGATACAAACTGGATGATTGGCCCACTGAATCCCCCATAGCAGGAGTGAGACAAAAACTTGCTGAGCCTCTAGCTGAGTTTGTAGACTGAGTCCAACAGAATATTAGCCACAAGCTGCTGGCAGGGAACCTCCGATATCAGTTTGTAATGTTGCTGTTTTGGGAAGGGGTGAATACAGACCACTGCATGGCCTGTGCAAGATTGAGAGAGAGTTCCATGAGAAGATGGGTAGTCACCTCGCAAGATGTGGGAACACAACAGCACCAGTCCCAATCGTAACCTTTAGCTTTATAGGCTCAGACATCTGCAATGACTGAGGCTATTACCCAGGTGCTGGCAGCCAAAGGCCGAAGACCACGAAAACTGTCAGGGAGAGGGACTTGTTTTAAATTTGGGAAGGAGGGGCACTTTAAGAGGGAGTATTCACAACAATCCCCCCCTCACCCCCACCAAATGGCCCGGGGGGTCCAAACTACCCCCTATACCTTGCCCCAGTTTCAGGAAGGGGTACCATTGGACAAAGGATTGTCGATCCAAATTTGATGTAAATGGGAAGCCTTTAAAATAGGGTAGGGACGTCCTCCATCCCCGTTAACTCAAGGAGGAACCCCCTCTGCTGTGAGGCCCAGGAAGCCTCATAACATGACAACCCAGGCCCATAGGACCGTGCCCCTGGAGGAAGGACTCCACCTTAAAATGAGTATTTTCATAGACAGGAAGAGGTTTCACTGTCTATTGACACGGGGAAAAATCGAAGCATACTCAGGGAGGATGAAGTGCCATTAGACTGGAAGCTTAGACCCGGGCCACTGATATTAGTTAGTGGTAGGGGGTAACTCCCAGTCCAAAAAAATGGTGACCCTTATGAAATGGATTAGCCCAGACGGAGAACAGGGAAAGATACGCCCTAGTGGCAAAAACCTCACTGCCAATTTACTAGGGCAAGACATTTTAAGACAAATGGATGCCATGGCCAATACAGACCATCGAGCATCCTATGATGATATCCTGGATGGGGAAGAAGCACAAAGGTTTAAACAGGATCTAGAGGGAGTTAAAGAAAAGGATTCTTTTAACTTTCATAATTAAAGACAAGAATAGAGGGGATCCGCTTGGGTGCATCCCCAATCCTAAAGGCCACTGCCCTCGAGTACCTCCCATTAGGTGGAAACCCAGAAGCCCTATCTGGGTGGAGAAGTGGCCATTAACCAAACCTAAACTTGTAGCCCTCCACTTTTTGGTGAAGGAACTGATAAACCTTGGGCACATATGTCCTTCTATGAGTCCTTGTAACACACCCATTCCTGTTATTCAAAAAGCCTCGGGGGCTTGGTGTATACTCCAAGATCTAAGTAAGGTAACTGAAAGGATGGAGTTAGTAGGAATGCCCCTAAGAGGCATGCCCTGGACTCCCACTGTACCTTCAGAATATACCTTGGTTGTAATTGATATTAAAGACTTTTTTTCTATCCCTTGTATCCAGATGACTGCGAGAAGTTTGCTTTCTCCATCCTTTCTCTTAATTTTTCCCAGCCTGATTGGAGGTTTTTTTTTTTTTTTTTTTTAAATGTTAACATACTGTACAGAGGGGTTACAATTACACGGGCAAGATAATGAGTACATTTCCTATCAAGAATTGTAGCCTCCTCCTTTGTTTACCCTTCACATCCCTTCCCAGCCGCCCCCTGCCCCGCACTCAATCCTCCCCCCCCACCAAAGTTGTAAATTTCGTTATCGACATGAAAATTTATACTTCTCATTGCTGCAACGGGTCCACCTGTGTACTTATTTAAACGACTTGTTTTTCCCCTTCCCCTCCACAAATTATACCGACATCAAATACAGTGAAAGCTGGGGTTATACTGTGGGGGAGGGACATACAATGCAACAAAAGAAATAATCTAATAAATGCATTAGAAACAAATGCATGAAAGAAAAAAAACATTTAAATACATATCTTAGGGTTCATTTTCCTAACATCACCTTATCTGATCTTTTCTGCTTGACTCATACATATACTAGATATTGCAAATAAAGGAAACCATGGGACCTATGTTTCTTTGGGCTTGGCTTACTTCACTTAATATAATTTTTTCCAAGTCTCTCCATTTCCTAACAAATGGGGCAATGTCATTCTTTCTGATGGAGGCATAGAATTCCATTGTGTATACATACCACATTTTCTTGATCCATTCATCTACTGAGGGGCATCTGGGTTGGTTCCAGATCTTAGATATGGTAAATAATGCTGCAATAAACATAATGGTATTGGTAGCTTCAGTGTGGTCTGGTTTGTAAACGTTTGGGTAAATGCCCAAATGTGGGATTGCTGGGTCATAGGGGAGCTGTATGTGGAGTCTTTTGAGGAACCTCCGTACTATTTTCGAAAGTGGTTGAACAAGTTTACACTTCCACCAACAATGAAATAAGGTTCCCTTCTGTCCACATCCCCTCTAGCATCTGTTGTTATTAGAGTTCTTGATTTTTGCCATTCTAACTGGAGTGAGGTGGTATCTCAATGTTGTTTTGATTTGTATTTCTTTTATGGGTCGGGAGGTTGAGCATTTCTTCATGTGTCTATTGGTCATCCTTCTTTCTTCATCAGAGAAGTTTCTCTTTAAGTCTTTGGCCCACTTATTTATTGGGCAGTTGTTTCTTTGAGGATTTGTTGTTGGGGAATATAATTTTTTGAGTTACAAGTATACTTTAGATATGAGACCCTTGTCTTTTGTATGGCTAGTGAAGGCCTTCTACTACTCCATAGGCTTTCTATTGGTCTTGCTAGCTATGTCCTTTCCCATGCAGAAGCTCTGCAACTTCATGCAATCCCTATTCAGTCCTGTAATGTTTGCAGAGTGTCTGCTTTGACTGCGAGGTCTTTGATCCATTTGGAGTTGATTCTGATACAGGCTGATATATAAGGATCTAGCTTCAGTTTACACAAGTAATTAACCAATTTTGCCAGCACAATTTACGGAAGAGGCTGTCTTCCTTCCATTCTATTGTTTTAGCTCCCCTACTGAAGATTAGATGGTTATAGGTCTACAGGTTCGTTTCTAGGTTTTCAATTCTAATCCATTGGTCCTGAGGTCTGTTCTTGTGCCAGTATCAAGCTGTTATGATTACTATGGCTTTATAGTAGAGTTTGACATTTGGTATTGATATTCCTCCAGCAGCATTCTTTCCTTTGAGGAGCGTTTTTGCTACTCGGGGTCTTTTATTGCTCCATATGAGATTTTGGATTGCCTCTTCTCCTTCCTTGAAGAATGACTTTGGAATTTTGGTAGGTATCTCATTGAATTTGTAGATAGACTTGGGAAGTATTGCCATTTTCACGATGTTAGTATTTCCAATCCAGGAGCATGGGAGGTTTTGCCATTTTCTAAGTTCTGTTTTGATTTCCTTTTTCAAGATTTTAAAGTTTTCATCATACATGTCCTCCACTTCTGTGGTTAAGTTAATTCCTAGGTATTTTATTTTTTGTGGAGCTATTACAAATGGAGTTGCTTTCCTAATTTCAGCCACACTTTTCTCATTGTTGGCATACAGAAAAGCCATTGATTTGGGGGGTTAATTTTATACCCTGCTACTTTGCCAAAGTTTTGAATCAGCTTGAGTAATTTGGGAGTGCAGTCTATGGGATTCTTTAAATACAAGATCATGTCGTCTGCAAAGAAGGAGAGTTTTATTTCTTCTTTCCCTATTTGGATTCCCTTCATGTCTGCATCTTGTCTTATTGCTGTAGCTAGGCATTGTAATACTAGGTTTCAGAGAAGTTTAGAGAGTGGACATCCTTGTCTTGTTCCTGAGTTAAGAGGAAATGGCTTTAGTTTTTCACCATTAAGTATAATGCTGGTTGTAGGTTTGTCATGTACAGCCTTTATTGTTTTGAGGAATGGTCCATGGATTCCTAATTTTTCCAAAATCTTCATCATAAAGGGGTGTTGGATCTTGTCGAATGCTTTTTCTGCATCTATTGAGATAACCATGTGGTTCTTATTCTTGCTCCTGTTGATGTGATGAATTATATTAATTGATTTGCCTATATTGAACCAGCTTTGCATCTTTGAAATGAATCCTGTTTGATCGTGGTGTATGATATTTTGGATGAATTGTTGAAGTCGATTGGCCAAAATTTTGTTGAGAAGTTTTGCACCAATGTTCATCAAAGAAATGGGTCTATAGTTCTCTTTCTTTGATGAGTCCCTGACTGGTTTTGGGATCAGGGTTATGATGGCTTCATAGAATGTGTTCGGTACTGAACTTTCTCTTTCAATTTCATTGAAGAGTTGGAGGAGTATTGGTGTGAGCTCTGCTTTGAAGACCTTGTAGAATTCTGTTTTAAAACCATCTGGTCCTGGACTTTTCTTAGCAAGGAGATCTCTTATTCCTTTTTCTATTTCAATGCTTGATATGGGCATGTTAAGGTGGTTTAACTTATCCTGGTTTAGTTTTGGCATGTCAATATTTGCTAGGAAAAGGTCCATTTTTGCCAAGTTCTCAAACTTATTAGCATAAAGTTTTGTGAAGTATTCCCTGAATCCTGGCTGTTTCCGTGGTGATGTTTCCATTCTCATCTCTGAGTTCATTTATTTTGGTGTGTTCTCTTCTTTTTCTGTTAAGATTTGCTAAGGGTCTCTCAATTTTGGTAATTTTTTCGAAGAACAAACTCTTTGTTCTGGTGATTGTTTCGATAGTTTTTTGGAATCTAATTCATTTAAATCTGATTTAATTTTAATTATTTCTTTCTATCTAGTCTATTGGGGTTTATCTTGCTCTTCTTTTTCAAGAAGGTTCAGATGTCTCATTAAATTGTTGGTTTCAGATCTGTTCAATTGGTTGATGTAGGAGCTCAGAGCTATAAACTTGCCTCTGAGTATTGCCTTTGCTGTGTCCCAGAGGAGCTGGTTATTTGTGTGTTCATTTTTGTTGAATAGCATGAACATTTGAATTTCCTTCCTAATCTCTTTCATGACCCACTCCTGATTCAGCAGAGTGTTGTTCAACCTCCATGTGTTACCGGACTTTCTTTGGTGGCTTTTGGTGTTGAGTTCTAATTTTATTCACTTGTGGTCAGAGAGAATGCAAGGTATAATCTCAATGTTTCTGAATTTGGACAAGTTTGCTTTGTGTCCTAAAATGTGTTCTATTTTAGAAAATGTTCAATGTGCTGCTGAGAAAAACTTGTATTCTGATGCTCCTTGGTGAAATATTCGATAGATGTCTGTTAAATCTAGTTGATCTATGCAGCTGTTTATATCTGCAGTTTCTCTGTTGAGTTTTTGCTGAGTTAGTGTATCTAGTGGGGAGAGTGGTGTGATAAAATCCCCTACAATTAATGTCTTTGGATTTATATGCCATTTGAGAGAAAGTGGTGTTTCTTGGATAAATTTGGGTGGTCTGCTGTTGGGTGAATAGATATTTACATTTGTAATATCCTCCTGAAGGAGAGATCCCTTAATTAGTATGTCCGACCTTCTTTATCTCTTCTCACAAATTTGAATTTGAAGTCTCTTTTATCTGATATTAGGATTGCAACTCCTGCCTGTTTATGGAGGCTGTTTGCTTGGTACATTTTGTTCCAGCCCTTAATATTGAATATGTATTTGTTTTTAAGGGCAAGATGTGACTCCTGAAGGCAGCAGATAGAAGGATCTTGTTTTTTAATCCAACTAGACAGTCTATGTCGCTTAATTGGAGAGTTCAGTCTGTTAATGTTGAGAGATAGAATTGAGAGGTGTTTGGTAGTTCCTGCCATATTATCCACCTTCTTTGGGCTTTGAAAACTGGGTTTTTCCTTAGTGTTAGTGAGTGATGTGAGAAAAAAATAGGAATAGAGTGATGTGGAAAGGCACAGGGAGACTTAACTTAACTATGTCCTAATCTCAAAGCAGGAAACAGGTTGGATAGGATGAAAGTAGAGAGAAAGCAAAAAAGAAGAAAGACAAAATGAGAAAAAGAGAGCAGAAAAAATAGAAAAGTAAAAGTAAAATTAAACGTATTATGCGGGTTGAAAACAAGCTATTCAGAGATGAACATGAATATAATGAGAGAAGGGGAGGAATATAAAGGAGATGTGAAAAACTTAAAAATAAAAATACTTAAAATATTAAATAGGTAGAAAGAGGTAGTACCGCTATTAAGGAATTTAAGTCTCAGAGGTTTTGAATTGAGTCATAAATTTGTGGATTAAGTGTGTACACAATGTGGGGTAGGATCTAATAGTCAAGTACGGCTTTATCTGAGGATGTGCAGAACAGCAATTAAGTCACATAAAGAAGAACAAAAGAGAAGAAAAGGTGAAAAGGATAAGAAAGAAAGAAAAAAAGATCAGAAGTTCAGTAGAGCTAAACAAAAAACAAAAAGAAGTTTTTAAAAAAGGAAAGAAAAATGCTCATACATATGGACCCCTAAAATAAAAATTATAAGAGGAAAAAAATGTTACTAGAAAACAATTTTTTTTCAAAAACGGTAAACATTAAAAATTTAAAAAAGTTTTAGAAAAGAAAAAAAATTTTATAAAAGGTACAAAAAAAAAGAATAAGAAAAAAGAGTTCTTTGATTTTTTTGAGAGGGGTCGGAAAAACCCTTTATCTCCCTTGTGTCCTTAACCAGCCTCTTGTTCGAGTCTCTGGTCTGCTTGTGGTCCTGTGGCTTTGTTCTTTTCTTAAGTCAGTTTGTTTGAACAGGCAAAAAAATGCTCTGCTTTACCCAGGATTTTGGGATCCTCCTCCCAGGTTAGTTCAATGGGAGGGAGATCTGCTTTGAGTATCACAAAAGAGGGAGATGGCTTTTTCCTCAAGTTTGGAGATGCTGTGATGAGGCTAGATTCTGGGTAAGTTGAGGGCTTTCAGCAAACAGTAGCTGTTCCTGGGGGCTAGTTTGTGAGAAACTCACAGAGCCCAGCCAGGAGCCACTCTCAGTGTTTATGTTTACTGAATTTCAATTGATTGTCAAGGGTGCTAAAGAGAGGGGCATCCTCTGGCTCTGATTACCCAGTGAAGAAAGCCACTCCTGGGACTGGCATCCGAGCTGGGTGACTTTTCCCTGGATGGAGCTGAGTCTGGCATGTCAGTTAGGTTTTTGTGACCTGCTCAGTGACTCTAGTTTTCTTCCAAGGCCTGAGTTGGAGCTAGCAGCTCCGCTGAGCTTTGTCAGTATCAACGATGAAGATCTCCGGTACTGGGGGGGAGGGGTGGCCTTCTCTCCTCTGCTCCCTGAGGAGTGAGGACTTTAGTCTTCTACTCACACCGAGTCTTGGTTCCTGGGTCATCTGTGGTCTGTGAACTGCAGGATGAAGATGTCTGCTCCTTGTCAGTTCTTGCTGGTGTTGAGTAGAATCGGCTAGCCTGCTGCATCTGGCTTCTTCATCCCAGACTCTCTGGGATTCAGGTATGGAGGTTTTGGCCACTGGTGCCATTGCTACCGTGGCGACAGCGGTGGCTTCTGGCAAGAGCTCAGATCTGTCTCCTTGCCTGGATTTTCCCTCTCTGGGCTAACTCTGTGTCCTATGTTGGCACACTTGGTGTGATTTTCTGGCTTAGGACTGTTTACTGGAACTCTAAGACTGCTTTCTACGCGAGAGCTTGTTTAACCTCCAGCTTTTCCTCCGCCATCTTCCTGTAACTCCTTCTGATCAGAGGTTTGAATGACTGGTGCTGTTACACAGAATGGACAATAGCCGGCCTTTTGCCAACAATACTTGGCCACACTTTTAGTGCCTGTGCTGGGTTCAGATACTTCCCTTGCCTATGCCTACATGGATGATATAATTCTGGGGCACCAAGACCCAGGCCTCTTGGAGGGCCTTCTGGCCCAGGTTCTCTCCATATTATAAAGGGGGTTTTCCATAGCCCTCAATAAAATTCAAAAGTTACCTACTTTAAGGTGCTTGTGTCCCACCTTACCTTGACTCAGACCAGCTCCCTTAAGCCTTTGCTGGACATTCCAGCCTCTCTAACCTTAACCTAACCTCAGAGCCTTTTAGGGGAAATCAATTGCCTCTTGCAATGTGTTCTTCTCCCTAAAGATAGTCTTGTGCCTTATTTGCCCTACTAAATGACAGAATGCCCCAAGAAGTTATTAAAAATTGAGAAAGCCATTGGGCAATATTTTTGCAGTTCTAAAAAGCCCCAGATGAAGTTTACCTGAAGGGGTATCATATATTTGAGCCCACTTTCCTTTGTTTGTTTGCAGGTGTTAGATTGATTTTTGCAGTTTTAACTCAAAGGGGGCAGCCATTAGAGTGAGTTCACACCTCCCTGGGAGGGCACACCTTGGGTGTATTCTCAGGCAGGCCAACTTGCAGATGCTATTGTCAAGGGAAGGACCCAAGCCCAAAGGCATTATGGCCTCGACCCTCACTCCATTGTTTTTGCTTTTCAGATGGCAGACGTTGAGTGGGTCACTCCAGCCAATGCTCATCTTGCTCTCTCCGTGGAGGGGTTCCTAGGCCAAATTGACTGCCATTATGGGCCATCCAAATGGACTGTCATGTTATGGCGACTTCCCCTCAAAATGCCTTCTCTATTTTCTCCTCCGACTATTCCTGGTGCCCTCCATGTGTTTTCTGACAGAGGTAAAGCAGGCTCTGTGTATGCAGTCTTTGAAGAGCAAAAAAAGACCCCGAGCCAACAAAGATTTCAACCTTGTCAAGGGTCAGCAAAATATAAAGAAATGCTGGCCATAATTATGGCCCTTCAGGACATTCAAAAACCCTTTAATATTAAGCTGGATAAAACACTATTTCCCTTCTTATGGTTACCCTTAAGGGTCTATTAGAAGGGTGGGGAGCCCTTATTCATATTCAACATTTGAGAAGGCATTCAAAACTTCCTGTGTTTTTATCCCTAGGCAATAATTGGGCAGACCAGTTAGCTACTGGCCCACAAGTATTAGCATTACAAGAGGCTACCTGCTTGCATGGTTTAACCCACATTAACTGGAGGGGTCTTCAACACAGATTTCCTCAGATTCCTGTAAAGGACCTCAAAAGGATAGTACATACCTGCAAAACATGCCAGCCCTTCTTATAAGTACCCCCTGTTACAACCACCAGCGGTAAATCCCAGAGGCCTTAAACCTGACAAAAGGAAGTTACTCATTTCCTAGCCTTTGGTAAGTTTAAATATATCTTTGTCTCTATAGATACCTACTCAGGATCATGCTGGGCCACAGCACATACAGGAGAAAAAAGTATACTTTACAAGCACATTTTCTTCACTGTTTTGCCACCTTGGCTCTACCAGCACAAGTTAAAACCCATAATGGACCCTGTTTTGTTAGTAAAGCAATGTCAGAGTTTTTTGACAAATGGCACATTAATCATTCTACAGAATTTCCCTATAATCCCCAAGGCCAAGAAATTATAGAAAGAAATCACCAATGCCTTAAGGAGCAATTATAAAAACAAAAAGTGGGAGTTACCCCAATATAAAGTTACAGATAGCTTTGTTTACCGTTAACATTTTAAATTTTCCCAAAGGGGCAACTGAATCCAGATTTCAGAAGCACTGGGGACCCTAAGTCCCAAATAAAAGTCAAGTGTAAGGACCCCCTGACACAAACAATGGAGAAGACCTAACCTGCTAGTTACCATGGGCAGGGGATTTGGATGTGTTTTTCCCATAGAAGTGACAGCCTCTATCCTGATCCCTGACAGGAATCTTAAGGTTTTATCTATTTCCTCTATAAAGGAGGAAGCCCAAGTGTAAACTAACCAACAAGGAAATAAAAATGGCTATGGTGTCAGAGGCTTATGTTTAAAGGAGGGAAAGCAAGAAAGAGAACTAACCATTCCCAAGGGCAATCAGCCCTTGAGAAGCTCTTGTGTTTTCTAACAATTGCAGATGGCGATACTCCAGCTGTTGGTTGTTCTGACCCTCCCAGGCCCGGCAATGGCTACAGAATCCACATCAACCTCAACGAGTGACCTGGGCAATGATCAGTACTGGCAATGCAGACATAGCTCCACAAGAGAAGGTGTCCATTTGACCTGGTGGCCTGACCTTCATTTTGATCCCCACCCTATGTCATTATTTATGGAACATTTAATATTTCTGTAGAAGCTAGTTATTTTAATGCTACTTGCTCTAATATTTCTTTTACAAGCCTCACCTCTGGACTCTGAAGTGGCAAAGACTGATATCCCATCACTAACTGTTAAAGGATTGCTAATGGCATTGCTTGGCCTGGGAATGCTTTTGCTGATGGTTTTTCTATGCCTTCCTTGCATTATATGTGCACTGAAAAACTCTTATGAGTTTAGCCAGCCAGTTATAAATTTCCCCCGTGAGGAACCACAGCCAGAGATGGGTAAGAGAGGGTGCCAATCTGATCAACCTAAGACAGGGCCTTCAGCTTTGCTCTGAAGAAGATCCAGATGAAGGGTAAAACAGACAAGGCGATCCACCCAACCTAAGGCAGGCGGGTTTGCTTCTTTAAACGAAGACGGGGTGTTGGGAGCCAATAGTAAAGCTCACAGGTCATCTTGACCCCTGTAATCGCTTGAAGGCACATAAAAAGAACTGGCTTACTTGAAAGACACCAGGTACCCGGGATTGCTTTGCTATGTCTGCAAAGTTTGTTTTAAATTTTCCTTGTTTTTCAGGACTATAGTAGAACGGCCTGAGTGTGGGGGCCCACGAGGATTCACCATGCCGCATGTGTGGAATTCCAAATACCCAGCCTGCTCCCATGTTCTGAAGAGGATGAGATAATGACTGTTACATATGTCCCAAAATTAATCGAACTGTTTCGGACATTTCTAAGTGTGGTGGGGCTGATGTTTATTACTGTGCTGGGTGGGAATGTGAGGTAACTGGGATGGGCTCCTGTGTCAAGCACAAAGGCCCTATCATTGTGTGGCGAATCTTGTCTCCCAGACTTGCCTCAAACCCCCTGCTTGGGCAATGCTATTCTTACCAATGTAATCCTGTTAAAATAACCTTTACAGAGGAGAGGAAAAGGATAACTAACTGGGAGGTGTATCTGCCATTAAAACAAAAAGGAGGAATCTGTGGGGCACACAGGCAGCAAAGATGGTCCTGAGAGGAAGAGGAGTGAGCAGAACCTGATTTGTTTGCATTCAGTGTGTAAACAGCTTGTGGAAGCTTAGGTGCATGATAAGGTGTGACCTTTACAGTGAATGGTTGGTTCCATTTCCTCTCCTCCCACGCAGTCTTTAGATTTAAAAAGGGCTTGCTCTGTGTTAATAAATGAGTTCCTGCTTGACTTAACTCCCCTCATCTGATTGTCTCTTGGGCTAAGGGAGGCTGGGGAATGGACGAATGGCCACACTTACCTTTCCTCGGACCCTATCCAGCTTTCGTGGGATGAACAAAGACCCGACAGAACAGGGCAGGTTTGTGATGTCACAGTGTGTAAGTGATATCACTATGGCATTGTGATGTCACAAAGTAATTGTGATGCCATATATTTGAGATCACAATGGTTTTCTGATATCAACCCAAATGCCACATTTGAAATAGAATGAACTAAGAGAATAGGCATTTGCAATGTGTTTATAACATCACAATGACAATTTAATGTCATAATGCTATGAGGTTATTGTAAATTGGTGATGTTGCAAGGAGGTAATGGTGTCATAATGAATATGTGTTGTCACACTGGTGATTGGGTCACAAAGGGTTTGTAATGTTACAATGGCATATATGAATTCAATTGTCAGGTGTTCACAATGAGGATATGGGTACACAAAGGGACTGTGATGTCACAAGTACCATATGTGTTTTCAAAGGTACTAAGGGGTCATGATAGCTTTATGATAAACAGTTGTGATGAGGTCACAACGGGTCTTTGATGCCATAATGATTTTGTAATATCTCAAACACATGTCCAATTTCAACTGCTAGTATTTCACAATGTGCATACATGTTCAAAGAAGGAGCTTGAAGTCTTAATGGACATGATTTTTTAATGTTATGAGGTCATATTAGGTTTGTGAATACACAATGGGACAGTGATATCCCCATGGCAAAGTCAACTCACTACATCATGTCAAAATATTGTTTTGGTGTCACAATTAGTTGATGATGCTACATTGGTGATGAGGTCACAAAAGATTAGTGATGTCACAGTGTGTTGGGCATGTCACAATGACATGATGGTTCTCAATTGTCTTTAACTTAAATGAGTATATGAGTTCACAAAGGGACTTTGGTTTCTCCAAAAGTATGTGTTGTCACAAATATATTGAAATCCTAAAAGGTTTGTGATGTCAGAATTTGACACAATGGTTATGGAATCTGGCAGTGTGATATCACAATTGTCATAATGTCACTGAGAATTTGTGATATCAAATGGCATATGTGAAATTTAATGAGGTCGACAAGAGATTATGAGGACAAAAAGGCCTAAGATATTAGAATTTCAGCATGTCACAAAAGTTATGATGACAGGATAGATTTGTGGTGTCATGGTGGGTTATGTGATATTGTGATATGAGGGTTATTGTGATATCACAGTGGCAACGTGATATACAAAGCGATTGTAATGTCACAGTGGTAATGAGTTCATGATTTGTTTATGATATCAACCTACAGGCCATATTTTAAATAGAACGAAATCACAGAAAAGGCATTCATAATGTGTCTATGATGTCACAAGGACAATGTGAAGTTATAAATCTATCATATCATTTTAGTTTTATGATTTCACAATGAGCAGATGTTGACAAAATGACAATGTGATGTCACAATTGTGATGAACTCATAAACTGTTTTTGATGTTAAAATGTCATGTCTGATTCTCAATTGTCAATATTTCTCAGTGGGGATTTGAGTACACAAAGGTAATGTGATGTCACAAAGCTATATATTTTTTCAAAGGATATAAGAGGTCATAATAGATTTGGGATGTCACAATGTGATCCTGGTGTCAAAACAGCAATGTGATGTCACAATGGGTTTGTGGTGTCACATTGGTGATGAGGTCATAATGGATTAGTTATATCACGAGTTTGTAATATCACAATTATTTGTCCAATTTCAATTGCTACTAAACCACCATGAGGACACTGTAAAAACCAACAGTGCCCCTATAATCCACGGGAACAGATAGTCATCATGACTTCTTGGTCTGGGCCACAAGAGAGGGGGATTGCATGCCACTGGAGGGGGCAGGACATGCTGCTGAAGGAGATAGGATGTCAAGCCCCACTTGGTGAGCTGCCAAAAAGTGATTGGGCATGAACATTTGGGAAGTGATGATTGAAAACTGTTATGCAGGAAACATATTGCAGTGGGGGAAGGGTACAGCCTATATATAGGCTGCATGTTCAGAGCAACAGAAGGGGAGAGAAAAAGGGGAAAGGCCTGGAAAGAAAGAAGTGATGAGACTGCAGGAAGGTAAAGACCTGGGAGGAGAGGAAATTAAGGGAGAGCAGGAGGTGAAGGATGGCAGCTGGCCACCTGAATAGGCCAGGTCAGGACTGTCAAGAGTAGAACAGCCTGAAGAGAAGAAGGGAATGGTAGAAGGAAAAAATGAAAAGACCTGAAAGGTAGGACAGGTCTGGAGAGGAGGATGAAGAGAAAGGAAAAAGCCTTGACCTTTGAAGTGTGGAGTTTTGGAGATCATTATTTTGGGGGATGGTTGTTTGCAGACCAGTTAACAAATGGCTGGGCTTCTCATTGGAGTTCTGAGGGTTCATGGTTGAGGCTGCATTTAGCTCTGGACATCCAGCCCAGGTCAAGGTAGTTGCTTGTTACAAAATTTATGAGGACAAGATAGGTTTGTGATGTTACATTGCATTAATTATATCACAATGTCAATATGAGGTCACAAAGGGATTGTAATGTCACAATGGTGATGTGGTCACAATGAGTATCTGAAATCAAACTATATGCCACATTTGAGATAGAATGAAATCACAGAATAGGCAATCACATTGTCTCTATGACCTCACAATGAAAATGTGATGTCATAATGCTATGATGTCATTGTCATTTTGGGATGTCACAATGGGCTGATGTTATCCTAACAACAATGGGATCTAGCTCTGGAGATAATGTCACAAAGCATTTGGAATGGTAAAATGGCATGTCTGATATCAGTTGTCCTTTGTTCACAATGAGGATATAATTATCCAAAGGGACTGTGATGTCACAAACACCATGTGCTTTTTCAAAGGTGCTAAGAATTCACAACAGGTTTGGGATGTCACAAGGTGATCGTGATATCACTGTGGAAATATGATGTCACAATGGATTTGTGATGTCACAATGTGAATAAGATCACACTTGGATAGTGATGTCACTGTGAATTTGTAATATTACCATGTAATGGTAATATTACTAGATCACAATGAAGATACGAGTTCACATAAGGAGCTAGAAGTCAGAAAGGCCATGAATTTTGTAAAATATTATGAGGACATGATAGATTGGTGGAAATGCGATGGGACAGAGATATCCCATTGGTAATATAATGTTGCCATTACATGAGATGGTATTGTTTTGAAGTCACAAATAGTTCGTAATGCCGTATAGGTGATGAGGTCACATAGATTTGTGATTTCACAATGGGATGTTGATGTCACAATCTCATGCTAGGTCTCTAATTGACAATGAATATATAAGTTCACAAGGGATAATGATGTATCCAAAGGCATATTTTGGCACAAGTGTAATGAGTCTTAACAGGTTTGTGATGTCACAATGTGACTCAGTGCTCATGACATCTGGCAGTGTCATGTCACAGTGGTCGTGATGTCACAGTGGATTTCTGATATCACATGTAATACCTGATGTATTATGAGTTAAACAATTTATGAGCTCAAAGATGATGTCGAAGTGGCATGGCAGATCTCAATTGTCATTAATTGGGAATGAATATATGAGTTCAAAAAGGGACTGTAGCAGGGCGCTGGTGGCTCACGCCTGTAATCCTAGCTACTCAGGAGGCTGAGATCTGAGGATCGCAGTTCAAAGCCAGCCTGGGCAGGAGAGACCGTGAGAGTCCTATCTCCAATAGAAAAAAACAGAAACAAAAACACCAGAAAACTGTAAGTGGCACTGTAGCTCAAGTGGTAGAGCACTCACCTTGAGCTGAAGAGCTGAGGGACAGCGCCCAAGCCCAGAGTTCAAGCCCCACGGCCAACCAAAAAATAAAAAATAAAAAAAAGGGACTGTAATGTCTCCAAAGGCATGTGTTGTCACAAATGTGATGCCGTTCTAACAGGTTTGTGATGCCACACTGTGACATAATGGTCATGATATCTGGCAGTATGATGTCACAGGGGATTTCTGATATCACATGTCATACCAGAAATATGAGATTGAAAACAGCTTACGAGCTCACAAAGGGCCTAATATATGACAATGGAACCATGTCACAAAACTTATAAAGACTGGTTTGTGATGGCACAGCAGATTAATGATGTCACAATGGCAATGTGATGTCACAAAGGATTGTGATATCACAATGGTTAAATGGTCAAATGGGTTTCTGAAATAGAATGAATTCACAGAATAGGCCTTCACCGTTATGTCTATGACATAACAATGTGCTGTGATTTATCATGCTATGATGCCATTGTCATTTGATGATGTCACAATGAGCTGATGGTGTCATAATGACAATTTGGTGTCACTGCTGATTTATGATCTTACAATGGTTATGAGGTCACATTATGTTTCTGATATCAACACACATGTCAAATTTAAAATAGAATGAAAAAGCCTGGCACCGGTGGCTCATGTCTGTAATCCCAGCTACTCAGGAGGCTGAGATCTGAGGATTACAGTTCAAAGCCACCTAAGGCTGGAAAGTCCATGAGATTCTTATTTCCAATAAAAACTACTAGAAAACCAGAAGTGGTGCTGTGGCTCAAGTGATAGTGTGGTCGCCTAGAGCTGTAGAGCAGGGACAGCAACCAAGCCCAAATTTCAAGCCCCATGACCAATTACAACAACAACAAAAAGATTAAAAACAGGCATTCACAATCTGTCTATAACATCACAATGACAATGTGATCTCATAATACTATCTTGTCGTAGTTTTGTGATGTCAAAAGTAGTTGATGCTGTCATAATGAGAATGTTATGTCACACTGGTGCTGTCACAAACGGTTCATGATGTTACAATGGCATGTCTGATATCAATTGTCAGTTCATAATGAGGGTATAGTTACACAAAGGGACTGTGATGTCACAAAGGCCATGTTTTTTCAAAGTTGCTAAGAGGTCCTAATAAGTTTGGGATGTCACACTGTGATAGTGATGTCAAATATCTATGGAAGCTCACAATGGGTTTGTGATGTCACACTGGTGACGAAATTAAAGTTTTTTGAAGTCACATCTCATAATCACATACCCAATTTCAGTTGCTACTAGTTCACAATGAGGATAAGTGTTCACAGAAGAAGACAAATATAAAAGGCCATGAATTTTCTAAAATGCGATGAAGACATACTTTGTTTTTGAAAACACAATGGAACAGTGATATCACTATGGCAATGTGAGGTTGCAATATGATGACTTGGTAATGTATTCATACCACAATTGGTGATGCCACACTAGTTATGAGTTTACAAGAGGTGTGTGATATCACAATGCGTTGGTGACATCACAATGACACATGTGATCTCAATTGTCAACTCACAATGAGTATATGAGCTCACAAAGGGACTGTGATGTCTCCAAAGGCATGCGTTGTCTCAAAAGTGATGAAGTCCTAACAGGTGTGTGTTGTCAGAATGTGACAAAATGCTCATATCATCTATCAGTGTGATGTCACCATGATCTAGATGTCACACTGGATTCGGGTATCACATTTCATACCTGGATTGGGTAAGAATGGATTGGAGTTTCACAGTGGATTAGTGATATTACTATGGAAATGTGGGGTCACAAAGGGATTGTGCTACCACAATGGCTATTAGATCACAATGTGTTTCTACTATAATAGGTTTGTGCTGCCACAATTGGTTGGAAATGTCACAATGGCATGCCGATTCTCAAATGTTATTAATTCACAATGAAGATATGAGTTCACAAAGAGACTGCGTTGTCTCCACACAAATGTGTGTCATCACACAAATATGTGTCATCACACAAATGTGTGTCATCACACAAATGTGATGAAATCCTAACAGATTTGTGAGTTCACAATGTGACACCATAGTCTTGATGTCTATCAATGTGATGTCACAATATTTAAAATGTCAGAGTCAATTTCTGATATCATATGTCAAACCTGAATTATTGAAAACAGAATACAAGCTTACTAAAAGCCTAAAATATCCTAATGGCAGTATATCACAGAAGTTATGACTAAAAACTCAGTCTTTGGAGCTTAAGATTCTTTCTTTGAAATTGTATCCTCATTGTGAACTAGTAGAAATTGAAATTGGACATGTTATTGTCATAATACAAACTCATAGTGACATCACAAACTCATTGTGACATCACATTGTTGTTGTGCCTTCACAATCAAATTGTGACATCAGAAACCAATTGTGAACTCTTAGCACCTTTAAAAAACACATGACTTCTTTGGCCTCACAGACCCTTTGTGTACCCATATTCTCATAGTGAACTAATGAAAATTGTGATCTCACATAGCATTGTATCATCACAAATACTTTGTGCAATAATTACAACTGTGAAATCACATTGCCATCATGACACCATCATTTCATTGTGACAACACCAAACCCCAATGACACCATACCATTTTTTCTTTTTTTTCTTCTGTACGTTTTCTATTGTAAATATAGTGTACAGAAGGATTACAGTTACATGAGTAAGGTAATGAGTACATATCCTATCAAACATTGCTGCTTTGACATCAGCTTGTCACTTTGATGTCATAGACCCATTTTGAATGACTATCCTTTGATTTCTTTCTATTTCAAATGTGCCATGTGGGTTGATATCAGGAAACCATTGTGAACTCATTACCTTTGTTACATCAAAATCTCTTTGTCACAGCACAATGCCTTTGTTATATCACTAACCCACTGTGACATCCAATACCTTTGCTGCCTTTATAACTTTTGTGACATGCCATTGTGATATTTTAGGCCCTTTGTGAGTTGAAAATTTGTTTGACCTCATATGTCATATATAACGAGTTATCTAAAATCAAGTGTAACATCATGATATCACACCACTGGACATCATAACCGTTGTGTCACTTTGTGACATCTCAGACCTGTTAGTTCTTCAACTTTTTGACTACATATACTTTGGGGACATCAGAATCCCTTCCCAAACTCATATACTCATGGTGAGTTAATGACAGTTGAGATCCCACATGCCATTGTGACATCACCAACTCTTTGGGCCATCTAAAATCTATTGCGACTTCCTCATCAGTATCGCGTCACCAATTGGGACTTCAAAACATTATTGTAACATGATGTTGAGACATCACATTGTCATTGTGAGATCAGTGTCCTATTGGGTTTTCACATAGTATGGCCTCATACTATGAAGCTTCTTCTATCACCTGGTATCCTCATATTGAATTATGAGTAATTGAAATTGGATAGATCATTCTGATATTACAAACTGTGAAATCTCAAAAACATTGTGACCTCATCAAAAACCCAATGGGACATCTCATTTCCATTGTGATATTATGAATCACATTGTGCCATTCCAAAGCTATTATGACCTCTTACCGCCTTTGAAAACACACATGGCCTCGGTGACATGACAGAACATTTTTTGTATCTATATCCTCATGGGGAACTAATGACAACTGACATCAGACATACCATTGAAACATAAAAAAGTCCTTTCTGACATCATCATAATTGTGAAAACATGTTGCCATTATGACAACATCAGCTCATTTTGACATTTAAAACTACAATGACATCATAGCAATGTAACCCTACATTGTCATTCTGATATCATAGACACGTTGTGTTTGCCCTTTATGTTATTTGATTCTATTTCTAATGTGGCATGTCGTTTGATATCAGAAACCCATTGTGAGTTCATGACCATTGTGATACCATGGTGCCTTAGTAGCATCATATTGCCATTGTGATGTCACATTGCCAAATTGATGTCACAAAGGGATTCTGATCTGACAATGGTTATGACATCACAATGAGTTTCTAATATCAACCCTCATGCCACATTTCAAATACAATGAAATCACAGATTAGGCATTCATAATGTGACTATGATGTCACAATGACATAATGGAAAATGCTATAATGTCATTGTCATTTTGTGATGTCACCATAATCTAAAGATATCATAACAACAATGTGATGACATAATGGTTATGACGCCACACAAGGTTTATAATGTTACAGTGGTTATGAGGTCACAGTGTGTTTCTGATATCAACTGATATGTCACATTTGAAATAGAATGAAATCATAGGATATACATTCACAATGTATCTATGACAACAAAATGGCAATGCGATGTCATAATGCTATGGTGTCACTGTAGCTTGGTTATGTTACCATGAGCTGATGGTGTTAAAATGACAGTCTGATGTCTCACTGGTGATGATCTTACAAAGGATTTGTGATGTCACAATGGCATGTCAGATCTTAATTGCCATTAGTTTATAGTGAGGATATGAGAATGAAATCACAATGACATACATAAATGAACTGTGATGACACAAAGGCCATGTTTTTTTGTCAAAACTGCTAAAGTTCCTAATAGGTTTCGGTGGTCAAATTGTTAATGATATAAAAATAGGTTAATATTGTCAAAAGTATTTTGTAATATAACTTATTTCAACTCAGTCACCCTTTCATCTGAGGAGGGTGCCAGAAAAGCCCACTAGGGAGGTGGTGGCACTGGGGCTCAGATAGAAGGTGAATATCTGGGAGGAACACACCCCCTCCGACACACATACACCCGGCCCGTCTCCCCCCACCCCAGCTGTCAACACTACTCACAGGGTGATCACATTTCTCAGCTCTGCCAGCATCTACTGATGCTCCCAGTCCAGCTGGTCTCCTTGTCCTTCCCAAGAATCCACCCAGTTGCCCAGAAGCATCTAGGCTGGAAGTAGGGGGTCTGTCCATGTATGTAGCTTTTAGGACCCAATCAATTTCCTCAACACCGCCCCCAACCAGGGTCAATCACCCCCTGGGGACCCCATGAACCCCCGCTTATTTTCAGTCATGCCTCTAAGGAGCAACATGTCTGGGGATTCCTTCACCCTGTGACCTGGCATAAGGTTTTAGTGAATGAGGAGTTAAGGCTGGTGGTTCCCTAGGGGAAGGGTCTGGACCTGGAGAAGGGGAGAGGTGGGTGGTGCTGTGTCATTAGAGTAGTGCTCCCCTTGGGTGGGAGCCCTTGTTTTTACAAGGGAACAGGGAATGGGAACCTATGTCCTTCAGCTTGTACATTGTCCCAATGAGGAACCAACAAACTTAGGAGAGGCACTATTCTGTGTGTGTGTGTGTGTGTGTGTGTGTGTGTGTGTGTGTATGAGAGAGAGAGAGAGAGAGAGAGAGAGAGAATCTTTCTCCTTGTCCTGACTGTGCTCAGGTGAGTGATCAGTTGGCAAAGTGCAGGTTCTGCATGGATGATGAGTCTTCTGCCACCGGTCTGGATTTGTGTGTGTGTGTGTGTGTGTGTGTGTGTGTGTGTGTGTGTGTGTGTGTGTGTGTATTTTGGGAGAGCAGGGAGATTAGAGCAATGAAAATATATTTAAGTAATCATGTCTAAAATCAGCTAAAGCATTTTAATTCTGTGTGTGTATTTGTTGTTCTCTTTTCAATACCAAGTACGAGCCCAGCCACAATTTTTGTTTTCTCCTTCACAGTTTCTTTGCTCCTTTATGGGAAGATTTCAGTAGACATTCCTTTCCACACCTTTCCACCTATCTCTTCCCCCTTTCCTATAGCGAACAGTAGATGCTAGGCCTGCATGTGTCTCCCCTAGGTGACCTGTGTGAACCTGGCCTAGATTGGACACCGGTCCTTCTATCTCCAGCCAAAATTTTGGTGGGGCAAGTGTGACCACAGCCAAACTATTCCAGCAGACACTCTGCTTTTGTGTTTATAGTTGGAGCTAATTCAAGGGTTGGGAATGTGTCTGTCTAACAAAATTAGGGGATGAGATGGGGGAGAGGGTAGGGCTGGGGCTGTGAATCTATGAGGTTTTGGGGGCTGGCATAAGGTGTGACATGGCAGATGGTTCACCATGACCAAGGATGAGAGAGGAACCTTACCTAGGGCATTTATGGTCTCTGTGGGCATCCGGGCACAGGGCTCTGGGCCCCCACTGTTAGCGTCGATTCCCTCCTGGGGCATTGCACCAGTTTTCAATCCTCCCTGAAGTCCTGCAGACTCCAATCTGTGTCCCACCTGGGCTGTTTCCAACTGAGCAGTGGTAGGCAAGTCCAGTGGCAGTTCGCTAGGGATCGCTGAATGCCAGTTTCTGCAACATGCTGTAGGCTGTCTAGAAGGAATAGGGAACCACTGACTTGCGAACACTTTAAGTTTGATTGGGACAAATTAAACGCCACATTTTCCAGGGTGTTTCTTTTATTTTAGTTGCCAATTTTCACTAACGCTTGGGATTCTAGGTCAAATTAGATGGATGATTTCAGACGCCAAAAAATGACGTTCAGAGGTCAGTAAGATGGGGGAGGAGAAGCTGGAGGCTAAACGAGCTCTCCCATAGAAAGCAGTTTTAGTGTTCCAGTGAACACTTCTAGGACAGAGAATTACACCAAGTGTGCCATCACAGTACAGAGAGTTTGACCAGAGAGGGAAAATCCAGGCAAATAGACAGATCTGAGCACTTCCTGGCAGCTGCGGCGGTGGTGGCAGTGGCTGTGGCTGTAGCCACCATACCTTCAACACAGAGTGTCCGGGACAAAGGTGCCAGATGCAGCAGGCGAATGGATACTACTTAACACCAGCAAGAACTGACAAGGAGCAGATATCTTCACCCTGCAGATCACAGACCAGAGATGACCCAGGAACCAAACCTCTGGCGTGAGTAGAAGCCTGACATCCTCACTCCTCAGGGAGCAGAGGAGGGAAGACAACCATCCCCTACCCCACTACCAGAGATCTCCATCTTTGATACTGACAAAGGCCGGGCTGAGCTGCCACCTCCAACTCAGGCCATGGGAGAAAACAAGGCAGTCATTTAGCAGGTCACAGGAACCTGCCCAGAACTGCAACACACAACTCCACCCAGGAAAAAGGCACACACTCCAGGCAGAGGAAAATCTGCCCCCAGGAGTGGCTTTCTTCACTGGGTAAACAGAGCCAGAGGCTGCCACTCCCAATAGCAGCCTAGACAATCCATTGAAATCCAGTAAACATAAACCCTGAGAAAGGCTCCTGTCTGGGCTCTATGAGTGTCTCAGACGCTAGCCCCTCAGGGAACAGCTACTGTTTGCTGAAAGGCCTAAACTCTACCCAGAACCTAGCCTCAACCCAGCCTCTCCAAACAAGAGGAAAAAGCCATCTCCCTCTTTTGCGATACTCAAAACAGATGCCTCCCCCACTGAACTAGCCTGAGAGGAGGATCACAAAATCCTGGGTAAAGCAGAACATTTTTCTGCTTGCCCAAACAAAGTGACTTAATTAACCAGTCAAGCCACAGGAAAACCAAACACCACAAGCAAAGAGAGAATCCACCAAGAGACTGGTTACAGACACAGGAGATACAGATTCTTCCCATCACCTCCAAAAAAATAAAAATCAAAGAACTTTCTTTTTTTCTTTTTTGTACCTTATTTTTAATTTTTAAAAATTTTTACTATTATTTTTTCTTTTCTTCCTCGTATAATTTTTATTTTAGGTGTATATGTGTGTGTGCTTTTTTTTTTAAAATCTCTAGTGACCTTTTGATCCTTTTTTTTCTTTCTTTTTTCTCATTCTTTTCATTTCTTCTCTTTCATTCTTTTCTGCGTGACTTAATTGCTGTTCTGATCACCCTCAAATAAACCCGTCGTCAATTGTTAGATCTTTTCCTCCATTGTGTACACACTTAATCCAGAAATTTATTACTGAATTAAATACCTCTTAGACTTAAATTCCTTAGTAGCAGTATTACCTCTTTATACACATATAATATTTTAAAACATTTTTATTTTTCTAGTTTTTCATGTCTCCTTTCTATCCCTTCCCTCCTATCATCCTATCCCCATTCTTCTCTGAATACTACTCCTTCAAACTTACAGTTTTTAAAGGTTTCATTTTTTAATTTAAAATTTTTGTTTTTCCATTTTTTCTGGCCTCTTTTTTTTTCTTTTTCTACTTTTTTTCTTCTTTTTTTTTCACTTTTGCATTTTTCACTCTCTCTGCTATCATTCTGTCCAATCCATTTCCCTCTTTGAGATTAGGATATGTTTAATTCCACTCTCCCTCACCTTACCAAATCCTTTTAATCCTATTTTTCCCCACATTTTCCCTAAACCTAATAATTTCTGCTTGCCAAATTCTCCTTTGCTGGTCTTAGGTCATTAAGACATAGTTGTTTGATTGAATCAATAGATTCAATAGATTGTATCTCTTAAACCAGATTGTATCTGCAGATTTTGGACTATGCAGCTACAGACTTTGGTTGATGTTTAACTTAAAATAGTGTTCTAGCACAAAACTGGTGTCATTCTCATCCCAAATAGGCAGAACAAGCCTGAAAAACACAAGCAAAATGGCCAGCCCGCGGATCTCAACTCCCACTCATGACAATCAGGGAACAGAACAGATAATGAATAATCCAGAAGAGAGTTCCCAAAAAGCTCTACAAACACTACAATTAAACAGGGTAAATAAAAAGAGTGAAAACTTGCAAAAGTGTCTTTGTGAGCATGATAGGGAGAGAGAGGAGTCAAACCAAAGATCAATACAGGATTCTCATGAGTGTGAGGAAGCTACTCAAAGATTGATACAGGAATTGCGTGAGCAGATTGAGGACACTTAAAGAGAAAAAAGAAATTGCATGAGGAGGTGAGATCAGTGAGAAATAGACAGGAACTGTGTGAGCTGGCATAGAACAGACAAAGAGAAAGCAAGAAATGGCGTGAACAGGTGAGAATACTCAAAGAGAAATACAAGAAATGCCTGAACATGAGGATGCTAATCAAAGAGAAATACAGGAACTGAGAGATCAGTATGAGAATAGACAAAGATCAAAATGGCATTCTTGGAATCCATAACCAGAGAGCTGAAAGAAATCAGGGAGACCGCAAAGGGAATGCTCAGTGGAGCTCGACAGAAGGAATGGGAGTCCAAGTAATCCATAACCAATCAACTAAGTGATTTGAGAATAAACACGGAACACCAAATTAAGGAAGTAAAGAAGTCCTTACAAGATCAAGAACAAAGTTCCAACAAAGAATTTGAAGCCATCACAACCATCCAATTAGAAGGGAATGGAATGAAATAAAACACAAAGTACAAAGTCTTGAAAGTAGGTTAGACCATGCAGAAGATCGAATCTCAGGGATTGAAGACAGCCTAGATATTATAGAGAAACAACCTACAACCATCCCAGACAAATCCAAGATATACGATAGATCTATCCAAAACTTGGAAGATACCATCAGAAGGCCTAATCTAAGGATAATGAGTATAGAGGAGAATCTAGAGACAGAAGTTAATGATCTAGGATATTTTTTTAACAAAATCCTAGCAGAGAACTTCCCAAACATGCAAAAAATAGGCCTATTCATACACAAGAAGCTTTTAGAACTCTAAATAGACCAGACCTGAACAGGACAGCCCACAGTCACATTATAACCTGTACAGGATCAATTCAGGCCAAGGAAAACATCCTTAAAGCTGTCAAGGAGAAAAGATCAATCACCTATAAAGGGAAAACAATTAGAATCACCTCAGATTTCTCAGCAGAGACAATCAAAACAAGAAGAGCCTGGAATGATGTTTGCCATGCCCTAAAGACAAACAACTATCAACCAAAAGTACTGTACCCAGCTAAACTCACCTTCATAAGTGAAGGTAAAATAAAAATGGTCCAAAGCAACCAAAAATTGAAACAATATATCGCCACCAAACCAGTCCTACAAAAGATATTAAAGGTGTTCTACACATAAAAAAAACAACAAGACCACAGTAAAGGCCAAGAAACCACACCCAAACTGAGAATCCAAGAATCATAGGAAGAACCGAGTTGCTGCAGGACCCAAGAAGGTGGATAAAATGTCAGGAACTCTCAAATACCTCTCAATCCTATCTCTCCACATTCACGGATTCACTCTCCAATCAAACTACATAGACTCTCTAGCTGGATTAAAAAGCAAGATTCTTCTATCTGCTTGCCCATAAAAACAAACACATTTTCAATGGGCAAGGCTGGAACAAAATCTACCAAACAAACAGCCCCCATATACAGGCGGGAGTTGCAAGCCTAATATCAGATAAAATAGACTTCAAATTAAAATTAGTGGGAACAGATAAAGAAGGTCACTCCATACTAATAAAGGGATTTCTCCTTCAGGAGGATATTACAATTCTAAATATTAGCCAAAAAAAGGAGCATGCAAATTTATCCAAGAAACACTACTTTATCTCAAATATCATATAGATCCAAAGACATTAATTGTCAGAGACTTTAACACACCACTATCCCCACTAGATAAATCAAAATGGCAAAATCTCAACAGAGAAACCGCAGACCTAAACAACTGCATAGATCCACTAAATTTAACAGACAGCTACCGAATATTTCACCCAGCAGCATCAGAATACAGGTTCTTCTCAGCAGCACATGGAATATTTTCCAAAACAGACCATATTTTAGGTCACAAAGCAAAATTGTCCAAATTCAGAAACATTGAAGTCATACCTTGCATTCTCTCAGATCACAAGGGAATAAAATTAGAATTCAACACCAAAAGCCACCAAAAGCCTCCTGTAACACACGGAGGGTGAACTACACACTATTTAAAGACCAGTGGGTCATGGAAGAGATTAGAATAAAAATTCAAGTGTTCATGATATATAGCAAAAATGAGCACACAAACTACCAACTCCTCTGGGACACAGCAAGGCAGTACTCAGAGGCAAGTTTATAGCTCTGAGTTCCAACATCAACAAATTGGAGAGATCTGAAAGCAACAATTTAATGAGAAAGATGAGCATCCTTGAAAAAAAAGCAGCAAGATAACCCACAATCCAGTGGATGGAAAGATATAATTAAATTAAAACAGAATTAAATTTATTAGGATCCAAAATGACCACAGAAAGAATCAACAAAACAAAGAGTTGGTTCTTCGAAAAAATTAACAAAATTGACAGACCCTTAGCAAATCTTATCAGAAAAAGAAGAGAACACATCCAAATAAATAAACTCAGAGATGAGAATGGAAACATCAACACAAAAACTACCAAGATTCAGAACATTATAAGGGAACACTTCTCAAAACTTTATGCTAATAAATTTGAGAACTTAGCAGGAATGGACCTTTTCCGAGCAAATATCGACATGCCAAAACTAAACCAAGATGACTCAAACCATCTTAACAGGTCCATATCAAGCATTGAAATAGAAAAAGCAATAACACACCTCCCATCTAAGAAAAGCCCAGGACCAGATTGCTTTACAGAGGAATTCAATAAGGCCTTCAAAACAGAGCCGACACCAATACTCCTTCAACTCTTCAATGAAATTGAAAGAGAAAGTGCACTACGAAATTCATTCTATGAAGCCATAATAACCCTCATCCTAAAACCAGGAAGGGACTCATCAAATAAAGAGAACTATAGACCCATAACTTTGATGAACTTTGTCGCAAAACTTCTCAATAAAATTTTCGCAAAGCGACTTCAACAATTCATCAAAAAATCGTACATCACGATCAAACAAGATTCATTTCAGGGATGCAAAGCTGGTTCAATATACGCAAATCAATTAATGTAATTAATTACATCAAGAAGAGCAAGGATAATAAACACATGGTTATCTCAATAGATGCAGAAAAAGCATTTGACAAGATCCAATACCCCTTTATGATGAAGGTTCTGGAAAAACTAGGAATCCATGGAACCTTCCTTAATACTATAAAGGCTGTATATGACAAACCTACAGCCAGTAATATACTCAATGTTGAAAAACTAAAGCCATTTCCTCTAAACTCAGGAACGAGACAAGGATGCCCACTTTCTCCACTTCTCTTCAATCTAGTATTAGAATGCCTAGCAACAGCAATAAGACAAGATGCAAACATAAAGGGGATCCAAATAGGGAAAGAAGAAGTAAAACTCTCCCTCTTTGCAGATGACAGGATCTTGTATTTAAAGAATCCCACAGACTCCACTCCCAAATTACTCAAGGTGATTCAAAACTGTGGCAAAGTATCAGGGTATATAATTAACCCTTAAAAATCAATGGCTTTTCTACATGCCAGTAATGAGAAAAATGTGGCTGAAATCAGGAGAGCAACTCCATTCCTAATAGCCCTACAAAAAATAAAATACCTAGGAATTAACTGAACCAAAAAAGTGAAGGACCTCTATGATGAACACTTTAAAAACCTGAAAAAGGAAATCAAAACAGAACTTAGAAACTGGTAAAAACTCCCATTCTCCTGGATTGAAAAGATCAACATCGTGAAAATGGCAATACTTCTCAAGGCTATCTACAAATTCAATGCAATACCCATCAATATTCCAAAGTCATTCTTCAAGGAAATGGAAGAGGCAATCCAAAAATTCATATGGAACAATAAAAGACACCAAATAGAAAAATGATATTTAACAGAAAGAACAGTACTGGAAGATTATCAATACCAAATTTCAAAATCTACTACAAAGCCATAGTAGTCAAAACAGCTTGGTACTGGCACAAGAACAGAACTCAAAACCAATGTAATAGAATTGAAAACCCAGAGATGAACCTATAGACCAATCGCCGTCCAATCTTCGACAAGAGACCTCAAAATATAATGGAAGAAAAACAGTCTCTTCAGTAAATGGTGCTGGCAAAATTGATTAACTACTTGTAGAAAACTAAAGCTAGATCCTTATATATCACCTTGCACCAGAATCAAACCCAAATGGATCAAAGACTTCAGAGTCAAAGCAGACATTCTGAAGACATTATAGGATTGAATAGGAGAAACCATAGGTCTACTTGGCATAAGGTGAAATTTTCTTGATAGAGACCCAGAAACACAACAAATCAAAGAATGGTTGGACAAATGGGATTGCATGAAATTGCAGAGCTTCTGCATGGCAAAGGACATAGCTAGCAAGATCAATAGAAAACGCACGGATTGAGAAAACATCTTCAATGACCATACAACAGAGAAGGTTCGCATATCTAAAATATGCCTGGAACTTAAAAAATTAAATCCCACAACCATAAATCCTCAAAAAAACAACTGCCCAATAAATCAGTGAGCTAAAGACTTAAAGTGAAACTTCTCTGGAGAGCAGAGAAGGATGGCCAATAGACACATGAAGAAATGATCAACCTCTCTAGCCATAAAAGAAATGCAAATAAAAACAACATTGAGATACCACCTCACCCCAGTTAGAATGGCTGTAATCAAGATCTCTAATAACAACAGATGCTGGAGGGGATATGGTCAGAAGGGAAACTTATTTCATTGTTGGTGGGAGTGTAAACTTTTTCAACCACTTTGGAAAGCAGTATGGATCAGGTGGGGGTGGGGAGGAGTATGGAAAGGGATGGGAAGGGGAAACAACGAGGAGGCAACAATGCTTTATAAGAAATATACTCGTTATCTTGCCCATGTAATTGTAACTGCTCTGTATGGTATTCTCACAATAATAATAAAAAAATTACATTCAAAGCAACACAGGCAGAGGTCCCAAGCCAGATTGTCTCCTGCTTTGAATGTTGTGCCTTTACTGCCTTTCTCCACCAGCTGCTGAATCTCCTCCAGCTCTCTCTAAGGTGAGCTCCACAGTGGAGGACATCATGGAGAACAGAGATTCTGACCTCACCA
The DNA here is from genome assembly GCF_019054845.1 of Dipodomys spectabilis. Classification (NCBI taxonomy): domain Eukaryota; kingdom Metazoa; phylum Chordata; class Mammalia; order Rodentia; family Heteromyidae; genus Dipodomys; species Dipodomys spectabilis. Next base: position 7,012 of record NW_024870808.1, on the reverse strand, counting down.
TCCCCAGCCTTCCAGCTGTGAGCAGAGACAATGTCCAGCACCTGTACTGGACTCTGAGAGATTCAGAGACCCCGGGCTACCTCAAGGACACCTTCTCTGCAACATGAAACTTGGGGGGGGGGCGGAAGGGATGGACCATCATGTCTGGCCCCATGGGGAGGAAAGAGGGCCCTTGAACCAGACACTCATCTCACAGCAACCTCGTTCACACCTGAGTGGGGAATTGAATGCCACAGGACTGGTCAGCCGCTGGACAGAGATCTTTGAGAAGACAGGTATCCCAGAGGCTCCGGAATCCAGCGAGTACATCATGGCTCACATCCTCGGAGCCAAAACAGATAAGTGCAGTGGCACCAGAAGGCCAAGAAGAGGGAGGAGGGAGACCTGTGGGAGAGCTACATCACCCTTCATCCCCTCTCCCCCACAGAGGATATTTATCTGAATCCGATGGGACTTTTCTGTAGTATTGTCATAGACAAATGCTCATTTATTTTTCCACAAACAGTTACAGAGTGCGCCAGGCTTTGGGGGGGTCATAGACAATGAAAGGTTCCAGAGAACATGAAGAAACCTTGGTTTGAGCTGGATGCTGCAGCTTCACACCTTCCATTGTAGCTACTTAGGAGGCTGATATCGGAGGATTGAGGCTTTTGGCCCAGGCAGGAAAGCTTGTAAGACTCTTGTCTCCAATTAACTATCAAAAATAAAACATCAGAAGGGGATGTGTGGCTCAAGCCATTGACTGCTAGCCTTGAGTGAAAAGGCCCAGGGACAGCACCTAGGCTCTGAAGTAGAGGCCCAGGACTTACACAAAGAAAGGAAAGAGAGAGAGAGAGGAAGGAAGGACAGAGGGAGAAAAAGAGGAAAGGAAGGAAGAAGGGAGAACATGCAAGCCTTGGTTTGGAGTCCCTGGATCAAGGGAGCCAACCATTCACAATCTCTGTGGGGACAGTTTCAGAGACTAAAGCCAGTATGTAGGACCAAGCCACTGACCGCTTAGTAACTTCATGACATTCAGGAGCTGTGTGGTCACCGACTGCTGAGGAAAGCAGCCTCGGGTAGACCCTAGGGCTCAGGGTTTGAATCAGCCCCAGCCCAAACAAGTTTATTTTCTGGTCAGATAAAAGAAAGTGTCCAAGGGCTAGGGAGGTATTGGGGTGAGGGAGTGTCAAGAGGGGAGAGGCAAGGGATAAGCAGGAAGATGAAGAGGGAAGATGATCCCAGGTCAGGTGTATCAGAACATTGGAGTCATGATCTTGCCTGTTAACCTAGACTACCAGTGATAGAGCCTTTGATCCAGCCACGCTGCTATTAAAAGTCCTGACACCTTGGGTTCACTGTTTATGACCTGGCTGTCATTCACTGCAGGATGCCTGTGCAGTACCTCCTTGGGGACTGGGACTTTCCAGGGCTCACTCTGAAGATGACACCCCTGGTGTTCATTCCTCCACCAGAGACAGAGGTAAGCATATCATTGTCACAAGACAGCCTGGGAATGAGGGCGTGAGTTGGGACCCTTGTCACCCTGAGACTTCATCGAGAGGGTGCTAGGGCCCCATTTCTGCCATTCTCAGAGGCAGAAGTGGGTCTCTTTGATGGCTCAGTCTTTAGTCTAGGTGGCAGAACTGGGATTCAGAGAGGGCATGCTGAAGGTGGGACAGGGCTGGGTAGAGGCTAGTGGGAAAACCAGAGGCAGTGGGCTCTGAGAAAGGTTGTTTCTTTGATAATACTCACAACACAGGAAAATTCCTGGGATAGATCAGCCCTTTTCACCTTCCCAAGGGGGACCTAGAGACTCTCATTCTCCATCCCTTGACCAAGAAACCCTTTCGTTCCCGTATTATGTGTTTGGATAACTAGATCTCACCTCACTGCCCAGTGTTGAGGCAGGACAGTGAGAAATCCTGATTCTTTGATAAGGTCATTGGATCCTCAGCATGAGATTATACTTGAATGTCCTAACTTGGTGCATGGTCAGTCCCATCTAAGACTGCCATGATGTAGGACAAAGAATCTAGAGAATCAGAGCCGGATGGGGTCTGTTCTACGAGGCTTGAGTATTAAGTGTTAGCTTTGAGCTCTGGTGTTCCCACCTGCTTCCCTTTCTTGGGTCGTCTATGCTAGAAAAAACTTGAAACTAGGGTGTGGGTCTTGTCTTTGATGCTCTGAGCTAGCACTCTACCATTTGAGCGATAGCTCCACGTCCAGCTTTTTGGGGTGTTTAATTGGAGATAAAGCGTTCTCATGAACTTTGCTGCCAAGGGTGGCATCCAACTGCAGTCCTCAGATCTCAGTCTCCTGAGGGGATAGGATGCCAAGAAGAGAAAAGTATCTTTGGCTGGTGCCAGTAGCTCATGGCTGTCATCCTAGATATTCAGGAGCTGAGATCTGAGGATCATGGTTCAAAGCCAGCCTTGGCAGGAAAGACCCTGAGAGTCTTATCTCCAACAAACCACCAGAAAACCGGAAGGGGTGCTGTGGCTCGTGTAGTAGAGTGCTCACCTTGAGCTGAAAAGCTCAGGGACAGAACCCAGACCCAGAGTTCAAGCCCCACAACTGAAAAAAGAAAGAAAATAAAATATCTTTGCCTGCAAATATGTAGAGGTGTGTGTGTGGGTGCAGTGATTGAGAAACCAGGTGCTGACCTCACTTTACAGACATTTCTAAGAACTCCCCAAGTTTGCCCCAGTTTGAAGCCACAGTAGGATGGGTGGTGCCTTACCAAGAACTCAAGAGGACGAGGCCTGTGGCAGGCAGGGAGTGGATGAATGGGTGCAGGACTGGGATTGTTGTGTCTGTATTCTCTCCATTGAAGGATGGATTTTGATGCTGGGTGTCAAAGTTTGAAATCAAGGGTTGCAAGAAGTTTGTGGCCTGACGAATTGGGTTTCCTCTGGGTATATGAAGGTGGCTGAAGCCGGGTGCTGCCAGTGCTCACAATTGTCTTCCTAGCTACTCATAAAGATGTAAAGACCACAGTTCAAAGCCAGCTTATGCGGGAAAGTCTGTGATACTTGATATCCAATGAACCACCAGAAAACAGGAAGTGGTGCTGTGGCTCAAATTGTAGAGTACTCATCTTCAGCTGAAGAGCTGAAGGACAGCACCCTGGTTCAGAGTTCAAACCCCATGACCAACAATAAACAAAGAGGTGGCCTGAGTTTTCCACGTAGCAGTGTGTACAGTTGGAAATTCCATTACAGATATGTGAGAGGCTCAATGTTGTGTCTACAGTTAGTCTCAGTATGATAGTGCCATCTTCTCGAAGGTCAGATGTGATCCTAATGGAGGGAGTTGATGGTTCTGTTCTCAGGAACTGCTGAGGCCTTGGAATGTCCATGTGAATCTGTGTGTGTGTGTGTGGGTGTGGGTGTGTATAATTTTCCCTCGTCTTTCTCTGTCCCCTTCGTGGGTGCCTGTCTGCCTCTTTCTGACCTCAGATGGTGCCCCTCCTCCACACCGACCTTGCCTTTAGCCCCCTATCAGGGTCTACAATGAGTGCTAAATTGCCAGAAGCCTGTGTTCCAACTTTTCTCTGGGGCACAAGTCTGGCTGTCCAATATTTTGCCTCCTCCAGTGGATTCTGGGAAAGCAGTGCCAGCTGGCATAGGGTCTCCCCTGCCTCAGAGTGAGGGCCTCAGTCATAAGATGTCCTTTCCTTTTCCTCAGCTGGGCTTCTGACTGCACATCCCTCTCAGCAGGCTTGTAGTGGAGTGGGGAATGGGGAGTGCTGGTGGCTCTGGCCAACTCGAGCTTGACTTCTGACTTAAGGCCTCCCAAGCAAGGAGGATCCACGGCTACATGGGAGGTGAGGCCAAAGTGGTTTGGAAGTATCTGTCGGTGTCTAGGAAATGTAAATGTACTTTATTGCAGGAAAGTTTATCTTCCGGCACCAGGTTGGCTTCTCAGGTCCTTCTAGACAATTCTGGATGCCCAGACTACAGGAAGCACAGACTTTAGATCCAGGGCCAGGGAACTGGGGGATGAGAGACTGGTATGGCCAATACCTCAATGTTCTGGGGCATTAGTCTTGACCAGGCTATGTCTGCCCCCCTTGTGTACATTCACTTCTTAACCCAGTGTTGGCCACACACCGGCAACTTGTGGCAGTACTGTGGAAGTGGCAAGAGTGGAAGTAAGATCTAAGATGAACAAAATCAGGATTTATGGCCTGTGGGGGTGGCAAAGGGTGATTTTACAAAAAATCTTAGAGCTGGAACTCAGGGTCTAGACACTGTCCCTGAGCTTTCTTTGCTCAAAGCTAATATTCTACCACTTAAACCACAGCTTAAAATTCATCTTTTTTTTTTACTAGTTTAGTGGAGATAAGAGTCTCATGGACTTTCCTGCCTGGATGACAGGCATGAGTCACAGGTGCACTGCTGATAATGGCCTTTCTCCACAGTGGACTGGAAGCTCCAGAAAGCTTTTCTTACTTTTTACTGTGCCAGTACCGGGCCTTGAACTAAGGGTTTGGGCTCTGGTCTCTTAAATTTTTCCCTCAATGCTGGCACTCTACCACTTGAGCCACAGCTCCATTTCTGGCTTTCGGTAGTTCATTGGCAAGAAGCGTCTCAATAACTTTCCTCCACTGGGCTGGCTTTGACCCACGATCTCTGATCCCATTCTCTTTAGTAGCTAGGATTTATAGGGGTTGAGCCATTGGTGGCAATGTGAAGAAAGTGTTCTTAAGCAAGTGTTCTTCCCTGCATTTGCCCTGACTCCTCCATGCAAAGGAGGCCTGAAGGTCTGTGAAAATTAGGCTTCTAGCCACAGGAAATGGCTGGGGTCCATGGAGAAAAGTCAAAGCTAATCTTCCCCCTGCGCCCAATTCTGAGCCCCACCCTCTGCCCTACCTGTGACTCAAGTACAAACCTTGAACCATCCTTGAATGTTCTGCTAGACTTGTCTGAGGTCAAAGAACTTCATTCCACCCACACTACCTGTTCTACACCACATCTCAGGACCTTTGCCCATGCTGTGTACCTTCTGCCTGAGACTCTCTGTCCTGTTCCACATCTTAGAACTCCTGTGGAATTTTGGCACTGGTTACATCACCTACTGGATTAAGTCTTTCCTTCCCTTCTCCAACTTTGTTTTTAATATTGAGTTGCTAGAGATGGAACTTTGCATGTTGACTGGCAAATGCTCTATATTGGTGTGTGTGTGTGTGTGTGTGTGTGTGTGTGTGTGTGCCACTCCTGGGGTTTGAATTCATGGCCTAGACGCTATCCCTGAGTTTTTATGCTCAAGGCTAGTATTCTACTACTTGAATCACAGCTCTGGCCTTTTGGGTGCTTTATTGGAGAAATGAGTCTCATATAGACTTTCCTGCATGCACTGGCTTGTGGTTATAATGCTCAGATATCATCCTCCTGAGTAGCTAAGATTACAGGGGTGAGCCACCAGCACCTGGCCTCTACCTATCACCTATAACCTCAGCCCTCCTCTGAGTCCCAGAAGAGTATGTCTCACCAAGCTCACATATTTTTTTGCCAGTGTTGGGGCTTGAAATCAGGGTCTGGGCATGTTACTGAGCTGCTTTTGCTCAAGGCTACATTCTATCATTTAAGCCATAGTGCCACTTATGGCTTTTTTTGTTTATGTGGTACTGAGGAATCAAACCCAGGGCTTCATGTTTGCTAGGTAAACACTCTATCACTAAGCCACATTTGCAGTCCAAGGCTCACTTCTAACAGGTGCTATGAGGTGGGATTTATTAGAATACCCTTTTCAGCACAGAAATCGCTGGCCATTTCATATCATTGCCAGGATTAGGGACAAGCCTGAGACTTGGCAATGAGGAATGATGAATGAGTGATAGCCACCGTGCCCCAGAGATCTAGGCTCATCCTGCAGATGGATAGAGAATATGGAGACAGAACCTTCCACAACTCCTACAGCCTGGGAACTGTGGCCTCCCTGGAGGCAGTGGCTGGCTGCTAGATATAACAGTGGGACACCTCAGCCAGGACATAAGGCACTCATTGCATATGCAAGCCCAGGCAATCCTTTGGGGCTTCAGTTATTAAATGGCAGAGAAAGATGCTTTGTTCAAGCTACTTGCTCAGACTTAGTACACTCTAAAGGCTTGTCCCAGCTTTCCCAGGTTGGGGTTCTGGGCATGGGCAACCTGCTGAATGCCCATCATCCATACATCATCAATCCATACACAGAGACATAGAGTTATTGCGTTCTCTTTTTTTTTTTTGGCAGGTCTAAGGTTGAAATATGAGCCTAGGCCCTATCCCTGATCTCCTCTTTCTCAAAGGTAGTGCTCTGCCTTTGAGCCACAGCCACAACCCATGGGGATATTTTCCTGTGATCTCTTAGAAATAAGAGTGTCGGGACTTTCCTGCCCTGGCTGAATTCAAATTGTCATTCTCTACATCTCAGCCTTCTGAGGAGCTAGGATTACATACAGGAGCCACTGACAACCTGGCTTTCTTCTTCTTCTTCTTTTTTTGGGTCCGGTCATGGGGCCTAAACTCAGCCTGGGCATTGTCCCTCAGCTCTTCAACTCAAGGCTAGCGCTCTACCACGTGAGCCACAGCGCCACTTCCGGCTTTTTTCTTTTTGCTTATGTGGTGCTGAGCAATCGAACCCAGACCCTCTGGCATGCAAGGAATGTGCTCTACCACTGAGCCACCTTCCCACCTCTTCCTCTTCCTCTTCTTCTTCTTCCTCTTCTTCTTCTTCTTCTTCTTCTTCTTCCTCTTCTTCTTCTTCTTCTTCTTCTTCTTCCTCTTCTTCTTCTTCTTCTTCTTCTTCTTCTTCTTCTTCTTCTTCTTCTTCTTCTTCTTCTTCTTCTTCTCCTCCTCCTCCTCCTCCTCCTCCTCCTCCTCCTCCTCCTCCTCCTCCTCCTCCTCCTCCTCCTCCTCCTCCTCCTCCTCCTCCTTCTTCTTCTTCTTCTTCTTCTTCTTCTTCTTCTTCTTCTCCTTCTTCTTCTTCTCCTTCTTCCTTCTTCTCTCTTCTTCTTCCTTCTTCTTTCCTTCTTCTTCTTCTCCTTCTT